>NC_092757.1:37388138-38000638 GCF_047496795.1 Chiloscyllium punctatum | reverse complement strand
ATCTTTTTCAAGATGACACCATCTCTTTCCCCACATTCTATACCTTCCATGTCCTTCTCCACAGTAAACACTGATGTAAAATATTTGTTTAGTATCTCCCCAATCTCCTGTGGGTGCACATAGGCTGCTTTGCTGATCTTTGAGGGGCCTGATTCTCCACCAGTTACTCTTTTGTCCTTAATGTATTTATAGAATCACTTTGGATTCTCCTTAACCTTATATGCCAATGCTGTCTCATGTTCCCTTTTGACCCTCCTGATGTCCCTCTTAAGTATATGCCTCCTGCATTTACTCACGATTCACTCACTCTCTGCTCTCCAAACCTGACATATGGTTCCTTTGTTTCCTTAACCAAAGCCTCAATGTCTCTGGTCATCCCCCATTCCCTCCACCTACCAGCCTTGCCTTTCACCCTAACAGGAACACATTCTCTCTGGACTCTCATCTCATGTTTGAAGGCTTCCCATTGTCCAGCCCTGTGTAGTTTTGAGTGTGAGTTCAGAGATAGAGACTTGATGGAGTGAAGGGCCATCTCTGTCCTGGATGATGCCATCATTCTATGATTCTGAACTGAAGGGTCTGATTATTTTGACGTTGTTTTGAGAAAATTTGACCGAGTGGAAGTTCCAGCTGTAGGTGTGGTCGGTATCAGCTTCAGGTTCTGTGTTAGAGTGCTCATTCACAGAGAGAATTTCCCAAATCTGTCGTATAACTGGATTAACAAGGAAAGCTGTGGGATAACAGTGTGCAGTGGAACAGCTCTCAAGGTGCTTGCCAACATGAGATATTGAACAACTGAACAACTCAGCCAAACGAAAGTCATCACTGAAAGGAATATCAAAGATATTTAGATATTGATGGGACTGGTCGTGGGTGAAATTTACAAGGACTGTTGCTTGAAGCCAAATTAAATCCCTGAGACTTAACAAGATCAGATTAATCCAGTCTTTGGGGAATTCAAATACAGACGTAAATCTCAATGCTATCACATCATTAAAATAAACCTGTTGTCATAATTTGTATGTTCAAAATGATATTAAAAAGTTTGAAGATGTAATCACGGTTTCCCAGTGGAGATACCACACAATATAAAACTCTGTCAGCTCCATCTCTGAGAGAATTCTCCAATTCCAACAGATTGCTAGCAGCAGGAAGGGAAAGGTTGTGTCACAAACAACGAAATGCATCTTCTCAGGGAAAGGATCGAGAGAGTACGAGACCATTCTGGCTGTTGTTGGTGTTCCTGGTAAAGATTTTAAGAAACTTAACTTATATAACCCTCTGCATTAGATTAGACTAGATTAGATTACTTTACAGTGTGGAAACAGGCCCTTCGGCCCAACAAGTCCACACCGCCCCGCTGAAGCGCAACCCACCCATACCCCTACATTTACCCCTTACCTAACACTACGGGCAATTTAGCATGGCCAATTCACTTGACCTGCACATCTTTGGAATGTGGGAGGAAACCGGAGCACCCGGAGGTAACCCACGCAGACACGGGGAGAATGTGCAAACTCCACACAGAGAGTCGCCTGAGGCAGGAATTGAACCCGGATCTCTGGCGCTGTGAGGCAGCAGTGCTAACCACTGTGCCACCATGCCGCCCATTGAATCATCCTTATTTCTACTGACAACTGATAATTATTATATTTCCATTTAGCAAGGCAAATCCCACTGTCAGATAATAGTGTCCTCACTGACTGAGTTTAAAGTGAATAGTTTGTCAGTTCGGAGGCTCCTCAGTAATGTACAGCATTGTGTGTTTCCCTATACTGTGCAGAATGGGTTGACACTGAGGCCACGTTGATGGAGTTTGGCTGAGCACTGGCCCTGGCTGGTTTAGAAATGGTTTCGGAAGACCACCCTCTCTCTGTGATAGTTCACAGCCTGTTATCGGTCAGATGGGTTTTGTAACAACCCACCTCGCAGTGACACCTGGTGTTTCCCATTCCTTGATGGAAAGGGATTTTGTTGGTGGATCTTGTTCAGGCAGCTCGCTCCAAATGGGAGCTCAGATACAACAGGGCAATGGGTGGGTTCAACAGGTCATTAGGAATGAGGAGATAATGGGGACTGCAGATAGAGCGTGGTGCTGGAAAAGACACAGCAGGTCAGGGAGCATCTCAGGAGGAAGGGAGTCAAGGTTTCAGGCAGGATTCTTCTTCAGGACAGTTACAGTGACCAATAGATGGATTCAGATTTTATTTACATGAAGGCTGTGCTGTACCATCGTGGACAGTTTGGGGGGGGGGGGAGGCGTCGTGCCCAAAATATGGATTTTCTTGCTCCTGGGATGCTGCCTGACCTGCTGTACCTTTTCCAGCACCAAGCTCTGTCAACTCAGGTCATCAGGAGTGATAAGTGATGGTCAGCACGGATGAGTTAGACCATCAGTCTGTGAATGTGTGACAGCATCGTATTTGTGAGGACAGATCACTGAGAGGGGGTGTTAAGCACAGGGGTCGAATTATGATATGTATTGTTGAATTCTTTGATTGTCAAAAAGACGTGTGAGTGTACTATTTGTAAAATGATGCCCAGTGCCACGGTGCAGTGTCTAATAGGAAAAGCACTGAGATCTGGAGAGTTGTGGCAGCTGCTCTCCCACAGAGGTTTAAACAACTTTGTCCAACAGAATATTTCCCATGTTGCCCTTTGTTGCTCTTATCCTTTGATGTTCACCAAACAATAACGGTCTACGTGAAGGTGTTTTCATTTGGGATTGTTATTTTGTTTTCGGCTATCAATTTTGATAAATATTTATTCAGCTGTAATACCAAGCTGTGGTACAATTCTATTGATTTCCGTGAAGAATGCTGGGTAAACTGTGGGGTTTTCCAGCCCCAGTGCGAGCTACAAATCTGAGAGGGGGGGATCTCTATTCACAAGGAGAGGTGCTTGGGACCATGAGCCTGGACATCAGGCAGCAAGCTTTGCTTCATCCCAGATAAAGTGTCTGCTTTCTAAACCAAAGCGTTACCTTAACCAGTGTTGTGGGGATTCAGATTTTATTTGCATGAGGGCTGTGCTGTACTATCTTGGACAGATGAGGGAAGTCGGGTCAAATGTTGAAGTTTTTCTGATTAAAGTGGATATCCAATCTGGGACATGGTGATTGGATTCATTGCTGAATATCTTCATGAGAAAGGGACTCAATGCCCGATCATTTGTTCATCCATATTGTGGAGGCCATCCATTCCTGGGCACTGTGGAGTGATTGAATACCCTGTACTGTAGTTCATACAGTGTGGGAAAAGAAGTCTGGAGACAAGCTGAACTGTGGAGACTCCAAATCCAAATACAGAAATTTTGCGATCAATGTCCATGTTTGGTGTGCCCTATTCTTTGTTTCCCTGATCCCAGGTGTCTTTGTGTGGATGCTGTGGGCTTATGGGTAATGCCAGCCAGTCAGAGTGACCTGGTGAAATCGACTGCTGTTGACCCAAAACCACCTTGAGTATATGACCGTGTTTCTGTGAGTAATCTGCTGCTCATGTTCTTCCCTATGTCCTTTAAATGTGCAAATGATTCATTTAGAGAGAGTTTGCCGACGTGGTTCAGATTCTTTAAACGTCATATAACATGGAACAACAATTATCTTTGTGTCATCACTGACAGTCTGGGCTCAGGCACAGAGAATGTTTGAGTAATAACTTCAAGTCTCTTTTTTTCCTTTCTCTTACAGTAAGTCTAGCAGTGATTACAATCTTAGCTCAGGGCAAATGTGGCCTTTCTCTATGCAGCACTCGCTATCTGGTGGCCATGACAGTCTCAGATCTACTGTTCATCGTTTTTTATATCTCATCCTTCATTGATTTCAACATTATCATCATCCACTGTGTTTCCTACAATCCCTCCTGTTTGTGGTGTTATCTATGCCCTCAGCCACTTGACCATTGATTGTTCTGTGTGGTTCACCATTGCTTTTTCCTTTGATTGATTTGTCGCCATTTGTTTACATGAGATGAAAACTAAGTATTGCAGAGGGAAAACTGCAACCAGGGTTCTAGCAACAATCTGCATCTTCTTTTGTTTAAAGAACATTCCCAACTCCTTTGTGTATTACCCTGGAAAGATGATCAACAATGTTCCATGGTACTGTCATGTCACATATAGTTATCTTTATGACCCTCTTTATCAACATTCTGACTGTCAGACATATCTTCGAGGCCATTAAGGTGCGGAAGGAACTGAGAGGTCAGAGTAAAACAGAGAATGATCCAGAGGGAGAGAGCAGGAAGAATTCTGTGATTTTACTCTTTGCCATATCTGCCAGCTTCATACTTCTCTGGTTGTTGCATATTTTATATTTCTTTAATGTTGGTTATTCCTTGGATTCTGTTTCTTTTGGTCTCTTTGTTCTGATTGGATACATGCTGAGGAACTTCAGTTGCTGCACAAATGCCCTTATTTATGTGGTGACACAGAAACATTTCAGAGACCAGTTAAAGTACACCATGACATATCCAGTGAGAACAATAATTCAATTGGTGAATCAATCCAAGTAACTGAGAGCCAACATTAGGTGCAGCAGAGAACGGAACGAGGAGTCCACGTGAGGAATGGACTGAAAGGAGAAGGAGGAGCAGCAACATGATAACACTCCTTTCCTCATGGGCAAGGAATGGCTCCATCTGAGGAGCAAAATGAAAGAGCCTGGAGGTGGAAAGTCAGTGTAAAGTGCTGTTAGTAATCAGCAACAATTAGTAGGAAGTGGAGGAACAAAAGCAAAACCAAATATACAAAAAAGCTACATTTATTCCAAGTGATCTGTTCTCAGTGAGTGAAGTGGGTAGAAAAATAAATGATGTGGAGGAAGGTGTAATCGCTCCCTGCAGGCCAGAGAGGGAAATGCAACGACAGGCTCCTGTCCACTCTTCCTCACTGAATTCTCTGAGCCACACGTGTGGACAACTTTTTTAAAAAACGAGAAGTTTCCTGTTGAAAAAGGAAATAAAATATTGTAAAGATTCTGTGTCTTTATTTGCACCTTTACTTTCAACAATAATGTACTTTGTTTCCATTCAATTCCTCGTGTTGGTTCCTGGCAATCGCACTTTTAGGACAGGAAAACCCAAAGAGCAAAGGAATTTGATCAGTTTGTGAATACATGTGGCTTTCATTCTAAAAGAATAAAATGCAAAGCAGGAGGAGACAAAGGCAATCTGGACTGAACCAGTTCTCCGACATCATCCCGTTTCTTTATTTGTTCCTTTCCATGAACCAGCTGATGCATTGCCGGGGAATCCAAGCCCAACCAGAGGGATTTCTGGACTCCCTCTCTGCACCCACCCAATGACCCAACTCCCTCTCCGATTTCAGATGCTCCTTCAAATCTACCTCTTCATATAAGCTATCGTCACCTGACTGAATATCACTTTCAGTGAATCAACATGAACTCTGTTTAATTTGTCATGATAAAGGTCTTTTTAACTATGTTTGGGGACTGTGTTGTGTTAAAGTGCACAGTAATGGTGCTATCCTGGTTAGTGTCGCTGTCTTCCAAACAGGTGACCTGGGTTAGATTCCTGACAATTGCAAGTTGAGATTTGTCACATTGATCAATAGGAAATCACAAAGACAAAAGGAATTTGATCAATTTGAAAATACATTTGGTTTTTATTCCAAGACAATAAAACGCAAAGCAGGAGTAGACAAAGGCAGACTGGATGAAACTGTTTACCTGCTGCATTCTCTCACACCTCCTCGTTCCCTCACTCCCTCCCCCCTCTAATCCCACTGAGATGACTCTGGCTATACTCCATCCCTGAGGGAGGTATGCCCTGGGTAGAGGGAGCTGGGAACTGACTGAACATAGAACATAGAACATACAACTATACAGCACAGAACAGGCCCTTCGGCCCACAATGTTGTGCCGAACTTCTATCCTAGATTAAGCACCCATCCATGTACCTATCCAAATGCCGCTTAAAGGTCGCCAATGAATCTGACTCTACCACTCCCACGGGCAGCGCAATTCCATGCCCCCACCACTCTCTGGGTAAAGAACCCACCCCTGACATCTCCCCTATACCTTCCACCCTTCACCTTAAATTTATGTCCCCTTGTAACACTCTGTTGTACCCGGGGAAAAAGTTTCTGACTGTCTACTCTATCTATTCCTCTGATCATCTTATAAACCTCGATCAAGTCACCCCTCATCCTTCGCCGTTCCAACGAGAAAAGGCCGAGAACTCTCAACCTATCCTCGTACGACCTACTCTCCATTCCAGGCAACATCCTGGTAAATCTTCTCTGCACCCTCTCCAAAGCTTCCACATCTTTCCTAAAGTGAGGCGACCAGAACTGCACACGGTACTCCAAATGTGGCCTAACCAAAGTCCTGTACAGCTGCAACATCACCTCACGACTCTTGAATTCAACCCCTCTGCTAATGAATGATAATACTCCATAGGCCTTCTTACAAACTCTATCCACCTGAGTGGCAACCTTCAAAGATCTATGTACATAGACCCCAAGATCCCTCTGTTCCTCCACCTGACCAAGAACCCTACCATTAACCCTGTATTCCGCATTCTTATTTGTCCTTCCAAAATGGACAACCTCACACTTGGCAGGGTTGAACTCCATCTGCCACTCCTCAGCCCAGCTCTGCATCATATCTAAGTCCCTCTGGATGAGCTGGGACTTGGGCAGAGAGGGTGCTTTCAGTGAGAGACTTGGGGATATTTCAAACAGGTTCTGGCAGCCATTTTCCCTTCAAAGAACAAAGAACAAAAACATTTACAACCCAGGAACAGGCCCTTCGGCCCTCCAAGCTTGAACCAATCCAAAGCCTCTGTCTAAACCTGTCGCCCATTTCCTAAGCATCTCTCTCCCTCTACTCCCCACCTACTCATGTATCTGTCCAGACGCATCTTCAATGAATCTACCGTGCCTGCCTCTACTCCCTCTGTGTTCCAGACACCCACCACTCTCTGTGTGAAGTCCTTGCTGCGTGTATCCCCATTTAACTTTTCACCTCTCACCTTGAAAGCGTGACTTCTCGTTATTGAATCCTTCATTCTGGGAAAAAAGCTTATCTCTGTCTACCCTGTCTGTTCCCTTCATAATTTTGTAGACCTCAATCAGGTCCCCACTCAATCTCCTTTTTTCGAATGAAAACTATCCTAACCTACTCAACTTTCACTGTGTGCACTGAGCAGGGGGTGAGTATTTGTGGGTTTCTGTCTGTCACTGTGTGTGAGAGTGTGGGGAATGGTTGAATCTCAAAAACAAGCCCCTGGAGCAGAGTTTGTCTTAAATGGGAGAGAAAGAGTTTGAGAAACCATCGCGAGAGCTGAGACCAACCGGAATGGTGAATATCAATTGTTAAATCTCACCATATCTTTCCTTAGCACATGCTGATATCTGTCTGATTTTTCCTCTTTTCTCTCTCTGTCTCTCTCTTTGCCTCTGTCTCTCACCCTCTGTCTCTATCACACTACATCTCTCTCTCTCTCTCTCTCAACCTTTCTCTCTCTCTCTCTCTCTTACTGATAGCCTTTTCTTTTGTAGTTTTCTCTCCTGCCTCTTCTTCCCACCTTTATCTGTGTTCGTTCCCATTCTCTTGCTCTTTCTTCTTCTCTCATTTTTCTCTCTCTTTCCTTCTCTTCCTTTCCTTCCCTATTTCTGTTGTTCAATCCTGAGATGGAATCTGCATCCCCCCTTCAATATTGGACAACCTCCCACCCACTGCAAATTTACCCCCTGTCCCCCTCCATGTCCCCTGTCTAATTGCCCTCCCTTGTGCAGCTTCATCAATCCTGATCTGTCCCTCTGTAGTTCCTCCATTATACACCCACTGTGTATAGAAGCCCCTCGGTATCTCCATCCATCAACAATACCCTTCCCCGTGCTGTGTCCCAGCCCCTGGGCTGGAGGGCAAAGTGAGCATGTGCAGAGACTATCATATCTTTTGACTGCGTACCATAATGTCATAGAGTCATAGAGTCATACAGCACCGAGACAGACCCTTCGGACCAACCAGACCACACCAACCATGTTCCAAAATGAAACTATTCCCACCTCCTGCACTTGGCCCATATCCCTCTAAACCTTTCCTATTCATGAACTTGTCCAAATGTATTTTAAACATTGTAACTGTACCTGCATCCACCACTTCCTCTGATAGTTTATTCCACATCCAAAATTCTAAAAACATTGCCCCTCATGTCCTTTTTCAATCTTTCTCCTCTCACCTTAAAAATATACCTCCAGGTTTGAACTCTCCACGCGAGGGAAAAGACCCTTATCATTCATCTTATCTGTGCCCCACATAATTGTTTAAACATCAATAAAGTCACACCTCACCCTCCAATGCAACAGCCCATTTTTATATCTCAAACCCTTTATTCCAGGCAACATCTCGGTAAATCTTTACTGAATCCTCTCCACTTTAATAATATCCTTCCTATAACAGGGCGATGAGAATTGCACACATTAATCCAGAAGAGGCCTCATCACTGTCCTGTACAAGTTCAATATGATGTCAGAACTCCTATACTCAAAGGCCTGAGCAATGAAGGCAAGCATGCTAAACACCTTCTTAAGTACCCTGTCTAACTGGGATGCAAATTTCAAAGGATTATATCCCTGAACCCTGAGGTCTCTCTCTGCTCTCCCACACTATCCAACACCCTATTGTTAACTCCTGACCTTGTTTGTATTACCACAATGCAATATCTCATGTTTATCCAAATTAAACTCCATCTGCCACTCCTCAGCCCATTGACCCAATTGATCAAGATCTCTTTGTAATCTTGGGTCACATTCTTCACTGTCTATTTACCATTTTGGTGTCATCCACAAACTTACTAAGCATGCCTCCTACATTCTCATCCAAATCCTTTGTATAAATGACAAACAGAAGTAGAGCCAGTCCCGATCCCTGTGGGACACCGCTGGTCACAGGCCTCCAGTCTGAAAAACAATGATCCACCATCATCTGCCAAAAAGCCAATTATGTATTCAGTTGGCAAGCCCACCCTGAATCCTATGTGATCTAACTTTACCCAATTAGTCGATCATGCAGAGCCTCATCAAAGGCTTTACTAAAGGCCAAGCAAACAACATCTACCACTCTGTCCTCATCAATCATTTTGGTTACTTCCAAAACCAAACCCAATCAAAGGTGAGATATGATTTTGCTCCCACTAAATCAGACTGACCATCTCTAATCAATCCTTTCCTCTCCAACCTCTGTAAATCCTATCTTTCAGGATCATCTCTAAAAACCTACCCACCACCGAGGACAGACTCACAGGTTGATTGTTCCCAGACTTCTCACATCCCTTCTTAAATGATCACTGGTCCAAAAGTGTTCCCTGACTAACACTTCAGTCACTTGCCATGCCTTATTTCCCAAGAGAAGGTCAAGTTTTGATCCGTCTCTCAGAGGAAGATTTATACATTTATAGCTAAATTTTTCTTGCAATTGAACAAGTTCTTCACCATCAAAAACTTTCACACCATGGCAGTCTGAGTCAATGTTTGGAAAATTAAAATCCCCTACTATTACAAACTTATTATTCTTCAATATATTTGAGAGATCTCTACGTATTTGCTTCTCAATTGCCCCCTGACTATTAGGGAGCCGATTAGGGAGCCCACCAAGGTGATCGTCCCTTTCTTATTTCTAACTTCCACCTATATGTTTTCACTAAATGATCCCTCGGAAATACCTTCTCTAATTACAGGAGTAATATTTTCCTTAATCAAAAATGCCAGCCCTTCTCCCACCTTGCCTCTTTCTGTCCTTCCTGTACCATCTAAAACCCAGAACACTGAGCTGCCAGTCTTTTCCAGTCCTCAGCCATGTTTCTGGAAGAGCAATGACATCCCAGGCCCATGTTCCCTTACATGCCCTGAGTTCATCAGCCTTATCCATGAGACCTCGTGTATTGAAATAAATGCAGTTTAAGTGTTCAGTGTCCCTTTGTTCTCTGACTTGTTCTTGTTTGTCTTTTCTCAATAACGTGCTGTTTTCTGATTCAGAATCATTGTCATCTTTCTTTCTATTTTCACTGTTGTTTAGAACGTCCCCGCCCCACCCCTCTCAAATCTTACAATCTCCTGAAATAGAACGAGCAAATCTCCCCACCAGGATATTGGTCTAGTTCAGGTGAAACTCATCCTTTTAAACAGGTCTTTTCTGTCCCAGAAGAGATCTCAATGCTCCAAGAAAGTGAATCCCTGCACAGTGCAGCACCTCGTCAACCATTGAGTTATCTGGGTAAAAACAATGACTGCAGATGCTGAAAACCAAATACTGGATTAGTGGTGCTGGAAGAGCACAGCAGTTCAGGCAGCATTCAACGAGCAGCGAAATCGATGTTTTGGGCAAAAGCCCTTCATCAGGAATAAAGGCAGTGAGCCTGAAGCGTGGAGAGATAAGCTAGAGGAGGGTGGGGGTAGGGAGAGAGTAGCATAGAGTGAGCAATGGGTGAGTGGGGGAGGGGATGAAGGTGATAGGTCAAGGAGGAGAGGGTGGAGTGGATAGGTGGAAAAGGAGATAGGCAGGTAGGAAAAGTCCGGACAGGTCAAGAGGACAGTGCTGAGCTGGAAGTTTGAAACTAGGATGAGGTGGGGGAAGGGAAATGAGGAAGCTGTTGAAGTCCCCACATTGATGCCCTGGGGTTGAAGTGTTCCGAGGCGGAAGATGAGGCGTTCTTCCTCCAGGCGTCTGGTGGTGAGGGAGCGGTGGTGAAGGAGGCCCAGGACCTCCATGTCCTCAGCAGAGTGGGAGGGGGAGTTGAAATGTTGGGCCACGGGGCGGTTTGGTTGATTGGTGCGGGTGTCTCGGAGATGTTCCCTAAAGCGCTCTGCTAGGAGGCGCCCAGTCTCCCCAATGTAGAGGAGACCACATCGGGAGCAACGGATACAATAAATGATATTAGTGCATATACAGGTGAAACTTTGATGGATGTGGAAGGCTCCTTTAGGGCCTTGGATACAGGTGAGGGAGGAGGAGTGGGCACAGGTTTTACAGTTCCTGTGGTGGCAGGGGAAAGTGCCAGAACGGGAGGGTGGGTCGTAGGGGGGTGTGGACCTGACCAGGTAGTCACGGAGGGAACGGTCTTTGCGGAAGGCGGAAAGGGGTGGGGAGGGAAATATATCCCTGGTGGTGGGGTCTTTTTGGAGGTGGCAGAAATGTCGTTGGATGATTTGGTTTATGCGAAGGTTTGTAGGGTGGAAGGTGAGCACCAGGGGCGTTCTGTCCTTATTACGGTTGGAGGGGTGGGGTCTGAGGGCGGAGGTGCGGGATGTGGACGAGATGCGTTGGAGGGCATCTTGAACCACGTGGGAAGGGAAATCTCTGATTAGAACTTGGCACCAGAAGTAAACCAGAGATTACTACTTTTCACATTCTCTACCGAACCTATTACATGCACTTTGTAAAGCTTTAACCTTTTCTCTAACTATGTCATTCCTATCGATGTGTACAATAATTTCCAGCTTCTCACTCTCCCCTTTGACAATCTGCTTCAAACATTTTGAGACGTCCTTCACCCTGGCACCAGAAAAGCAACGTACTCTCCTCGATTCACACTCACTACCACAGAATCTCCTGCCTGTGCCCCGACAGGAGAGTTCCCAAAAATAATTAGTTGTTTAAATCCTAACAAGTCCGTTTAACATAAAATTCATTGGTAGTGCCCAAGATCTGATGACCACTTACCCAAATTGGAGCATCTGTTTAAAAGAGGAATAGCCACAGGAGATTTCGAAACCACCTTCAAACCTTTTCCGACAGACAGTTATCGATCTGAATGACCTTGCTGTGTAATCACTTCAGTAAATCTATTTGTCATCGCACTTAATATCTCTTGCAGGCCATCAGTAACATTCATCCTACAAAGAAGAAACTTTCAATAGCACATTATATATTAAATTAAACAATCAGATTTATTATGAAGCCTGCAAAAAAATTTAACATAGATATTAAAAAGAAACCAAACACCTAACTGAACAAATGATAAAATAACAACTCCACCTCAAATGATCCAACATTCAGTTTTCACTGTCCAGATACAAAACCCTCTCCTGAGCCGTCCCTATACAGACCTCTCCTCAAGCTCCATATACAAACGATCGGTCCTTCTTCATCTACTTTTTCAATTTAATATTGTTTTCTCAAAACTCACCCACCACTGACCGCAGACTCACCAGTCTATAGTTCCCTGGCTTTTCCTTACCACCTGTTTTAAATAATGGCACAGTGTCAGGAAGGGACCTTTCCCCTTTCTCCTTCCTTTCTCCTCCTCTCCATCTCCATTTCTGGTGACAGGGTCAACATGGGCATCTACTTCATACTGACTGACTCCCACAGTTACCTGGTCTACACCTCTTCCAACCTCCCACTCCTGTAAAAATGCCTTCCCTTATTCCCAATTCCTCTGCCTCCGCCACATCTGCTCCCAGGAGGACCAATTCCACCATCGAACATCCCAGATGGCCTCCTCTTCAAGGACTGCATGGTTCCCCTGCCACATGGTCGGTGATACCCTCCAGTGCATCTCCTCCACTTCCCGCACCTCCGCCCTTGAAGCCCACCTCTCCAATCGCAGCAAGGAGAGAACACCCCAGTCCTCACCTCCAACTCCACCACCGTTCGGATAAAACAAGTCATCCTCTGCCATTTCTGCCCCCTACAAACAGACCCCACTACCAGGGATATATTTCCCTCCCCATCCCTATCAGTGTTCTGCAGAGACCATTCCCTCTGCGAATCCCTTGTTAGGGCCACACCCACCCACCAAGCCACCCTCCACTCCTGGCACCTTCCCCTGCCATCACAAGAGGTGCAAACCTGTCCCCACACCACCCTCTCACTTCCATCCAAGGCCCCAAAGGATCCTTGCACATCTGGCAGAGATTTACCTGTGCTTCCACACACACCATCTACTCTGTCCGTTGCTCTCGGTGTGGTCTCCTCTACATTGGGGACAAGACACCTATTTGCGGAATGTTGCAGAGAACATTTTTAGATTAGATTACTGACAGTATGAAAACAGGCCCTTTGGCCCAACAAGTCCACACCAACCCTCCAAAGTGTAACCCACCCAGACCCCTTTTCTTCAAAGACTCTGTTTGTCTTCAGTTTCCTTCTGGGACACAGTCACTAAACAGCCCCACCACTCTGTGGCCGAACACTTTAACTCTCCCTCCCATTCCACCAAGGACATTCAAGTCCTGGGCCTCCTCCACCTCCAAACTCTAACCACCTGATGCCTGGAGGAAGAATGCCTCATTATCCACATTGGACCCTCCAACCACACGGGATCGATGTGGATTTCACGAGTTTCCTCATTTCCCTTCCCCCACCTGATCTCAGATCCAACCATCCAACTCAGCACAGCCCTCTTGAACTGCCCTACCTGTCCATCTTCCTTCTCACCTGTCTGCTTCACCCTCCTTTCTGACCTATCAGCATCACCGCCACCTCCATCTACCTATTACATTCCCAGCTACCTCCCCCCCAGGCTGAGCCCCTCCCATTTATCTCTCAGCCCCCCTGGGCACTCCCCCATTCCTGATGAAGAGCTTATGCTTGAAACATCGACTGTCCTGCTCCTCGGATGCTGCCTGACTGGCTGTGCTTTTCCAGCACCATGACTTTCAACTCTGATCTCCAGCATCTGCAATCCTCACTTTCTCCAAGAGCATGACCCTGCCCAGCAGCATGTCCAAATGGAAACATCATCACCACCATCGACAAGTGGAAGGGGGAAGGAGAGCACTGGGCCTCTGTCACTGACCCAGGGGAGAGCAGAGTGACCCACTGTGTCTCTGTCACTGACCCAGGGGAGAGCAGACTGACCCCACTGTGTCTCTGTCACTGACCCAGGGGAGAGCAGAGTGACCCCACTGTGTCTCTGTCACTGACCCAGGGGAGAGAAGACCCCACTGTGTCTCTGTCACTGACCCAGGGGAGAGCAGACTGACCCCGGTGTGTGTCTGTCACTGACCCAGGGGAGAGCAGAGTGACCCCACTGTGTCTCTGTCACTGACCCAGGGGAGAGCAGACTGACCCCACTGTGTCTCTGTCACTGACCCAGGGGAGAGCAGCCTGACCCCACTGTGACTCTGTCACTGACCCAGGGGAGAGCAGCCTGACCCCACTGTGTATCTGTCACTGACCCAGGGGAGAGCAGACTGACCCCACTGTGTATCTGTCACTGACCCAGCGGAGAGCAGATTGACCCCACTGTGTCTCTGTCACTGACCCAGGGGAGAGCAGACTGACCCCACTGTGTCTCTGTCACTGACCCAGGGGAGAGCAGACTGACCCCACTGTGTATCTGTCACTGACCCAGCGGAGAGCAGATTGACCCCACTGTGTCTCTGTCACTGACCCAGGGGAGAGCAGACTGACCCCACTGTGTATCTGTCACTGACCCAGGGGAGAGCAGACTGACCCCACTGGGTCTCTGTCACTGACCCAGCGGAGAGCAGATTGACTTCACTGTGTCTCTGTCACTGACCCAGGGGAGAGCAGACTGACCTCACTGTGTCATGTCCAGTGCACATGTAGGAGACACGTCACGTGCACAAAGATTGCTCGTCATTGACATACTCTTTGTTTCATGCATAGTTGTCAGGATCTGAGAGGAAAGGTCCATCACACCAACAGCCAGAGGACATTTCCCTGTGTCTTCCCACTGAAACTGAGTTGGAACAGAATTTCTGTAAATCCAATGAATTGGTTGCTTGACTCCAGGTCCATTTGCTGAAACAAGGTCCTTTAAAACTGGCAATGTGAGAGTTAATAATGAGAAAACAGACAGAATTCATTCAGAATCTGAGAGTAAATGTGTCATCCTGTAAACAGTGAAGGGGGACATGACAGAGTACCTCACTTTCTTATCTCTGTCACCATTTTCTTTTGTTTTGTTTGTTTTTAGATGACAGTTAGTGAGGATCATTTACACCCCAATCTTTTGTTTCTTCTCTTCTCCCATTCTCCCGCCTCGCCTCCACCAAGTTCCTTGCACCATTTTGGTCAATATTGTTACTCTGTCATTTCAGCCTGTCCTGCCCTCCAGCCCATCACAGCCTTTCCCTTCTGCTCTTCTTCCCACCTTCCAGCTGAGACACAAGTAACAATGCAGGTAGGTCCCTCTCACACACACTCACATTATCACTGACAGAGATACAGAGACACAGAAGGGTCATCACTCCCACAGGCTCAGACAGAGACACTGTTCAGTCCCACTCTGATCCCACCTTCCAGTGACATTTTTATTCGAACACTCAAACAGAACAAGAGAGAAAGAAATGATTTATATTTCTCTCCAAACTCGTCTATAAACAAATCCCAGTCTCCAAATGACATTGACTATCAGATTGCAAAAGACTGTGTTAATCTCTCAATAGTAACCCACAGCAATCAACTGAATAGTACGTTATGGAGATTTATAATTTGAAAATCTGTATACTCCAGATACTGTGAACATTAAATAAATACAGAGACTGCTGGAAATATTCAGTCACTTTCTCTGATGAAAGGTCATTGACCAGAAACGCTCATTCTGTTTCTCTCTCTACAAATGCTCTCTGACCGACAGAGTATTTGCAGCACTTTCTGTTTTACATCATGTAGGTTCACTCCATGCTCAGAAGGCACACAAGTTATTTAACTCAAATGGATACTCCCATTAGAGGCCAGGTTCTTTATAATTGATATACCACATCGAAAATTATTTGTACACTGCAATATTAGAGATACAATTACAATCACAAATAGGGATAAGCATTAAATATATGAACATAATCCATCAGGCTTGTAAAGAATAACAGAGACCTGAATGCAGAGTGAATCTCACTCTCATTTACAATATCAAAGACTCAGAAAAAGATTCTACACATCACACTTACAGATTGTAATGTCCAAAGACCCCGCTGTCAGCTCCATACACTTTAACTTGTCTATTTTAAAACTAATCGAATAGCAGTTCGTGTTCCCCCACTAATACCTCAGTCACTTGCCCTGCCTTATTTTCTGAGAGAAGATTGGGTTTTGCCCCTTGTCATGGAGGGCCATCTACATATTAATTGAGAAAGTTTTCCTGAATATACCTAGTAAGTTCTCCAATTCATTCCCAGTCTATATTTGGAAGGTTAAAATCCCCTTTTCTTGTAACCCTATCATTCTTACTGCCTTTGGCGAGCTCCCTACATATTTTCCCCCCAATTTCCTGCTGATTATTGGGGGATGCAGAGCGTGGCGGGAGTATAATCCCAACAATGTGATCACACCCTTCATTTTTCTCAGTTCCATCCATGCAACTTCACTGGATGATCCATCAGGAATATCCTCTCTAAGTGCTGCCATGACGTTTTCCCTTATCAAAAACACCACTTCCCTCTTCTCTTGCCTCTACTTCCTATAAACACACCTTCAGTGCAGGTTTGCATTTAAACACAGACCTTGTGGTTCAGAGGTAGGGACACTGCCACTGCCACTACACCACAAAAGCCCTCACAAATCAGAATTAAACTACAGAGAACCTTCATACCCCCTGACATCGATGTTCGAGTGTCTGTATAATGGCGATCACTGGACCACAACGTAACATCTTCCATCACAAAGTGCAGGGAGCAACTCTCACCCAGATTTACAAAGCTTCAATAGTTTGAATCACTTATCAGGAATACTAACATGGCAAGAATCATTTTGAATAATTTATTGATAATTCCAAATGTTTTCAGCATTGAGGTAATCTGTGTTTTCATGCTGCAGTCAATCTCTCTCCATCAAACACTGATGTCCCCCATTTCCCAGCCCTTTAACCGATACCATGGAGGGTCCCCAGGGGATTGTGAGGTGCCCCCACGCTTCACATTAGTGTTTCATTCAAATGTGAACAAACAGATCATGACAAGACGCATTAAGTGCTCACATAAATCTACATGTATTTCTAAAATTAAGTTTTAAAGACTGGACAATTCTGATCAGATTAATTAATGAAATGAGAACTTTCATTCTGTGAGCAATATTGTTTTCCAATCAAACACTCCCATCTCTAAATCTCATTGTGTTCCAAAGGAATCCTTCTCTCAAGAATGCCCACTCAGTAACTCGTTCCCTCAGTGAGCTGGCAAGCTGGTTTACAATGGAGAGGCACACCAACTGCATTGGCCCTATTCCCACATTAGCTGATGTTACCATGAAGGACTCTTCTTCTTACCCTGGCCTGAGCTATGGTGACCCCGAAGTTACACTCAGCACCAGTTGCCCCTCTCCGATGAGGGAGTGGTGTGTGACCATGGCCTTGGAGAAAAAGAGATGATACCAGAGAGTGGTGTGAGTATGACTGGGCTTAATGTTAAAGCTGTGTTTGACTGAGTGTGACATCAAGGAGCCTGAGCAAATCTGGAGCCAATGGAAATTGAGGAAAACTCTCTGCTGGTTGGAGTTGGACCTGGCACAAAGGAAGAAGGTTGTGATTGTTGGTGGTACGTCATCACAACGAAAGAACATTTCTGTTGGAGTTCCTCAGGAGAATGTCCTCAGCCCAACAATCTTCAATAGTTTATAAATGTACATCCCTCCATCTTAAGGATGTTAGCCAATGTTTACACAATGTTCAACAGCATGTGTGACTACTCAGATACTGAAGCAGCCCTTGGCAAGTGCAGTAAAACCTGGATAATATCCAGGACTAGGAAGAAAAGTGACAAAGAATATTTGTGCCACATAAATTCCAGACACTGATCATCTCCAACAACAGAGAATCAAACCACCATCCTTTGATATTCAATGGGGTTACCGTTGCTGAATCCTCTCCTGTCAACATCTTGGGGTTACCATTGACCAGAAGCTGAATTGTACCAGTGATATCAATACAGTAACAACAGAGCAGGTCAGAGGCTCGGAATACTGCAGTGAATGACTCACCTCCTGATCCCCCACAGACCGTCCACCATCTACAATACACCAGTCAGGATTATGATGGAATACTCCCCACAGGCCTGGATGGGGGCAGCTCCAACAGTATTTCAGAAGCTTGGCACCAGCCGTGATAAAAGACCCCACTTGATTGCCACGACATCCACAAACATCCATGTTATTTCCCCACTGACCCACAGGAACAGCAATGTGCACCAGCGACAAGGTGCCCTGCAGAAATTCACAGAAGCTCCTTAGACAGCACTTTCCAAACCCACAACACATTCTCAACAACCACTAGGGATGAGCAATAATTGCCGGCCCAACCAGCGATGCCCAGGAATGGATTAGAACTCATTTAAAATGTTACCCAATCACTACCAATGGTGGGCACTGGGTTTGAGGTTTTGTGAGTGTAAGCTGGTTGGGTCCAGGCAGTAACCTGTTTGTTGTGAAGACCTGAAGAGAAATGCTGTCTGGAACAATCTGTCAGTCTTTCAGAGGCATGGCCTACATACATAGTATCACACAGACACTGACATTCATATACCAGATTACTCACATGGGAGAGAGGTGGAAGCAATTTAAAACATATTTGTATATGGACTGAAGAATATTTGGAAACACAATTAAAAATATTATCATGAAAATAATTTGGTCAGGAAGTTATTTCCAAATTGGATATTTTCAAAGTGCTTGAACTTCATGATAATTTTATCTGGGTCTGATAACCAGGCACGTTTGTGCACTTTGTGTTCAACACATTTCAGTCTGAAAATTAAACCAAACAAATGGATGGACCTGTGTTTATTGGACAATTAAAGTGGACACCGTTAGTATTGAACCACAATCACTGGACACGAAAGGTTAACTCTGATTTCTCTTCACAGATGCTGCTGAGCTTTTCCAGCAAGTTTTGCTTTTGTTTCTGTTTTAAAGCATCTGCAGTTTTTTTTGGATATGGTCAAATGATTTATGACTTTCAATAATTAGATTTTGCTGTTGAATTTCAGGACAATCTTGAAATCAATGACATTCTGACTTGAGTCACACACAACGATGTTGGTTGGGATTCGGCCGGATATCAATGTCGATGCACAATTCTGTTTGATTTGGAGATGCCGGTGTTGGACTGGGGTGTACAAAGTTAAAAATCACACAACACCAGGTTATAGTCCAACAGGTTTAATTGGAAGCACACTAGCTTTCGGAGTGATGCTCCTTCATCAGGTGATTGTGGAGGGCTCGATCGTAACACAGAATTTATAGCAAAAATTTGCAGTGTGATGTAACTGAAATTATACATTGAAAAATTGATTGTCTGTTAAGCCTTTCATCTGTTAGAATACAGTGAACTATCACTAGTGTGCTAGTGTGCTTCCAATTAAACCTGTTGGACTATAACCTGGTGTTGTGTGATTTTTAACTCAATTCTGTTTGGTCACTGAAATTGTGGAGCTGACATACACTGGATATGGTTAATGAGGGATTCAATGTAAGCCCCATGTGCTGCAGGATTCCATCACCTTTGTTATACCTTCATTAAGGAGCTGGTCCAGGGGGCAGAATTACAAAGGCTTTATTGGTCAGTACATTGAGTGTAGGAGTGTGGCTGTACATGACATTAGTTAGACCACTTTGGGAATACTATATTCAATTCTGGTCTCCCTGCTATAGGAAAGATGTTGTTAAATTTGAAATGTTGCGGATGAAATGTATAAGAATGTCACTGGGGCTCAAAGGTTTGAGCTATTGGAGGTTGAGAAGTGACCTGTTGCTGAACAAAGAGACCTTGGAGTGCAGGTTCATCACCCTCTGAAAGTGGAGTCCACAGGTAGATAGGATAGTGAGGAAAGCTTTCCTTTATTGGTCAGAGTGTTGAGTACATGAGTTGGGAGGTCAATTTGCAGCTGTACAGGACATTGGTGAGGCCACTGTTGGAATACTATGTGCAGTTCTGGTCTCCTTCCTATCGGAAAGATGTTGTGAAACTTGAAAGGGTTCAGAAAAAATTTACAAGGATATTGCCAGCTTTGGAAGATTGGAGCTATAGGGAAAGGCTGAACAGGCTGGGGCTGTTTTCCCTGGAGTATTGGAGGCTGAGGTGTGAGCTTCTAGAGACTTATAAAATCATGAGAGGCATGGATAGGATAAATAGACAAAGTTTTTTCCCTGAGGTGGGGGAGTCCAGAACTAGAGGTTATAGGTTTAGGGTGAGAGGGGAAAGATATAAAAGAGACCGAAGGGGCAATGTTTTCATGCAGAGCTGGATTGAGCTGCCAGGGAAAATGGTGGAGGCTGGTACAATTGCAACTTTTAAGAGGCATCTGGATGGGTACATGTAAGTGAAGGGTTTTGAAGGATATGGGCTGGGTGCTGGCAGGTGGGTCTAGATTGGGTTGGGATATCTGGTCGGCATGGACAAGTTGGACCGAAGGGTCTGTTTCTGTGCTGTACAGCTTTATGACTCTCTGACTCTATGACCTCAGAGAGGTTTGCTAAATCATGAAGAGCATGGATAGGGTGAATAGCCAAGATCTTTTCTACGGGGAAGAGGTGTTCATACTGGTGCACATAGGGTTAAGTTGAGATGGGAAAATTTAAGATGGACCCAAGGGGCAACTTTTCTCAAATAGAAGTCAGTGCATGCATGGAGTGAGCTGCCAGAGGAAGCGGTGGAAGCTGGTACAATGACAGCATTTGAAAGGCATCCGGATGGTTATATGAATAGGAAGGGTTCAGAGGGATTGGGGCCATGTGCTGGCAAATGGGAATGGATCTGTTCAGGGTGAATGGGTCTAACGGAGCGGTTTGTGTCCATGCTATGACAATTTAACTCTCAGTCATCAGCATAGAGAAAACTGTGAGACATGGCTGTTGGTAGATCATTTGTCTAAATGTTGAAAAGTGTTTAGATCAACCCTGTGCTAATGCTTGGACAGTCTGCACCATGCACATCCTACCTTTAATAGAGTCATAGCATCATAGAGATGGACAACACAGAAACAGACCATTGGTTCAACCCTTCCATGTTGGCCAGATACCCAAAATTAATCTAATCCCATTCACCAGCACTTGCCCCACATCCCTCTGAACTCTTCCTATTATTTATATGTTGTAAGTGTACCAGTCTCCACCACTTCCTCTGGCAGTTCATTCCATACACACATCAATCTCTGCAAGAAATAAACTTCCCTAAACTCCCTTTTAAGTCTTTCCCCTCTCACCTTGTACCCACAACTTCTAGTCTTGGAAATGGATATTTCCCCTATCCATGTCCCTCATGGTTTTATAAATCTCTGCAAGGTCACCCCTCAACCTCCAACGTTCCAGAGAAAATAGCCCCAGCCTATTCAGTCTCTTCCTATAGCTCAAATCCTTCAATCCAACAACATCATTGTAAAGCTCTTCTGAACCCTTTCAAGTTTTATAACCTTCATCCTATAGCAGGAAGTGAATACAGGATGTCACTAGTGACCTAACCAATGTCCTTGACAGCCACAACATGATCTCCTATATTCAATGCACTGATTAAAAATCAAGCAACCCCGGCATTGCAAAGTAGAGAGAGTGGAAACCGGCAGTGTGAGGGAGAGAGAGAGTGGGATCAGGCAGTGTGAGGGAGAGAGAAAGTGGGATCAGGCAGTGTGAGGGAGAGAGAGAGTGGGATCAGGCAGTGTGAGGGAGAGAGAGAGTGGAAACCGGCAGTGTGAGGGAGAGAGAGAGTGGGATCAGGCAGTGTGAGGGAGAGAGAGAGTGGGATCAGGCAGTGTGAGGGAGAGAGAAAGTGGGATCAGGCAGTGTGAGGGAGAGAGGGAGTGGGAGCGGGCAGTGAGAGGGAGAGAGAGTGGGAGCGGGCAGTGTGAGGGAGAGAGAAAGTGGGATCAGGCAGTGTGAGGGAGAGAGAGAGTGGGATCAGGCAGTGTGAGGGAGAGAGAAAGTGGGATCAGGCAGTGTGAGGGAGAGAGGGAGTGGGAGCGGGCAGTGAGAGGGAGAGAGAGTGGGAGCGGGCAGTGTGAGGGAGAGAGAAAGTGGGATCAGGCAGTGTGAGGGAGAGAGAGAGTGGGATCAGGCAGTGTGAGGGAGAGAGAGAGTGGAAACCGGCAGTGTGAGGGAGAGAGAGAGTGGGATCAGGCAGTGTGAGGGAGAGAGAAAGTGGGATCAGGCAGTGTGAGGGAGAGAGAGAGTGGGATCAGGCAGTGTGAGGGAGAGAGAAAGTGGGATCAGGCAGTGTGAGGGAGAGAGGGAGTGGGAGCGGGCAGTGAGAGGGAGAGAGAGTGGGAGCGGGCAGTGTGAGGGAGAGAGAAAGTGGGATCAGGCAGTGTGAGGGAGAGAGAGAGTGGGATCAGGCAGTGTGAGGGAGAGAGAAAGTGGGATCAGGCAGTGTGAGGGAGAGAGGGAGTGGGAGCGGGCAGTGAGAGGGAGAGAGAGTGGGAGCGGGCAGTGTGAGGGAGAGAGAAAGTGGGAGCGGGCAGTGTGAGGGAGAGAGGGAGTGGAAGCGGGCAGTGTGAGGGAGAGAGAGAGAGGGAGCGGGCAGTGTGAGGGAGAGAGAGAGGGAGCGGGCAGTGTGAGGGAGAGAGAGAGGGAGCGGGCAGTGTGAGGGAGAGAGAGAGAGTGGGAGCGGGCAGTGTGAGGGAGAGAGAAAGTGGGAGCGGGCAGTGTGAGGGAGGGAGAGAGAGGGAGCAGGCAGTGTGAGGGAGAGAGAAAGTGGGAGCGGGCAGTGTGAGGGAGAGAGAGTGGGAGCGGGTAGTGTGAGGGAGAGAGAAAGTGGGAGCGGGCAGTGTGAGGGAGAGAGAGTGGGAGCGGGCAGTGTGAGGGAGAGAGAGAGAGTGGGAGCGGGCAGTGTGAGGGAGAGAGAGTGGGAGCGGGCAGTGTGAGGGAGAGAGAGAGAGTGGTAGCGGGCAGTGTGAGGGAGAGAGAGAGAGTGGGAGCGGGCAGTGTGAGGGAGAGAGAGTGGGAGCGGGCAGTGTGAGGGAGAGAGAGAGAGTGGGAGCGGGCAGTGTGAGGGAGAGAGAGAGAGTGGGAGCGGGCAGTGTGAGGGAGAGAGAGAGTGGGAGCGGGCAGTGTGAGGAGAGAGAGTGGGAGCGGGCAGTGTGAGGGAGAGAGAGAGAGTGGGAGCGGGCAGTGTTAGGGGGAGAGAAAGTGGGAGCGGGCAGTGTGTGTGTGAGAGAGAGAGAGAGGGAGTCGGCAGTGTGAGGGGGAGATTGAGCAAGACTGTGGAACAGGCACATTCGGCCCATCTGGTCCAGGTTGGCCATATTCCTTTCCTTCTCTCTCCTTCTAGTTTATATTTTCCTTCCCTTCTGGAGTTCTGTCGAGAGGCAGCAGTGGTGATGCATTGTGGGAAGTGTGCTGTCGGATGACCATTTGGGGCGTGGATGTGGGCCCGAGCCTAACATAGTCAGAGCATGCCCAAAGTGTCAATGAGGGAGCTACATAAATGATGAGAAGAGGTGGACCAAGCACCAATCAACGTGTCACACCACTGGTCACAGGTCTCACAGGTTTCCATCACCACCCTCTGTCTCCAACCTTCTGTATCCAAATGGCTAGTATTCTACTTGCATTCCACGTGACCTCATGTTTCTAAACAACGACCATGCAGAGCTTTGTTTTATGCCTTACTGAAGTCCACATAGATCACATTCACCACTCTGCCTTCATCAATCCTCTTCATTACATCTTTAAAAAACTCAATTCAGTTAATGAGACACGATTTCCCACCATGTTGACAAACTCTAATCCATCCTTGCCTTTCCAAATTTATGTAAATCCTCAGGATCCCTCAGGATCTCCCCTCAACATATTGCCCACCACCAATGTCAGGCTCACCGATCTGTAGTTCCCTGGCTTCTCCTTCCCACATTTCCTAAACAATAGCACCACGTTCCCCAACCTCCAGCCTTCTGGCACCTTATCAGTGACTATTGATGATATAAATATCTCAGTAAGGGGCCCAATAATCATTCCCCAAGTTTCTCACAGAGTTCTCGGGTACACATGGACAGGTCCTGGGGATATATCAACCTTTATGTGTTTAAAGATGTCCAGCACCTCTTCCTCTGTAATATGGACATTTCGAAGATGTCCTTATTACAAATATTTACTTCCCCAAGTTCTCTAGCTTCCATATCCTTCTTCACAATAAACACCATTGCAAGATGCGCGTTTAGTATCTCCCACATCTGCTGCAGTTCCACAGGGGGGTTGTTGATCTTTCAGGGGCCATATTCTCTCCATAATTACCCTTTTGTCTTTAATGTATTTATAAAAATTCCTTTGGATTCCCCTTAGCCCTATTTGCCAAAGCCATCTCATGTCCAATTTTTACCGTCCTGATTTCCCTCTTATGTATACTTCTCCTGACTTTATACTCTTCTTAAGATTCTCCCAATCCCTGTTGTCTATACCTGACATATGCTTCCTTCTTCTTCTTGAACAAAGCCCCATTTTCTCTGGTCATCTATCATTCCCTACACCTACCAGCCTTGCCCTTCACCCTAACAGGAACATACTGTCTCTGGATTCTCATTATCTCATTGTTGAAGGCTTCCAACTTTCCAGCCGGCCTTTACCTGTGAATACCCACCTCCAATCAACTTTTGAAAGTTCTTGCCTAATATCATCAAAATTGGCCTTCCAATAAATTAAAATCTTTAACTTTTAGACCTGCTCTGTCCTTTTCAATCACTATTTTAAATCTAATAGGATTAGGGTCACTAGCCCTGAAGCGCTGCCCCACTGATATCTCACGAGGTAAAAACAATGACTGCAGATGTTGGAAACCAGATTCTGGATTAGTGGTGCTGGAAGAGCACAACAGTTCCGGCAGCATCCAAGGGGCTTCAAAATCAATGTTTCGGACAAAAGCCCTTCTTCAGTAATAAAGGCAGTGAGCCTGAAGCGTGGAGAGATAAGCTAGAGGAGGGTGGGGGTGGGGAGAAAGTAGCATAGAGTACAATGGGTGAGTGGGGGGGGGATGAAGGTGATCGGTCAGGGAGGAGAGGGTGCAGTGGATAGGTGGAAAAGGAGATAGGCGGGTAGGACAAGTCCAGACAAGTCATGGGGACAGTGCTGAGCTGGAAGTTTGGAACTAGGGTGAGGTGGGGGAAGGGGAAATGAGGAAACTGTTGAAGTCCACATTGATGCCCTGGGGTTGAAGTGTTCCGAGGCGAAAGATGAGGCGTTCTTCCTCCAGGCGTCTGGTGGTGAGGGAGCGGCGGTGAAGGAGGCCCAGGACCTCCATGTCCTCGGCAGAGTGGGAGGGGGAGTTGAAATGTTGGGCCACGGGGCGGTTTGGTTGATTGGTGCGGGTGTCTCGGAGATGTTCCCTAAAGCACTCTGCTAGGAGGCGCCCAGTCTCCCCAATGTAGAGGAGACTGCATCGGGAGCAATGGATACAATAAACGATATTGGTGGATGTGCAGGTAAAACTTTGATTGATGTGGAAGGCTCCTTTAGGGCCTTGGATAGAGGTGAGGGAGGAGGTGTGGGCGCAGGTTTTACAGTTCCTGCGGTGGCAGGGGAAAGTGCCAGGATGGATGGGTGAGTTGTAGGGGGGCGTGGACCTGACCAGGTAGTCACGGAGGGAACGGTTGATGTGGTCTCCTCTAAACTGGGGAGACTGGGCACCTCCTCGCAGAGCGCTTTCGGGAATATCTCTGGGACACCCGCACCAATCAACCACACCGCCCCATGGCTCAACATTTCAACTCCCCCTCCCACTCTGCCGAGGACATGAAGGTCCTGGGCCTCCTTCACCACCGCTCCCTCACCACCAGACGCCTGGAGGAAGAGCGCCTCATCTTCCGCCTCGGAACACTTCAACCCCAGGGCATTAATGTGGACTTCAACAGTTTCCTCATTTCCCCTTCCCCCACCTCACCCTAGTTCCAAACTTCCAGCTCAGCACTGTCCCCTTAACTTGTCCGGACTTGTCCTACCTGCCTATCTCCTTTTCCACCTATCCACTCCACCCTCTCCTCCCTGATCTATCACCTTCATCCCCTCCCCCATTCACCCATTGTACTCTATGCTACTTTCTCCCCACCCCCACCCTCCTCTAGCTTATCTAGAACATAGAACATAGAAAAATACAGCGCAGTACAGGCCTTTCGGCCCTTGATGTTGCGCCGACCGAAGCCTACCTAACCTATACTAGCCCACTATCCTCCATATGCTTGTCCAATGCCCGCTTAAATTACCATAAAGAGGGAGAGTCCACCACTGCTACTGGCAGGGCATTCCATGAACTCACAACCCGCTGAGTAAAAAATCTACTCCTTTTCGCAGCAGAGAGCGGCGGGAGCTGGGCGGAAGTTCAGACGGAGCGCAAAGCCGGTCGGGAAGGTAAGTGATTGTTATTAGAGTGGGTGTGTTCTAAACCCCAGGTCCTACAAAGTAGGGTCTCCCTCCCTCCCTCCTCCTCTAACCTTAATTAAGAGTCCACAGACTTGCCATAGGAAGAGGGTCTAAGGAAGTTTAGATCGAAGAGTGAGGCTTCAGCTCAGGAATCTTGATAAGGAGGTTGAGTAAAGAGATTACGCCACAGTTGAAGAGGGTGAAGACATGACTGCTCAGCTGGTTCAGTGCGCTACGTGTTTGATGTGGCAAGTCAACGACTCTGGTGTGTCTGGCTCGTATATGTGTGGAAAGTGTGCGCACATTCAGCAATTGACCGAGCATATTGCAGCACTGACGAAAGAACTCGAAGACCTTAGGCTCATCCGAGAGAACGAGATCTTTCTGGACAAGACCTTCAGTGATGTTATTACACCAATCATGCCAGAAGAGAGCAGAAGAGTGCAGACGATGAGGAAGACGGAGAGGAGACAGGTGCAAGAGACGCCGGGAGAAGTACCTGTCAGGAACAAGTTGAAGCTTTTGGAAACAGTAGAGTCTGATGACACTGCCAGTTCGCAAGGCGGCCATGTTTGTCAATCAAAAGTTGCCGCAGAAGCAGAGCGGAAGAGTCGGACATCGCACAGAGCCGTGGTAATAGGGGACTCCATCGTGAGAGGAACTGACTGGGGGTTTTGTGGCAGCAGACGGGATTTAAGGATGGTGTGTTGCCTTCCTGGTGCTAGAGTGAAAGACATCGCGGACAGAGTGCAGGACATCCTCAAGGACGAGGGTGAAGAGTCCGAGGTGGTGGTACACGTTGGCACAAATGATGTCGGGAAGAAGAGGAGGAACATACTACAGCGAGACTTCGGAGAACTAGGAAGAAGGCTAAAAAGCAGGACGTCCAAGGTGGTTATCTCCAGTTTGCTTCCAGTTCCTCGGGCTAGTGTGGCCAGAAACCGGGAGATAATGGACTTGAACGTGTGGTTGGGGAACTGGTGCAGGAAGCAAGGTTTCAAGTTCTTGGATCACTGGGGTATATTTTATGGTAACCATAAATTCTACAAGAGAGACGGCTTGCACCTTAATAGATCAGGGATCAGCATTCTGGCAGGCAGGTTTTCTGCTGCAACACCGCTACATTTAAACTAAGTAGCGGGGGGAGGGGACAAGCTGGATGTTTAAAAAGGAAATTGAAGGGGTAGTTAGAACAAGAGAAGTCAAGAAAGACAACTGTATCAAGGAGGCAGCAAACTGGAAAAGGCATCATGCTGTAAAGTTGAGTGAAATAAGGGTTGAGGGGAAGGGTGAGAGCAGTAACAAATTAAAAATTCTATATATGAATGCACGAAGCATTAGATATAAGATGGATGAGCTTAAGGCTCTTTTGGAAATTGGCAGATACGATATTGTGGGGATAACTGAGACGTGGCTTCAAGTGGACAGGGCCTGGGAAATGAATATTCAAGGCTACACGTGCTATCGTAAGGATAGATTGACGGGCAGAGGGGGTGGGGTGGCCTTGTTGGTAAGGGAGGATATTCAGTCCCTTGCGCGGGGGGACCTAGAGTCAGGGGATGTAGAGTCAGTGTGGATAGAGCTTCGAAACACTAAGGGTAAAAAGACCCTCATGGCAGTCATCTACAGGCCCCCAAACAGTAGTCTGGATGTCGGATGTAAGTTGAATCAGGAGCTGAAATTGGCTTGTCGCAAAGATGTTACTACAGTTGTTATGGGGGATTTTAACATGCAGGTAGACTGGGAGAATCAGGATGGTATCGGGCCTCAAGAAAGAGACTTTGTGGAGTGCCTCAGAGATGGATTTTTAGAGCAGCTGGTGCTGGAGCTGACCAGGGATAAGGCGATTCTGGATCTGGTATTGTGTAACGAACCAGAATTGGTCAGTGACCTCGAAGTGAAGGAGCCATTGGGAAGTAGTGACCATAATACAATAAGCTTCAATCTGCACTTTGAGAGGGAGTGGGTACAATCGGAAGTGACAATATTTCAGTTGAATAAAGGGAAATATGGAGCTATGAGGGAGCAACTGGCCAAAGTTCAATGGTGCAATACCTTAACAGGGAAGACCGTGGAGGAACAATGGCGGATATTTCTGTGTATAATGCAGAAGTTGCAGGATCAGTTCATTCCTAAAAGGAAGAAAGATCCCAGGAGGAGACATGGGCGGCCGTGGCTGACGAGGGAAGTAAAGAAACATATAAAGTTAAAAGAGAAAAAGTATAACTTAGCGAAGATAAGTGGGAAAACTGAGAACTGGGAAGCTTTTAAAGAACAACAGAGGATTAGTAAGAAGGAAATACGCAGAGAAAAAATGAGGTACGAAGGTAAACTGGCCAAGAATATAAAGGAGGATAGTAAAAGCTTTTTTAGGTATGTCCAAGGCAAAAAAATGGTTAGGACAAAAATTGGGCCCTTGAAGACAGAAACAGGGGAATATATTACTGGGAACAAAGAAATGGCAGAGGAATTAAATGGGTACTTCAGATCTGTGTTCACTGGGGAAGACACAAGCAATCTCCCTGAGGTAACAGTGGCTGAAGGACCTGAACTTAAGGGAATTTATATTTGCCAGGATTTGGTGTTGGAGAGACTGTTAGGTCTGAAGGTTGATAAGTCTCCGGGACCTGATGGCCTGCATCCCAGGGTACTGAAGGAGGTGGCTCGGGAAATCGTGGATGCGCTGGTGATTATTTTCCAGAGTTCAATAGAATCGGGGTCGGTTCCTGAGGATTGGAGGGCGGCTAATGTTGTGCCACTTTTTAAGAAGGGTGGGCGGGAGAAAGCAGGAAATTATAGACCAGTTAGTCTGACCTCAGTGGTGGGAAAGATGCTGGAGTCTATTATAAAGGATGAAATTACGGCACATCTGGATAATAGTAACAGGATAGGACAGAGTCAGCATAGATTTATGAAGGGGAAATCATGCTTGACTAATCTTCTTGAATTTTTTGAGGATGTAACTCAGAAGATGGACGAGGGAGATCCAGTGGATGTAGTGTACCTGGACTTTCAGAAAGCTTTTGATAAAGTCCCACACAAGAGGTTAGTGAGTAAAATTAGGGCGCACGGTATTGGGGGCAAAGTACTAGATTGGATAGAGAATTGGTTGGCTAATAGGAAACAAAGGGTAGTGATTAATGGCTCCATTTCGGAATGGCAGGCAGTGACCAGTGGGGTACCACAGGGATCCGTGCTGGGACCGCAGCTTTTTACAATATATGTAAATGATATAGAAGATGGTATTCGGTAATAATAGAGGTTCATTAAATGGTGAAAGGCATAGATAGGGTGAATAGCAAGGGTATTTTCCCAGGGGTGGGTGAGTTCAAAACTAGGGGGCATACTTTAAAGGTGAGAAGAGAAAAATTTGAAAAGGACGAGGGGCAACCTTTTTGTGGGCGGCATGGTGGCACAGTGGTTAGCACTGCTGCCTCACAGTGCCGGAGACCCGGGTTCAATTCCCGCCTCAAGCGACTGACTGTGTGGAGTTTGCACGTTCTCCCCGTGTCTGCGTGGGTTTCCTCCGGGTGCTCCGGTTTCCTCCCACAGTCCAAAGATGTGCAGGTCAGGTGAATTGGCCATGCTAAATTGCCCGTAGTGTTAGGTAAGTGGTCGATGTAGATGTAGGGGTATGGGTGGGTACGCTTCGGCGGGGCGGTGTGGACTTGTTGGGCCGAAGGGCCTGTTTCCACACTGTAAGTAATCTAATCTAATTAGTAAATTTGCTGATGATACAAAGCTGGGTGGTAGGGCGAAATGTGATGAGGATGTTAGGAGATTACAGGATGACCTGGACAAGTTAGGTGAGTGGGCAGATGCATGGCAGATGCAGTTTAATGTGGATAAATGTCTGGTTATCCACTTTGGTGGCAAGACCAGGAAGGCAGATTACTACCTCAATGGTATCAAATTAGGTAAAGGGGCTGTTCAGAGAGATCTGGGTGTTCTTGTCCACCAGTCAATGAAGGCAAGCATGCAGGTACAGCAGGTCGTGAAGAAGGCTAATAGCATGCTGGCCTTCATAACAAGAGGAATTGAGTATAGAAGCAAAGAGGTGCTTCTGCAGCTGTACAGGGCCCTGGTGAGACCACACCTGGAGTACTGTGTACAGTTCTGGTCTCCAAATTTGAGGAAAAACATTCTGGCTATTGAGGGAGTGCAGCGTAGGTTCACGAGGTCAATTCCTGGAATGGCAGGATTGCCTTACACGGAAAGACTGAAGCAACTGGGCTTGTATACCCTTGAGTTTAGAAGACTGAGAGGGGATCTGATTGAAACGTATAGGATTATGAAAGGACTGGACACTCTGGCAGGAGGAAACATATTTCCGCTGATGGGGGAGTGCCGAACCAGGGGACACAACTTAAAAATACGGGGTAGACCATTTAGGGCAGAGATGAGGAGAAACTACTTCACCCAGAGAGTGGTGGCTGTGTGGAATGCTCTGCCCCAGAGGGCAGTGGAGGCCCAGTCTCTGGATTCATTTAAGAAAGAATTGGATAGAGCTCTTAAAGATAGTGGAGTCAAGGGTTATGGAGATAAGGCTGGAACAGGATACTGGTTGGGAATGATCAGCCATGATCATATTGAATGGCGGTGCAGGCTCGAAGGGCTGAATGGCCTACTCCTGCATCTATTGTCTATTGTCTATTGTCTATTGTCTAACATCTGTCCTATACCTACTACCCCTTAATTTAAAGCTGTGTCCCCTAGTAACAGCTGACTCCATACGTGGAAAAAGGTTCTCACTGTCAATCCTATCTAAACCCCTAATCATCTTGTACACCTCTATCAAGTCACCCCTAAACCTTCTTTTCTCCAATGAAAACAACCCCAAGTGCCTCAGCCTTTCCTCATACGATCTTCCTACCATACCAGGCAACATCCTGGTAAACCTCCTCTGCACTCGTTCCAATGCCTTCACATCCTTCCTATAGTTTGGCGACCAAAACTGCACACAATACTCCAGATGAGGCCGCACCAGAATCTTATACAACTGCAACATGACCTCAGGACTCCGGAACTCAATTCCTCTACCAATAAAGCCCAGTACACCATATGCCTTCTTCACAGCACTATTTACCTGGGTGGCAACTTTCAAAGATCTGTGTACATGGACACCAAGATCCCTCTGCTCATCCACACTACCAAGTAGTCTACCATTAGCCCAGTAATCCATCTTCTTGTTACTCCTACCAAAGTGAATGACTTCACACTTAGCTACATTGAATTCCATTTGCCACCTTACTGCCCAGCTCTGCAACTTATCTATATCCCGCTGTAACCTGCCACATCCTTCTTCGCTATCCACAACTCCACCGACTTTCGTGTCATCCGCAAACTTGCTCACCCAGCCTTCAAGCCCCTCCTCCAGGTCATTTATAAAAATGACAAACAGCAATGGTCCCAAAACAGATCCTTGTGGAATACTGCTAGTAACTGCGCTCCAAGATGAACCTATACCATCAACTACTACCCTCTGTCTCCTTCCAGCCAGCCAATTCCTAATCCAAACCTCTAATGCACCCTCAATGCCATACCTCCGTAGTTTTTGCATTAGCCTGCCATGGGGTACCTTATCGAACGCCTTGCTAAAATCCATATACACCACATCTACTGCTTTACCCTCGTCCACTTCCTTGGTCACCTTCTCAAAGAATTCAATAAGGTTTGTGAGGCACGACCTGCCCTTCACAAAACCATGCTAACTATCCTTGATCATATTATTCCTATCCAGATGTTCATAAATCCTATCCCTTACAATTCTCTCTAAGACTTTGTCCACAACAGAAGTGAGACTCACCGGCCTATAGTTACTCGGGCTATCCCTGCTCCCCTTCTTGAACAAGGGACCACATTCGCTATCCTCCAGTCTTCTGGCACTATTCCCGTAGACAACGACGACATAAAAATCAAGGCCAATGGCTCCGCTATCTCCTCCCTAGCTTCCCAGAGGATCCTAGGATAAATGCCATCAGGCCCAGGGGACTTATCTATTTTCATCCTTTCCAGTATTCCCCAAACCTCTTCCCTACGTATCTCAAGGTCATCCATTCTAATCACTTGTGACTCAATATTCACATCAGCAACAGTGTCCTGTTCCTGAGTGAATACTGACTAAAAGTATTGATTTAGTGTCTCACCAATCTCCTCCGCCTCCACACACAACTTCCCACTACTATCTTTAACTGGACCGATACCTACCCTAGTCATCTCTCCACGCTTCAGGCTCACTGCCTTTATTCCTGATTGAGGGCTTTTGCCCGAAACGTTGATTTCGAAGCTCCTTGGATGCTGCCTGAACTGTTATGCTCTTCCAGCACCACTAACCCAGAATCCACTGATATCTCAGTCACCTGTCCTGCTTTATTTCCCAAGGGTAGGTCAAGTTTTGCTCCTTCTTTCGTAAGTGCATCCACACACTGAATCAGAACATTTACTTGTGCACAGTGGTGGCACAGCGGTTAGCACTGCTGCCTCACAGCACCAGAGACTCGCGTTCAATTCCCACCTCAGGCGACTGACTGTGGAGTTTGCACGTTCTCCCCGTGTCTGCGTGGGTTTCCTCCGGGTGCTCCGGTTTCCTCCCACAGTCCTCCCACAGTCAGGTGAATTGGTCACGTTAAATTGCCGATAGTGTTAGGTAAGAGGTAAATGTAGGGGTAGGGGTATGGGTGGGTTGCGCTTCGGCGGGTCGGTGTGGACTTGTTGGGCCGAAGGGCCTGTTTTCACACTGTAAGTAATCTAACTTCACAAATTCTTCTCCATCCAAACCCTTAACACTATGGCAGTCCCAAGTCTCTGCTTTGGAAGAGATTCCAATGAGCCAAAAATGTGAATCCTTTTCCCCTCCACCAGCTCCTCAGCGACACATTCATCTGCTCCACCCTCCTGTTCCTACTCCCACTGGGACACGGCACCGGGAGTAATCCAGATATTACTGCTGTAGGAGTGACCGCTGTCTCTGAGGCAAGAAGACTCTGAAGGCCTGGGCAATTCAGCAGGAACAGCAGTTTATTCCAGCGGGAATCGATTACAGCCAGGAGAGGAACTCAAGACCGTCACACAGGACAATCGAGCTCTCTCTGTCAAACACCCGCACAATACCAATCTTACACTTTCTGACATCAAAGTTATGTCAGTCTACAAATTAACTGTTCGTGTGAAGTTGGTCATATCAAGTCCACAAGTCAATCAAATGGGCGATGATTCCATCAGGTCTGTAAATCAGTTGGGGAGGAAGTTAATTCCATCAGGTCTGTAAATTCATTACATCAAATTTACAATCCAATTAACTCGGCATTTTGATTACATCAGGTCATTGTGAGTTACATATCTCCCAGTCAGATTCAAACACACGGGGCCTGTTCGCTGATGTGGTCACTTGTTTATCTTGTAACCTTTGTCCCTGAATACCCTGTGATCTGCTGAGGTTCTGCCCTGCTCACCCATATCAGTTAATCATTACCAATGTCTCCCTGGGCTAGCTGGCGTGTCTTTACTGATGCAGAAAGTCAATCACCTTCAAACATCTTATTCTATGGGTTTGTGAGATATTGTACGATATGTTTCTTTATTTTTATATTAAGGCCCTTTATTTGCCAACCCACTCACAATCGCTCGGTATTTCCTCCTTCCGCATTTCATCAAACTGTGGTCTCCCCACTCCCCAGCGCACTATCTCACCCGAAACTATGAAAAGATGAGAATACTAATCCCCCTCAGAACCATCTACCGGGACTTGAACAGCTTGCAGGACATCAAACAAGTTGTCTCCATCAGCACGGACCTGTTAGATACAGATTGAATGGGGTCCCTGTCCCCTTTAAGAAAGTTACTGTCAAATCGCGCTTCCGTGAAATGGAATGAATGAGGGAATAAACCAGCAATAGGGAGTGAAATCTCAAAACCCAGCCGCGGGAATCCGTTTACTAACCCCTCTGCTTTTATTAAGTACCTATATAATTTCTGATTTGGTTAAATCATATAACCCTGATATTCTTTCCCGTACTCTCTACCCTAAAAGGACTCACTCCCTCATCCCCCTCCTACAACTACCCTCCGGGATCGACTTTTTAAGTTCCTGCCTAAATTCCTATTTTCTCCCCTCAGAACCTCGTCCTTTTCCCATCCTGTATCATGGTTTCCAATGTGTACAGCAACATCCTGCTGGTCCCTCTCCCCTTTGGGAATATTCTGCACCCTCTCTGAGATAGTTCTGAATTGTCTGTAGTGAGGGGGTATTTGAATAATTGTCTGGATCCAGTTTGGAAGCTCTCTGGACAGATTTCAGATCCCATCATTGACTCACTCTTTATTGGAGGGACAGTGAGGTGCAGCAGCACTATATTTGAATTCAGGCCTTTCCGAAGCTGTTTTCAATGTATTAGGTCGGGCAGTATGTAGGGAGATGACTCAGTTGGTGACTTCTGTTACTGAATTGAGAAATAATCGGGTGTGTACTCTGATTATTGAGGCAAACGAGAACTAAATTTAGTTCCGCATGATTTTAAAATTGAAAGAAATCAAGAGGTGTTAACTCTTTCTTGTATAACACTTAAAACTGCCCTGCAGTATATTCCTCACAGACTAATCCAGCAACAATTGAACATGGTCACACTCACAGAATCCCACTTTACAGACAATGTCCCAGACAACACAATGACTATCTCAGGGCAGGTCCTGTCCCACTGGCAGGACAGAGCCAGCAGAGGGAACAGCTTCCTGGGATACAGTCAAGAGGGCTGTGCTCTGGAAGGGCTCAGCATTAATGTCAGACCCCATGAAGCCTCAGGACATCAGGTTAAACACGGACACGGAAACATTGTGTGTGTTTTAAAAAGTATTAAGGTAAATAAGTCCCTGGGTCCTGATGGGATCGGTCCCAGAATATTGAGGGAGACAAGAGAACAAATTGCTGCAGCATTGACAGACATCTTTGTATTCTCTCTGGTCACAGGTGAGGTCCCAGAGGACTGGAGAATAGCTGATGTTGTCCCATTGTTTAAGAAGGGTAGCAGGGATAATCCTGGGAATTACAGACCTGTGAGCCTTATGTCAGTGTAGGGAAATGATTGGAAAAGATTCAGACGGACAAGATCTATATGGATTTAGAAGAAAGTGGATTTATTCGTGACAGACAGCATGGTTTTGTGCGGGAGAGGTCGTGCCTTCCTAACTTGACCATGTTTTTTAAGGAGATGATGAAGATGATTGATGAGGGAAAACCAGTTGATGTTGTCTACATGGACTTCAGTAAAACCTTTGACAAGGCCCCTCATGGCAGACTGGTACAAAAGGTGAAGTCACATGGTATTGGAGTGAGCTGGCAAGATGGATTTTCCTATTTAGAACTGACTCAATCATAGGAGAGAGAGGGGAGTGGTGGAGGATGCTTTTCAGAATGGAGGGCTGTAACTAATGGTGTTCCACAAGGATCAGAGCTGGGACCTCTACTGTTCATGGTCTTTATCAATAATTTGGAGGAATACGTGGCTGGTTTAAGTTTACAGACAATAAAATGATTGGGATGATACAAAGATTGATGGAGTTGTAGATATTGAGGAGGATTGTCAGAGGATACAACAGTATGTAGATCAGTTGGAGGCATGGGCAGAAAAATGGCAGATGGAGCTTAATCCAGACAAATGTGAGGTGATACATTTGGGAAGGTCAAGTACAGTTGGAAATTATACAGTGAATGGCAGAACCCTTCGGAGCATTAACATGCAGAGGGATCTGGGTGTGCAGGTCCACAGATCACTGAAGGTGCCAGTGCTGTTAGATAAGGGGGTAAAAAAAGCCTATGACAAGTTTGCCTTCATTGGAAGGGGCATTGAGTATATGGATAGTACAAAGATGTGCAGGTTAGGTGACGTGGCCAAGCTAAATTGCCCATGGTGTTCAGGGATGTGTAGGTAAGGTGCATTAGTCAGGGGAAATATAGAGTAATAGGGGAGGGGAGTGGGTCAGGGTGGGATACTCTTCACAGGATCGGTGTGGACTTGTTGGGCCAAATGGCCTGTTTCCACACTGTAGGCATTCTATGATTTCTATGTCAGGAAAGTTATGCTACGGATTTATAGAACTTTAGTTAGACTGCACTTAGAATATTGTGTCCAATTCTGATCACCACACTACTAGAAGGATGTTGATGCTTTGGAGGGGGTACAGAATAGGTTTCCCAGGGTGTTACATTGGTAGAGGGGATTTTAAAGTAAGGTTAGATAGACTGGATTTGTTTTCACTGGAACGCAGGGCATTGAGGGCTGACCCAGTAGAAGTTTATAAGATTGTGAATGGCATCGGGTGAAATGGAAATATGAGGCTTTTTCCCAGGGTGGAGGGGTCAGTTACGAGGGACACAGGTTCAAACCACATGGAGGGAAGTTTAAAAGAGATGTTCAAGGCCCGTTTTTCACACAAAGGGTGGTGAGTGCCTGGAATGTCCTGCCAGAGGAAGTGATAGAAGCAGACACATTAGCAGCATTCAAGGGAATACCTGGACAAATACACAAATAGGAAGGGAATAGAGGGATACGGATCCTGGAAATGAAGACTGTTTTAGTATGGAAGGGTAACATGTGTCAGTGCAGGCTTGGAGGGCCGAAGGGCCTGTTCCTGTGCTCTGTTGTTTTTTGTTCTTCTTTGTTCAGTGAGACCTTCCTGCATTTAAAACACTGCAACAGGGATGCTTTGAAAAGGCAGTAACCAGGAAACAACTCCAGGTCACTGAGATACAGACCCACCTTGGAGGGTACAGTCCCAGATGTGGCTTTCCCAGACTAGTGCACATGAAAGTTTGAGTATTGAGTTTACTTTTAAAAAGTCCCCTCCCCTGGATACTATTGAGAATAAAATGTCTATGCAATCACATCTTCAGAATTCCAGTGTCTTTCCAGTCAGATCACTACTCCAAACCTCTTGATTAGATTCCAGTCTGTAACTCACTCCAGGATATTTACTCTTCCATATAGAAACTTGTTGGAAAACACAAGAAAGAAATCACTGGAGAAACGCAGCAGGTCAGGCAGCATCTATGGAGGGATAAGAGAGTCAACGTTTCTAATCCAGTGTCACTGGGTATTTGAAACAAGGATCCCTTCCTCCGAGGAAGTGAGACTTCTCTGAACTGCTTCCAATACAAGTATATGCTTTTATTAAAGGAAACCAAAACTGAACTCAATACTCAATGTGTGGTCTGAACAGTGACTGTGCGGTTGTAAGACCTCCCTCCTTTTATACATTACTCCCTTACATTAAAATTCAATATTCCATCTGACTACCGAATTCTTTGATGTACCTGTATACTACTCTTTTAGATTCTTGTACAAGAACAGGCTGATCCTCCCCCCCCTACAGAATTCTGTAGTCTGTCTCCTTTTAAATAATGTTCTGCTCTCTGTTATTCCTGTCAATCAAACAACCCCATGCCACAGCCACATTATACTCCAGGTTCCTTTTCCTTCCCAATTACTCAACCCAGTAGTTTAATGGGATTATAAATAGTTGAGGTCACAGCATTGATCCCTGTGACCCTCCATTAGTTACCAGTGTGAAACTGAAACATTTATTCTGATTCTCTGTTTCCTGGTAATCAGGCTTTCATCTTCTACCCTGCTTATATATCATCACTGGCAAAATGCAACAATATCTTATGCAGCATCTTTTACACAGCTTCTTGTACAGAGCTTTATAAAATCACGAGGGGCCAGAGACAAGATGAATAGCCAAGGTCTTTTCCCCAGGGCAGGGGAGTCCAAAACCAGATGGCACAGGTTTAAGGTGAGAGGGGAAAGATTTAAAAGGGACCTGAGGGGCAACATTTTCATGAAGAGGGGGTGTGTATATGGAATGGGCTGCCAGTGAAAGTGGTCCAGGCAGGTATAATTACAACATTTCGGAGACATTTGGACAGGGACATGAATAGGAAAGATTTAAAGGGATAAATAAATATTGTCCTGTTTCCAGAACACTGAAAGGAAATGTAATCTTGAACAACCCCCTAACAATCCTTGTCCTGAATTGCATGTGAGACAATCTATTTTACTGAATTTGCCTGTGCCAAGGATGTGTTTATGGGATGTTACGCTATTGGAGCAGTTGCTGTTTATGAGTTAAATAACCCATTATCCTGCTAAGTTTTCCAATAGTTATTCCAACTCTTCTTTCTTTTGTCTGTAATTTGATTTTGATTTTATTGTCAGATGTACTCAGTACAAAGGGACAGGAACACAGTGAGAATTGTATAATGTCACCACACAATGCACTATCTTAGGGACAGATACCTCGGCACAGAATCTTACGAAGAAGGTAGAAAGAAAAGAAAGAACAAACTTAAAAATTAATTTTTTTTTGCAGTAATAATAGTACTGCATAAAATATATGATGTCAGGAGTGTGATGGAATCCTTCCCACTTGCCTGGATGGGTGCAGCTCCAACAACACTCAAGAAGCTTGACACCATCCAGGACCAAGCAACCCGCTTGATTGGCACCACATCTACAAATACTCAATCCCTCCACCACCGGTGCTCAGGAGCAGCAGTGTATCTATCGACAAGATGCACTGCAGAAATTCACCGAAGATCTTTCGACAGCACCTTCCAAACCCACGATTGCTTCCATCTGGAAGGACAAGGGCAGCAAGTACCTGGGAACATCACCAGCAAGTTCCCCTCCAAGCCACTCACCATCCTGACTTGGAAATATATCGCCATTCCTTCAGAGTCATTGGGTCAGAATCCTGGAATTCCCTCCCTCCCAGCATTGTGGGTCAACCCACAGCATGTGGACTGCAGCGATTCAAGAAGGCAGCTCACCACCACCTTCTCAAGGGACAAATAGGGATGGGCTATCAATGCTGGACAGCCAGTGATGCTCAAGTCCCACAAAATAAATTTTTAAAAAGTGAAGTGAGTTTAAAAGCTACATGTTGCAGACCCTCTAAGTTTTAAAAGGAAAATAAATAATTAAGTGCAAGTTCAAACATTACAGCCTTTCTTAAGTGCTTAGCCTCAGTGAGATCAGAGGCCCACGCTAAGGCCACAGCTGGCCAAGAGACTGCACATGCTGGGCCGAGAGATCACCACACCGAGCTGAGAGATCATCGTACCGGGCTGAGAGATCATCGTGCCAGGCTGGGAGATCATTGCGCCAGGCTGGGAGATCATTGCGGTGGTAACAACAATGACTGCAGATGCTGAAAACCAAATACTAGATTAGTGGTGCTGGAAGAGCACAGCAGTTCAGGCAGCATCCAACGAGCAGCGAAATCGACGTTTCGGGCAAAAGCCCTTCATCAGGAATAAAGGCAGTGAGCCTGAAGCGTGGAGAGATAAGCTAGAGGAGGGTGGGGGTGGGGAGAGAGTAGCATAGAGTACAATGGGTGAGTGGGGGAGGAGGTGAAGGTGATAGGTCAAGGAGGAGAGGGTGGAGTGGATAGGTGGAAAAGGAGATAGGCAGGTCGGACAAGTCAAGGAGACAGTAACTGAGCTGGAAGTTTGAAACTAGGATGAGGTGGGGGAAGGGGAAATGAGGAAGCTGTTGAAGTCCACATTGATGCCCTGGGGTTGAAGTGTTCGCTGCTTGTTGCTCGTTGGATGATGCCTGATCTGCTGTTCTCTTCCAGCACCACTAATCCAGTACTTGGGAGATCATTGCACCAGGCTGAGAGATCACCACACCAGGCTGAGAGATCACCACACCAGGCTGAGAGATCACCACACCAGGCTGAGAGATCACCTCGCCAGGCTGAGAGATCACCACACCAGGCTGAGAGATCACCTCGCCAGGCTGAGAGATCACCACACCAGGCTGAGAGATCACCACACCAGGCTGAGAGATCACCTCGCCAGGCTGAGAGATATACACCAGGCTGAGAGATCACCACAAAAGGCTGAGAGATCACCACACCAGGCTGAGAGATCACCACACCAGGCTGAGAAATCACCACACCAGGCTGAGAGATATACACCAGGCTGAGAGATCACCACACCAGGCTGAGAGATCACCACACCAGGCTGAGAGATCACCTCGCCAGGCTGAGAGATATACACCAGGCTGAGAGATCACCTCGCCAGGCTGAGAGATCACCACACCAGGCTGAGAGATCACCACACCAGGCTGAGAGATCACCTCGCCAGGCTGAGAGATCACCACACCAGGCTGAGAGATCACCACACCAGGCTGAGAGATGGCTATGCCAGACTGAGAGATCATGTGCTGAGCTAAGAGATCCCTAGGCTGGGCTAACAGATCACCTCACTGGGCTGAGAGATCACCGCACTGGACTGAGAGATTTCCACGCCAGCCTGAAAGAGCACCACGCAGAGAGATTGCCATGCCCAGGCTGAGTGATGCCACGGCAGGACGAGAGATTATAATGTCAGGCCGAGAGATCGCCGTACCAGTCTGAGAGATCCCCATGCTGGGCTGACAGATTACCACACTGGGCTGAGAGATCACCGTTCTGGGCTGAGAGATCATCATGCCAGTCTGAGGGATGTCCATGCTGGGTTGAGTGATTACCACGCCGGGTTGTGAGAACTCCGTGCTGGGTTGAGAGATGGGTGGGCGGCACGGTGGCACAGTGGTTAGCACTGCTGCCTCACAGTGCCAGAGACCCAGGTTCGATTCCGATCTCAGGTGATTGCGTGGAGTTTGCACATTCTCTCCATCTCTGCGTGGGTATCCTCTCGGTGTTCCGGTTTCCTCCCACAGTCCAAAAATGTGCAGGTTAGGTGACTTAGCCAAGCTAAATTGCCCGTAGTGTTAGTTGTAGGGGAATGGGTCTGGGTGGGTTGCACTTCGACAAGTTGGTGTGGACTTGTTGGGCCGAACGGCCTGTTTCAACACTGTAAGTAATCTTAAAAAAATGCCGGGCTGAGATGTCGCCACACTTGAATAGTTAAAAAAATGCAGCATGTTGCTGTGCATAGGGATCTGGGTGTCCTTGTGCATGAATCACAGAAGATTCATCTGCAGGCGGAACATGTTATTAATAAGGCAAATGGAATTTTGTCCTTCATTGCTAAAGGGATTGAGTTTAAAAGCAGTGAGATTCTATTGCAGCTGTATAGAATGCTGGTGAGGACACAGTTGGCGTACTGTGTGTAGTTATGGTCTCCTTGTGAAAGGATGGACTGGCACTGGAGGAGGTGCAGAGGAGGTTCATTCGGTTGAAATCAGAGTTGAGGGGTTTGGCTTCTGAGGAGAGACTGAGTAGACTGGGATTATATTCACTGGCCCCATAACGTCTTCTCTCACCTCTTGCAGTGCTCTTGGATATATTGGTCAGGATCAGGAGATTTATCCACCATACATTCTAACACCCAACACCTCCTCTACTGTGAAACAGACTATCCCAAAGATATCACCACTAACGTCCCCAAGTTCCCAATCTTCATGTCTTTCTCCACGGTAAACACAGAGGAGAAATATTCATTGAGAACCTCACCCATCTCCTGTTGTTCTGCACATACATGTCTCCAGTTATTGAGCATCATGTCCCATTCTTATGAGCGCATCCTTGAATTCAGGTTTGAACAAGACTTCTCTACCTAGGACCTCCAACCAACACTATACAGCAGGTATATTGCCGACATTTCCTTCCACTGCCCCCATGGTGAAGAGTCACTGAAACAATTACACTGTGATATCAATGATTTCATCCCATTATCAAACTCACCACAGACTACTCTTTAGTATCTGTCTCATTCTTGGACACAGGATCTCCATCAAGGATAGACACCTCAGCACCTCACTGAACTGCAAACCCATGGATAACCTCCAAATGCTACATTTCGCCAGCTTCCACCCGAAACATGTTAAAACAGCCATCCCCTCTGGAGAAACCCTACATGCACACACAGGATCTGTTCAGATGAGGAGGAATGTGACAGACACTTGGAAGTACTCAAGGATGCCCTCATAAAAGGATACGAAGCTCTACTCATCGAACACCAGTTCCGACGTGCCACAGTGAGAAACTGTAATGATCTCCTCAGGAGACAGACATGAGCTATAACCGACAGGGTCCCCTTCATTGTCCAGTACTTCGCAGGAGCTGAAAGACTACACCATGTTCTTCACAGCCTGTAACACATTATCAATGGGGATGAGCACCTCATCAAGACCTTCCCTTCACCTCCACTTCTCACCTTTAAACAACCATCAAACCTCAAACAAATCATTGTTTGCAGCAAACTGCCCGACTTTCAGGACAACACCATTCCATCTTGTCACAGTGAACGCTGTAAGACGTATCAGAGTGTTGAAACGGATACCACCATTACCTGTGGGACACCACCCACCAGGTACATGGCAGGTAATCATGTGACTCGGCCAACGTGGTCTATCTCCTCCGCTGCAGGCAAAGATGCCCCGAGGCATGGTACATTGGCAAGACCGAGCAGAGGCTATAGCAATGGATGAATAGACACCACACAACAATCAACAGACAGGAGTGTTCCTTCCTTCCCAGTCGGAGAACACTTCAGCGGTCCAGGACATTTGACCCTCAGACCTTTGGGTGACCATCCTCCAAGTTGGACTTCGGGACAGGCTACAACACAAAGTGGGTGAGCAGAGGCTGGTAGCCAAGTTTGGTACTCATGGGGATGGCCTCAGCTGAGACTTTGGGGTCATGTCACACTCCAGGTGACCCCACTGCACTCCACACACTCTCTCACAAACACACACACTCCTATAGACCCATAGACTCACGCAGACCCTCTCTCACACACAAGCTCTCTCTCATATGCTCATACATACAACCCACACTCACACACACACGCACCCTCTCATAGACTTACACAGCTTTAACACTCACACTCACACATACGCGCACACTCTCTCACAGACACTCAAACACCCCCTCCCTCCCACCACGCACACACATACATGTGTATACACACACACCCACACACACACACACACACACACACAAGTTTGTCGGGGCAATTTGTACTTGCAGAATTACATTTTATTTTGCTCAAAATCCATGTGAGATTCTGAAAATCCTTTTTTTTCAGAAAAAGAATCAGTCTGAGCATCGGGGCACAGACAGCCTCCCACAGGGTACCTCACACCTTCAATACATTACCTGAGCTGACATGACATCTACTGATAAAGTTCACTTGAGAATGTAACTTTAAAAAAAAGTGCTGGGGGGATTTTCATATGAAACAAGTGAAAACAACATGGTCATTCTAAAAGATGAGAAACATAACAAACAATCCAGGTCTTTTTCAATATATAATTTCAGTTGCATCACACTGTAAACTTTTGCAATAAATTCTGTGTCTTATGGTCTTATATTCCATAACCACCTGATGAAGGAGCAGCGCTCCAAAAGCGAGTGCTTCCAAATAAACCTGTTGGACTATCACCTGGTGCTGTGTGATTTTTAACGTTGTTCACCCCAGTCCAACACCGGCATCTCCAAATCAGGATTGATGAAGGCAGTGTGGTGAAAGTGATCGATATGTACTTCAGTAAGGCATTCAATAAAGTTCGACATGATAGATTGGTGAGCAAGATGAGGTCACATGGACCACAAGGAGAACGAGCCATTTGGAGATAGAAGGAAGGAGGCAGAGGGTGGAGATGGAGGTTGCTTTCCAGACTGGAGACCTGTGACCAACAGTGGGACACGGTGATCGATGCTGGGTCATCGCTTTTTGTCATTCATATAAACAATTTGAACGTGAACATTGGAGGTCGAGTCAGTAGTTTTGCAGACGACACCAAAATTGGATATGTAGTGGACAGCAAAAATTCCCACAGAGTACCACGGGACCTTAGATGGGTTACTGGGCTGAGGAATGGTAGATGGAGTTTAATTTAGATAAATGTGAGGTGCTGCATTTTGGAAAGGCAACTTAGGGTGGGACATATGCACTTAACGGTAAGGTCCTGGGGAGTGTTACTAAACAAAGAGACCTTGGAGTGCTGGTTCATAGATGTTTCATAGTGGAGTTAAAGGTAGACAGGGGAGTGAAGAAGGTGTTTGGTATTTATATTCAGATGTAAACTTTATTATTACATGCTCTCAAGTGCAAGAGTACAGTGATATGTGTACAATGTCATCAAACATGGTACACGTAGTAGCACAAAGTCTAAGTTAGAGGGAAAGCATGACTGTGTTTCTTATTAGAAGTAGAAAAATCAAGAAATAAAGTTAAATGTTATTTAACTTTAAATGAAATAAAGTCCTTCGTCATGTTAAGTGGAACAATAAAGTAATAACAGTAAAAGTTGCCTAGGGTTTCTGAAGTGCACTCCCCGTGAAGGCTCGATCCCCTTTGCTTGGGCCCGCTGTTTGGGAAACCTTCATCTCCCTGCTCTCGATGCTGCAGATGCTGGAGGTAGGGGTGGGGGTATCTCCCCCATCGACACTTTGGGCTTGCTCTGACCATGTTAGGCTCGGGACCACATCTACACCCCAGATGGTCATCCGACAACACTCAGGACCCATGGCCACTGGCACACTTCCCACAATGCATCACCACTGCTGCCTCTCGACAGAACTCCAGAAGGGAAGGAAAACATATACTAGAAGGAGAGAGAAGGAAAAGGGATATGGCCAACCTGGACCAGATGGGCCGAATGTGCCTGTTCCACAATCTTGGAAAACTTGCTCACTCTCTCCCTCACACTGCTGGCCCCCACTCTCTCTCTCTCTCCCTCACACTGCCGGTCCCCACTCTCTCTCTCTCTCACTCTGCCCACTCCCTCTCTCTCTCTCCCTCACACGGCCCGCTCCCTCTCTCTCTCCCTCACACTGCCCGCTCCTACTCTCTCTCTCTCCCTCACACTGCCGGTCCCATTCTCCCTCTCCCTCACGCTGCCCTCTCCCACTCCACTCTCTCTCTCCCTCACACTGCCTGCTCCCACTCTCTCTCTCCCTCACACTGCCTGCTCCCACTCTCTCTCTCTCCCTCACATTACTGAGTCCCACTCTCTCTCTCCCTCACACTGCCTGCTCCCACTCTCTCTCTCCCTCACACTGCCTGCTCCCACTCTCTCTCTCCCTCACACTGCCTGCTCCCACTCTCTCTCTCTCCCTCACATTACTGAGTCCCACTCTCTCTCTCCCTCACACTGCCTGCTCCCACTCTCTCTCTCCCTCACACTGCCTGCTCCCACTCTCTCTCTCTCCCTCACACTGCCTGCTCCCACTCTCTCTCTCTCCCTCACACTGCCTGCTCCCACTCTCTCTCTCCCTCACACTGCCTGCTCCCACTCTCTCTCTCTCCCTCACACTGCCTGCTCCCACTCTCTCTCTCCCTCACACTGCCTGCTCCCATTCTCTCTCTCTCCCTCACATTACTGAGTCCCACTCTCTCTCTCCCTGACACTCCCACTTCCTTTCTCTCTCTCCTCTGCACAACTGGGTCTCACTCTCTTGCTTTTCTTGGTCAGTGCATTGAGTATAGGAGTTGGGAGGCCATGTTGTTTCTGTGAAAGACATTGGTTAGCCCACTATTGGAAGACTGCATTCAATTCTGCTCTCCCCCCTATCGGAAGGACGTTGTGAAACTTGAAAGGGTTCAGAAAAGGTTTTCAAGAATGTTGCCAGGGTTGAAGGGACTGAGCTATTGGGAGAGGCTGAATAGGCTGGACCTATTTTCCCTGGAGTGTTGGAGGCTGTGGGGTGACCGGATAGAGATTTATAAAATTATGAGGGGCAGGGATAGGGTAAGTAGCCAATGTCTATTTCCCAGGCGAGAGGAGTCAAAAGGTAGAGGTCAGAGGTTAAGTTTGGAGGGGAAAGATTTAAAAGGGGCCGAAGGGGCAGTTTTCTTCTTGCAGAGAGTGATGTGTGTATGGAATGAGCTTCCAGAGTAAGTGGTAAAAGCGGGCACAATTATAACATTGAAAAGGCATCTGGATGGGTATATTAATAGGTAGGGTTGAGAGGGATGTGGGCTAAGTGCTGGAGAATGGGACTAGATTAATTGCTGATATCTGGTCAGTATGGATGGGTTGATCCGAAGGGTCTGTTTCCGTGCTGTACATCTCCATGACACTATGTCTCTATTAAAGCTGGGAAGTGCATGGAGCAGGTGAACGAAGCATTGGCACAGGGCTGATCGAAACACTGTTCAACATTTAGACCAATGATCTGCTAAAACCAGGTCTCCCGGTTTTCTCTGTGCTGATGACATAGGGTTAAATTGTCATAGACTTGTACAGCACAGAAACTGACCCTTTCATTCAACCCATTCACTGTGAACAGATTTAGTCCTATTTGCCAGCATTTGGCCCATGTCCCTCTAAACCCTTCCTATTCCTAGACCCATCCAGATACCTTTGCAAATGCTGTCATTGTACCAGCCTCCACCACTTCCTCTGGCAGCTCATCCCATGCACGCACCAACTTCTGTCCAAGAAAAGTTGCTACTTACGACCTCTTAAATTTTCCCCTCTCAACTGAAACTGATGTGCTCTAGTTTTGAACTCCTCTTCCCTGGAGAAAAGACCTTGCCAATCACCCTCTCCATGCCCTTGATGATCTTACAAACCTCTATGAGGTCACCCCTCAGCCTCCGATACCTTAAACCCTTGAGCCTCAGTAACATCCTTATAAGGCTTTTCTGCAACATTTTAACTTTAACAACATCTTTCCTATAGCAGGGAGACCAGAACTGAATGTAGTATTTCAAAAGTGGTTTAATCAATGTCATGTACAGCCACACTCCGACACTCAATGCACTGACCAAGTCAGGCTCTGTCATTCTGCCCCATGGACCAGATCCTTAATTTGGGGGTTTGTACATTAGGTTTACCTGACGTGAGGATCAATGGTCGGCACAACATGGTGGGCTGAAGGGCCTGTTCTGTGCTGTACTGTTCTATGTTCTATGTTCTATGTTCTATGTTCTATGAAGGTGTTACAAAGGTGATGGAATACTGCAGCACGTGGGGTCTCACATTGAATCCCTCATTAACCATATCCATCACATGTCAGCAGATGTTTTAAATCAGAAACAAAAGCAATACTTGCTGGAAAAGCTCAGCAGCATCTGTGAAGAGAAATCAGAGTTAACCTTTCGTGTCCAATGATTGTTCTTCAATACTAACGGTGTCCACTTTAATTGTCCAATAAACACAAGTCCACCCATTTGTTTGGTTTAACTTTCAGACTGAAATCTGTTGAACACAAAGTGCACAAACGTGCCTGGTTATCACACCCAGATCAAATTATCATGAAGTTCAAGCACTTTGAAAATATCCAATTTGGATACTAACTTCCTTACCAAATTATTTTCATGATAATATTTTTAACTGTGTTTCCAAATATTCTTCAGTCCAGATACAAATATATTTTAAATTGCTTCCACCTCTCTCCCGTGTGAGTAATCTGGTATATGAATGTCAGTGTCTGTGTGGTACTATGTATGTAGGCCATGCCTCTGAAAGACTGACAGATTGTTCCAGACAGCATTTCTCTTCAGGTCTTCACAACAAACAGGTTACTGCCTGGACCCAACCAGCTTACACTCACAAAACCTAAAACCCAGTGCCCACCATTGGTTGTGATTGGGTAACATTTTAAATGAACTCTAATCCATTCCTGGGCATCGCTGGTTGGGCCGGCAATTATTGCTCATCCCTAGTGGTTGTTGAGAATGTGCTGTGGGTTTGGAAAGTGCTGTCTAAGGAGCTTCTGTGAATTTCTGCAGGGCACCTTGTCGCTGGTGCACATTGCTGCTCCTGTGGGTCAGTGGGGAAAATAACATGGATGTTTGTGGATGTCGTGGCAATCAAGTGGGGTCTTTTATCACGGCTGGTGCCAAGCTTCTGAAATACTGTTGGAGCTGCCCCCGTCCAGGCCTGTGGGGAGTATTCCATCATAATCCTGACTGGTGTATTGTAGATGGTGGACGGTCTGTGGGGGATCAGGAGGTGAGTCATTCACTGCAGTATTCCGAGCCTCTGACCTGCTCTGTTGTTACTGTATTTATATCACTGGTACAATTCAGTTTCTAGTCAATGATAACCCCAAGATGTTGACAGTAGAGGATTCAGCAATGGTAACCCCATTGAACATCAAAGGATGATGGTTTGATTCTCTGTTGTTGGAGATGATCTGGGAGAAGGTGGGGGAGGGCAAATGAAGAAACTGGTAAAATGTACATTGATCCGATGTGGTTGGAGGGTCCCAAGGTGGAAGATGAGGCGTTCTTCCTCCAGGTATAATTTGGCTCTAGTTTCACAGTGGAGCAGGCCCATGGCTTGCATATCCTTGGCAGAGTGGGAGGGGAGTTAAAGTGTTCAGCCACAGAGTGGGGGCACTGTTTAGTGCATGTATCCCAGAGGTGTTCTCTGCAATATTTCACAACTAGGTGCCCTGTCTCCCTAATATAGAGGAGACCACACCGAGAGCAATGGACACAGTGGATGATGTGTGTGGAAGTACAGGTAAATCTCGGCTGGATTTGGAAGGATCCTTGGGGGCCGAGGACGTAGGTGAGGGGGGAAGTGTGAGTGCAGGTTTTGCACTTCTTGCAGTGGCCAGGGAAGGTGCCAGAAGGGGAGGGTATGTTGTTGGGGGGTGTGGATCTGACAAGGGAGTCACGGAGGGAATGGTCTCTGCGGAACGAAGATAGGGGTGGGGAGGGAAATATATCCCTGGTAGTGGGGTCTGTTTGTAGGAGGCAGTAATGGCAGAGGATGATGCGTTGTACACGGAGGATGTTGGAGTAGAAGGTGAGAACATGGGGGTTCTGTCCTTGGTGTGATTGGAGAGATGGGGTTCAAGGGCAGAGGTGCAGGAAGTGGAGGAGATGCATTGGAGGGCATTGTCAACCACTTGGGAGGGGAAACTGTGGTCATTGAAGAAGGAGGCCACCTGGGATGCTCAATGGTGGAATTGGTCCACCTGGGAGCAAATGCGGCAGAGGCGGAGGAACTGGGGAGCAGGGAAGTGGGGGTGGGAGGAGGTGTAATCCAGGTAGCTTTGGGAGTCTGTGGGTTTGAGGTAGATGTCCGTGTTAAGTCTGTCGCCGGAAATGGAGATGGAGAGGCCCAGGAAGGAGAAAGGGGAAAGATCCCTTCCGAACATGGTGCCATTATTTAAGAAGGTGGTAAGGAAAAGCCAGGGAACTATAGACTGGTGAACCTGCGGTGAGTGATAGGTGAGTTTTGAGAAAAAATAATCAAGTTAAAAAAGTACATGAAGAAGGACAGATTGTTTATACACGGAGCTTGTAGAGAGGCCTGTGAAGGGACGGCTCGGGAGAGGATTTTGTATCCGGACAGTGAAAGCTGAATGTTGGATTATTTGAGCAGGAATTGTTTTCTCTTTTTTTTCAGTTAAGTGTTTGATTTCTTTTTAATATTTATATTGCTAATTTTTCTTTCTATGCTTCATATTAAATCTGTGGGTAAGGAAAAGTAGTTTAATTTAACAATTAATGTGCTATTGAGAGTTTCTTCTTTTTCGGATTAATGTTACTGATGGCCTGTAAGAAATATTGAGTGTGATGACAAATAGACTTAGTGAAGTGATTACACAGCAAGATCATTCAGATAGATAACATCAGGAAGGGTTTGAAGGTGGTTTCGAAGTCTCCTGTGGCTATTCCTCTCTCAGACAGATATTCCATTTTGAATATTGTTGAATGAGAAAAATAGAAATGGTCATCAGATCTTGGGCACCATATTCAATTTGTTTGTCAAGATTTAAAAGAATAATTGTTTTCAGGAATTCTCCTGTGAGGGGCACAGGCAGGAGATTCTGCGGGAGTGAGTGTAAATCCTGGATAGTACATTGCTTTCCCACTGCCAGGGTGAAGGATGTCTCAAAATGTTTGAAGCAGATTGTCAAGTGGATGAGTGAGAAACCGGAAGTTGTTGGACACATTGATAGGAATGACATAGTTCGAGATAGAGTTAAGGGGTTACAGAGTGGCATGGGGGCAGCACGGTGGCTCAGGGGTTAGCACTGCTGCCTCACAGCACCAGGGTACCAGGTTTGATTCCAGCTTCGGGTGACTGACTGTGTGGAGTTTGCACGTTCTCCCCGTGTCTGCGTGGGTTTCCTCCGGATGCTCCGGTCTCCTCCCACAGTCCAAAGATGTGCAGGTCAGGTAAATTGGCCATGCTAAATTGCCCATAATGTTAGGTGCATTAGTCAGAGCAAAATGGGTCTGGGTGGGTTACTCTTTGGAGGGTCAGTATGGACTTGTTGGGCCGAAGGGCCTGTTTCCACTCTGGAGGGAATCTAATCTAATCAGTGAGTATAACTGGTTTGGTAGAAGGTTAAAAAAAAATTTAAAAAGTATTCTCTGGTTTACTTCTGGTGCCAAGTTCTAATGAGGGAAGGAATAAAAGGACAGGGCAGATAACTCAATGGTTGACGAGGTGCTGCACTGTGCAGGGAGTCACTTTCTTGGAGCATTGGGATCTCTTCTGGGACAGAAAAGACCTGTTTAAAAGGATGGGTTTCACCTGAACTAGACCAATATCCTGGTGGGGAGATTTGCTCGTTCTATTTCAGGAGTTTGTAAGATTTGAGAGGGGTGGGGCAGGGCATTCTAAACAACAGTGAAAATAGAAAGAAAGATGACAATGATTCTGAATCAGAAAACAGCATGTTCTTTAGAAATGGCAGTCAAGAACAAGTCAGAGAACAAAGGGACACTGAACACTTAAACTGCATTTATTTCAATGCAAGAGGTCTCATGGATAAGGCTGATGAACTCAGGGCATGTAAGGGAACATGGGCCTGAGATGTCATTGCTATTACAGAAACATGGCTGAGGACTGGAAAAGACTGGCAGCTCAGTGTTCTGGGTTTTAGATGGTACAGGAAGGACAGAAAGAGGCAAGGTGGGAGAAGGGCTGGCATTTTTGATTCAGGAAAATATTACTCCTGTAATTAGAGAAGGTATTTCTGAGGGATCATTTAGTGAAAATATATGGGTTCAAATTAGAAATAAGAAAGAGATGATCACCTTGATGGGATTTCGCTATCAATGCCCCAATAGTCAGAGGGCAATTGAGAAGCAAATATGTCGAGAGATCTCAAATGTATGTAAGAATAATAAGGTTGCAATAACAGGGGATTTTAATTTTCCAAACATTAACTCAGACTGCCATGGTGTTAAAGGATTTGATGGTGAAGAATTTGTTCAATTGCAAGAAAATTTTCTTTATCAGTATATAAATGTTCCCACTAGAGACAGATCAAAACTTGAACTTCTCTTGGGAAATAAGGCAGGGCAAGTGACTGATGTGTTAGTCAGGGAAGATTAGAGTGGTGCTGGAAAAGCACAGCAGATCAGGCAGCATCCGAGGAGCAGGAAAATCAATGCTTCGGGCAAAAGCTCTTCATCAGGAATTTCGGGCAAAAGCCCTTCTGATGAAGAGCTTTTGCCCGAAATTCCTAATGAAGGATTTTGCCTGAAGCATTGATTTTCCCGCTCCTCGGATGCTGCCTGATCTGCTGTGCTTTTCCAGCACCACTTTAATCTTGACTCTAATCTCCAGCATCTATAGTACCCTCTTCCACCTGTTAGTCAGGGAATACTTCTGGACCAATGATCATAATGTGAATAATTTTTAAATAGTTATGTAAAAGGATAAGTCTTCCATAAAAGTTAAAGTTCCGAATTGGAATACGCAAATTTTCAGGATATGAAACAAGATCTTTCAAACGTTGATTGGAGTAGACTAATCGCTGGGAAAAGGATGACTGACAAGTGGGAGGTCTTCCAAAGTGTGACAACAAGAGTTCAAAAACATTCTGTTCCTGTTAGGGTGAAAGGCAAGGCTGGTAAGATTAGAGAACAATGGATGAATAAAGATGTTGAAGTTCAAGTCAAGAATAAAAAATGATCATCTATTAGAGAAACAATTGGGATCAACTGAATGTCTTGAAGAGTATAAAGAGTGTAGGGATATTCTCAGAAGGAAATGAGGAAGGCAACGAGGGGACAGGGGTTAGTCTTGGTAGGTAAGGTAAAGATAATCCAAAGATTCTGTGACTATATTAAGAGTGAGAGAACAACTGGAGAGAGAATAAGATCCCTTAAAGACCAACGAGGTTGTCTTTGTGTTGAATCTCAAGAGATGGGAGTGATCTCAATGAGTATTTCGAATCAGTTTTGACTGTTGAGAAAGAACTGGAGGCTGGAGAAATCAGGGATATAAATATTAATGTTTTGAGAATAGTTCACAGAAAATAGAAGAGGAAGTGCTGAAGATCCTAAAAAACATAAAGATATATAAACCTCCAGGACCTGATCAAGTGTGTCCCAGGACGTTGTGGGAAGTTAGAGAGAAGATTGCAGGGGCCTGACCAGAAATATTTGTATCATCTAAAAACACATATGAAGAACTGGAGGACTGGGGTGTGGTTAGTATGTTTAAGAAGGGCTGTGAGGAGAAGCTTGGGAACTATTGACCTGCGAGTCTGACTTCGGTGGTGGATACGTTTTTAGAGATGATCCTGAAAGGCAGGATTTACACAGGGTGGAGAGGAAAGGATTGATTAGAGATAGTCAGTATAGTTTAGTGGGAGGAAAGTCATGTCTCACATACTTGATTGGTTAAAAATCACACAACACCAGGTTATAGTCCAACAGGTTTAATTGGAAGCACACTAGCTTTCGGAGCGATGCTCCTTCATCAGGTGATTGTCTCCTGATGAAGGAGGTCACTCCGAAAGCTAGTGTGCTTCCAATTAAACCTGTTGGACTATAACCTGGTGTGGTGTGATTTTTAACTTTGTACACCCCAGTCCAACACCGGCATCTCCAAATCATGAATACTTGATTGGGTTTGTTTTTAGAAGTAACCAAAATGATTGATGAGGACAGAGTGGGAGGTGTTGTTTGCTTGGCCTTTAATAAAGCCTTTGACAAGGTTCTGCGTGGGAGACAGGTTAGTAAAGTTAGATCACATGGGATTCAGGGTGGGCTTGCCAATTGGATGTAATTGGCTTGGTGGTAGAAGACAGCAGGTGATGATGGATCATTGTTTTTCAGACTGGAGGCCTGTGACCAGCGGTGTCCCACAGGGAGCGGGACTGGCTCCACTTCTGGTAGTCATTTATACAAAGGATTTAGGTGAGAATGTTTAGTAAGTTTGTGGATGACATCAAAATAGACAGTGAAGAATGTGACCCAAGATTACAAAGAGATCTTGATCAATTGGGTCAATGGGCTGAGGAGTGGCAGATGGAGTTTAATTTGGATAAACGTGAGGTATTGCATTGTGGTAATACAAACAAGGTCAGGACTTAACGGTAGGGCCCTGGGTAGTGTGGGAGAGCAGAGAGAGACCTCAGGGTTCAGGGACATAATTCTTTGAAATTTGCCTCAGTTAGACAGGGTAGTTAAGAAGGTGTTTAGCATGCTTGCCTTCATTGCTCAGACCTTTGAGTATAGGAGTTCTGACATCATATTGAACTTGTACAGGACAGTGATGAGGCCTCTTCTGGATTAATGTGTGCAATTCTCATCGCCCTGCTATAGGAAGGATATTATTAAACTGGAGAGGGTTCAGTAAAGATTTACCAAGATGTTGCCATGAATGGAGGGTTAGATTCCCTCTATTAGACTCCCTACAGTATGGAAACAGGCCCTTCGGCCCAGCAAGTCCATACTGACCCTCTGAAGAGTAACACACCCAGACCCATTTCTGACTAATGTACCGAACACTATGGACAATTTAACATGGCCAATTCCCCAGAGCTGCACATCAGTTTGAGATATCACAATGGGCTGTTGCATTGGAGGGTGAGGGGTGAACTTATTGAAGTTTATAAAATTCTGAGGGGCAGAGATAAGGTGAATGACAGGGGTCTTTTCCCTCGGGTGAGGGAATTCAAACCTGCGGGGTATATTTTTAAGGTGAGAGGAGAAAGATTGAAAAAGGACATGAGGGGCAGCATTTTTAGTAGTTCGTGTGTGGAATGCACTACCATCGGGAGTGGTGGATGCAAGTACAGTTATAGTGTTTAAAATACATTTGGATAAGTTCATGAATAGGAAAGGTTTGGAGGGATATGGGCCAAGCGCAGGCAGGTGGGAATAGTTTAGTTTTGGAACATGGTCGGTGTGGCCTGGTTGGTCCGAAGGGTCTGTCTCCGTGCTGCATGAGTGTATGACTCCATGACATTATGGTACGCAGTCAAAAGACACGTTAGTCTCTTCACACGCTCACTTTTTCTTCCAGACCAGGACCTGGGACACAGCAGGGGGGAAGGGTATTGTTGATGGATGGAGATACTGAGGGGCTTTTATATGCAGTAGGTGTGAAACAGAGAAACTACAGAGGGGCAATTCAGGGGAGATGAAGCAGCACAGGGAAGGGCAAATGGACAGGGGTCATAGAGGGGGACAGGGGCTAAATGTGCTGTAGGAGGGGGAGAGTGTCCAAAATTGAAGGGAAGGGTGCTGTTTCAGGATTGAAAGACAGAAATAGGGAAGAAAAGGAAGAGAAGGAAAGATAGAGGGAAAATGAGAGAAGAAGAAAGAGCAAAAGAGTGATAAAGAACATGGATAAAGGTAGAAAGAAGAGGCAGGAGAGAAAAATACAAAGTAAGAGGCTGTCAGTAAGAGAAAGAGAGAGAAAGAAAGATAGTGTGAGAGAGAAAGGTTGAGAAGGAGAGAGAGACGCAGAGTGATACAGAGAGTGAGAGATAGAGACAAAATGAAAGACTAAGAGAGAGAAAAGAGGAAAAATCAGAGAGATACAAACAGGTGATAAGGAAAGATATGGCCACATTAAAGAGGTGATATTTACCAGATCAGTTGGTCCGAGCTCAGATGGAGTCATTTCTTGTCCATGAGGAAAGGAGTGTTATCATGTTGCTGCTCCTCCTTCTCCTTTCAGTCCATTCCTCACGTGGACTCCTCGTTCCATTCTCTGCTGCACCTAATGTTGGCTCTCAGTTACTTGGATTGATTCATCAATTGAATTATTGTTCTCACTGGATATGTCATGGCATACTTTAACTGGTCTCTGAAATGTTTCTGTGTCACCACATAAATAAGGGCATTTGTGCAGCAACTGAAGTTCCTCAGCATATATCCAATCAGAACAAAGAGACCAAAAGAAACAGAATCCAAGGAATAACCAACATTAAAGAAATATAAAATATGCAACAACCAGAGAAGTATGAAGCTGGCAGATATGGCAAAGAGTAAAATCACAGAATGCTTCCTGCTCTCTCCCTCTGGATCATTCTCTGTTTTTCTCTGACCTCTCAGTTCCTTCCGCACCTTAACGGCCTCGAAGATATGTCTGACAGTCAGAATGTTGAAAAAGAGAATAAAAGTGATTGGGAACATTGGTGTTAAAAAAGTCTCAAATTATCTAAAACCTATCCACCGAGGGTCATTATAATAACCAGACCTGATATAACAGTACCATGGAACATTGTTGATCATCTTTCCAGCGTAATACACAAAGGAGTTAGGAATGTTTTTTAACCAAAAGAAGGTGCAGATTGTTGCTAGAACCCTGGTTGCAGTTTTCCCTGTGCAATACTTAGTTTTCATCTCATGTAAACAAATGTCAACAAATCAATCAAAGGTAAAAGCAATGGTGAACCACGCAGAACAATCAATGCTCAAGCGGTTGAGGGCATAGATAACACCACAAACAGGAGTCATTTACAGGAAACTCAGTGGATAATAATACTGTCGAAATCGGTGAAGCATGATATAAAAAACAGTAAACAGTAGATCTGACGTTGTCATGGCCACAAGATAGCGAGTGCTGCACGTAGAAAGACCAAATTTGCCCCAAGCTAAGATTACAATCACCACAAAACTAACTGTAAGAGAAAGGAAAAATAGATTTGAAGTTATTAATGAAACATTCTCTGTGCCTGAGCCCAGATTGTAATGACACAAAGGTAATTGTTGTTCCATGTTATATGAAGTTTAAAGAATCTCTCTCAACGAATCATTTGCTCTTTTAAAGGACATAGGGAAGAACATGAGCAGCAGATTACTCATAGAAACATGGTCATATACCCAAGGTGTCGTATATGGCTCGACGGCAGTTGATTCCTACTGCTCCTCGGATGCTGCCTGTCCTGCTGTGCCTTTTCTAGCACAGCACTCTATCTGCAAACACCATTGTTTCCTAATCCCCAATGACCTGCTGAACCCACCCATTGCCCTGCTGTATCTGGGCTCCCATTTGAAGTGAGCTGCCTGAGCAAGATCCACCGACACAATCCCTTTTCCATCAAGGAATGGGAAACACCAGGTGTTACTGAGAGGTGGGTTGTTACAAAACCCATATCAGGCTGTGAACTACCACAGAGAGAGGTAGTCTTGTTAAAGTCTTCTTAAACACTGTGGCCTTAATGTAAACCCACTCTGCACAGTATGGGGAAACAAACATTACCGAGGAGCCTCCGAACTACAAACTATTCACTTTAACTCAGTAAGTGAGGACACTATCAACTGGCTTCAGTATTTGCTTTGCTAAATGGGAATATACCTATTAGCTGTCGGGAGAAATGGGGATGATTCAATGCAGAGGTTTATATAAGTTAAGTTGTTACAAAACTTACCAGGAACACCAACAACAGCCAGAATGGTCTCGTACACTCTCTCGATCCTTTCCCTGAGAAGATGCATTTCGTTGTTTGTGACACAACCTTTCCCTTCCTGCTGCTGGCAATCTGTCGGAATTGGAGAATTCTCTCGGAGATGGAGCTGACACAGTTCCAGAGACTTTGTTTTATATTGTGTGGTATCTCCACTGGGAAACAGTGATTACATCTTCAAACTTTTTAATATCATTTTGAATAAACAAGTTACAACAGCAGGTTTATTTTAATGATGTGATAGCATTGAGATTTGCGTCTCGATTTGAATAACCCAAAGACTGGATTAATCGGATCCTGTTAGGTCTCAAACATTCATTTCCATTTGATTTCAAGCAACAATACTTGCAATATTTCACTCTCTATCAATCCCATAAATATCGAAATACCTTTTGATTTTCTTTTCAGTGATGACTGTCATTGTGCTGAGGTTATTCATTCATTCGTTATACAGCTTTTTGAGAGCGGTTGTACTGCTCACTGTTATCCCACTGCTTTCCTTGTTGTACAACTGATTTCAGAAAATTCTCTCCGTGAATGAGCACTCTAATACAGAACCTGAAGCTGATACAGCAACAGCTGGAACTTCCAACTTGGTTACATTTTCTCAAAACAAAGACAAAAATACTCAGACCCTTCAGTTCAAAACCATAGAATGATGGCATCATCCAGGACAGAGATGGCCCTTCACTCCATCGAGTCTGTATCTCTAAACTCACACTCAAAGCTACACAGGGCTGGACAATGGGAAGCCTTCAAAAATGAGATATTGATAGTCCAGAGAGAATGTATTCCATTTAGGCTGAAAGGCAAGGCTGGTAGGTGTAGGGAATGGGGGATGACTAGAGACATTGAGGCTTTGGTTAAGGAAACAAAGGAACCATATGCCAGTTACAGACAGCAGAGAGTGAGTGAACCATGAGAAGAGCATAGATGCAGTAGGAGTAGACTTAAAAGGGAAATCAGGAGGGCCGAAAGGGGACATGAGGTAACACTGGCAAATAAGGTTAGGGAGAATCCAAAGGGATTTTATAAATACATTAAGGACAAAAGGGTAACTGGGGAGAGAAAAGGGCCCCTCAAAGATCACTCAAGGCAGCCTATGTTTAAAACCACAGGAGATTGGGGAGGTACTAAATGAAGATTTTGCATCAATGTTTACTGTGGAGAAGGACATAAAGATAATACAACGTGGGGAAAGAAATAGTGACATCTTAAAAATACTCGTATTACAGAGGAGGAGGAGCTGGACTTAAAATGCATAAAAGTGGATAAATGCCCAGGACGTGATCAGGTGTACCCTAGAACTCTGTGGGAAACCTGGGAAGTGATGCTGGGCCCCGTGCTGAGATATTTGTGTCATTGATAGTCACAGGTGAAGTGCTGGAAGACTGAGGGTTGGCTAATGTAGTGGCACTATTTAAGAAAGATGGTAAGGAAAAGCCAGGGAACTATAGACCGGTGAGCCTGACATCGATGGTGGGCAGGTTGTTGGAGGGAATATATTTGAAAAGACAAGGATTGTATAGGGATAGTCAGCATGACTTTGTGCTTATGAAGAAGATTGATGAGGGCAGAGTAGTGGGTGTGATCTACATGAACTTCAGTAAGGTGTTCAACAAGGTTCCTCATGGTGGAATGGTTAGCAAGGTTAGATCTCGTGGAATTCTAGGAAAACCAGCCACTTGGATACATTATTGGCTCAAAAGGTCCTCAAGTTGGCGTTTGGCTTCAGTGGTGTTGAGGTCAGTGCGCCAGGCTACCACTGCACCCCCTTTATCCGCTGGCTTGATGGTGAGGTTGGGATTGGAGCAGAGGGAGTGGAGGGCAGCATTTTGTGAGGGTGAGAGGTTGGAGGCTCAGTGACTTCTGCCCCCCCCCCACCACTGCCATGGTCACCACCACTTCCACCCCCACCAACACCACTCACCTGCATTCTGCTGACACACCACCCTCCACAGATCCTACTGTCACCATCCCCACCCCCCAGAACCCCGAGGGGAACACCACCCCTGCTCATGACTCTACCGCCATTACCCCCAACACCACACCCACTCCAGTTACAGGTTCCGCCCCCACTCCCAGCTCTACACCCACACCAAATCCCAGCTCCCAGACCTGCCGAGTTTTCACCATCCCCCCAGACCTCCCCCTCACTGAGGAAGAACGATCAGTCCTCAGCAAAGGACTCACCTTCATCCCCCTCCACACACGCGTCAATGAATTTAATACACGCCGTGACGTCGAACACTTCTTCCGCGGCCTCCGCCTCTGAGCTTACTTTTACAGTCGGACTCCTGCCCACCTTCTGAGGACCCCTTCGCCCACCTCCAACACACTGCATCCACCTGGACACCCCGCGCTGGCCTATTACCCACCCTCGACCTATTCATTTCCGACTGGCGTCGAGACATTAACCGCCTCAACTTGTCTACCTCCCTCCCCCACTCCAACCTCTCACCCTCACAACGAGCAGCCCTCCACTCCCTCCGCTCTGATCCCGACCTCACCATTCAGCCAGAGGATAAAGGGGGTGCAGTGGTAGTCTGGCTCATTGACCTCTACACCGCTGAAGCCAACTCGAGGACACCTCCTCCTCCTGCCCCCCTGACCATGACCCCACCCCCCCATCACCAAACCATCATCTCCCAGACCATACAGAACCTCATCACCTCAGGAGATCTCACACCCACAGCTTCCAACCTCATAGTCCGGGAACCCCGCACTGCCTGGTTCTACCTCCTTCCCAAGATCCACAAGCCTGACCACCTGGCTGATCCATTGTCTCAGCATGCTCCTGCCCCAATGAACTTATTTCTACTTACCTCGACACTGTCCTATCCCCCCTAGTCCAGGAACTCCCCACATACGTTCAAGACACCACCCACACCCTCCACCTCCTCCAAGACTTCCATTTCCCCGGCCCCCAACGCCTCATCTTCACCATGGATATCCAATCCCTCTACACCTCCATCCGCCATGACCAGGGCCTCCAAGCCCTCTGTTTCTTCCTCTCCTGACGTCCCCAACACTACCATTCCACTGACACTCTCATTCGTTTGGCTGAACTGGTCCTCACCCTTAACAATTTCTCCTTCAAATCCTCCCACTTCCTCCAGACCAAAGGCGTAGCCATGGGCACACGTATGGGCCCCAGCTATGCCTGTCTCTTTGTTGGCTATGTAGAACAGTTGATCTTCCGTAATTACACCGGCACCACTCCCCACCTCTTCCTCCGCTACATTGATGACTGCATTGGCACCACCTCGTGCTCTTGCGAGGAAGTTGAGCAATTCATCAACTTCACCAACACATTCCACCCTGACCTTAAATTTACCTGGACCATCTCTACACCTCCCTGCCCCTCCTGGACCTCTCTGTCTCCATTAATGACGACCGACTTGATACCGAAATTTTTTACAAACCCACCAACTCCCACAGCTACCTGGATTACACCTCTTCCCACCCTACCTCTTGCAAAAATGCCATCCCATATTCCCAATTCCTCCGCCTCCGCCGTATCTGCTCCCAGGAGGACCAGTTCCACCACAGAACACACCAGATGGCCTCCTCTTTAGAGACCGCAATTTCCCTTCCCATGTGGTTAAAAAGATGCCCTCCAATGCATCTCGTCCACATCCCGCACCTCCACCCTCAGACCCCACCCCTCCAACTGTAACAAGGATAGAACGTCCCTGGTGGTCACCTTCCACCCTACAAACCTTCGCATAAACCAAATCATCCGCCAACATTTCCGCCACCTCCAAAAAGACCACACCACCGGGGATATATTTCCCTCCCCACCCCTTTCCACTTTCTGCAAAGATTGTTCCCTCCGTGACTGTCTGTTCAGGTCCACACCCCGTTTCAACCCACCCTCCCATCCTGGCACCTTCTCCTGCCACCGCAGGAATTGCAAAACCTGCACCTACACCTCCTCCCACACCTCCATCCAAGACCCTAAAGGAGCCTTCCACATCCATCAAAGGTGCCTGCACATCCACCAATATCATTTATTGTATCCGTTGCTCCCGATGCGGTCTCCTCTACATTGGAGAGACTGGACGCCTCCTGGCAGAGCGCTTTAGGGAACATCTCCGGGACACCCACACCAATCAACCACACCGTCCTGTGGCCCAACATTTCAACTCCCCCTCCCACTCTGCCAAGGACATGGAGGTCCTGGGCCTCCTTCACCGCCGCTCCCTCACCACCAGACGCCTGGAGGAAGAACGCCTCATCTTCCACCTCAGAACACTTCAACCCCAGGGCATCAATGTGGACTTCAACAATTTCCTCATTTCCCCTTCCCCTACCTTACCCCAGTTCCAAACTTCCAGCTCAGCACTGTCCCCATCACTTGTCCTGCCTGCCTATCTTCTTTTCCACCTATCCACTCCACCCTCTCCCCCCCGACCTATCACCTTCATCCCCTCCCCAAATCACCTATTGTACCCTCTGCTACTTTCTCCCTACCCCCACCTTCCTCTCACTTATCTCTCCACCCTTCAGGCTCTCTGCCTGTATTCCTGATGAAGGGCTTTTGCCTGAATCGTCGATTTTACTGCTCCTTGGATGCTGCCTGAACTGCTGTGCTCTTCCAGCACCACTAATCCAGACTTTGGTGATAGTGACCACAATTCGGTTACATTCTCTTCAGTGATGGAAATGGAAAAGTATATCCTGCAGGGCTAGAGATATAGTTGGGGGAAAGGCAATTATGATGCGATTAGGCAAGAGTTAAGATGCATAGGATGGGAAGGAAACTGCAGGGAATGGGCATAATTGAAATGTGGAGCTTGTTCAAGGAATAGCTACTGTATGTCCTTGATAAATATGTACGTGTCAGGCAGGGAGGGAAGGGAACCGTGGTTTACTAAAGAAGTTGTGTCTCTTGTCCAGAACAAGAAGAACGCTTAAAATGAGATGTGAAGGTTCAGTTGGGGTGCTTGAGATTTACAAATTAGCCAATAAATATCTAAAGAGAAAGCTAAGAAGAGCCAGGAGGGGACACGAGAAGGCTCCCCCAATTAAATGCTCTCTTATACCATCTGCTCCCATCCCTCTCCATGAGTATTGTCAAGCTGGGGGAGTTGTGATCACTCTCACCTAAATGCTCTCCCACCGAGAGATCTGACACCTGATCTGGTTCGTTGCCAAGCACCAAATCCAATATAGGATGTTGGTGTCACTCTCCATCACAAACCAGCCGTCCAGCCCCCTCTGTCGCAGGGGTTAAGTTAGCACAGGTGGCTGGATGGCTGGTGTGAGATGTAGAGAGGCGAAGTGGTACTTTGGTTAAATTCACCATCAGTTGTCTCTCTACCTCTCTCCAAGATAGAATAACCATTTGAATAGGGCAATTCCTTCGGTGTCCCTCTGTCACAATCCTGGAACATCCCTCTCCCCCCATTCCCTCCACACCACTGACCAATTGTTCCCACATCATCAGGACTGTAGTGGCACAAGAAAGCAGCTACCGCCATAATCTCAAGGGCAGTAAATTCTGACCCAGCCATTGGTGTCAAAGTCCCCTTGATTAATTCTGAAACACATCTGAACAAAACATGTTGACAGACAAGCTTTTGGCTGCCAGAAAGTTCAGACAGTTTATTTCGGATTGTGTGTGTGTTTGTGTGTGTATTGCATAGAGTTCTGGTCGCCATATTTCAGAAAGGATGTGGAAGCATTGGAAAAGATGCAGAGGCGATTTACCAGGATGTTGCCTGGTCTGGAGGGATGGTCTTATGAGGAAAGGCAGAGAGACTTGAGTCTATTTTCATTGGAAAGAAGAAGGCTAAGAGGGGATTTGAAAGAGACATTCAAGATGATGAGAGGATTAGATAGGGTAGACAGTGAAAGTCTTTTTCCTAGAATGGTGTCATCAGCTTGTATGAGGGGGCATAACTACAAATTGAGGGGTGATAGATTTAAGACAGGTGTCAGAGGCAGGTTCTTGATTCAGAGAGTGGTAAGGGTGTGGAATGTCCTGCCTGCCAATGGAGTTAACTCAGCCATATTAGGGAGATTTAAACAATCCTTGGATAAGCACATGGATGATGATGGGATAGTGTAGGGGACGAGCTGAGAATAGTTCACAGGTCTGTGCAACATCGAGGGCCGAAGGGCCTGTTCTGCGCTGTATTGTTCGATGTTCTAACTATTTAGTTAACCGAATTGATTCCCTGGGGTTTGAGTTTAGAACTAGAACTAAATTCTATTGTCACATGTGTTCACGTATAGGAATACATGAGGACAGTGAAAAGTGCACAGAGAGACCATTCTCCACCACCATCTGCAACAAGATAGATTCACTGTCATTACCTTGGCCATACAGCGGTCAGAATCTGTCAGCTCCGAAGGAAATCATCCACTCTGATGGAGAATGGGGCGAACCAGCAAGAGAGAGCTTTACTATCCCATTCTTGAAACTGTTGCTGTTCCTGGTGATTCATGTTCAGCCCCAGTGTATTGGAAGGTAGCGGGTGGAAGCCCTGCATTAAAAAAGGGAGACAGAAAGCACGAAGCACAGGCCGGTTAGCTTAACATATCACAGGGAAACTTCTGGAAGGTATTATTCAACCACATACAGCAGGTCACATTGATCAGTTGAAGATAATCTGGCAGAGTCGACATTGTTGTGTGTGTCCATTGAATTTCTTTGAGGATGTAACATGTGTCATTGATAAAGGGGACTGCCCTGAGCTTAGCTTTTGTCCCATAAAATGACCCAGCAACTGTCATGGCAGGGGGTAAAGGCTCACAGTGTTGTGGGGTAATGATTACAAGGGAGCACTGTGGTTTATTGAAATGGAAAGCAATTGGAAGCCGTACTTACAAAAGACAATAGACAATAGACAATAGACAATAGACAATAGGTGCAGGAGTAGGCCATTCGGTCCTTCGAGTCAGCACCTCCATTCATTATGATCATGGCTGATCATCCACAGTCAGTATCCTGTTCCTGCCTTATCCCCATAACCCTTGATTCCACTGTCTTTAAGAGCTCTATCCATCTCTTTCTTGAAAGTATCCAGAGACTTGGCCTCCACTGCCTTCTGGGGCAGAACATTCCATATATCCACCACTCTCTGGGTGAAAAAGTTTCTCCTCAACTCTGTTCTCAATGGCCTACTCTTTATTTTTAAACTGTGTCCTCTGGATCTGTACAAACCCATCAGCAGAAACTTGCTTCCTGCCTCCAGAGTGTCCAATCCTTTAATAATCTTATACTTCTCAATCAGATCCCTTCTCAACTGTCTCAACTCATGTATAAAAGCCCAGTGTCTCCAATTTTTCAACATATGATAGTCCCGCCATTCCACAAATTGACCTCGTGAACCTACACTGCACTCCCTCAATAGCCAGAATGTCCTTCCTCAAACTTGGAGACCAAAACTGCACACAATATTCCAGGTGTGGTCTCACCAGGGCCCTGTACAGCTGCAGAAGGACTTCTTTGCTCCAATACTCAATTCCTCTTGTTATGAAGACCAGTATGCTATTCGCTTTCTTCACTGCTTGCTGTACCTGCATGCTTGCTTTCATTGACTAATGTACAAGAACTTGTGGGCGGCACGGTGGCACAGTGGTTAGCACTGCTGCCTCACAGCGCCAGAGACCCGGGTTCAATTCCCGCCTCAGGCGACTGACTGTGTGGAGTTTGACTGTGGTTTCCTCCAGGTGCTCTGGTTTCCTCCCACAGTCCAAAGATGTGCAGGTCAGGTGAATTGGCCATGCTAAATTGCCCATAGTGTTAGGTAAGGGGTAGATGTAGATGTAGGGGTATGGGTGGGTTACGCTTCGGCGGGGCGGTGTGGACTTGTTGGGCCGAAGAGCCTGTTTCCACACTGTAAGTAATCTAATCTATAGAACATTAGAAAATGGTTACCAATGCATCCATGATTTCTAGAGCCATCTGCTTAAGACCATCAGGTCCCAGGGACTGAACAGACTTCAGACCTAACAGTCTATCCAACACCATTTCCTGTCGAATATAAATTCCCTTCAGTTCATCCATTACCCCAGGTCCTTCAGCCACTATTACATCTGGGAGATTGCTTGTGTCTTCCCAGTGAAGACAGATCCAAAGTACCTATTCAACTCTTCTGCTCTTTCCTTGTTCCCCATAATAAATTCACCTGTTTCTGTCTTCAAGGACCCAATTTTAGTTTTAACCTTTTTTTTCTTTTCACATACCTAAAAACGCTTTTACTATTCTCCTTTATATTTTTGGCCAGTTTGCCTTTGGACCTCATTTTTTTGTCTGCCTATTGCCTTTTTAGTTATCCTCTGTTGCTCTTTAAAAGTTTCCCGGTCCTGCAGCTTCCCATTCATCTTTGCTGTGCTACATTTCTTTTCTTTCTTTTTTCCAGTCCTTAACTTCCCTCATCAGCCACGGCTGCCCCTGCCTCCTGTCAGGATCTTTCTTCCTCTTTGGAATGAACTGATCCTGGACCTCCCGCATTATATCCAGAAATACCTGCCATTGTTGTTCCATTGCCATCCCTGGTCGGGTATTGAACCATTGAACTCCTCCCTAAGAGCTCCATAGTTCCCTTAGTTCAACTGCAATACTGACACTTCTGATTCTCCCTTCTCCCTTTCAAATTGCAGATTAAAACTTATCATATTATGGTCACTATCTCCCAATGGCTCCTTTACTTTGAGGTCCCTGATCAAATCCAGTTTGTTGCACAACACCAGATCCAGAATTACCTTCTCCCTGGTAGGCTCCAATACAAGCTGTTTTAAGATTCTACCTTGGAGGCACTCCACAAGCTCCCCTTCTTGGTGTCCAGTACCATCCTGATTCTCCCAGACAACCGGCATGTCGAAATCCCCCACATAACTTTGCAACAGGCCAATCTGTTTGGGGGCCTGCAGCTAACTTCCATTAGGGTCTTTCTACCCTGACAATTTCTCAGCTCTATCCAGACTGACTCTACAACTCTTTATTCTATACCCCCCTCGCAAGGGGCTGAATATCATTCCTCACCAATGGGGCCACCCCACCCCCTCTGCCCATTAGTCTGACCTCTCGATAGCACATCCCCAGAACTATCCCCACAACATCGTACCTGCCAATTTCCAACTGAGCCTTAAACTCTTCCACCTTATTTCTTATTCTTCATGCATTCATATATAATAGTTTTAATTTGTTACTCCCCTCACCCTTCCTATCAACCCCTATTTCACTTGACCTTACTGTATGATCCCTTCTTGAGTTTTCTGCTCCGTTGATTCTGTTGTCTTTCTTAACTTCTGTTATTCTCACTTTCCCTTTAACTTCCTTCTTGAATTTCCAGTTTGTCCCCCTCCCCACTACTTAGTTTAAACACATCTGGGTTATAGTGGCAAACCTGCCCGTCAGAATGCTGGTCCCCCACCTATTAAGGTGCAACCCGTCCCTCTTGTACCACGTATCTTTACTGCAAAACATACCCCAGTGATCCAATATCCAATAGTGCTGGGGCTTGAAGCAGCACTTACATATCCAATAGTGCTGGGACTTGAAGTAGCACTTACATATCCAATAGTGCTGGGACTTGAAGTAGCACTTACATATCCAATAGTGCTGGGGCTTGAAGCAGCACTTACATATCCAATAGTGCTGGGGCTTGAAGCAGCACTTACATATCCAATAGTGCTGGGGCTTGAAGCAGCACTTACATATCCAATAGTGCTGGGGCTTGAAGCAGCACTTACATATCCAATAGTGCTGGGGCTTGAAGCAGCACTTACATATCCAATAGTGCTGGGACTTGAAGCAGCACTTACATATCCAATAGTGCTGGGACTTGAAGTAGCACTTACATATCCAATAGTGCTGGGGCTTGAAGCAGCACTTACATATCCAATAGTGCTGGGGCTTGAAGTGAGTTTGCCAATTGCTGGGTTTGTTTCCATTTGGCCCGAGCTGCCTCCTGTTCACCATGGGGGTAGGCGGTGGGAGAGCGGTGTATGATCCCTCTGCCCATCCATCTCCCATCAGGATGGTCTGAAGGTTCTCTGCTTCTGCCTCAGAAAGAGACTTGAACAGTCCCCATCCCCCAGGGTTCCCATCCACCAGGCTCAGCTCATTTGGAACCGTTTCCCTTTCACTGGCCTCACTTTCTCCAAGTCAAAGGGCTTCTTGTGTCTTTGTGGGGAAGGTGGAATAGTTCTTGGCGCAGTCCTATTTAGCTCTTTCTCCAACCTGTTGGTGACACAATTGCTGCTATTCCCGCTCTCGCCAGAATTAGAGAAAAAATATATTAATTTGGTTCCAATTTCTATCTTTCCCTCAAGGCCACATTTCTGACTTTTCCCTTCCTTGGCCTCTCTGTTTCCATTTCTGGGGAAAGGCTGTACTTCAATATCCATTCCAAACACACGGACTCCCGCAGTTACCTGGAATACACTTCCTCACATCCTGACTCCTGTAAGGATTCCATTCCATTCTCCCTGTGACTCCATCTTGAGCTGTTCTGGTGATGTCACCTTCCAACCCCTTATTTCCTCTCAGGGACATTTCTGGATCTATAAAGGAGGTGAAATTAAGGATCTCAGATGTTTTTACTTGGAACTAGAAAACTTGAGGGAATTTGCTCATGCTTCATAAAAGAACAGGGGGAACACTTCTCCGGATAAAGAACATTCATTCCCCTGTTATTGCAGCCTTTGGAATTCCCGGTAAGGCAATGCATTTTCTTCATGGGCAGTGAACGTCACAATGTTCATGGAACAGATTTCGGGAATAGTCCTCATTGCAGAGTCCCTTATCCACCAGAAGGAATTGGGGAATACGGACTCGGTGCTCCACATTTACTGAGCAGCTCCCTCAGGATGAGGATCAGCAAAGAAAATCAAGTCTGAAGACTTTAATGTAATGTTTGTGATGAAACTGAACATTTTACTGGAATCGACACATATTCAGCAATTATCAAGAAGTTATATCTAATATATAGGAAGTAAAGTTTGTTGAAAGGACAAATATATTTAATCTTCAAAGATTTCTTTTCCTCAGACAAATTGTCAGGAGCATTGATCTGTCTTGTGAAAACAAATCTGTGGTGAACTCTATGGAATATCACTTCACAATACACCCCAAACATTTCAGTGATTTTATTTTATATGAAGGTCCTCCTTGCTATCTCTTCTCTCTCCCTCTTACAACAAACCTGCTGACTATCATCATTCTCTCCAATGGAAAGTGTGGCCATTCCAAATGTATCTCGGTGGACGCTTTCTCCATGGCAACTGCAGATTTCCTGGTCCTGTTTTTCGGTGTTGTATCATGTTTTGAGATATCACGTTCCAGATTCATTTCTGTCCTAAGCTGTAGCTTGTAAAGTCATCCTGTGTTTTATTCTTGCCACATTTTTTGGATATGTCTGTCTTGTTGACTGTCTTCTTTACAAATGACCGTTTTGTAATTATCTGTTGTCAGATATTTAAAGCAGATTATTGCACAGTGCGAACTGCTGCTCTGATGATGACAGCGTTCCCTGCCCTGATTGCTTTACAGAACACATCCTGCTGGTTTCCATATGACCCTGGCTGAATAATTTCCAACGTTGCCTGGGGCTGTCGCTCCAATGTGGCCTTTTACACATCAACTGCAGGTGAGGCAGCCTCCTGGGTGAAAAGGATTTCAGTTGCATGGCTGCCTTTTTGTTTGAGATTACTGTTTAACTCTTTAACAACCTGGTGTATTTTAGTGGACAGCAGAGTCTGCAGGGGATTGTGGGGTCTCAGCAATGAGAACAGCACCGACACAGAGATGAAACTCAGAAGGAAATCCATAGTTTTACTGTTCAGTCTATCAGGCAGTTTTGTCCTTTTGTGGCTTACAGCCATCATTAACTTTTTAACCAGTAAAAAGACAGTGACAGTACATTACCGAGGTGGTTATACAGCTCCAACATACACCGCCATTGATACTGGGGACATTCAAATGGATTTGAGTTTCTGCACAAACATGTGTAATTATGCAGCTACCCAAAACCAAATTCAGGGAAGAGATGAAGAAGGTGATGAAATCTCCCTTCATTTTGATATTGACATTGGTTTAAAAAAAACATTAAACTGAAACTTTCTTCCCAGACTGAGTAAATGCCAACCTGTGGTCTCACTCAGAATGGCCTATTCTATTACAGCTAAGAAGGATTCCACTTGTGAAAATTAAACATTCTTGGAATACATTTTTCAAACTATCGGCTATGTTTGATACCTGCGCATTTCTCAGGGGGGTAACAGTCCCGATGGTGGTTACCCTCCATCCAGTCAAATTGTTCTCACGGTTTTACCTGCCAGGGGCTAACACCCCAACAGTGTCTTTTTGTTCAGCAGCATCTCCACTTTAATCTTTGAGCAGTAATCCAGACTCACCTCCATTTCCCAGATGGATGGGAATGCCAACTTCTGATTCCATTCTCAGTGTGAGAGTGCGTTGGTTAGTGGACAGCTGTTTTGAAATGCACAGTGATGTCAACATCATGGGTTCAATCCCTGTCACTGACTGAGGTTCAATCCCTGTCACTGACTGAGGGTCAATCCCTGTCACTGACTGAGGTTCAATCCCTGTCACTGACTGAGGTTCAATCCCTGTCACTGACTGAGGGTCAATCCCTGTCACTGACTGAGGTTCAATCCCTGTCACTGACTGAGGGTCAATCCCTGTCACTGACTGAGGGTCAATCCCTGTCACTGACTGAGGTTCAATCCCTGTCACTGACTGAGGGTTCAATCCCTGTCACTGACTGAGGGTCAGTCCCTGTCACTGACTGAGGGTCAATCCCTGTCACTGACTGAGGGTCAATCCCTGTCACTGACTGAGGGTCAATCCCTGTCACTGACTGAGGTTCAATCCCTGTCACTGACAGGGGGCCAATCCCTGTCACTGACTGAGGGTCAATCCCTGTCACTGACTGAGGGTTCAATCCCTGTCACTGACTGAGGGTCAGTCCCTGTCACTGACTGATGGTCAATCCCTGTCACTGACTAAGGTTCAATCCCTGTCACTGACTGAGATTCAGTCCCTGTCACTGACTGAGGGTCAATCCCTGTCACTGACTGAGGGTCAATCCCTGTCACTGACTCAATCCCTGTCACTGACTGAGGGTCAATCCCTGTCACTGACTGAGATTCAATCCCTGTCACTGACTGAGGGTCAATCTCTGTCACTGACTGAGATTCAATCCCTGTCACTGACTGAGGGTCAATCCCTGTCACTGACTGAGGGTCAATCCCTGTCACTGACTGAGGGTCAATCCCTGTCACTGACTGAGGGTCAGTCCCTGTCACTGACTGAGGGTCAATCCCTGTCACTGACTGAGGGTCAATCCCTGTCACTGACTGAGGGTCAATCCCTGTCACTGACTGAGATTCAATCCCTGTCACTGACTGAGGGTCAATCCCTGTCACTGACTCAATCCCTGTCACAGCATGATGACCATTAGCCCGTATCCTATGGGGATAAATCAAGCAGGATGGATAAAGGGCAGTCAGCAGATGCAGCAGGTTTACATTTCTAAAGGAGTGTATAATATTCCAGAAATAATGTTACAACCCAATATGAGATCCCATGGTGATGGGGTTAATACTTTAGTTTAGAGTGAGAATTAAATCATGACGAGAAACAGATTCAGGAAAGAGTGGGTCAGTTTCAGATCATCAAACTATAACAAGGAGAGTGTCAGAGATCAGTGCTAGGCCCTTCATCTTTACAAACTGTACTCACACTAATACAAAGTCAAAAAGGAAATGAATGAGTTGGACAGTAAGAGTCTGCAATAGGAACACGTTGTTAAGGTGAGTGAACAAAAAAAATGGCAGATGGTACGAGTATACGACTGTATATTGTCCATCTGGTATACTGCATGGAAAAGTGAAATATTCATTAACTGCAGATGGTGTGAGAATGTCGTGATACAGGGCAGTCTGGGTGATCTATACAAATAAAAATTAGTTCTCACACAGGCACAGCAAACGGTTAGGAAAGAGAAAGAAAAGCCTTTGCTTGATGAGGTTGGAGATTAGCTGCCGAGTTGAGAGTTCCTCCAACTGGACAGTGCTGTGGTGAGATGGCACAGAGGAAACACTGCAGAGTTTTGGATCTTTACTTCAGGAAGAATGGATTTAAAGGGAAATAGTTTAGCACGGAGCGACTCGGTTGGTTTATATGATGACGTGTTAATCTCTGTTAACAGGAGGCTCAATAACAATGGGCCTGAGATGTAAATATCAGAAGGCAGTTGAAAATGATTATTCACCTCACAGGGAGTAAGTGTTTGGAACTCACTGCTTCAAAGCTAACAAGACCTTCACTATGTTTAAATAAAATCTTGGATAGGAGCCTAAGGGTCATAACTTTACAGGCTCCATCCCAACAGCCTGGAAGTGGGTGAGACTGGAGCCCTGCTTTCCGTTAGTACCAAGGCATTGGGCTGAATGGCTTCCTCCTGCACTGTACATTTCCCCTGTTTCTGTGAGCTGTTTATTACCTTCTCCTCTCTGGACAAACTGAGCCTGGGATTTTTACTTCATACTAGCATGTTGGCTTCTCCTGACCTAAATCAGATACAAACACTGGGTCATGTCCAAGGGATACAACTGGATTCTTGCCCAAGGGGAGATCTTCTGCAATATTATTTTTAAATTCCTGTGTAACCTTTGACATCTGAAACAAAGCTCATTCATAAAGATGGGCTGATATTTCTTTCTGTCCCAGTGTTTGCTGTGGTTCAGCAGGAACACAATAACTTCTGATCGTTTCACTCAGGTAACGGTGAACTGAAGGTATCCAGATACAAATCCAAGGCTCAGTCTGTCTAGAAAGGACAAAGTTAAAAATCACACAACACCAGGTTATAGTCCAACAGGTCGATTTGGAAACACTGGCTTTCGGAGCGTTGCTCCTTCATCAGGTTGTTGTGGATTTTAATATCAGAATTTATTAAAGGAGTCCAGTGTCATGGGGATGTGATACATTCAACAATTTTAAATAAAATCTTTCAACTTTTAGAAGGGGATTTGCTGGTTTCTGTTCTTTGAAATGTAAACCCCAGAAGTTCTTTTTAATTTCATTCTCAAAATAGCTCAGCTTTTCGAACAATAGGTGTGAAGCCTCTCTGTATTTACTGCATTCCTGAACTTCACTCTGAACCCAGACAAAGTTGCTGCAGAATTAAATGTTTGGTGGGTGGGGTCTGATGATGTCATGTGATCACCTGCCACAATTTCTCACATTGAGACAGCTCATAGGTGGCTGTTTGTGGCAGGAGTATGGGGTCTGTTAAATTGTTGCTGAGAAGGGAGACCACGTATTTAATAGTCAAACATTTTCTGATGAACTATTCTATCTAATTACAGCGGAACACTCCAAAGGATTTGATTTTGATGGAGATTTACACAGGGTTTCAAGCTGACAGGAATTCCCCAGTGGGAAAGGCCATTGTCCCTGACAATTGCACTGAGTTGTGCTCCAATGGGGAATCAGCAGGATCCCGCACTGGGACAAGGAATGTCAGGAATGTGATGGAATAGCCCCCCATTTGCATGGACGGGGGCAGATCCAACAACACTCAAGAGCTTAACACCAGCCAGGACAAAGTGGACTCGGTTTGATTGGCACCACATCCACAAGCATCCACTCCCCCCACCACTGACGCCCCATCACAACAATGTGTACCATCCACAGGATTTCTCCAGAAATTCACCTATGATCCTCAGCCAGCACCTTCCAAACCCCCAACCACTTCCATCTAGAAGGACAAGGGCAGCAGACTCATGGGAACACCACCCCTGCAAGTTCCCCTCCAAACCACTCACAATTCTGACTTGGAAACATATCGCCGTTCCTTCAGTGTCAATGGGTCAAAGTCCTGGAACTCCCTCCCTAAGGGGCACATTGTGGGTCTACCTACATCACATGGAGTGCAGTGAGTTCAAGAAGACAGCTCACCATCACCTTCTCAAGGGGTAACTAGGGACGGGCAGAAAACACTGGCCCAGCCAGTTCTGCCCATAGCCCACGGGTCAATGAAAAATATCATTCCACAGTCTGGGAACAATGGGACCGTCCCTTTGGCTTCAATGAAGAGTTTTATTTATTCAGAACGTAATGAATTTGTGTAGCCAGAGGTTTTACTGTGTTACTGATCTTCCCTCTGAAGATAGACAATGTTGCTGCATAAATAAATCTGTTTGTACAACAACGTAACCTCTGCAGCATGTAACCAACAACACTGAACACTAACAGAAACGGTGGGTAATCATCAGGATTGATGCCTCGATTGACATAATATCAGAAATCTACAACATTGATGAACCACGGAGGGTGAAGCTCCCAGAGATGGTGAAGAGCAGAAGCACAGCCTTCCTTCTGCTCTCCATCTCTGGGTCTCTGCAGATCACTCGTTTGTTCTCACCCTTCAGCCTTTTAGTGATCAATTGGTCACTAAAACAGAGGATAGAACATTAGAGCACAAACCCGCCCTTCGGCCCTCGATGTTGTGCTGACCTGTGGAACCAACCTGAAGCCCATCGATCTGACGCTATTCCATTTTCATCCATATGTTTATCCAATCACCATTCAAATGCCCTTAAAGTTGGTGAGTCTCTAACTGTTGTAGGCACGATGTGGGCCTTGGTGAAGAATGGACTTATAAGAGCCAGGAGGGGGCATGAAAAGGCTTAAGGAGGCAGGATGAAGGAAAACCTCAAAGTGTTGCACACTTATGTGAGGAACAAGAGGATGACCAGTGTGAGGGTAGGGCCAATCAGGGAGAGTGCAGGGAATTTGTGCCTGGTGTCGGAGGAGGTAGTGTTGGTCCTCAATGAATAATTTCCTTCAATATTCACTACTGAGAGGGAACTATACGTTTGTGAGGACAGCATGAAATCTTGGGAATTACAGACCAGTCGGTTTTATGTCTGTGTTGGGCTAATTATTGGAGAGGATTCTGAGAGATAGGATTTATGATTAATTGGAAAACCATAGCTTGGTTAGAGATAGTCAGCATGGCTTTGTGAGGGGCAGGTCATGCCTCACAAACCTTATTGAATCCTTTGAAGATGTGACAAAACACATTGAGGAAGGTAGAGCAGGGGATGTGGTGCACATGGATTTTAGCAAGGCATTTGATAAGGTTCCCATGGTAGGCTCATTCAGAAAGTAAGGAGGCATGGGATACAGGGAAATTTGGCTGTCTGGATACAGAACAGGCTGGTCCATAGAAGACAGAGCCTGGTAGTAGATGGGAAGTATTCAGCCTGGAACTTGTTGATCAATGATGTTGCACAGAGATCAGTCTGGGACCTCTGCTCTTTGTGATTTTTATAAATGACCTGGATGAGGAAGTGAAAGGTTGTTTAGTAAGTTTGTCGATGTCATGAAGTTTGGTGGGGCGGTGGATGTGTGGAGGACTGCTGTAGGTTGCAACAGGACATTGACAGGATGCAGAACTGGGAGAAAGTGAGGACTGCAGATGCTGGAGATCAGAGCTGAAAAATGTGTTGCTGGAAAAGCGCAGCAGGTCAGGCAGCATCCAAGGAGCAGAAGAATTGATGTTTCGGGCATGAGCCAATTCCTGATGAAGGGCTTATGCCCAAAACGTCAACTGTCCTGCTCCTTGGATGCTGCCTGACCTGCTGCGCTTTTCCAGCAAAACATTTTTCAGGATGCAGAACTGGGCTGATAAATGTCAAATGGAGTTGAAGCTGGAAAAGTGTGAAGTGATTCATTTTGGAATGTTGAATTGGAATGCAGAATGCAGGGTTAAAGGCAGGATTCTTGGCAGTGTGGAGGGACAGAGGGAGCTTGGGTTTCCATGACTATAGAACATAGAACATAGAACATAGAAAAATACAGCGCAGTACAGGCCCTTTGGCCCTCGATGTTGCGCCGACCGAAGCCTACCTAACCTACACTAGCCCAATAACCTCCATATGCTTGTCCAATGCCCGCTTAAATGACCATAAAGAGGGAGAGTCCACCACTGCTACTGGCAGGGCATTCCATGAACTCACAACCCGCTGAGTAAAAAATATACTCCTAACATCTGTCCTATACCTACCACCCCTTAATTTAAAGCTGTGTCCCCTAGTAACAGCTGACTTCATTAGCAGAAAAAGGTTCTCACTGTCAACCCTATCAACCCTATCTAAACCCCTAATCGTCTTGTACACCTCTATCAAATCTCCCCTAAACCTTCTTTTCTCCAATGAGAAAAGCCCCAAGTGCCTCAGCCTTTCCTCATACGATCTTCCTACTATACCAGGCAACATCCTGGTAAACCTCCTCTGCACTCGTTTCAATGCCTCCACATCCTTCCTATAGTATGGCGACCAAAACTGCACACAATACTCCAGATGAGGCCACACCAGATCTTATACAACTGCAACATGACCTCAGGACTCCGGAACTCAATTCCTCTACCAATAAAGCCCAGTACACCATATGCCTTCTTAACAGCACTATTTACCTGGGTGGCAACTTTCAAAGATCTGTGTACATGGACACCCCACCCCCCCCCCAATTGTTAAGACGACGTATGGTGTGTTTGTTTTCATTAGCAGAGGGATGGAGTTTCAGAGCCGTGAGGTTATGCTGCAGCTCGACAGAGCCCTGGTTAGACCACACTTGGAACATTGTGTTCAGTTCTGGTTGCCTCATTATAAGAAGGATATGGGAGCTTTCAAGAGGGTGCAGAGGAAATTTACCAGGATGCTGCCTGGACAGGAGGGCATGTTAATGAAGAAAGGTTGAGGGAGCTAAGGCTTTTCTCACTGGAGTGAAGAACGATGAGAGCTGACTTGGTCGAGGTGTACAGGATGATGAGAGGCACAGATAGACGGAATAGACGGAGACTTTTTCCTTGGGCGGAAATAGTCATCATGGGGGACCATAATGTTAAGGTGATTAGAGGGAGGTTTAGGTGAGATGTCAGAGGCAGATTCTTAACACAGACAGTGGTGAGTGTGTGGAATTCACTGCCAACAGTGGGAGTAGAGTCAGAGACATTTGGGACATTTAGATCATAGAACATAGAACATTACAGCACAGTACAGGCCCTTCAGTCACTGATGCTATGCTGACCTGTGGTACCAATCTGAAGCCTATCTATCCTGAACTATTCCATTTTTATCCACATGTTTATCTAATGACCATTTAAATGCCCTTAAAGTTGGCGAGTCTATTACTGTTGCAGGTAGAGTGTTCCATGCCCTTACTACTGTCTGAGTAAAGAAACTACCCCTGACATCTGTCCTATATATATCACCCCTCAATTTAAAGCTATGTCCCCTTGTACCAGCCAACACCATTTGAGGAAAAAAGCTCTCATTATCCACCCTATCGAACCCTCTGATTATCTTGTATGTCTCAATTAAGTCACCTCTCAACCTTCTTCTCTCTAACAGAAACAGCCTCAACTTCAACAGCCTGGGTGGCAACTTTCAGGGATCTATGTACATGGACATCAAGATCTCTCTGCTCATCTACACTAACAAGAATCTTATCATTAACCCAGTACTCTGTATTCCTGTTCCTCCTTCCAAAGTGAATCACCTCACACTTTTCCACATTAAAATTCCTTTTCCACTTTGCAGCCTAGCTCTGCAGCTTATCTTTGTCCCTCTGTTAGCTGCAATATCCTTCAGCACGATTCACAACTCCACCAACCTTATTGTTGTCTGCAAATTTACTAACCCTCTTTCTACCATCATCCAGGTCATTTATAAAAATGATAAACAGTAGTGGACCCAAAACAAATCCTTGTGATACACCACTAGTAACGAACTCCAGGGTGAACATTTCCCATTAACCACCACCCTCTGTCTTCTTTCAACTAGCCACCTTCTGATCCAAACTGCTGAAACACCCTCAATCCCATGCCTCTGTATTTTGTGCAATTTAAGCGACTCTTGGATAAGCACATAGAGGAGAGAACAATAGAGTCAGATAAATGGTCGGCACAACATCGAAGGCTGAAGGGCCTGTACGGTGCTGTATTATAGTATGTTCTATGTTAACATCACAGGTTTAATCCCCACACTGGCTGAGATCATCATGAAGGTTCTACCTTCCCAACCTCACCGTTCCCCTGAGGCACGGTGACCCTCAGGTTAACCTCACGGCCAGTTGTTTCTTACTAATGAGAGAGCAGCCCTATGGTCCACTGGGACTATGGTGATTTTACTGAAGGAATATATACCCAAGTCAGGATGGTGAATGGCTTGGAAGGGAACATGCAGATCATGGTGTTCTCGTACATCTACTGCCTTTGTCTTTAGGAAGGTAGTGGTCATAGATGTTGAAGATGATGTCTGTGGAGCATTGGTGAGTCTCTGCAGTGTGGATTGTCAATGATACTCAGTGCTGCTACTGAACGCCGGTGGTGGATGGACTGAATGTTTATGAATGCGGTGCTCATCAAACTGGGTACTTTGTCGTAGAAGAGAAAATGTTGGAGAAACTCAGCAGGCCTGGTGTACCTGTGAAGAGAGAAAGAGAATGAATGTTGTTAGTCTGACATGACTCCCTGATCAGCACTGTTCTGAAGAAGAGTTATATTGGACTCAAAAGGTTAACTCTATATTTCTCTCCACAGGTGTTGCCAGGTTTGCTGAATTTCTCCAGCACTTTCTGATTTCATTTTGGATTTTGAATGTCTGCAACATTGTGCTTTTATATGGCTGCTTGGTCACGCTGGGATCCCATTTCTTGAGGGATCTTGGAGATATTTCCATCAGGCAAGTGGGGAATATTCCATCACACTCCTGACCTGTGCCTTGGAGATGGTGGAGAGGCTTTTGGAGCCATGAGGTACATCCCTCACTGCAGTGTTCCTGCCCCCTGAGCTGCTCTTGTACCCACAGTACTTACATTGTAAATCCATTTCATTTTCAGCTCAATGGGAACTCCCAGCTTGGTGATTGTGGGGGATTCAGCAACAGCAAAGCATTGAATGTCACACGGTGTTATCGATGTGATCTCTTCTTGGAGGTGATAATTGTTTTGCATTTGTGTGACACAGATGTTAATTGCCATTTGTCAGCCCAGGCATGGAACATAGAACAATGAACATTACAGCACAGTACAGGCCCTTCGGCCCTCGATGTTGCATCGACATGTGAAACCAATCTCAAGCCCATCCAACCTACATGACTTCGTTATCATCCATATGTTTATCCAATGACCATTTAATTGCTGTCAAAGTTGGTAAGTCTACTACTGTTGCAGGTAGGGCATTCCATGCCCTTACTACTGTCTGAGTAAGGAAACTACCTCTGACATCTGTCCTCTATCTATCACCCCTCAATTTAAACCTCTGTCCCCTCATAATAGCCATCTCCATCTGAGGAAAAAGGCTCTCCCTGTCCACCCTATCTAATCCTCTGATCATCTTGTATGTTTCTATGAAGTCACCTCTCAATCTTCTTCTCTCGAACGAAACAGCCTCAAGTCCCTGAGCTTTTCCTCATAAGTCCATCCCTCCAAACCAGGCAACATCCTTGGAAATCTCCTCTGCACCTTTCCAATGCTTCCACATCCTTCCTATAATATGGCAACCAGAACTGTACCACATTTCAAGTGCGGCCGCACCCGGGTTTTGTACAGCTGCAACATGACCTCATGGCTCCAAAGCTCAATCCCTCGACTAATAGAAGCTAACACACTGTACACCTTCTCAACAGCCCTATCAGCCTGGGTCGCAACTTTCTGGGATCTCTGTGTATAGACATGGTGATACGGTGGCACAGTGGTTAGCACTGCTGCCTCACAGTGCCAGAGACCTGGGTTCAATTCCCGCCTCAGGGGACTGACTGTGTGGAGTTTGCACATTCTCCCTGTGTCTGTGTGGGTTTGCTCCGGTTTCCTCCCACAGTCCAAAAATGTGCAGGTTAGGTGAATTGGCCACGCTAAATTGCCTGAAGAAGGGCTTATGCCCGAAACGTCGATTCTCCTGCTCCTTTGATGCTGCCTGACCTGCTGGGCTTTTTCAGCTCTGATCTCCAGCATCGGCAGTCCTCACTTTCTCCACGCTAAATTGCCCGTAGTGTTAGGTGAAGGGATAAATATAGGGGAATGGGTCTGGGTGAGTTGCGCTTCAGCAGCTCGGTGTGGACTTGTTGGGCTGAAGGTCCTGTTTCCACACTGTAAGTAATCTAAGGCACTGAGATCTCTCTGCTCACCACACTACCAAGAATCTTGCCATTAACCCAGTACTCCATATTCCTGTTCCTCCTTCCAAAGTGAATCACCTCACACTTTTCCGCATTAAACTCTATTTTCCACCTCTCATCCCAGCTCTGCAGCTCACCTATGTCCCTCTGTAACCTGCAGCATCTTTCCACACTACCCACAACTCCACTGACCTTTGTGTCATCCGCAAATTTAACAAACACATCCTTTTATACCCTCATCCATGTCATTTATAAAAATGACAAACAGCAGTAGACCCAATATAAATCCTTACGGTACAGCACTAGTAACTCCCCGATAAACATTTCCCATCAACCACCACCCTCTGTCTTCTTACAGCTCACCAATTTCTGATGCAGAAAGCTAAATCACCTCAATCCCATGTCTCTGTATTTTATGCAATAACATACCGTGGAGAACCTTCTCAAATACCTGACTGACATCCACATACACCACATCAACCACCTCACCCTCATCCACCTGTTTTTTCATCTTCTCAAAGAACTCAATAAGATTTGTGAGGCATGACCTACCCTTCACAAAGCCATGTTGACTGTCCCTAATCAACTTTGTCCTTTCTGGATGATTATAAATCCTAACTCCTATCACCTTTTCCAACACTTTATCTACAATCAAAGTAAGGCTATAAGGCTATAATTACTCCCCTTCTTGACAAGGGGACGACATTTACTATTCTTCAGTCTTCTGGCACCATTCCTGAAGACAATGACAGCATAAAAACCAAAGCCAAAGGCTCTACGATCTCCTCACTGGCTTTCCAGAGAGTTCTAGGATAAATCCCATCTGACCCAGGGGACATATCTATTTTCACACTTTCCAGAATGGCTAACACTTCCTCCTTATGAACCTTAATCCCATCAAGTCTAATAGTTTGTACCTCAGTATTCTCCTCGACAACATTGCCTTTTTCCAGTATGAATACTGATGAAAAATATTCATTTAGTGCCTCTCCTATTTCCTCAGACTTCACGCATATCTTCCCATTAATGTCCTTCACTGGTCCTAATCTTACTGCAGTCATTCTTCTTTTCCTGATATACCGATAGAAAGCTTTAAGGTTTTGCTTGATCCTACCTGCCAAAGATTACTCATGTCCCCTCCTGGCTCTTCTTAGCTCTCTCTTTTGGTCCTTCCTGGCTAACTTGTAACTCTCAAGCACCTTAACTGATCCTTCACGTCTCATCTTTGCATAAGCCTCCCTCTTCCTCTTGACATCAGATACAACTTCTTTAGTAAATCACGGTTCCCTCGCTCAACCTCTTCCTCGCTGCCTGACAGGTACATACTTATCAAGGACATGCAGGAGCTGATCCTTGAAAAAGCTCCACATTTCAATTGCGCCCATCCTCTGCAGTTTCCTTCCCATCCTATGCATCCTAAATCTTGCCAAATCACATCATAATTACCTTTCCCCCAACTATATCACTTTCCCTGCGATATATCCCTGTCCCGTTCCATCACTAACATAAACGTAACCTAATTGTGGTCACTATCACCAAAGTGCTCACCTACCTCCAAATCAAAACCTGGACGGGTTTATTATCCAGTACCAAATCCAATGTAGCCTCGCCCCTTCTTGGCCTGTCTATATACTGTGTCAGGAAATGCTCCTGCACACATTGGACAAAAACTGACCCATCTAAAGTACTCGAACTACAATGTTTCCAGTCAATATTTGGAAAGTCAAAGGCCCCCATAGCAATGATTCTCCTATCCAGAATCAACTTTGCAATCCTTTCCTCTACATCTCTGGAACTTTTTGGAAGCTTATGGAAATCTCCCAACAGGGTGATCTCTCCTTTCTTGTTTTTAACCTCAGCCCATTCTACCTCAGTACACAAGTCCTCATCAAATGTCCTTTCTGCCACCATAATACTGTCCTTGACTAACATAGCCACACCTCCCCCTCTTTTACCACCTTCCCTGTTCTTACTGAAACATCTAAACCTCGGAACCTGCAACAACAATTCCTGTCCCTGCTCCATCCATGTCTCTGAAATTGCCAAAACATCTAAGTCCCAGGTACCAACCCATGCTGCAAGGTCACCCACCTTATTCCAGATGCCCCTGACGTTGAAGTGGACACACTTGAAACCACCTTCCTGCCTGCCGATGCATTCCTGCCACTTTGAAACCTTATTTCTGACCTCACTATTCTTGCCCTCCTGGACACTGGAGCTACAATTCAGGTTCCCATCTCCCTGCTGAATTAGGTTAGACCCTCCCGAAGAGCATTAGCAAACCTCCTCCCCACAACAGTGTCCCCCTGTGGTTTCGGTGTAGACCATCCTGTTTGTACAGGACCCACCTACCTCAGAATAAGCCCCACTTATCCAGGTATCTAAATCCCTCCCTCCTGCACCATCCCTGTAGCCACATGTTGAACTCGTCTCTATTCTTTGCTAGAATGTGGCATGGGTAACAAACTGGAGATGACATCTCTCTGTTTGTTCTAGCACTAAGCTTCAACCTAACTCCCTGAATTTCAGCCTTAAATCCCCATCCCTTTTCCTACCTATGTCGTTGGTGCCTATGTGGACCATGACTTGGGGCTGCTCCCCCTCCCCCACAAGGATCCTGAAAACACGATCCGAGACATCATGGATCCTGGCACTTTGGAGGCAACTAAATCAAACGTGATTCTCTCTCCTTTCCACAGAACCTCCTATCTGTTCCCCCAAACTGTTGCGTTCCCAATGACTAATTCTCTGCTTCTCTTTCCCCTTCCTTTCTGAGCAACAGTGACAGACTCTGTGCCAGAGGCCTGTACCCCATGGCTTACCCCTGGTAAGCCATCCCTCCCAACAGTATCTAAATCAATGTTGTTAATGAGGGGAACAGCCACAGGAGGTCCCTGCACTGTCTGCCGGTGCCCTTTCCGCCCCCTGACTGTAACCCATCTCCCTTTCCCCTGTACCTGAGGTGTGACTCCTCCCTGTAACTCCTCTCAATTACTCCCTCAGCCTCCCGAATGATCCAAAGTTCATCCAGCTCTGTGCCCAGTTCCCTAACACCGTTTCTGAGGAGCTGAAGTTGCCCGGATCTTGCTGCAGAGCCACATGGAGTGCTTCAGTATCTGAGGAGGGAAGAATGCTGCTGAACATTGTGTGAGTATTAGTGAACCCTCGGACTCATGACATTCTGACTGAGGGAAGGTCAGTTATACAGTCACTAAAGATAGTTAGGGCGAGGATACAATCTTGAGGACCTCCTGCTGTGAGGGCCTGGAGCTGACCTCCACCAACCGCACCAATTGCTGTGGGTCTGGAGTCACATGTAGCCCAGACAAGACCAGGACAGCCCTAATCCCTAAAGGGCATTAGAGAACCAGATGGGTTTTAACAAAAATTGACAAGGGTTTTGTGGTCACCATTAGAGTCATAATTCCACATGTTTCTTAAATTGAAGTTCTGATATCTGTCATTGATAGGATTTAACCCAGGTCCATGATAAGAGTTGGGAAGTATCTGAATATGAGCCAGTTCGATGGCTGGCCTCCTGGCTGATTTAGAATCCAACTAGATATTTCTGTCCCAATTATGAAATAAAGGTTGAAGTTTTATTATTTATCATTGAGTGTCATATTAATTTGTCTGTATTTGGTCCCTTGGAAATGGGAACACAGACAGACTGAATGAGGGCTGTCAACTCCATGAACTTGAATCCTATCTGAATGATTGTGAGATCACCCAATCTGGTCCTGATTGAGATAGGTTCGTGACTTCACTTAGTACATTGTTTAAAGGAAATATAGATGAGCAGAGTAAATTGTTTTCCTACGCAAAGGAAAGTATCACGTAGAAAGGCGGAGACATTATTTACATGTGTGTGATGTATATCTTGTCTGTGTGTGAGAGCGTGTGTGTGTGTGAGAGAGAGAGAGAGAGAGAGAGAGAGACGGAGAGAGAGAGAGGGAGAGTCAGAGAGACAGATCTCGAATCATTGAGATGTACAATTCAGATACAGTCCCTTCGGTCCAACTCATCCAGGTATCCTGAGTTAATCACATCCCATTTGCCAGCACTAAACCCTTATTGTTTGTATACCCTTCTGGATGCCTTTTAAATGTTGCAATTGAAACAGCCTCCACCACTTCCTCTGTTAGCTCATTCCATACTTGCACCACTCTTTGCATGAACAAGTTGCCCCTTCAGTCTCTTTTAAATTTCTTCCCTGAGCTCAGGTAAAGTCCTTGTATATTTGTCCTATCCATGCCCCTCATGATTTAATAAACTTCGATAAGGTCTCCCCTCAGGCTCCAACACTCAGGGAAAACAGCCCCAGCCTGTTCAGCCTCTGCCTACAGCTCAAATCTTCAAACCATGGCAACATGCTTGTAAATCTTTTCTGAACCCTTTCAAGTTTCACAACATCCTTCCGATAGGAGGAAGGACAGATTTGCACACAGTATTCCAAAAGTGGTCTAACCAATGCCTTGTACAGATGTAACATGACCTCTCAACTATTATAGTCAATGCACTGACCAATAAAGGAAAGTATACCAAACGCCTTCTTCACTATCCAACTTGCCTGTGCCTTGACTTTCAAGGAACTATGAACCTGCACTCCAAGGTCTCTTTGTTCAGCAACAAAACCCCAAGACATTACCATGAGTGCCTAAGTCCTGCTCTGATTTGTCTTTCCAGAATGGGTTTACACTGAGGTCACATTGATGGCCCTGGCTGGCCTAGAAAGGGTTTCGGAAGACCACCCTCTCTCTGTGGTAGTTCACAGCCTGCTATCGGTCAGATGGGTTTTGTAACAACCCACCTCACAGTGACACCTGGTGTTTCCCATTCCTTGATGGAAAGGGATTGTGTTGGTGGATCTTGTTCAGGCAGCTCGCTCCAAATGGGAGCTCAGATACAACAGGGCAATGGGTGGGTTCAGCAGGTCATTAGGAATGTAGAGACAATGGGGGCTGCAGATAGAGCGTGGTGCTGGAAAAGGCACAGCAGGTCAGGGAGCATCTCAGGAGGAAGGGAGTCAAGGTTTCAGGCAGGACCCTTCTTCAGGACAGGTACAGTGCCCAATGTTTCATGGATTCAGGTTTTATTTGTCTGAGGGCTGTGCTGTACCACCGTTGACTGGGAGTGGGATGGGGGGGAATCTCCTGCCCGAAACGACGACTCTCTTGTTTGTGGGATGCTGCCTGACCTGCTATACCTTTTCCAGTGCCATGCTCTATCAGGTCAGGTCATTAGCAGGGATAAGTAATGGTCAGCACGGATGACGTTAACCATCTTGTGTGTTTTCGTCAGTCTGTGGATGTTTGGGGGCATAGTATTTGTGAGGACAGATCACTGGGAGGGATGTTGAGCACAAGGGATCCAACTATGATGTGTATTGTTGAATTATTGATTTGTCAGAAAGACATGTGTAATGTACCATTTGTAAAATGATGCAGCGTGCCGTGGTGCAGTGTCTCATTGGACAAACACTGAGATCTGGAGTATCGTGGCAGCAGCTCGTCAAAAAAGGATAAAACATTTTGTCCAACAGGATGTTTCCCAAGTTGCCCTTAGGTGCTGTTATCCCTTGATGTTCCCCAAACAATAATGGTCTGTATGAAAGTGCCTTCATTTGGGATTATTATTTTGTCTTTGGCTATCAATTTCGGTCAATATTCATTAGGCTGCAACGCCAAGCTGTGGTACAATTCGAGTGATCTCCATGGAGAATGCTGGGTAAACTGTGGGTTGTCTCGCCCCAGCGTGCACTCCCAATCTGGGAGAGGGAATCTCCATTCACAAGGAGAGAGATGAGAAGAGGAGCTTGGGAGCGTGAGCCTGGATATCAGGCAGCAAGCTTTACTTCAACCCAGATAAAGCGTCTGCTTTCTAAACCAGAGCGTTACCATGGCCAGTGTTGTGGGGATTCAGATTATATTTGGGTGAGGGCTGTGCTGTTCAATCTTGGACAGGGAGAAGGAGTCGTATCAAATGTTGAAGCTTTTCTGATTGAGGTGGATATCCAACCTGGCACATGACGATGGATCCACTGCTGAATACCTTCATGAGAAAGGGACTCAATGCCCTATCATTTGCTCATCCATATCGTAGCGACCATCCCTTCCTGGATACTGTGTGGTGATTCAATGCCCTGTACTGTAGTTCATACAGTGTGGGAAAAGAAGTCTGGGGGCAAACTGAACTGTGGAGACTCCAAAACCAAATACAGAAATTTTGCGATCAATGTCCATGTTTGGTGTGCCCTATTCTTTGTTTCCCTGATCCCAGGTGTCTTTGTGTGGATGCTGTGGGTTTATGGGTAATGCCAGCCAGTCAGAGTAACCTGGTGAAATCAACTGCTGCTGACCCAAAACCACCTTGAGTATATGATCGTGTTTCTGTGAGTAATCTGCTGCTCATGTTCTTCCCTATGTCCTTTAAATGAACAAATGATTCATTTAGAGAGAGTTTGCCGACATGGTTCAGATTCTTTAAACGTCATATAACATGGAACAACAATTATCTTTGTGTCATCACTGACAGTCTGGGCTCAGGCACAGAGAATGTTTGAGTAATAACTTCAAGTCTCTTTTTTTCCTTTCTCTTACAGTAAGTCTAGCAGTGATTACAATCTTAGCTCAGGGCAAATGTGGCCTTTCTCTATGCAGCACTCGCTATCTGGTGGCCATGACTGTGTCAGATCTACTGTTCATCGTTTTTTTTATCTCATCCTTCGCCAATTTCTACGTTATTATTATCCACTGTGTTTCCAGCAAATCGCTCCTGTTTGTGGTGTTCTCTATTTCCTCATCCATTTGACCATTGATTGTTCAGCGTGGTTCACCATTGCTATTTCCTTTGATCGATTTGTTGCCATTTGTTTACATGAGATGAAAACTAAGTATTGCACAGGGAAAACTGCAATGAAGGTTCTCGCAACAATCTACAGCTTCTTTTGTTTTAAGAACATTCCCAACTTCTTCATTCATAAACCTGGAAAGATGATCAACAATGTTAGATGGTACTGTTGTGTCACGTACAGTTATCTTTATGACTCTCAGTGGATAAGTTTTAAATATTTTCAGACTATTTTAACACCAATGTTCCCATTCTCTTTTATTCTCTTTATCAACATTCTGACTGTCAGACACATCTTCAAGGACATTAAGGTGCGGAAGGAACTGAGAGGTCAGAGAAAAACACAGAATGATCCAAAGGAAGGGAGCAGGAAGAATTCTGTGATTGTACTCTTTGCGATATCTGCCAGCTTCATACTTCTCTAGTAGTTGCATATTTTATATTTCTTTAATTGGAATATGTTTCTTTTCGTCTCCTTGTCAGAGGCAGATTGGATGAAACTGTTTACCTGCTGCATTCTCTCACACCTCCTCCCTCCCTCCCTCACCCCTCTAATCCCACTGAGGTGACTGGCTGTGCTCCATCCCTGAGGGAGGTATGTCCCGGGTAGAGGGAGATAAGAGCTGACTGGATGTGCTAGGACTTGGGCAGAGAGGGGCTTTGAGTAAGAGACTTGGGGATATGTCGAATGGGTTCTGGCAGCCATTGTCCCTTTCACTGTGTGCACTGAGTAGGGGGTGAGTTTCTGTGGGTTTCTGTCTGTCTCTGTGGGGACAGAGTGTGGGGAATGGTTGAATCTCAAAAACAAGCCCCTGGAGCAGATTCAGTCCTCAGTGGGAGAGAGTGAGTGTGAGAGTGACCATCCAGAGAGTTTAGACCAATCCGAATCCCTCTTTCCTTATCACCTGTTTGCATCTATCTGATTTTTCCTTTTTTTCCTCTCTCGATCTCTCTCTTTGCCTCTGTCTCTCTCTTTGCCTCTGTCTGTATCACTCTACATTAATCTTTCCCTCTCAACCTTCTCTCTCACACTATCTCTCTCGCTATCTATCTTACTGATAGCCTCTTCTCTTGTATTTTTCTCTCTTGCCTCTTCTTTCTACCTTTTTCTGTGTTCTTTCTCACTCTCTTGCTCCTTCTTCTCTTTTTTTTCTCTCTTTCTTTCTCTTCCTTTCCTTCCCTATTTCTGTCTTTCAATCTTGAATCTGCACCCCCTTCAATTTTGGATAACCTCCCCCCATCACAAATTTAGCCCCTGTCCCCCTCCATGGCCCCGTCCCCGTCCATGGGCCCCGTCCCCGTCCATGGCCCCCATCCCCCTTCATGGCCCCCGTCCCCCTCCATGGCCCTGTCCCCCTCCATGGTCCCCATCCCCCTTCATGGCCCCCATCCCCCTTCATGGCCCCCATCCCCCTTCATGGCCCCTGTCCCCGTCCATGGCCCCCGTCCCCCTCCATGGCCCCCGTCCCCCTCCATGGCCCCGTCCCCCTCCATGGCCCCCGTCCCCCTCCATGGCCCCCATCCCCCTCCATGGCCCTGTCCCCCTCCATGGCCCCTGTCCCCCTCCATGGCCCCGTCCCCCTCCATGGCCCCTGTTCCCCTCCATGGCCCCCATCCCCCTCCAAGGCCCCATCCCCCTCCATGGCCCCTGTCCCCCTCCATGGCCCCCGTCCCCCTCCATGGCCCTGTCCCCCTCCATGGCCCCTGTCCCCCTCCATGGCCCCCGTCCCCCTCCATGGCCCCCGTCCCCCTCCATGGCCCCATCCCCCTCCATGGCCCCCGTCCCCCTCCATGGCCCTGTCCCCCTCCATGGCCCCTGTCCCCCTCCATGGCCCCGTCCCCCTCCATGGCCCCTGTTCCCCTCCATGGCCCCCATCCCCCTCCAAGGCCCCATCCCCCTCCATGGCCCCTGTCCCCCTCCATGGCCCCCGTCCCCCTCCATGGCCCTGTCCCCCTCCATGGCCCCTGTCCCCCTCCATGGCCCCGTCCCCCTCCAAGGCCCCTGTCCCCGTCCATGGCTCCCGTCCCCCTCCATGGCCCCATCCCCCTCCATGGCCCCTGTCCCCCTCCATGGCTCCTGTCCCCCTCCATGGCTCCTGTCTAATTGCCCTCCCTTGTGCAGTGTCATCTACTCTAAACTGCCCCTCTGTAGTTTCTCCACTATACACCCACTGCATATAAAAGCCCTTCGGTTTCTCCATCCATCAACAGTACCCTTCCCCTTGCTGCAACCCAGCCCCTGGGCTGGAGGGCAAAGGGCAGAGACTAACGTGTCTTTTGACTGTGTACCATAATGTCATGGAATCATACACTCATGCAGCACGGAGACAGACCCTTCGGACCAACCAGGCCACACCGACCATGTTCCAAAACTAAACTATTCCCACCTGCCTGCGCTTGGCCCATATCCCTCCAAACCTTTCCTATTCATGAACTTATCCAAATGTATTTTAAACACTATAACTGTACTTGCATCCACCACTTCCTCTGGTAGTGCATTCCACACATGAACTACTGAAAACATTGCCCCTCATGTCCTTTTTCAATCTTTCTCCTCTCACCTTAAAAATATACCCCCAGGTTTGAACTCCCCCACCCGAGGGAAATGACACTTGTCATTCACCTTATCTATGCCCCTTATAATTTTTTGAACATCAATAAGATCATCCTTCACCTCCAACGCAACAGCCCATTTTTATATCTCAAACTCTTCATTCCTGGCAACATCTTGGTAAATCTTTACTGAACCCTCTCCACTTTAATAATATCCTTCCTAAACAGAGCAATGAGAATTGCACACACTAATCCAGAAGAGGCCTCATCACTGTCTTGTACAAGTTCAATATAATGTCAGAACTCTGATAATCAGAGTTCTGAGCAATGAAGGCAAGCATGCTAATTACCTTCTTAGCCACCCTGTCTACCTATGATGCAAATTTCAAAGGACTATGTACCTGACCCTGAGATCTCTCTCTGCTCTACAACGCTACCCAGGGCCCTACCGTTAAGTCCTGTCCTGATTTGTATTCCCACAATGCAATACCTCAACTTTATCCAAGTTAAAATCTATCTGCCAATCCTCAACCCTTTCGCCCAATCAATCAATATCTCTTTGCAATCTTGGGTAACCTTCTTCACTGGCCATTTCACCATTTTGGTGTCATCCACAAACTTACTAACCATGCCTCCTATATTGTCATCCAAATCCTTCATATACATGACAGACAGAAGTGGAGCCAGTACCGATCATTGTGAAACACTGCCGGTCACAGGCCTACATCTGAAAAATAATGATCCACCATCACCTGCTGTCTTCTCCTGTCAAGCCAATTATATATCCAAAAGGCAAGCCCACCCTGAATTCCATGTGATCTAACTTTACTAATTAGTCTACCGTGCAGAGCCTCATCAAAAGCTTTACACAAAGCTAAACAAACAGTATCAACCTCTCTGTCCTCATCAATCATTTTGGTTACTTCTCAAAACAAACCCAGTCAAGTGTGTGAGACATGATTTTCCTCACACTAAACCATACTGACCATTTCAAATCAATTCTTTCCTCTCCAACCTCTTTAAATTCTATCTTTCAGAATCATCTCTAAAAACCGAAGTCAGACTCACAGGTCGATTGTTCCCAGGCTTCTCCTCACATCCCTTCTTAAACAATGACATTTTAGCCACACCCCAGTCCTCCAATTCTTCACCCATGTTTGTATATGATTCAAATATTTCTGCTAGGGGCCCTGTAATTTTCTCCCCAACTTCCAAAGCTTCCTGGGAAACACTTGATCAGGTCCTGGAGGTTTATCTGCCTTTATATTTTTTAAGATCTCCAGCACTTCCTCTTCTGGACTGTGAACTGTTTCCAAAACATCAATATTTATTTCCCTGATTACTCTCACCTCCATTTCTTTCTCACAGTAAAAACTGACTCAAAATATTCATTTATATCCCTCCCATCTCTTGAGGTTCAACACAAAGACAACCTCATTGGTCTTTAAGGGGTTCTAACCTCTCTCCGTCACTCAATGTATTTACAGAATCTCTTTGGATTATCTTTAACCTTACCTGCCAAGGCTATCTCCTGTCCCCTCTTTGCCTTCCTCATTTCCTTCTAAAGAATGCCCCTACACTCTTTACACTCTTCAAGACATTCAGTTGATTCCAATTGTCTCTCTAATAGATGGTTATTTTTTATTCTTGATTTGAACCTCAACATCTTTATTCATCCATTGTTCCCTAATCTTACCAGCCTTGCCTTTCACTCTAACAGGAACAGAATGTTTCTGAACTCTTGTTATCACACTTTGGATGGCCTCCCACTTGTCAGTCATCCTTTTCCCTGCGATTAGTCTACTCCAATCAACTTTTGAAAGGTCTTGTTTCATATCCTTTCATAACCATTTGCCTTACCCCAATTAAGAGCTTTACCTTTTATCCTTTTCCATAAATATTTAAAAATTACTAGGATAATGATCACTGGTCCAAAAGTGTTCCCTGACTCACACTTCAGTCACTTGCCCTGCCTTATTTCCCAAGAGAAGGTCAAGTTTTGATCTGTCTCTCATTGGAAGATTTATATATTGATAAAAGACTATTTTCTTGCAATTGAACAATTCTTCACCATCAAAACCTTTAACACCATGGCAGTCTGAGACAGCATTTGGAAAATTAAAATCCCATACTATTACAAACTTATTACTCTTCCATATATTTGAGATCTCTCAACATTTTTGCTTCTCAATTGCCCTCTGACTATTAGGGAGCCAATAGTACAATCCCATTAAGGTGATCATCCCTTTCTTATTTCTAATTTCAACCCATATATTTTCACTAATGATCCCTCAGAAATACCTTCTCTAATTACAGGAGTAATATTTTCCTGAATCAAAAATGCCAGCCCTTCTCCCGCCTTGCCTCTTTCTGTCCTTCCTGTACCATCTAAATCCCAGAACACTGAGCTGCCAGTCTTTTCCATTCCTCAGCCATGTTTCTGTAATAGCAATGACATCCCAGGCCCATGTTCCCTGACATGCCCTGAGTTCATCAGCCTTATCCATGAGACCTCTTGTATTGAAATAAATGCAGTTTAAGTGTTCAGTGTCCCTTTGTTCTCTGACTTGTTCTTGTTTGTCTTTTCTCAATAACATGCTGTTTTCTGATTCAGAATCATTGTCATCTTTCTTTCTATTTTCACTGTTGTTTAGAAAGCCCCCTGCCCCACCCCTCTCAAATCTTACAATCTCCTGAAATAGAACGAGCAAATCTCCCCACCAGGATATTGGTCTAGTTCAGGTGAAACCCATCCTTTTAAACAGGTCTTTTCTGTCCCAGAAGAGATCCCAATGCTCCAAGAAAGTGACTCCCTGCACAGTGCAGCACCTCGTCAACCATTGAGTTATCTGCCCTGTCCTTTTATTCCTTCCCTCATTAGAACTTGGCACCAGAAGTAAACCAGAAATTATTACTTTTCATATTCTGTTTATGAACCTTCTCCCTAACCAGTTATACTCACTCTGTAAAGCCTTAACCCTTTCCCTGACTATGTCATTCCTATCGATGTGTACAACAATTTCCAGCTTCTCACTCTCCACTTTGACAATTTGCTTCAAACTTTTTGAGAATCTTTTACCCTGGCACCAGAAAAGCAACGTACTCTCCTAGATTCACACACACTACCGCAGAGTCTCCTGTCTGCGCCCCTCGCAGGAGAGTTCCCCAAAACAATTAATCTTTTCAATCTTGACAAGCCCATTTAACATCAAATTCATTGTTAGTGCCCAAGATCTGTTGACCATGTCTATTTTTCTCATTCAACAATCCCCAAAATGGAATATCTGTCTGAGAGAGGAATAGCCACAGGAGACTTCTAAACCACCTTCATACCCTTCCTGATGGACAGTTATCGATCTGAATGATGCTGCTTTGTAATCACTTCACTGTATGTATGAGTCATCACACTCAATATCTCTTACAGGCCATCAGTAACATTAATCCTGCAAAGAAGAAGCTCTGAATAGGTCCTTATATATTAAATGAAACTATTTTTCCTTCTTTATTTAATATGGAGCATGCAAAGAAAAATTAAAAACATAAATATTAAAAAGAAATCAAAAACTTAACTGAAAAAATGAAAAAAAACAATTCCTCCTCAAATAATCCAACATTCAGCTTTCACTGTCCGAATACAAAAACCTCTCCTGAGCCGTCCCTATTCGGGCCTCTCCACAAGCTCCATGTATAAACAATCAGTCCTTCTTCATCTACTTTTCTAACCGAATTTTTTTTCCACAAAACTCACCCACCACTGACAACAGATTCACCAGTCTATAGTTCCCTGCCTTTTTCCTACCGCCTTTCTTAAATAATAGCACCATGTTAGGAAGGGATCTTTCCCCTTTCTAATTCCTGGGCCTCTCCATCTCCATTTCCGGCGACAGACTCAACATGGACGTCTACTTCAAACCCAGTGAATCCCACAGCTACCTGGATTACACCTCCTCCCACCCCCACTTCTATAAAAACACCTTCCCTGATTCCCAATTCCTCCGCCTCAGCCGCATCTGCTCCCTGGAGGACCAATTCCGCCATTGAACATCCCAAATGGCCTCCTTCTTTAAGAACCACCGTTTCCCCTCCCACGTGGTCAATGATGCCCTCCAGTGTATCTCCTGCACTTCCCACACCCCAGCCCTTGAACTCCATGTCTCCAAACGCAATAAGGAGAGAACCCCTCGGTCCTCACCTTGTACTCCACCATCCTCAGATACAACACCCTCATCCTCTGCCATTTCTGCCACCGACAAACAGACCCCATCACCAGGGATATATCAAATTTTGTGAAGACTTGTAGCTCAAGTTGAGGTTCTAAATTGGAGTAAGGCCAATTTTGATAGTACTAGACAAGACATTTCAAAAGTTGATTGGGGCAGATGTTCACAGGTAAAGGGAATGGTTGGAAAATGGGAAGCCTTTGAAAAAGAGATCATGAGAGTTCAGGGACAGTATGTTCCTGCTAGGGTGAAGGGCAAAGATTGTAAGTGTAGGGAGTGCTGGATGATCAGGAATAATAATATGCTACCCTATCGATATAACCTTCGCCAGGACCTGCACTCCTCCACGTTTCTGTGACATCACCCTGCCCCGAAACACCACCCTAATCATTGTAACCACCTCCAAACCCTACCCCTCTTCCCTATCTCTGTAATCTCCTCCAGCACCTCCACCCCTCCCTCTCTCTGTATCCTCCAGCCTCTTCACCACAAACTATCTCTGTCATGTCCAGTGCACATGTAGGAGACACGTCACGTGCACAAAGATTGCTCGTCAGTGACAGACTCTTTGTTTCATGTGAAGTTGTCAGGATCTGAGAGGAAGGGTCCATCACACCGACAGCCAGAGGACATTTCCCTGTGTCTTCCCACTGAAACTGGGCTGGAACAGAATTTCTGTAAATCCAATGAATTGGTTGCTTGACTCCAGGTCCATTTGCTGAAACAGGATCCTTTAAAACTGAGAGTAACTGGCAATGCGAGAGTTAATAATGAGAAAACAGACAGAATTCATTCAGAATCTGAGAGTAAATGTGCATCCTGTAAACAGTGAAGGGGGACATGACAGAGTACCTCACTTTCTTACCTCTGTCACCATTTTCTTTTGTTTTGTTTGTTTTTAGATGACAGTTAGTGAGGATCATTTACACCCCAATCTTTTGTTTCTTCTCTTCTCCCATTCTCCCGCCTCGCCTCCACCCAGTTCCTTGCACCATTTTGGTCAATATTGTTACTCTGTCATTTCAGCCTCTCCTGCCCTCCCGCCCATCACAGCCTTTCCCTTCTGCTCTTCTTCCCACTTTCCAGCTGAGACACAAGTAACAATGCAGGTAGGTCCCTCTCACACACACTCACATTATCACTGACAGAGATACAGAGACACAGAAGGGTCATCACTCCCAAAGGCTCAGACAGAGACACTGTTCAGTCCCACTCTGATCTCACCTTCCAGTGATATGTTTTTATTCTAACACTCAAACAGAGCAAGAGATAAAGAAATGATTTATATTTCTCTCCAAACTGGTCTGGAAACAAATCTCAATCTCCAAGTCACATTGACGATAAAATTGAAAAGGACTGTGTTAATCTCTTAAGAGTAACCTCCAGGACCCAATTGAATAACATGTCGAATGGCCATCTGGGGTGTGGATGTAGACTGTAATGTTAACATTAAACTTTATTTTTCTACACAGTAATTCCTTCCTTCTAACTTAGATTTTGCATTACTATGTGTACCTACGTTTTGTGCTGAGGTACCTTTGTACCTGAGATGCACAATGTTTGTACTTGTGTACACGTGACAATAAAGTTTAAGTCTATATCTAAATACCAAACACCTTCTTCACTCCCCTGTCTATCCCTGACTCCACTTTCAAACATCTATGAACCAGCACTTCAAGGTATCTTTGTTCAGATACTGTCCCCAGGCCCTTTACCATTAAGTGCATATGTCCCACTCTGACTTGCCTTTCCATAATGCAGCACTTCACATTTATCTGAATTAAACTCCATCTGCCACTTCTCAGCCCAGTAATCCATCTGATCAAGGTCCCATTGTACTCTGAGGGAATCTTCTCCATTGTCAACTACACCTCCAATTTTGTGTCAAAATTACTAACTATACCTCCAGTGTTCACATTCAAATTGTTTATATAAATGACAAAAGCGGTGGACCCAGCACCAATCAATGTGTCACACCACTGGTCACAGGTCTTCAGTCTGGAAAGCAACCTTCCAGTACCCAAACGGCTAATTCTTCTTACATTCCACATGACCTAATGTGCTTAACCAATATACCATCCAGGTCTTTGTTGAAAACTGAACTGAAGTACATATAGATCATGTTCACCATTCTTTCTTCATCAATCCTCTTCATTACATCTTAAAATAACTCAATTAAGTTAGTGGAAAATGACTTCCCACCATAGAACATAGAACATAGAACAAAGAACAATACAGCACAGAACAGGCCCTTCGGCCCACGATGTTGTGCCGAACTTCTATCCTAGATTAAGCACCCATCCATGTACCTATCCAAATGCCGCTTAAAGGTCGCCAATGAATCTGACTCTACCACTCCCACGGGCAGCGCATTCCATGCCCCCACCACTCTCTGGGTGAAGAACCCACCCCTGACATCTCCCCTATACCTTCCACCCTTCACCTTAAATTTATGTCCCCTTGTAACACTCTGTTGTACCCGGGGAAAAAGTTTCTGACTGTCTACTCTATCTATTCCTCTGATCATCTTATAAACCTCTATCAAGTCACCCCTCATCCTTCGCCGTTCCAACGAGAAAAGGCCGAGAACTCTCAACCTATCCTCGTATGACCTACTCTCCATTCCAGGCAACATCCTGGTAAATCTTCTCTGCACCCTCTCCAAAGCTTCCACATCTTTCCTAAAGTGAGGCGACCAGAACTGCACACAGTACTCCAAATGTGGCCTAACCAAAGTCCTGTACAGCTGCAACATCACCTCACGACTCTTGAATTCAATCCCTCTGCTAATGAACGATAATACTCCATAGGCCTTCTTACAAACTCTATCCACCTGAGTGGCAACCTTCAAAGATCTATGTACATAGACCCCAAGATCCCTCTGTTCCTCCACCTGACCAAGAACCCTACCATTAACCCTGTATTCCGCATTCTTATTTGTTCTTCCAAAATGGACAACTTCACACTTGGCAGGGTTGAACTCCATCTGCCACTCCTCAGCCCAGCTCTGCATCATATCTAAGTCCCTCTGCAGCCGACAACAGCCCTCCTCACTGTCCACAACTCCACCTATCTTTGTATCATCTGCAAATTTACTGACCCACCCTTCGACTCCCTCATCTAAGTCATTAATAAAAATTACAAACAGCAGAGGGCCCAGAACTGATCCCTGCGGAACTCCACTTGTAACTGGACTCCATGCTGAATATTTACCATCTACCACCACTCTCTGACTTCGACCGGTTAGCCAGTTTTCTATCCAATTGGCCAAATTTCCCTCTATCCCATGCCTCCTGACTTTCCGCATAAGCCTACCATGGGGAACCTTATCAAATGCCTTACTAAAATCCATGTACACTACATCCACTGCTCTACCCTCATCCACATGCTTGGTCACCTCCTCGAAGAATTCAATAAGACTTGTAAGGCAAGACCTACCCTTCACAAATCCGTGCTGGCTGTCCCTAATCAAGCAGTGCCGTTCCAGATACTCGTAAATCCTATCCCTCAGTACCCTTTCCATTACTTTGCCTACCACAGAAGTAAGACTAACTGGCCTGTAATTCCCGGGGTTATCCCTATTCCCTTTTTTGAACAGGGGCACAACATTCGCTACTCTCCAGTCCCCTGGTACCACCCCCGTTGCCAGTGAAGACGAGAAGATCATTGCCAACGGTACTGCAATTTCCTCTCTTGCTTCCCACATAATCCTAGGATATATCCCGTCAGGCCCGGGGGACTTGTCTATCCTCAAGTTGTTCAAAATGTCCAACACATCTTCCTTCCTAACAGATATCTCTTCTAGCTTATCAGTCCGTTTCACACTCTCCTCTTCAACAATACAGTCCCTCTCGTTCGTAAATACTGAAGAGAAGTACTTGTTCAAGACCTCTCCTATCTCTTCCGACTCAATACACAGTCTCCCACCACTGTCCTTGATCGGACCTACCCTCGTTCTCGTCATTCTCAGGTTTCTCACATACGCATAGAATGCCTTGGGGTTATCCTTGATCCTATCCGCCAGGGATTTTTCATGCCCTCTCTTAGCTCTCCTAATCCCTTTCTTCAGGTCCCTTCTGGCTATCCTGTATCCCTCCACTGCTCTGTCTGAACCTTGTTTCCTCAACCTTATGTAAGCCTCCTTCTTCCTCTTTACTAGACATTCAACCTCCCTCGTCAACCAAGGCTCCCTCACACGACCATTTCTTTCCTGCCTGATCGGTACATACATATCAAGGACACGTCGTATCTGCTCCTTGAAAAAGTCCCACATTTCCACCACATCCTTCCCTGACAGCCTATGCTCCCAACGTATGCTCCTCAAATCCTGTCTTACAGCATCGTAATTTCCCTTCCCCCAATTGTAAAAACTTCCTTGTTGTGTGCACCTATCCCTCTCCATAACCAAGGTGAAAGTGACAGAATTGTGGTCGCCATCACCAAAATGTTCACCCACTAACAAGCCCACCACTTGTCCCGGTTCGTTACCGAGTACCAAATCCAATATGGCCTCCCCTCTGGTTGGACAATCTACATACTGCGTTAGGTCCATGTGGACCTAATTTATGCTGAACCTTTCCAAATATATGCAAAACGTGTCCTCAGGATCCCCCTTCAACATGTTGCCCAGCACCAATGCCAGGCTCACTGATCTCGAGTTCCCTGGCTTCTCCTTCCCACATTTCTTGAACAATGGCATCACGTTCGCCAACCTCCAGTCTTCTGACACCTTACCTGTGACTATCGATGATACAAATATTTCAGAATGGGGCCCAGTAATCATTTCCCTCACTTCTCACAGAATTCTAGGTTACATCTGCACAGGTCCTGGAGGTTTATCAACCTTTATCTGTTTCAGGTTAAAAATCACATCACACCAGGTTATAGTCCAACAGGTTTATTTGGAAGCACCAGCTTTCGGAGCACTGCTCCTTCATCAGGTGGTTGTGGTTCTAGAGTATAAGATCGTAGGACACAATTTATAGCAAAAGTTTAGTGTGATGTAACTGAAATAAAATATTGAAAAAGACCTGGATTGTTTGTTAAGTCTTTCATCTTTTAGAATGGGCATGTTGTTTCAGTTCTTTCATATGTAAATCCCAGAACTTGCTTAAAGCTACATTCTCAAGTGAGCTTTAACAATCGGTGCCATGTTGGCCCAGGTAATACATTGAAGGTGTGAGGTGCCCTGTGTGTCGCTGTCTGTGCCCCAATGTTCAGACTGATTCGAATCTCAAAAAGAGATTGACAGAATCTTACATGGATTCGTGCAGTGTTTGAGCGAAATAAAATGTAATTCTGAAAGTACAAATTCTTCCCACAAAATTATATGTGTGTGTGCCTAGGTAGGTGTATGTGTCTGTGGTAGGGGTATGTGAGAGAGTGTGTGTATATGTGTGAGTGTGAGTGTAAAGGGGTATAGGTCTGTGAGAGGGCGTGTGTGAGTAAGGGAGTGTACATGTGAGCGTATGAGGAAGGGTCTGCATGAGTGTATGGGTCTGTAGGCATGTGTGTGTCTATATGTATGTGTGTGTGTCTGTCTATGTGTGTGTATGTATGTGTGTGTGTATGTGTATGTGTGTGTATGTGTATGTGTGTGTCTGTCTATGTGTGTGTATGTATGTGTGTGTGTATGTGTATGTGTGTGTATGTGTGTGTGTGTGTATGTGTATGTGTGTGTGTGTGTATGTGTGTGTCTGTATGTGTGTGTGTGTGTGTGTATGTGTATGTGTGTGTATGTGTATGTGTGTGTATGTGTATGTGTGTGTCTGTATGTGTGTGTGTGTGTGTGTGTGTGTGTATGTGTGTGTATGTGTATGTGTGTGTGTATGTGTGTGTATGTGTGTGTCTGTATGTGTGTGTGTGTGTGTGTGTGTGTGTAGTGCAGTTGGGTCACCTGTAATGTGACATGAACCCAAGATGCTGGTTGAAGCCAGCCCTGTGGGAACCGAGCTTGGCTATCAGCCTCAGCTCAGCCACTTTGCGTTGTTGCCTGTCCCGAAGTCCGCCTTGGAGCATGGTCATCCAAAGGTCTGGAATGCTGCAGTGTTCTCCAACTGGGAGGGAATACTCCTGTAGGTTGATTGTTGCCCGGTTCAAAAATCGACATTTGATTATCCGTATATTGGATTATCCAGAAAGATCGCAAAAACCCTGCCCGGACGGAATTTCACAATGTCGCCGAGGTCATGTACTTCCTGCAAGAGTCTGTGCCCCACAACCTGAGCTACCTCCGGAGTTTTAGTTTTGCCCTTTTTAGGGACATAAAATGGTGGGCCCTGTGCCGACTGCTGCTGCACACCGTCTACCTCTATTCCCTCATCCACCGCCCGGACACGCCTTGGTGTGCCCCTTTGCCACTTGGTGGTGGGGATCCTCAGTGGAGAGCTCTCTACATGGGGGTCCTCCCCCTTTCTCTCGGGGATCTGGAGTGGAGGGTGCTGCACGCAGCTGTCTCCTACAACCGCATTACGGTGGCTCATGGACTCCCAGCCCAACTGCTTGTTCTGTGGTGCTGTAGAGTCCAGAGACCATGTATATATGGGGTGTGGGCATTTGCACTTCCTTTTTGATTTTCTTAAAAACCTTCTCCTCTGTTTCTGGTTGCACTTCACCCCACGCTTCTGATCTTCGGGCACCCGGTGTGGAGGGGGGAGGGTAGGTCAGAGGACCTCCTCGTGGGTCTGCTCCTGGGCCTGGCCATAAGTAGGTCCAGGCAGTGGGCCGTGGAGGGGGGGCATTAGGGCCGATTGCCTGCTCCTCTTCCTTGGGAATGTTAGAGCTCTGGTGTCACTGGAGAAGGAGCACGCAGTGTCCACCAACACCCTCGAGATTTTCAGGGAGAGGTGGGCACCACAGGGAGTGGAGTGTATTATTTCCCCCTCCAACTCTATTTTGATTTAATCCTTACCCCCCCCTTCACTGTTTGATCATGCAGCATTGCCCTTTGATGAGAAGGGCACTGCTTGTCACGGGTCACTCAGTGTTTCCTTTCTTCCTGATGGTGGAATATAAATAAAGATTGAAGTAATTGTTGTGCTTCACAGGTTCTGACACCTGCACGCAGGGGTGCTGGGGAAAAATAAGCACTCTTGCGATTGGGTGGTAGTGTGACCGGGGGGGGGGGGCGGAGAAAGAAAAAGAAATCCTATCGAATTCACCCTCACCCTATTTGCCAAAGCTTTCTCATGTCCCATTTTTCTTTTCCTGATTTCCCTCATGTATACTTCTATTGCCTTTATATTCTTTTAGAGATTCTCTCGATCCCTGCTGTCTATATCTGACATACGCTTGAACAAAACCTTATTCTTGAACAAAACCTCATTTTCTCTCGTCATCTATCATTCCCTACACCTACCAGCCTTGCCCTTCACCCTAACAGGAACATACTGTCTCTGGATTCTCATTATCTCATTGTTGAAGGCTTCCAACTTTCCAGCCGTCCTTTACCTGTGAATACCCACCTCCAATCAACTTTTGAAAGTTCTTGCCTAATGTCATCAAAATTGGCCTTCTTCTAAATTTAGAACTTTAACTTTTAGATCTGGTCTGTCTTTTTCCATCAATATTTTAAAACTGCCTGATTTGGAGGTGCTGGTATTGTACTGGAGTGGACAACATTAAAAATCACACAACATCAGGTTATAGTCCAACAGGTTTATTTGGAAGCACTAGCTTTCGGAGCACCCCTCCTTTATTAGGTATAACCACCTGATGAAGGAATGCTGCTCTGAAAGCTAGTGCCTCCAAATATACCTGCTGGACTATAACCTGATGTTGTGTGATTTTTAACTTTATTTTAAAACTAATAGAATTATGGTCCCTGGCCCCAAAGTGCCCCCCCACTGATACCTCAGTCACCTGCCCTGCTTTATTTCCCAAGAGTAGGTCAAGTTTTGCTCTTTCTTCAGTAAGTACATCCACATACTGAATCAGAAAAAATTCTTGTACACACTTAACAAATTCCTCTCCAACCAAGTCCTTAACACTATGGCAGTCCCAGTCTAAGCTTTGGAAAGTTAAAATCCCCTACCATTACCACCCTATTATTCTTACAGATAACTGAGATCTCCTTACAAGTTTGCTTCTCTATTTCCCACTGACTTTTGGGAATCCACAGTAAAATCCTAATCAGGTGATTATTCTTGTGAGTACATCCAGGGAAATTATTCCCTCCCTCCCAGCATTGTGGGTCAACCCACAGCAAGTGGACTGCAGTGATTCAAGAAGGCAGCTCACCACCACCTTCTCAAGGGACAAATAGGGATGGGCTATCAGTGCTGGCTAGCTAGCAACACCCATTGTCCCATAAATGATTAAAAAAGAAGCAATTTGGGTGGAACTGAGAAATAAGAAAGGGATACTCACCTTAAGTACAGCCGTAATATTATCCCTCATCAAAAAAAAAACGCCACTCCCTCTCCTCCCTTGCCCCCTTTCAATCATTCCTCTAGCTTCAATTACCCTGGAACATTAGGCTGCCAGTCCTGTCCATCCCTGAGCCACGTCTCTGGAATTGCAATGATATCCTAGTCCCATGTTCCTACAATGCCCTGATTTGTAATGCCTTACCTATTAGGCCACTTGCATTGAAATAAATGCAGTTTAATTCCTCAGTCCTACCTCGTTCTCTGCTGTGTTCCTGCCTGCCCTGGTGTAATTGACAAGCTCGTCTTCCCAACGATACCTGTCTCAGACTGATCTCTTTCCCCACTATCTCCCTGGGTATCAATTCCAAACCTCTCCACCCCCAACCCAAGCAGCTTGAGCAAATCTCCCCATCAGTATATCAGTCCCCTTGCAAGTCAGGTGCAACTGTCCCTTCTTATACAGGTCCCTTCTACCCCAGAAGAGATTCCAATGATTCAAAAATATGAATCCTTTTCCCCTCCACCAGCTCCTCAGCTACACATTGATCTGCTCCACCGTCCTGTTCCTACTCCCACTGGGACACGGCACTGGGAGTAATCCAGATATTACTGCTGTAGGAGTGACCACTGTCTCTGAGGCAAGAAGACTCTGAAGGCCTGGGCAATTCAGCAGGAACAGCAGTTTATTCCAGCGGGAATCGATTACAGCCAGGAGAGGAACTCAAGACCGTCACACAGGACAATCGAGCTCTCTCTGTCAAACACCCGCACAATACCAATCTTACACTTTCTGACATCAAAGTTATGTCAGTCTACAAATTAACTGTTCGTGTGCAGTTGGTCATATCAAGTCCACAAGTCAATCAACTGGGCGATGATTCCATCAGGTCTGTAAATCAGTTGACGAGGCAGTTAATTCCATCAGGTCTTTAAATCAGTTGGGGAGGAAGTTAATTCCATCAGGTCTGTAAATCAGTTGGGGAGGAAGTTAATTCCATCAGGTCTGTAAATTCATTACATCAAATTTACAATCCAATTAACTCGGCATTTTGATTCCATCAGGTCATTGTGAGTTACATATCTCCCAGTCAGATTCAAACACACGGGGCCTGTTCGCTGATGTGGTCACTTGTTTATCTTGTAACCTTTGTCCCTGAATACCCTGTGATCTGCTGAGGTTCTGCCCTGTTCACCCATATCAGTTAATCATTACCAATGTCTCCCTGGGCTCGCTGGCGTGTCTTTACTGATGCAGAGAGTCAATCACCTTCAAACATCTGATTCTATGGGTTTGTGAGATATTGTACGATATGTTTCTTTATTTTTATATGAAGGCCCTTTATTTGCCAACCCACTCACAATCGCTCGGTATTTCCTCCTTCCGCATTTCATCAAACTGTGGTCTCCCCACTCCCCAGCGCACTATCTCACCCGAAACTATGAAAAGATGAGAATACTAATCCCCCTCAGAACCATCTACCGGGACTTGAACAGCTTGCAGGACATCAAACAAGTTGTCTCCATCAGCACGGACCTGTTAGATACAGATTGAATGGGGTCCCTGTCCCCTTTAAGAAAGTTACTGTCAAATCGCGCTTCCGTGAAATGGAATGAATGAGGGAATAAACCAGCAATAGGGAGTGAAATCTCAAAACCCAGCCGCGGGAATCCGTTTACTAACCCCTCTGCTTTTATTAAGTACATATATAATTTCTGATTTGGTTAAATCATATAAGCCTGATATTCTTGCCCGTACTCTCTACCCTAAAAGGACTCACACCCTCACCCCCCTCCTACAACTACCCTCCGGGATCGACTTTTTAAGTTCCTGCCTAAATTCCTATTTTCTCCCCTCAGAACCTCGTCCTTTTCCCATCCTGTATCATGGGTTCCAATGTGTACAGCAACATCCTGCTGGTCCCTCTCCCCTTTGGGAATATTCTGCACCCTCTCTGAGATAGTTCTGAATTGTCTGTAGTGAGGGGGTATTTGAATAATTGCCTGGATCCAGTTTGGAAGCTCTCTGGACAGATTTCAGATCCCATCATTGACTCACTCTTTATTGGAGGGACAGTGAGGTGCAGCAGCACTATATTTGAATTCAGGCCTTTCCGAAGCTGTTTTCAATGTATTTGGTCGGGCAGTGTGTTGGGAGATGACTCAGTTGGTTACTTTCTTTACTGAATTGAGAAATAATCGGGTGTGTACTCTGATTATTGAGGCAAACGAGAACTAAATTTAGTTCCGCATGATTTTAAAATTGAAAGAAATCAAGAGGTGTTAACTCTTTCTTGTATAACACTTAAAACTGCCCTGCAGTATATTCCTCACAGACTAATCCAGCAACAATTGAACATGGTCACACTCACAGAATCCCACTTTACAGACAATGTCCCAGACAACACAATGACCATCTCAGGGCAGGTCCTGTCCCACTGGCAGGACAGAGCCAGCAGAGGGAACAGCTCCGTGGGATACAGTCAAAAGGGCTGTGCTCTGGAAGTGCTCATCATTAATGCCAGACCCCATGAAGTCTCATGACATCAGGTTAAACATGGACACAGAAACATTCTGTGTGTTTTAAAAAGTATTAAGGTAAATAAGTCCCTGGGTCCTGATGGGATTGGTCCCAGAATATTGAGGGAGACCAGAATATTGAGGGTGGCACGGTGGCACAGTGGTTAGCACTGCTGCCTCACAGCGCTGGAGACCCGGGTTCAGTTCCCACCTCAGGCGACTGACTGTGTGGAGTTTGCACGTTCTCCCTGTGTCTGCGTGGGTTTCCTACGGGTGCTCCGGTTTCCTCCCACAGTCCAAAGATGTGCAGGTCAGGTGAATTGGCCATGCTAAATTGCCCGTAGTGTTAGGTAAGGGGTAGATCTAGATCTAGATGTAGGGGTATGGGTGGGTTGCGCTTCGGCGGGTCGGTGTGGACTTGTTGGGCCGAAGGGCCTGTTTCCACACTGTAGGTAATCTAATCTAATCTAACAAATTGCTGCAGCATTGACAGACATCTTTGTATTCTCTCTGGTCACAGGTGAGGTCCCAGAGAACTGGAGAATAGCTGATGTTGTCCCATTGTTTAAGAAGGGTAGCAGGGATAATCCTGGGAATTACAGACCTGTGAGCCTTATGTCAGTGTTAGGGAAATGATTGGAAAAGATTCAGACGGACAAGATCTATATGGATTTAGAAGAAAGTGGATTTATTCGTGACAGACAGCATGGTTTTGTGCGGGAGAGGTCGTGCCTTCCTAACTTGACCATGTTTTATAAGGAGATGATGAAGATGATTGATGAGAGAAAACCAGTTGATGTTGTCTACATGGACTTCAGTAAAACCTTTGACAAGGCCCCTCATGGCAGACTGGTTCAAAAGGTGAAGTCACATGGTATTGGGGTGAGCTGGCAAGATGGATTTTCCTATTTAGAACTGACTCAATCATAGGAGAGAGAGGGGAGTGGTGGAGGATGCTTTTCAGAATGGAGGGCTGTAACTAATGGTGTTCCACAGGGATCAGAGCTGGGACCTCTACTGTTCATGGTCTTTATCAATAATTTGGAGGAAAATGTGACGGGTCTAATTAGTACGTTTGTGGAAGATACAAAGATTGGGACGATGCAAAGATTGGTGGACTTGTGGATAATGAGGAGGATTGTCAGAGGATACAACAGAACATAGATCAGTTGGAGACATGGACAGAAAAAATGACAGATGGAGTTTAATCTTAACAAATGTGAGGTGATGCATTTTGAAAAGTCAAATACAGCTGGCAATTATATAGTGAATGGCAGAACCCTTCGGAGCATTAACATGCAGAGGGATCTGGGTGTACACATCCACAGATCACTAAAGGTGGCAGTGTCACAGTGTCATAGAGTCATAGAGATATGCAGCATGGAAACAGACCCTTCCATCCAACTCATCCATGCCATCCCAAAACAATCTAGTCCCACCTGCCAGCACCTGGCACATATCCCTCTAAACCCTTCCTATTCACATACCCATCTAGATGCCTTTTCAATGTTGCAATTGTACTGGCCACCACCACTTCCTTTGGCAGCTCATTCCATTTATGTAAAATCCTCTGAATGAAAAAGTTGCCCCCTAGGTCTCTTTTATATCTTTCCCCTCTCACCCTAAACCTATGCCCTCTAGTTCTGTACTCCCACACCCCAGGGAAAAGACTTTGTTTATTTATCCTATCCATGCCCCTCATGATTTTATAAACCTCCATAAGATCACCCCTCAGCCATCGATGCTCCAGGGAAAGAAGTCCCAGCCTATTCAACCTCTCCCTATAGCTCAAATTCTCCAACCCTGGCAACATCCCTTCAAATCTTTACTAAACCCTTTCAAGTTTCACCACATCTTTCCAATAGGAAGGAGACTGGAATTGCACACAATATTCCAGCAGTGCCTTAACCAATGTCCTGTACTGCCACAACATGACCTCCCAACTCCTGTACTGCCACAACATGACCTCCCAACTCCTATACTCAATACTCTGACCAATAAAGGAAAGCATAACAAATGCCTTCTTCACTAACCTATCTACTTGAGATTACGCTTTCATAGAACTATGAACCTGCACTCCAAGGTCTCTTTGTTCAGCAACACTCCCTAGGACCTTACCATGAATGTGTATGTCCTGCTAAGATTTGTTTGTCCAAAATGCAGCACCTCACATTTATCTAAATTAAACTCCATCTGCCACTCCTCGGGCCATTAGCCTATCTGATCAAGATCCCATTGTAATCTTCACTGTCCACTACACCTCCAATTTTGGTGTCTTCAGCAAACTTACTAACTATACTTCTTATGCTCACATTCAAATCATTTATATAAATGATGAAAGGTAGTGGACCCAGCACCGATCCTTCTGGCACTCCACTGGTCACAGGCCTCCAGTCTGAAAAACAACCCTCCTCCACCATCCTCTGTCTTTTACCTTTGAGCCAGTTCTATATCCAAATGGCTCGTTCTCCCTGCATTCCATGTGATCTAACCTTGCTCACCAATCTCCCATGGGGAACCTTGTCGAACACCTTACTGAAGTACATTAAGATCACATCTACTGCTCTGCCCTCATCAATCCTCTGTTACTTCTTCAAAAATCTCAGTCAAGTTTGTAAGACATGATTTCCCATGCACAAAGCCATATTGACTATTCTTAATCAGTCCTTGCCTTTCCAAATACATATAAATCCTGTCCCTCAGAATTCCCTCCAACAACTTGCCTACCAACGACATCAGGCTCACTGGTCTATAGTTCCCTGACTTGTCCTTACTACCCTTCTTAAACAGTGGCACCACGTTAGCTAACCTCCGGTCTTCCAGCACCTCACCTGTGACTATTGCTGATACAAATATCAGAAGTCCAGCAATCACTTCCCACAGATTTCTCAGGTACACCTGATCAGGTCCCCGGGATTTGTCCACTTTTATGCATTTCAAGACATCCAGCACTTCCTCCTCTGTAATTTTTCAAGATGTCACCATTTATTTCCCTACATTCTATATCTTCCATGTCCTTTTCCATAGTAAATACCAATGCAAAATACTCGTTTAGTATCTGCCCCATCTCCTGCAGTTCCACACAAAGGCCACCTTGCTGATCTTTGAGGGGCCCTATTCTCTCCCCAGTTACCCTTTTGTCCTTCATGTATTTGTAAAAACCCTTTGGATTCTCCTTAACTCTATTTGCCAAAGCTATCTCATGTCCCCTTTTTGCCCTCCTGATTTCTCTCTTATGTATACTCTTCTGAGGATTCACTCAATCTATCCTGTCTATACTTGACATGTGCTTCCTTTCTTGCTGGTGGATAAGGGAGTAAAAAGGCTTATGGCATACTTGCCTTCATTGGAATGGGCATTGAGTATAACAGTAGTCCAAAGATGTGTGGGTTAGGTGAATTGGCCAAGCTAGATTTCCCATAGCGTTAAGGGATGTGGAAGGTAGGCGCATTATTCAGGGGAAATGTGAAATAATAGGGGAGGGGAATGGGTCTGCGTGGGATATCTTCAGAGGGTCGGTGTGGACTTGTTGGGCCAAATGGCCTGTTTCCACACTGTAAGGATTCTATGGTTTCTATGATAGGCACGTTATGCTTCAGCTTTGTAGAACTTTAGTTTGGCTGCACTAGGAACATTGTGTCTAGTTCTGATAACCACACGACTTGAAGGACGTTGATGCTTTAGACAGGGTACAGAAAAGGTTTGCCAGGGTGTTGCCTTAGTATGATTGGTTTTAGCTATGAAGAAAGTTTGGATAGACTGGATTTGTTTACATTGGAATGTAGAAGTTTATAAGATTGTGAATGGCATTGGATGAAGTGGAAATATGAGGCTTTTTCACAGGTTGGGGCGTCAATTACGAGGGGCACAGGTTCAAACCACATGGAGGGAAATTTAAAAGAGATGTGCAAGGCCCGTTTTTCACACAAAGGGTGGTGAGTGCCTGGAATGTCCTGCCAGAGGAGGTGGTGGATTCAGACACATTAGCAGCATTCAAGGGAATACCTGGACAAATACACAAATAGGAAGGGAATAGAGGGATACGGATCCTGGAAATAAAGACAGTTTTAGTGTGGAAAGGTAACATGTGTCAGTGCAGGCTTGGAGGGCCGAAGGGCCTGTTCCTGTGCTGCATTGTTCTTTGTTCTTCTCTGTTCAGTGAGCTCTTCCTGTATTTAAAACACTGCAACAGGGATGCTATGAAACAACTCCAGGTCACTGAGATACAGACCCACCTTGGAGGATACAGTCCCAGATGTGGCTTTCCCAGACTAGTGCACATGGAAGTTTGAATATTGTGTTTTACTTTTAAAAAGACACCTCCGCTGGATACTATTGAGACAAAAATATCAGTGCAATCACATTTTCAGAATTCCAGTGGCTTTCCAGTCAGATCACTACTCCAAATCCCTTGATTAGATTCCAGTCCATAACTCACTCCGGGGTATTGATTATTCTCGATATCAACCTCTTGGAACACACCAAAAAGAAATCACTGGAGAACCGCAGCAGGTGTAGAGGGATAAGAGAGTTAATCCAGGTTAATTGGAGTTTTGAAACAAGGATCCCTTCCTCCCAGGAACTGAGACTTCTCTGAACTGCTTCCAATGCAAGTATATCATTTTCATAAAGGAAACCAAAACTGAGCGCAATACTCGGTGTGTGGTCTAAACAGTGACCGTGCAGTTGGAACAAGACCTCCCTCCTTTTATTCACTACTCCCTCCCTGAGGGGTAACATTTTCATGCAGAGGGGGTGTATGTATGGAATGAGCTGCCAGAGAAAGTGGTCCAGGCAGGTACAATTACAACATTTCAAAGACATTTGGACAGGGACATGAATAGGAAAGATTTAAAGGGATAAACAAAAATATTGAACTGTTTCCTGAACACTGAAAGTAAATGTAATCTTGAACAACTCTATTACAGTCCTTGTCCAGAATTGCATGTGAGACAATCTACTTTATTGAATTTGCCTGTGCCAAGGATGTGTTACTCTATTGGAGCAGTTGCTGTTTATGAGATAAATAACCCATTATCCTGCTACGTTTTCCAATAGTTATTCCAACTCTTCTTTTTTTTTGACTGTAATTTGATTTTGATTTTATTGTCACATGTACTCAGTACAAAGGTACAGGAATACAGTGAGAAGTGTATAATGCACTATCTTAGGGACAAATACTTCGGCACAGAATCTTCAGAAGAAGGTATTAGATTAGATTAGATTACTGACCGTGTGGAAACAGGCCCTTCGGCCCAACAAGTCCACACCAACCCGTCGAAGCGTATACCACCCAGACCCATACTCCTACATTTACCCCTTCACCTGACACTACGGGCAATTTAGCATGGCCAATTCACTTAACCTGCACATTTTTGGATTGTGGGAGGAAACCGGAGCACCCGGAGGAAACCCACGCAGACATGGGGAGAATGCGCAAACTCCACACAGAGAGTCGCCTGAGGAGGGAATTGAGCCCAGGTCTCTGGCGCTGTGAGGCAGCAGTGCTAACCACTGTGCCACCGTGCCACCCACAAGTATGAAGAAAGAACAATGTTAAAAATTCAATACTTTTTATTTTTCAAGTAAATATACTATAACATAAAACACACGATGTAAGTTTAATAGTTACACGTTGCAGACATTCTTATTTTTAAGTGGAAAATAAAGGAATAAAGATGCAGGTTCAAACATTACAGTCTTTCTTAAGTGCTTAATCTCAGTTGGACCGCACTTCAAAGAATCACCTTGAGATCAGAGGCCCACGCTAAGGCGACAGCTGGCCAAGAGACTGCACATGCTGGGCCGAGAGATCACCACACCGGACCGAGAGATCATCAGGCTGGGCCAAGAGATCACCACACCAGGCTGGGAGATCATCACGCCGGGCTGAGAGATCATCACGCTGGGTTGAGAGATCACCACACCGGGCTGAGAAATCATCACGCTGAACCGAGAGATCATCACGCTGAGCCGAGAGATCACCACACCGGGCTGAGAGATCATCACGCTGAGCCGAGAGATCATCACGCTGGGTTGAGAGATCGCCACACCAGGCTGAGAGATCACCATACCAGGCTGGGAGATCACCATGCCAGGCTGAGAGATCACCATCCCCCAGCTGAGAGTTGACCATGCCGGGCTGAGAGATCACCAAACTGGGCTGAGAGATCATCACGCTGGCTGAGAGATTACCATGGCGGGCTGCGAGATCCCCACACCAGGCCGAGAGATCCCCACAGCCGGCCGAGAGATCACCACGTCAGGCAGAGAGATCAACACACCTGGCCAAGAGACTGCACATGCTCAGCCATTGAGAGAGCGGCACCTTGGCCCACTGAGAGATTGCTCAGCTGGGCCGAGAGACTGTCAGGCTGGGGTTGTGCACAGTCTGAGGCCAGGAGTCCCATGGCTAGGAGAAGAAAGAAGAGAGGAGAAAGATCAAAAACGGAAAAGCGAAGAAGGAAAAGAGAAAAATGAAAAGGAAAGGTGTGTGGACTGGGCTGCCGGGGGAGGTGGTGGAGGCTGGTACAATTGCAACATTTCAGGGGCTTCTGGATGGGTATTTGAGTGGGAGAGGTTTGAAGGGGTGTGGGCCAGGTGCTGGCGAATGGGACTTGATTGATTTCATCTAATCCAATTATTCTCTCTCATTTAGTTTGAAAATCCCCTTTTCAAATGAAGGAATACTCACAGGGCTCCCACCTGCAGCATATGAGACAATGCTGAAGCAAACCGATATTCTGTTCCTCCTTCATTGAGCTTGAATAGTAAGTACTACTTCGATATTCAAGTAATTCTCCTCTTTTGAACAAGGCTGAACTAATCCCACTAATTATCCCTCTAATCTGCAAGGGCACATGGCAATGCTGCAGTTGGGAATTTGCCACACAGAGGTTGACGTTCTTAAGAGACCATAAAGTGCATTAGGCCTGTATTCTATCGGCCAAGAACGCATGGGAAAGCTACGTAAAAATAAATTTTCAGGGAGTTTGTGCAAATGTTTATCAACTGTAAAGTAGTGATGGTAGGAGCCATTTTGGGAAAGCAAATATTAGCAGGAATTATAATGGTAAGGTCCTAGGGAGTGTTGCTGAACAAAGAGACCTTGGAGTGCAGGTTCTTGCACCTTGAACGTAGAGTTGCAGGTAGGATATGACAGTGAAGAAGGCAATTGGTATGCGTTCCTTTATTCATCACAGTATTGAATACAGGAGTTAGTTGCAGCTGTACAGGACATTGGTTAAGCCACTTTTGGAATATTGTGTGCAATTCTGCTCTCCTTCCTTTTAAAAGGATGTTGTGAGACTTGAAAGGGTTCAGAAAAGATTCACAAGAATGTTGCCAGGTTTGGAGGATTTGAGCTGTAGGGAGAGGTGAACAGGCTGGGGTTGTTTTCCCTGGAGCGTCGGAGGCTGTGGGATGACTATATAGAGGTTTATAGAGTCATAAGGGGCATGGAAAGGATAAATAGACAAATGGGGTGGGGGAATCCAGAATTAGACAGCATAGGTTTAGGGTAAGAGGGGAAAGATATAAAAGAGACCTAAGGGGCAACTTTTTCACACAGAGGGTGGTGCATGTATGGATTGAGCTGCTACAGGGTGTGGTGGAGGCTGATACAATTGCAACATTGAAAAAGCATCTGAATGGGTATATGAGTAGGAAAGGTTTGAGGGAAGATGGGCCGGGTGCTGGCAGATGGGGCTAGATTGGGTTGGGATATCTGAATAAGTTGGACCGAAGGGTCTGTTTCTGTGCTGTACATCTCTATGACCTGATGACCCGATGACCCGATGACTTTAAATGGGAGGAGTGGACAAGCTCGATCTCAGGTGTCTTACTCCACCTCTATCTTGGAATTGCCGCTATTTTAAAATCACTATTTTAACTGCAGTGTAAGAATAAAGTGCGCTTTGCTTCAAGCCTATCAATTTGTCCAATTGAATTGCCTCTGGAACACAATGACTTACACTTGCCTTTAGAAAATAAGAAACAACTATTCTCTCGCTAGTTATTCTTACTCTTTTTTACTTAAAGAACCTCTTTGGATGCATCCTAACCTTCTCAGCCAAGGCCATCCCATGCCCCCTTTTTGCTTTCCTGATTTCTTCTTCAGTAAAACTCTGCATCCCCTGTATACATCCAGGGATTCCCTTGGTCCCAGCCATACCTCATTCGTTTTCTGGTCAAAGCCTCAATATCTCTTGTCATTCAGGGTTCCCTATTCCTGTCAACCTTGCTTTTCACCTTCATAGGAACATAGAGACCTTGAACTCCAGCGATCTCACTTTTCAAGGCCTCCCACTTGCTGGAGGTCCCTTTACCTGCAAACAAACTACTCCAATCAACCCCTGTCAGCTCCTGCCTAATTCCATCAAAATTCACCTTTCTCCAATTTAGAACTTGAACCTGTGGACCAGTTCCTCTCCATAACTACTTTAAAATTAATAGGACTGGTCCCAAAGTGTTCCCCTACTATCACCTCCATCACCTGTCCTGCCCTATTTCCCATGAGTAGGTCGAGTTTTGTCCCTTCCTGAGTAGGATCCTCTATATGCTGCTTGAGGAAACTTTCATGAATGTATTTAACAAATTAATTTGCTCGCTTGAACCTATTCCACTCTTTCATAAGTTTATGGCTGATAAGTTTATGTTTTGAGTTCCCATCTACCCAATGTAACCTTAGATTCTTGTTATGCAAGGGAATAAATCTACCTGTGACTTAAAAATATCCATTGTCCTCACCTCTCCCACTTTCTGGGACAGACAATTCCAAACAACTGAACAAAGAATTCTCTTCATCTCTGTCCAAAAAGTGTGATCCCTCACTAATTTTATAAACATGGTCCCTAATTCTGAACTCACCCACAAGAAGAAACATCCATTCCACATTCACTGTGTCAAGATCATTAAGAGCCTTTATACAGTTTGATCAGATCACTCTTAACTCGTCTAAACTCCAGCAGAAACAAACCCAGTCTGAGCACCTAACCCGATTGCACAAGTCACTCATTCAAAGTATTCATCGAGTAAACCTCCTCTGAACTGTCTTTAATGCATTTACGTCCTCTTTCAAAATAAGGGACTGTTGAAATGAATTATACGGTCAGGGTTAAATAGACATTATTATACCATAGTAATAGAAAAACAGCAGGTTTCAATTAATGAACCTTGTACCAAGTGAACCTTATGCATCCTAGAGGTTAGTGTCAGCAAGAGTCTACAAACAGCAGTTAGTGCCATCAAGTCATTCCAGATAGGCCTTGGGGCCAGAAGAAGTTTAGAGGCAGGGAGGTGATGGTCACTGACAAGGGATGGGGCAAAACATTGACAGATTAAATGATCTCTGACTGAGTGAAGTCTAATGAATCTTGGGAAATTCAAAGAATTTGCATTAATGCATCTACAACCGAATTAACAACCTCTTTTAAGACTCTGGGATGAAGACAGAAGGTGATGAGACCTATTATCAGTTTGCTGAGTCCAGCCTCCTTAGTGACTGTAATTACATTGTGTTCATCCCTCCCTCCTACTTCCTGACTTACAGTTGGGTTGACACTGAGGAGCATATGCAGTATTCTCTCGGGAGATGCTTGCTCATGCATGGGTGAATGCGATTGGTTGAAGTGTTTCAATCATGCATCTTCTTTCCATGTCTGCTCAGTTTCACTGGATGTTGAGATTTGGAGGGATAGAGTGGGGGTGGGGGAGAAAGTCTGAGGGTGAGAGGGAGATTGTGACCTGGAGAAGAGAGAGATTGATGTCCAGTCTGATGGTGGTTGGGGCTGGTAGAGGTGGTGCGGAGAATGGTGGTGATGTTCAGATTCAGAGAGGAGGGGAGAGGGTGAGGGAGATTGGGATGATGATGCAGACAATCTGGAACTGTGCATGTGCGCAGTTCTGAGTCAGCATGCAGACACAGTTGGCCTGAAGTTTCAATGTCAGCAAAACAGATACTTACCACTATTACTGAAATGCTTTTTGTATCTTCTATAGTGAAGATAGAAGCAAAGTACTTATTCATTTAATTCGCCATTTCCTTAACATCTATGGATGAAGGATTTATGTCTGAAACATCGATTCTCCTGCTCCTTTGATGCTGTCTGACCTGATGTGCTTTTCCAGCTCTGCACTTTTTGCCACCTATCATCTACCAATAACTCAATATTCTCACTCCCTAGAGGAGTGACACTCACATTGCGCACAGGTTTTGTTTTTAAATACCCATGGAAACTCTTGCTTTGTTGTTTTTAAGATTTTGAGTTGGGTTCTGAGATTCCAATTTCCTCCTTCCAATTAACCTTTTTCTCAACCATACTTTATTTTCTAATCAATCATCTGACCTGCCACCCATCTTTGCAATATCCTCAAGTTGGATGGTTTCTTCAACTTTTCAGTCAACCACAGAAAGCGAGTCCTCCCTTTAAAGTCTCTTCTTTCAGTCAGAATATATTTCTTCTGAATATTCTGAGGTATCCTCTTAAATCTCTGCCATCACTGTGTCTACTGATCTCTCTCTGAGCCAGTTATGCCATTCACTTCAGCTGGCTTAGTTTACAAGCCCGCAGAGTGGACTTTGTTTAAGTTTGAAATACTTACCTCAAAGTCAATCTTCTTCCATTCAAATTGGATCTAAAATTGAATTATATTGTGATGGCTGCTACGTAGGAGAGCCTTTACACTGAGATTGTTTCATAAATCCTGTCACATTACACAGTATCAATAAGATGATAATAACATAACCTTCTGTCTGGTTGCTTCAGAACACGCAGCTCTAAGATACTTTCTCGAAGGTCATCAATAACCTCTCATCCCCGTTACTGCTGCCAACCTGATTTACACAGTCTTTGTGTAGATTCAAGTCAGCAATGATGATTGCCATCTCACTATCACAAGCAGCCAATATCTCTTCATGTCTAACATCAGGGGGCCTATCGATCAGCCCCTTGAGTGGCTGCTTTCCCCTAACTGTCCTCATGCTGTATTTATTTACATCAATGCGCGCTATGGATTTGTTTAAGTTGACGCGAAAGCTGCCCACGTTCAGATACAGAGCTATTATTTTGATTTGTTTTAATACAAACATATTGGACAGGCTCAAGGTCTGTCTTTATGTTGCCCATCAAAAGAAGCCAAAACCTTTTCAACAGGGCAAATGAGAGGGATTTAAATTGCATGCACATTTCCAAAACACAAACTTTCATGTCTGGAAACTGAGCTGTCTGAGTTGATGTTCCTCAGCAAACGAAGATTAAAATATCTGCTCCAAAATGGGGGTGGCAGAGCTGCTTATTGAAGCCAGTGGAGAGAAAGTAGAGTTAACATTTCAAGTCCAATTCTGCAAAAGGGTCAAAATGTTAACTCCACGGGTCTGGCAGCATCGGTACAGAGAATGCAGAGAGAAATATCCAGCAATTTCTATTTGTGCTTCAGATTTCCAACATCCACAGTTCTTTCTTTTATATTATTGAAAATAGTGACTGTCCATTTAATTATCTCCTGTTTGCAATATCTAACTTATCCAGACTGCGTCATAATCCAAACCTTTAGCACCAAATGCCAATGAGCATTCAATGGGCATTCAATACTGTCTCACATGCCACCTGACTTACTGTCTGTCTGGCCTGTTGCATTAGCCCTTGAGTAAGTCAGTTACGCAGCACAGGGACAAAGAGAGTCAGTATTTCACAAGTTTACAGGTGGACAACAGACTTATTAACTGTTAGTCTCTGTCTCGTAGTGATTGGCTATTTGAACATTTTATATTGGACAAAATGCTGAGCATTCAGGTCCTTGATAATCAAATAAAATGGAAGGAACTGCAGATCCTGTAAATCAGAAACAAAAACAGAAATTGCTGGAAAAGCTCAGCAGGTCTGGCAGCATCTGTGAAGAGAAATCAGAGTTAACGTTTTGAATCCAGTGACCAGAAACCAAACTTTGGTCTCAAGAATTCTGGTTGGAAATCCATTGAATGTGACAATTCTGTCCCCGACCCAGAGTTTTGATCTCTGAAACTCTCCAGAGCAATTTGATAGAATGTGACTATGACAGATTCATCGCACATAATCATGGAATTCTGTCGCTCAGCTGATACAGAGCTGCAATCTTCACAGAAGATTTTTGTCAAATCTATGTGTTTCCTGAATCACATCCTTCCTTCACATTTCAGAGGATGGCTTTGATAAATAAACGAAGATTGGATAATGCAGATTGCTGAGCTGGTACAAGGATGAGCTGGTCATTCTGCCTTGAGTGTATCCGGATCATTGGGAAAAGGAGCTGTATATTCAGGCCTGACTCTATTGTGTCAATGCATTTCAATGGGGTTAATTGTGTCTGTTTGGGGGCAAAAGCTGGATGGTTGAGGTTGAATTGCAGAGTCCAGTTAGTGGGAGTAATTAGAATGTGTGGGTGGTGGTGTTTTCTGATCAGTTCTGGGTTGGAGGATGGTTCTAACAATCAAGGTGTTTGACAGGTCAGATAAGGGGAGGGTAAGGGATGGGGTTGAAATCGGATGATCCATGATGTATGTTTGTAGTTTCAGCTGACAGTGTTCGGAGGGTCTGGAGGTTTGTGGGGCTGGATCTGGAGGTTAGCTTACTCACTCAGTCACTGAGTATTCAGAAGGTAATGTGTGGGCTTGGATAGGAACAGAATGATAGATGGGAAAGATACTCAGTGTGTGTGATGATGCTATCAATAGTTTAGTTACCCAAGAGGTGGTTGAAGCCTAGATTTAGCAATCAGCTGCCAGGAAACTAACGAGGACTTTGCAATGTCTGTGACTGAAACTCAGCACAGAAGGCGGAGGATTGCTTTGAAATGTCTAAATAAACCAAGGTTAGATATCACAGGCTGGGGAGCTGGTACACAGGGGAGCTGGGAGTTAAGCCTTGGGTGTTCTTGATGGTCAGGGAGAGGGGTCGACAGAGGGTCATGGGAATTTGAAACATGCGAGTCATATTATCAGGATTTCCGTATGTATCTTACTTACATATCTAATGTTTCGTGATCCAGGGACCATGATAGTTCCAAAATATCCCATATCACTTCCATCTGTGTTTCAAATGTCAGCACAGAGAAAATATTCACTGTCCTGTGTCCTCAGGAAGATTTTATTGCTCACTGTACAAAGTATTTATTGTTGAAATAAAACAAATTCTAGAAACAGGTGCATTGTTCATTGCAGTTTTATTATGTTCAGAGGGAAGGGCAGACTAAACTCAATGATGAAACATTCTTGCAATCAATTTATTTTGTTTGTTTGCCTTGTTCTAAGCCAATGGAAATGCATTATTTTCAATTGTAGCTTGATTTGGCTTGGTAGCTGGGCTTTAATTGCAAAACCCTCATATTAATTCCCACAATTTACACAGGCTTTAACTGCTTAAACTGTAGCCATTTGAGTAGGATCTGGCCCTGGTACAAAACTTGACCATGAACATCAGTCCTGAGCCACCAGAACGGAACTAGTGGGAGGTTCTGTCATTCAGAGGAGACCTTAAATTGTCAAGAAAACTGAACATTGAACTCAAAATGTTAACTCTGTCTGTTTGTCTGTCTCTCTTTCCACAGACGCTGCAAACTTGCTGCATTCCCTCAGCCCTTACTCTTTTTCCTTGTTTTAAATTGTCTCCCACCTGCACTCTCAAATATCTTTATTGATTAATGTATCAGCCATGGATTACTTGCGAACAGTGTTCCCTAAGACACAGATATGAATGGCTTTATCTTCAGATCTGACTAAAGGCATAAACTGTGGATGTTGGAAATCAAAACAAACATCGAAAATGCTGGAGAAACTCAGCAAGTCTGACAGCACCCGTGGAAAGAGAAACAGAGTTCTGAGGAACAGTCACACTAGACTCAGTGTTAACTCTGTTTCTCTTGCCACAGATGTTACCAGAGCCTCTGAATTTCTCAGGCATGTTTTGAATTTGGTTCTTTCAGATCTCCAGTTCCATCTGCAGTTCTTTGTTTTCCTTTCTATTTGCAATATATTATAAAATATTTCAAAACACAAAATAAAGTCCCATTTCCTATTCAAAAAACTGCAGTCATTCCAAAAACAAAAAAACTCAGCAGGTCTGGCAGCATCTGTGGAGAGTAATCAGGAGTTAATGTTTTGGGTCCAGTGATCCTTGCTCAGAACAAAATCTGTCAATGAATTTTCTTACAAACTAGCACAATATAACAAATAACCATTAATATTCCAGGAGGCACATTCCACCTTTAACTCATGGTTCCAGAAAGACATACCTAGATAATTATTAATTCCTTTCAAATAATTAGGACAAAACATATTTGTCATTAGTTCAAAATCCCATACATTTTACACACACATATATTTTATATCGAGTCTTTTGTCGCATCTCCCAGTTGAGGCGACCGGCAAATGCATTCAAGCTGTCACTGATGCCTCTTTCTCCAGATTAGACTTGTTTATATCATTCACCCATAACAAGGAGAGCCAAGCAACCTGGACAGTGGGATTCTCTGCCATCACTACCTTCCCTCAGCTAGGGTGCCATAGCCTGTACCCATGTTGCTTTCAGACTGCCCTATCATCAACCTGCAAGAGCTGGAGAGTGGAAAGGTTTTGTCACTTCAACAATGTTTAACTTATATGGAACCATCGATGCCAGAGTTTGAAGGATTGTTTCAGACCGTCTTGGAGCTGCCATGATGTTGATGTAGAAGACAAGTCCCGAGATCCTGCCTCCTTCCAAAGACCTTGGGCCACAGAAGAAGAGCTGCAGGGAATTAAATGAAAAATTCTCTAAATTTGGTTCATAACATGTTTCTTTTCTTATTCTTTCCTGGGATGTGGCTTTTTTGGTAAGGCTGCCATTTGTTTTCGATCCATTATTACCTTTGAACTGAGTGTCTTACTTGACTATTTCAGATGTCAGTTAAGAGCCAACGTAATTGCCATGGATCTGGAATTTCACTAATAAACCTGTAATCTGAGAATCAACAATGGTTATATGGTTAGTTTTTAAATCCAGATTTTATTGAATTCATATTTCACCATCAGCTATGATAGTATTCAACACCATGATTTCCAGAACAGTGGGTTAGTGCTCAGGATGATCCCATGACAATAATGCCATAAGAAACAGGAACAGGAGTAGGCCCTTAAGCTCTTGATCCTGCTCCACCATTCAATAGGATCGTGACTGATCCAACATTCCTCACTTTCACCTTCCCTGGAAACCTTGATTCCCTGACTGATCAAGAATCTATCCATCTCAGCCTTAAATATACACAAGGACTCTGCCCCCACAGGGGGCACTGTGACAAGGACTTCCAAAGACACAAAGAGAAGAAATTCTTCCTCGTTTCAGTCTTAAACTGACACCCCTTGATTCTGAGACCATGCTTTCTGGTCCTAGACTCCCCCATGACGAGAAACCTCCTCTCAGCATTTTCCCTGTAAAACCCCTTAAGAATCTCATATTTTTCAGTTAGATCTTCTAAGTTCCAGTGAGTAGAGTCCCAACCTGTTTAGCATTTGCTATTTAGACAATGCCTGCTCTCTGGGGATTAGCCTAGTAGACCTTCTCTCAACTGCCTCCAATGAAATTTCCCCAAACAAAGGGACCAAAACTGCCCACATTACTTGAGACTAATAGAAGTTTATAAAAGAATGATGGGTATTGATAGAGTTAATGCTAGTTGCCTTTTCCCAAGGGTGGGCATTTCAAGACTAGGGGGCATATTTTGAAAGTGAGAGGAAAGAGATTTTAAAAAGATGAGGAACTTTCTTTATGCATTGGGTGGTTCGCATGTGGAATGAACTTCCTCAGAAAAGGGAGGATGTGGGTACAATTATAAGGTTTAAAAGACATTTGGATAAGTACATGAGTGGGAAAGGGTTGGAGGGCTATGGGCCAGGAGCGGGCAGGTGGAACTACTTTAGTTTGGGATAATGTTCGGCAAGGCTTTGTTGGACCGGACGGTCTGTTTCCGTGTTGTATGCCTCTATGTGGTCTCACCAGTACCTTTGTCAGTTGCAGTAAGTCTTCCCTCCTCTTACACTCCAATCTCCTTGAAATAAGGGTCTATGAATGTTATCAAGGTGCTAGTGCATCCCTGAGGCAAAATGAAGATACAACACTGCCCATGCTTCCACCAGGGCCATAGTTGAACAATCAGAACTCAACCACTTCAAGATAAGTTGGAAGCTCCAGTGGGGCATTGCAGTATAGATCAGAAATGGTGCACTATGCCTTTCTCAAGTGCAGTTGACAAACAGAGTGTGGACTGTCGGCAGAGGAAATAGGGGATCAGCAGTAATCTTCTGAGAGTGAAGATGAAGATAAAGACAAGGACATTGAACAGGGTGAACATACATGAGAGCAGACATACCTACATTATAGGGTAATGCACTGTCAAAGACAAGAAAACAGAAAGAACTGAATTGCAACACACGTCTAGGATGAATAAACTGGGTTTAGACTTCCTCATGTATATTTGTTTTTGGTTATATCGGAGTAACCATGGTTAGGGCAAAATATATGTGGACCAAGTTACTTTTGTAATCATCCAACATTCTTGTTGTTGAGTAAATGTTTTCTTAATCATATCAATGTATGCTTAGTGAAGGTAAAGGTAACATCCACATAGTCTGAGTAGAAAAAGCGCAGCAGGTCAGGCAGCATCCAAGGAACAAGAGAATCGACATTTCGGGCATCAGGGCTGATGCCCAAAACGTCGATTCTCCTGTTCCTTGGATGCTGCCTGACCTGCTGCGCTTTTCCAGCAACACATTTTCAGCTCTGATCAACCAGCATCTGCAGTCCTCACTTTCTCCACATAGTCTGAGTAGACCATGGGTTGTTCTCATTACAGAGAGATGTGTACGCTCAGTTTGTATTGTCTAGTATCTACACATCATAGACCCTTCAAACTGTTCAGGAGATAGCAGCAGTCCATGAGAAAGGGACACTAACATAGCTTGCTGCTAAAGTTTGGTAGTTTTATAGCCTGCAGTCAAAATATGTAATTCAGTGTAATGTCATCTCTCACAAGTAAGTTAAGAGCATTCCTGAGGCATTTTATAAGAATGATCCCAGGAATGAAAGGCTTGTCACATGAGGAGTGGCTGAGGACTCTGGGTGTGGACTCAATGGAGTTCAGAAGAGTGAGGGAGATCTGATTGAAACTTACAGAATACTGAGACCCCGTGGTAGACTGGATATGGAAAGGTGTTTCCACGAGAAGGAGAGACTAGAACCAGAGGACATAGGCTCAGAATGAAAAGGTGATGCTTTAAAGCTGAGAGAAGCTATAGACCGGTAAGCCTGACATTGGTGGTGGGCAAGTTGTTAGAGGGAATCCTGACGGACAGGATTTACATGTATTCAGAAAGGCAAGGACTGATTAGGAATAGCCAACATGGCTTTGTGTGTGGGAAATCATGTCTCACTAACTTGACTGAGTTTGTTCAGAGAAGTAACAAAGAGGATTGATGAGGGCAGAGTCGTAGACGCAATCTATGTGGACTTCAGTAAGGCGTTCGACAAGGATCCTCATGGTAGACTGGTTAGCAAGGTTAGATCTCATGGAGTACAAGCAGAACAAGCCATTTGGATACAGAACTGACTTTGAAGGTAAAAGACAGAGTGCGGTGGCGGTTGCTTTTCAGACTCGAGGCCTGTGACAATGGTGTGCCACAAGGATCGGTGCTGGGTCCACTGCTTTTCATCATTTATATAATGATTTGGATGTGAACATAGGGGATACAGTTAGTAAGTTTGCAGATGACACCAAAACTAGAAGTGTAGTGGATGGCAAAGAAGGTTACCTCAGAGTACAACAGGATCTTGATGAGATGGGCCAATGGGCTGAGGAGTGGTGCGTGTGTGGAATGAGCTGCCAGAGGAAGTGGTGGAGGCTGGTACAATTACAGCATTTAAAGGGCATCTGGATTGGTATATAATGAGGAAAGCTGCAGAGGGATATGGGCCAAGTGCGGGCAATTGAGTCAAGATTAGGTTCGAAGAACTGGTCGGCATGGACGAGTTGGTTTGATGGGACTGTTTCTGCATTGTACATCTCTATGACTCTGTAAGCCCCTCCACCCAATACACTCCTCCCTATCTCTGTAACCTCATCCAGCCCTGACACTTTCCCTAAATCCAGAACCTCCTCCACCCCCTACACCCCACCCTATCTCTGAAACCTCCTCCAGTCCCAACAACCCTCTCTTAGCTGTAACATCAATGCTCATTATCGCTCCATGATGTCAGCCCTCCTGCAATTCCAGCCTCTTGATCATCCCCTAATTCCATCACTCCACCGGCCTTCAGCTGCTTGGTCCCTCCATGTTATCATCTCATAAGACTTTGAGCAATTTGCATTTTCCTTCTCTGATGAATCCTGTCCATTTTTTTCCTGGAAACAATGTTATACCTGTTGTGGATTTACTGGAGTAATTCAGGAAGGGTCCCTCAACAGGACCTTGTAAACACAACATCAATATCACCTTGAAGACAAGGCCAGCAATATGACGCAACACTACTCCTTCTGCACTACTCCTACTCCTTCTCCACTTTACCCTTAATCCCAATTTTGAAATTAATCATCCTTCCTTCAGTTTTTCTGGGACAGAATCATGGACCTCTCTCCCATGTGACTTTGCATTTGTGGTCAGGGTTCTTAAAATACAAGGACAGTGGAGTTAAAGAGGAGAGTTCCTTATCATTTATGCCGGAGAGATTAGGGGGATGGGTAACAAGGCTGTCCCAGTCATTGATGCCCACTTCATGTGAATCCATAATCAAGTCTGTCATTGTGATGTTGCCATGGGAATGCACATTACATTCCTGTTCTGAGGGATACACAGAAACAGAGGAAATGAGACTTGGTCGAATCAGTCAAAGAGCCAAGATGTTTCACATCAGTGTCCCAGCGAGATGTGGACAGTTACAAGGGGAGTCAGGGTGAAACAATGCCTGCTGGAGTGTGATGACCTTCATTGTTCAGCCCTCTGAATATTGGAGTTGGGATGGTGTGCTGAGGTTGGACAGGAAGTTGGTAAGGCCAGTTCTGGAAAACTGTGTCCTGTTCTACTCATGCTGCTGTAGGAACGATATTATTAAACTGGAGACGGTTCAGAAAAGATTTATCAGGATGTTGCAGGGTTTGAGATATAAAATTAGACTGGAGAGGCTGGGACATTTTACAAAGAACATTACAGCACAGGAACAGGCCCTTCAACCCTCCAAGCCTGTACTGACACAGTTTGCCTTCCATATTAAAACTGTCTTCACTTACAGGATCCGTATTCCCCTGTTCCCTTCCTATTCATGCCTGCTGCTGGATGCTTCTTGAAAGCCACAATTATGTCTGCTTCCATTGTCTGTTCTGGCAGTGTGTTCCATGAATTCACCACCCTTTCCATGATAAACATGCCTCACATATCTCTTTTAAACACGCCCCTGACCCCTGCACCTTGAACCTGTGTCCCCGAGTAACTGACACTCCCACCCTGAGCAAAGGCCTCATACTTTCCACCCTATCCATGCCATTCACAATCTTATAAACTTCTATAAGGTCGCCCCTCAATCTCCTGCATTCTAGTGAAAACAAACCCAGTCTATCCAATCTTTCTTCACAGGTAAAATCCCCCATTCCAGGCAACGTCCTGGTAAACATTTTCTGTCCCCTCTCTGAAGGATCCACATCAGAACTGTACATGTTTTTCACTGCAGCATAGGAAATTGAGGGGTGACCTTGTTGAGGTTTATAAAATCATGACAGATTTTGATATTGATAAGGTGAATGACAAGGGTCTTTTTCCTCGTGTGGGGGAGTTCAGACTCAGGGCCATGTTTGTAAGGTCAGAGGAAAAATATTTAAAGATTGAGGAGCAACTCTTTTTTCCCCAGAGTGGTTTGTGATGGAATGAACTTCCAGGTGAAGTAATATATGTGGACACAGTTACAATGTTTAAAAGATGCCAGCTCTTGATGCCAGTCATTTTTTGTTCTCCATTCTGTGCTACTGAATGCCCAAATTTCTGTGACATGCATTTCCAGAGGACTAACATGGCAAGGGAGTACATGTTAAATAGGAGGACCCTGGCAAGCACAGAAGATTAGACGGATCCTGGTTTGTGTGTCCAGCCATCCATGAAGGCAGTAGGATAGGCAGGTAAGGGAATTAAGAAGGGTCAAAGCCACTGAATACATGAGCAGGGAGGTGTCATGTTGGAGCTTTACAGGATTTTGGTGAGACCACAACTGGAATACTGGGTGCAGTTCTGGTCATCGCATTATAGGAAGGATGTGATTGTACTGGGGGGGGGGGCAAAGGAGATCCACCAGGATGTTGCATTAGATTGAGCATTGCCTAAACCTGCAGGAGTGTTCTGCTGTGTGTGTGTGTGGCTATGGTAACCCACCTAGCCTGCACATCCCTGGACATTATGGCCAATTCAGCATGGCCAATCCACCTAACTTGAACATCTTTGAAATCAGAGCACCCGAAGGGTACCCAAGCAGACAACATGCAAAACTCCACACAGCCACCCAAGGCTGGAATCAAACTCTGGTTCCTGGCACTGTGCTCCAGCAATGCTAACCTCTGAGTCACTCTCGACTGGGGAATTTTTTTTTGGATTCAGATCAACTTGCTGTACTCAGATTCACATCTTTATTATGAACGGCCAAATCACCATAATTCCAATTTCGCATCAAAGAGAGAGAGAGAAAGAGATGAGGGGTGGTGAAGTTTGATTTAACTTGATTTACTATTGTCACTTTTTTTCAAATAAATTGATGGGATGGGGGCACCGTTGGCCGGGCCCGTGTTTATTGGCCATCCCTAATAGCCCAGAGGGCAGTTAAGAGTCACAGTACAAACAGGTAACCACTTCCCGTCTCCTGGTTCTCTCTTCATCCAAGGGTTACCCCTCCCACATTGTTGTGGGCTCGATGGCAGGTTCCTTCCTGAAAGAGCATCTCAGCCCAGGCTGGGGCGTGGTTTATTGGGCTCGGCTGGCTCTGTGTCTCTCTGGTAGTAGGTTCTCCGATCCAGACTGCACACCATCGCGATCCTCTCGTTTCCTTCACCCGGGCAACACCGATCCAGGAACGGCCGGAGAGAAGCAGAGACCGGGGAAGGAAACGCCTGTAGCCAGGCAGGCAGACAGCAGCGAGAGGAGCCCGGACTCCGAGAGAGAAACAACGGAACATTGGCTGGGTTTCATCCAGAGGAGGGCGGGAGGAGTTACTGAGAGAGACAGAGAGAGGGAGAGGAGTTACCGAGAGAGAGAGAGAGAGAGTTACCGAGAGAGGGAGGAGAGGAGTTACTGAGGGACAGAGAAAGAGAGAGAGGAGTTACAGAGGGACAGAGAGAGGAGGAACGAGAGAGAGCAGTTACTGAGGGAGAGAGATGAGTTAGTGGAGGAAAGGGATTACAAAGGGAGAGGGGTTAAAGAGGGAGAGGGGTTACAAAGGGATAACGGAGAGAGGGAGAGGTGTTAAAGTGGGAGAGGAATTCCAGAGGGAGAGCAGTTCCGGGGGGAAGAGGGCGTAAAAGTCGGAGTCATTCGCTGAATCTTGGGGAAAAGGGAAGACAAGAGTCTAACAACGAGGGGACTGGCTGGTGCGACCTCTCCAGCAAATTGCAGTCACTCCTTCCCCACGGCCTGGTGGAGGCAGTGCTGCCCAGCACTGAGAGCATCCATTCTGCGTTTGCCTATCGCCTATAGGCTGGGGACACTGCCCTCTGGAAAGTGCCATGCCCAAGTTGAGCCAGCGTTGTACCCGTTGGTCGTGCATCAGATCAGCGCTGTGTGTACTCAGTGTGGTCTTGTTGTGCCAATGGCTGCTGGTCCAGAGAGGAGGGGGCCGGCTGACCCTCAGGCTGGTGAAACCAGGCGCCAGTCCAATGCAGGAACACCTCCTGCTGGTCGAAGAGAACTCCACCTGCTGGCAGATCATCCAGGGGGACAGGCAGGAGGTGGAAAGGGCCCTCCTCAACTCCATTAGTGTCTCCCTCAAGCACCAGGCCGTCACTGAGGGAGATTATCTGAACATGACCCGAAATTGCAGATCGTTTGTGAGGGCCCGCAAGTATATCACTGTCCCCCTGAGCCCTGAGGAGGAACACTTCCCCTTGGCTTACTCCATGGTCATCCACCAGAGCATTGAGATGTTCGAGAGGCTTCTACGGAGCATTTACGCCCCACAGAATGTCTACTGTATCCACGTGGACCGCAAATCCCCGAGTCAATTTCATGCGGCCGTTCAGGCCATCGCTTCGTGTTTCCACAATGTCTTTGTCGCAGCCAAGCTGGAGTGGGTCACCTATGCTGGATGGAGCAGAGTTCAGGCAGATCTCAACTGCATGAAGGAGCTGTTGGAGAGCCCTGTCCCCTGGAGGTACTTCATCAATGTGTGTGGCCAAGACTTCCCCCTGAAGACCAACCGGGAGATAGTCCGCAGCCTCAGAGCTCTGAACGGCTCCAACGTGATTGAGTCGGATCCTGCACCAGGGTTCAAAAAGGTAACCGCCTTCCTGTCTGCTCGGCCTCTCTTCATCCAAGTGTTTTCCATCCTCCCTCCCTCTCTCTCTCCCCTCCAGTCCTTTACCTCTCGACTGTACAAAGAGATACAGAGTTGTTAAAAGTGTTCAATTGCATGGAGGGAGGTTCAGAATGTACAAAGGAATATGGAGGAGTTGGAGAGTTGAGCTGCAGAGGAGAAGGGCAATTGACGTTTCAAGTCGGAAACTTTCATCAGAACCAGGGGAGAGAAAGGGGCTGCAGAATAAATGGGGGTGTGGGGCTGGGGAAAGGTGGATGGGATGGTGATTGGTGGATGTAGGGAGGAGGTGGCTGTGATTGGACAGTGGGTGGGGTGGCCAAGATGGGTGGAAAGGAAGATGGTCAGGTGAAAGGGATGGGGTAGAGAGAGAGGGCTGGGCCTGGGATAAGGAGGGATAGTGACGGATTACGCGAGTATACAGGAATGTAGGTAGGTTAAGAGTGTAGGAGAAAGTGAGGACTACAGATGCTGGAGATCAGAGACAAGAGTGTGGCACTGGAAAAGCACAATGGGTCAGGCAGGATCTGATTTGGACATAAGCCCTTCATCAGGAATGAGGCTTGTGGACCAGGGGGCTTAGAGGTAAGTGGGATGGGTGTGGGGCTGGGGGTGGAAGGTAGCTGGGAATGAGATAGATAGATGAAGGTATGCTGGGGGGTGGGGGAGGGGGTGTGTGTGTGGAAGGTAGAGTGGACAGGTGGGAAGCAAGATGGACCGGTCAGGAGGGTGGTGCTGAGTTGGAGGCTTGGGACTGCGATGAATTGGGGTGGGGAAATGAGGAAACTAGTGAAATCGACATTGATCCACCTGGTTGCAGAGTTCCAAGGTGGAATATCCAGGCATTAGCTGGTAAGGGTTTGGTGATGGAGGCGGCCCAGAACCTGTATGCCCTTGGTGGGAGGGGGAGTTAAAGTGTTCAGCCATGGGGCGGTGGGGTTGGTTGGTGGGTGTGAGTGTCCCAGAAATGTTCGCTGAAACAATCCACAAGTCAGAGTTCTGTCTCCCCGGTGTAGAGGAGACCACATTGGGTGCAATGGATGCAGTAGATGACATTGGTGGAGGTACAAGTATATTTCTGTCAGATGTGGAAGGATCCTTTGGAGGCTTGGACGGAGGGGAGGTGGGGGGGGGGGGGGGAGGTGTGGGTGCAGGTTTTGCACTTCTTTCAGAGGCCAGGGAAGGTGCCAGGAGGGGAGGGTGGGTTGGTAGAGGGTGTGAATCTGACAAGGGAATTGCAAAGGGAATGGTCTCTGAAATGCAGGTGGAGTGCAGAGGGAAATATGTCCCTAATGGTGCGGTCTGTTTGTAAGTGGCAGAAGTGGTGGAGGATAATGCAATGTATCCGGCTGTTGGTGGGGCAGAAGGTGAAGACCAAGGGGTTCTGTCCCTGTCACGTTGGGAGGAGTGTGGTTCAAGGGTGAAGGTACAGGAAATGGAGCAGATGCACTGGGGGGCATTGTCAACCATGTGGGAGAGGAAATTGTAGTTTTTGAGGTAGGACGCCATCTGGGATGTTCTGTGGTGGAATTGGTCCTCCTGGGAACAGAGGCAGAGAAATTGGGAAATAAGGGATAGTGTTTTTATAGGGGCAGGGTGTGAGAAGGTGTATTTCAGGTAGCTGTGGGAGTTGGTGGGTTTGTAGTAGATGTCCACGGTTAGTCGGTTGCCAGAGATGGAGAGGTCCAGGAAGGGGAAGCAGGTGTCAGAGATTGTCCGGGTGAATTTGAGGTCAGGTTGGAAGGTGTTGGTAGAACTAATGAACTTTTCAACTACCTCATGCAAATACGAGGTAGTGCTAATCCAGTCATCAATGTAGTGGAGGAAAACGTGGGGAATGGTACCGCTGGATGAAGAGGCAGGCATAGATGGGGCCCATGTGGGTGCTCATGGCTACCCCTTAAGAGTTAAGAGTGAACAGAAGAATGTAAGTTCAGTTCAGAGCATGTAAAGGATTGTTCTTAGGTTGATATTGAAATAGTCTCACAAACTTGATTGAGTTTTTTGAAGTAACAAAGAGGATTGATCAGGGCAGAGCAGTAGATGTCATCTGTATGGACTTCAGTAAGGTATTCAACAAGTTTCCCCATGAGAGACTGATTAGCAAGATTAGATCTCATGGAATACAGGGAGAACTAGCCATTTGGATACAGAACTGGCTCAAAAGATAGAAGACACAGGGTGGTGGAGGGTTGTTTTTCAGACTGGAGGCCTGTCACCAGTGAAGTGCCACAAGGATCGGTGCTGGGCCCTCTACTTTTTGTCATTTACATAAATGATTCGGATGCGAGCATAAGAGATACAGTTAGTAAGTTTGCAGATGACACCAAAATTGAAGGTGTAGTGGACAGCGAAGAGGGTTAGCTCAGATTACAACAGGATCAGGACTTGATGGGCCAATGGGCTGAGACATGGCAGATGGAGTTTAATTCACATAAATGTGAGGTGCTGCATTTTGGGAAAGCAAAGCTTAGCAGGACTTATACACTTAATGGTAAGGTCCTTGGGAGTGTCGCTGAACAAAGAGACCTTGGAGTGCAAGTTCGTAGCTCCTTGAAGCGGAGTCGCAGGTAGATAGGATAGTGAAAGCAGCGTTTGGTATATGCTCCTTTATTGATCAGAGTATGGAGTACAGAAGTTACGAGGTCATGTTGCGGCTGTACAAGACATGTTGTAATATTGCATGCAATTCTGGGTCTCCTTCCTATTGGAGAGATGTTGTGAAACTTGAAAGGATTCCAAAATGATTTACAAGGATGTTGCCAGGGTTGGAGGATTTGAGCTATAGGGAGAGGCTGAACAGGCTGAGGCTGTTTTCCCTGGAGCGTCAGAGGCTGAGGGGTGACCTTAGAGAGGTTTACAAAATTATGGGGGGCATGGATAGGATAAATAGACAAAGTCTTTTCCCTGGGGTCGGGGAGTCCAGAACTAGAGGGCATTCGTTTCGGGTGAGAGGGGAAAGATATAAAAGAGACCTGAGCGGCAACATTTTCATGGAGTGTGGTACGCATATGGAATGAGCTGCCAGAGGATGTGGTGGAGGCTGGTACAACTGCAACAGTTAAGAGGCATTTGGATGGGTATATGAATAGGAAGGCTTTGGAGGGATATGGGCCGGGTGCTGGCAGGTGGGACTAGATTGGGTTGGGATATCTGGTCGGCGTGGACAGGTTGGACCGAAGGGTCTGTTTCCGTGCTGTACATCTCTAGGACTGTAAGTGGGTACTGCAGATGCTGGAGATTACTGTCAAGATTAGAGCAGTGTTGTAAAAGCACAGCAGGTCAGGCAGCATCCGAGGAGCAGGAAACCTCTACATCAGGAATAACTTCACAGAGGCCATTATCCAGTCACCAACTCACCCTTTTGTTTACACATGGAGCCCTTGACACGGATCCAACTTCCTCAGAGCCAGCTCAGAGTGAACAGAGCATCTGATCGTCCTGTTTATTTTTTTTTCGGAAGCGGCCTCAGAAGTAGCAGTCGAAGTCGTCCCCAGGTGTAGGTAGGCCCAGGCAGCAGCAGCAGCAGCAGAGGCGCAGGTGAGGTCCAGGCTTCAGTAGCAGGAGCAGGCACAGACCCAGACTGTAGCAGCAGTGGTGGTAGTAGCTGAGCACAGCTTCAAATTAACAGAAGAAATAAGCAGAAAGAAACCACAACAAACTATGAAAAAAAAAATAAACTCCTCAGGAGGAGGACACCAACAGCAGCACATAAGACACACTGAGGCTATTTCAAAGTCAGTCTCCTCTCAAGAGGATTGAAGAGTCCTTCATATGCTGAGCCAGCTCTCTGAGCAGATCCCTTGACATGCCTGTTTATTTTTCTTCCACTACCACCCAACAGCAGTCGTGCGTATTTTTCCCTTGTGACCAAGTCATGTGTGTAGGTGTCAGATGCAGTGAAAAACAACAAGTGTGTAAATCTTAATTTATGTGGGAAATAGAACCCACTCACTTCATAATTTCAGTCCAAGACAAGATCTGCAGCAGCAGTATCATCTGATATACTCTTGCAAGAGTGGTGTCTACAAGGTAGGCACACAGTACAAAACCTTGATTCAATTCATTTCTCTTTCCCTCCTCCCACTACTCCAAACCCAGCACCCATTCCTCTTGTTTATCTCTTGCCTTATCTGGCCTTGTGCGTAACAGTACAGGTTTTGCTTGGCCATTTCACTACGTCCCTCTGTGGTCTATTGTTGGCGTATATCCTCCTTCACTGCCATCTGCTTCCTTGCTTTTTAAAGCAACATTTCCTCTCATTCTTCGTCCACACTGAGCCTTATGGCCTCTTGATTGTGGTTTTTGTTTTTGCAGAAGCGGGAAACAGATGCTTCTCGGTGTTTGTACAAAGCATATCTAGCTTAACCTACACTCCCCTTCCTCTTTCATGATTTAGCTTTGTGATTTCGCAGACATTTGTAATTGCTCCTCACAATTTATATTCCATCACCAGGAAGAAAGGAAACAGACAGTCCTGTTTATTTATATTTTATTAAACAATTCACAGTTTATACAAACAATTACATTTACAGCGATATACAGAGAAACAGCAATTTTACAAGGGAGGGGAATGACAAAGCCAACCCCAAACCCTGACCTTCAACCAGTTTTCAGGGAAATGAGAACAAACCTCAAATCCCAGTTTCAATCATTACAAACAGTAACAATGACATTCATACATATAAGACAGTCCAATTGTGTAAGAAACAGAGCATACAATACAGACCCCCAAAAAAACCAGCAAGCCTTCCCCCCCAAAATCCCTCCCACCTTCTGGAAGCTCTAAGGCAGCCTGCCCGTACGCACCTTCCGGGCCTCGGTCCGCCCTGACACACCTTTCGACCACTTGTAGGACAGCCCATCCAGATTACCCCTTCTCAGGACGACAGCGCTCAGAATGGCCTACCCACCTACTGGCTTTAGGGGCAACAGGCATCAGGGTGGCCTACCCACTCTTTGGTTCTCAGGGGTGACAGCTTTCAGGACCACCCATGAATGTCCCAGCTCACAGTAAGGCCTGCAGACCCAGGGACACACAAGACAGTGCAGGTGATAAGCCCAACAAGAAACACGATAGAGTTAATTGTGAAAAAACAGAGTCCAAATATTGAGTCTTCAAAAAAAAAAAGAGTTCTCAGGAACAGAGTCCATTCCAGTTTACGACATGTGTTGTCAGAAATAGAGACCACTGCTAAAAACAGGGTCTACAACCAAGGGCAGAGTCCACTCCCAAAGGCAGCAAATGCACACCCCAGAGCACATAGATGTTCAGTCTCCATGGAGTCCTGGCACATCCTTGGAGAGCCAGGCCCACTCACAGGAACACAGTACATTGTAAAGGTAGTTAACCTCACAGGGGTTTTGGTCCACTCCTGAAGGAAAGGTCTTCTCCCAAACTCCAGGATACAGCAAGTGCTCATCTCCCAGCACACACACAGGTGTTCAACCTTCAGAGGCCCAGTCTCAGGGCTAGGCCTCCCCACAGGAACAACTCCTCTGATAAAATGTATGTCTTCCACAAGGGCTCAGTCCAAACAGTGAGGACACATACAAAAAAACAAAGAAAACTAGAGTCCAAGGGCTAAGCCCTACCACAAAATTAACATTGTCCTTTTCTCAAAAGTGAAGAAAAGAGTAACACACAGATTGTAACCAGCCAGTGAAACAACAATCCCCTAATGAGAACTGAGTTACACCTGAGACACATTATGTGCATCAGGAGTTTAACAATCAGTCCTCACTAAAGGAAGACCAGTTAACAAGCTGGCTAAATAATTCAGCTAGTTCAGGAATCAGGTATCCCCCACACAAAAAACAAGCAGAAACCAACAGTAACACACTGTGACCCAGCCAGCACAGAGTCAGTCCCCTAAATCGAGAAGACCTCTGAATCTCCTGTTTATAAATTTTATGAAACAGTTTATAAAAACAGTTAACATTTACAACTGTACACAAGAGGCAGCAATTTTACAAGGGAGAGGAGCATTCCCCTGTTTTTGTTTTATTTTATTAAACAAGTACAAAAAAGAGGTTACAGCACAACAGTTAACATTTACAGCTGTATACAACAGAAATTTTGCAAGGGAGAGGAGCAGCAAATCTCGGCCCCAAACCCTACCGTTCAACCAGTTCACAGGGAATTGAGGACAAACCATAAATCCCAGTTTCAAATATGAAAAGACAGCAACAATGATATTTATGCATAAGACAATCCTGTTACATTAAAAAGTGCAGATAATACAGACCCAGCAAGACCCCGTCCCTCTCACCTTCCGACCACTCTAAGGCAGCCCGCCCCTACGTGCCTTCCGGCTCTCAGTCCGCCCTGACACACCTTTCGACCACCTCTAGGACTGCCCGCCCCAGTACCCACCTGGGTGACAACGCTGAGGACGGCTGCCAACCTTCTAGCTCTCGGTCTGCCCCTACATACCATTGGGCTCTCACCCACCCCGATGCGCCATCTGGCCAGTGGCTATCCTGGCACACTTTTCGGCCACCTCTAGGACAGCCTGTGTCGACAGTGTGCAGGGCAGCCCACAAGCCTTCTGGATCTCAGCCCGTCCCTACGCGCTTTCTGGCTCTCGGCTGCTCTGACACAGCTTTCGACCACCTCGAGGACAGCCCGTCCCGATTACCCCTTTTCAGGATGACAGTGCTCAGAACGGTCTACCCACCATCTAGCTCTCGGGAGACTGTCATAGGGTGGCCTACCAACCTTCAGGTTCACAGGATGGCCTACCCACTCACCCCAGGTGGGTACTGGGGCGGGCAGTCCTAGAGGTGGTCGAAAGGTGTGTCAGGGCGGACTGAGAGCCGGAAGGCACGTAGGGGCGGGCTGCCTTAGAGTGGTCGGAAGGTGAGAGGGACGGGGTCTTGCTGGGTCTGTATTATCTGCACTTTTTAATGTAACAGGATTGTCTTATGCATAAATGTCATTGTTGCTGTCTTTTCATATTTGAGTGGGAGGCTCTCGGGGTGACAGCTTTCAGGACGACCCATGAGCCTCCCAGCTCACGGTAAGACCTGCCAGACCCAGGGACATGCAAGACAGTGCAGGTGATAAACCCAACAAACCAGATGACAGTTAATTACCAACAAACAGAGTCCTTTCTAGTCCAGAGTCCATTAGCACAGACATTTTTCTTCAAAATGTAGTGTCCATTTCCAGGCCTGAGGGGTGGAGAGAGTGCCTTGATGAGACCACATCAGAATCAGTCTGTACATTTTTCTCTCATTTAAAACATAAAATAATTACATTGACAGCAAGTTTCACCTGCCTTTTTCCTGGGAATGAAGGGTTTATCTTATGAAGGAAGGTTGAACAAATTGGCTTTTATACATTTATGTTTGGAAATCTGAGAGATCTTTTTGAAATGTATAAATTTCTCTGAGGGGACATGATAAGGTGGTTGATGGGACATTGCTTTCTCTTGTAGGTTTGACAAGATGTTCTGTACAATAAGATATCGTCAGAGTCCTACAGCACCGAAACATACCCTTTTGTCCAACTCATCCATGCCAAGCAGGTATCCTAATTGGAACTAGTCCCATTATCCTGTGTTTGGTCCATATCCCCCTAAACTTGTCCTATTTATGTGGTCTGTTAAATCTTGTGATTGTACCCACTACAACAATTCTTTTTGGCAACTTGCTCTGTATTTGCACCACCCTCAGGTCTCACCTTAAACCTATGCCCTCTGGGTTTGGACTCCCCTATCCCAGGGCTATTCACTTTTATTGATTTCCCCCACAATTTTATAAACCGCGATATGATCACCCTTCACCCTCCGATACTCCAGTGAGAAAAGTCCTAGCCTATCTAGCCTCTCCTTATAACTAAAACCCTGCAGTCCTGGCAACATCTTTGTAAATCTATTCTGCATCCTTTGCAGTTTAACAACACCCTTCCAACAGCAGGTCGATCACATTATTTACCCAATACTCCAAAAGTGAACTCACCAATGCCTTGCAGAATTATTTTCCCCTGAGACGGCTGTTGCACTGTGTAAATCTCTTCTGTACAAAGTTGTGAAGGCTGAGTTGATGAAGTTATGAAAGGGTGAGCAAGGTGACCTTTTTTTAAAAAAAGATAAGGACCCCGGGGCAACCAATAGAAATGTGGAATTGAAATTGCAACCAGAAGAGCAGTGATCTTCTTGAATGGTGGAGCAGACTTGAAGGGACGAATGGCTGACTTTTGCTATGATATTGGTGGAGACAGGTTATACCTTAGTTCAAATAAAGAGTAGGGAGTTTTCTGACCACTCAGCTAAGGAAAGGGTCCTCCTGATAACATGAACCTTGAAGTTAATCTCCCTCTGCACCAGTCACAGAATTAAAGAATTCTTGCGGAAGGATGCCATTCAGCCCATTGTGTCTGTAATTATTCCACATTTAGTACCAATCTCCTGCATTTCCTCACTCAACTCTGGCAACATCCTTGTAAATCTTTTCTGAACCTTTTCAAGTTTCACAACATCCTTCCTATAGCAGGGAGACCAGAATTGCATGCTGTATTCCAGAAGTTGCCAAACCAATGTCCTGTTCAGCCACAGCATGACCTCCCAACTCCTACACATAATGCACTGACCAATAATGGCAAGCATAGCAAACGACTTCTTCACTACCCTGTTTATCTGCGACTCCATTTTCAAGAAACTATGAATCAGCATTCCAAGATCTCTTGCTTCATCGTCACTCCCCAGACTTTACCATGAAGTGTATTATTCCTGCCCTGATTTGCCTTTCCAAAATGGAGCACCTCACATTTCTCGACATTAAACTCCATCTGGCAGTCCTCGGCCTATTAGCCCATCTGATCAAGATCCCGTTGTACGCGGAGGTTGACTTGAAATATTACTCTGGATGTAGGTTTGCTCGTTGAGCTGGAAGGTTCATTTTCAGATGTTTGTCACCATACTAGGCAACATCTTCAGTGAACCTTCCAACTCAGCGAACAAATCTACATCTAGAACCTCAACCTGAGCTACAAACCTTCTCAAACCTTGCTGATGTATTACTGTCATATATAATCGAGTTACAGTAAAAAATGTTGTCTTATGTGCTTTACAGTCAGATATTGATAGGTTAAGTTGGCAAAAATGTTGGCAAATGGAGTGCAATGTGGGAAAATGTGAAGTTGTTCATCTGGAAGGGAAATCAAAAGAATAGAATATTATTTAAATGGAGAAAGCTTCAGAAAGTTGCAATACAAAGGGACTTGGGGGAACTAGTGAATGAAACATGGAAAGCTCGCACACGGGGGCAGCAGGTAATTGGGAAGACTAATGGAATATTGGATGAAAACAGAAATTTCTGGGGAGACTCAGCAGGTCGGGTAGCATTTGTGGAGAGAAAACAGAGTCAATGTTTTGAGTCTGGTGACCTTTCTTCAGAACTGAAGTGGAATGTTTGCCCTTACTTGAAGGGGGGGGGGGGGGGGGGTGGTTGGAGTATAAAAGTCAGGAAGTCTTACTGCAACTGTGCAAGGTGCTTGTGGGAGTACATCTGGAGCACTGCGAGCACTTCTGGTCACCTTATTTAAGAAAACATGTTGTTTCATTGGAGGAAGTTAAGAGAATGTTCAGTGGGATGGCCCCCATTATGGAGGGATTGTCTTAAAAACAAAAGGCTAAACAGGATTCTACTCACTGGAGTTTAGAAGAATGAGAGGTGACCTCATTGAAATGGACAGGATTAAGGGGCTTGACAGGATAAATGCTGAAAGGATGTTTCTCCTCATGGGAGAGTCCAGGACCAGGGGGGGTACTGTCTCAGAATAAAGGGGCACCAGTTTAAGACTGAGATGAGGTGGAATTTCCTCTCTCAGAAGGTTGTGAATCTTTGGAATTCCTTGCCACAGACAGCTGTCCTTGCATATATTTAAGGTTCAGATGGATAGATTCTTGCTCAGTTGGGGAATTAAGCGTTATGGGGATAGGGCAAGAACATGGACTTGAGGAATGTTGAATCAGCCACGATCCTAGTGAAGCTGGCTTGAGGGACCAAATGGCCGACTCCTGTCCCGACTTGTTAATGGTCTTACATTTACTGATGAAACTGTTCAAAGATGTTATCGCACAACTCTGGAGCAAAAGCGACTTAAACCTGGGTCTCCGAGGCTCACACCGCATGGATCCTAGTTTACTTTGTATCATGCACTTGACATTGATGCTGGCAGTTATGGCTGCAATTCGCACCAACCTGCCTTAGATCAAATTAATGAAGCGAAGCCAATGCAGGTTTTCAAAAGGTAAGTCTCTAACATCGCATCATGCATTGATGAAGTAGCTGAGAATTCGAATGCAGAGAATGTTGTCTGAACTGGATTCAATGAAGTGTTTCACTAGACACTAGATAAAAACGGCTGGACAACAAAATTGACAACACAAGCCCTGATTCATGGATCTTGTTTTGGATGGGTGGTTGGGAGATGGGAATGATCCACAGAGCTGGGACATATAAACATCAAGACCCGGAGCAGGAGAAGATGATTTGGCCCTCCATGAGGCCCACCATACTATATGATCATGGCTAATGCTCAATCTCAATGCCATACTACCACTTTCTCCCCATGCCTTTGATGCTTTTGAAACCTAAATATTTGTTAATCGCATTCTTGGATATATTCAATGACTCAAACTCCACAGCTTTCTGTGGTACAGAATTCCATAACTTCACTATCCTGTAAGTTAAGAAATGTTTCCGCATCTCAGCCCTAAATAGACGACTGCTTTTATTCAATATGTCAGTGATATCAATCTTGCAGTATGTGGCAAAATGCCCATATTCGGGACAATGATAAACCTGGAGGATTAGCAAATGGTGAGGATGATGTGAATTGTTCAGAGTCACCACAATGAACAGACAGCATCCAGTCAGAGGTGAATACAGAAGAGTGTAAGGTGATATGTTTTGGGAGAAGGTAATAGAAATGTAATGGCACAATCGTAAAGAGTGCGCAGGATTAGAGGGATCTGGCGATAAACATTCATCAACATTAGAAGATGGGGGAGGCCATAAGAGGGTAGAAAAGCAGAAGGCTTCATAAATAGAGGCATTGATGCCAATAAATGGTTGAGTTATGCTGCATGTCGAATTGGTTTAGCCCCAGTTGGATTGTTGTGGTCATTTCCGGTGACTATAAAATGATGTGAGGACCCTCAGGATAGGGAGGAGATTTCGCAGAATGGTGCCAGGGTTTAAGTTGGATGGCTCAGTTGGAAAGGTCAACGATGCTCCCATTGGAATAAAGGAGATTGGAGTGAGGTTTATTCAATGGGTGAGCACTCGGTAATTAAGACAAGGAAATATACTTCACTGTTTACCGATTGTACAAGTGCAATGGAATGCAGACGTAAGATTTTGGGTTAGAGGCATAGTAGGGAGATCTGAGGAATTGAAATGCAAATTAAGCCTAAACTACATTTGTATGAGATGATGGCAAGTTCCGATGTAAGTTGTATAAAAGAAAATCAGCTCCCATACATACAAGGAACAAGAGTAGGCCATTGGCCCTTTTGATCCTGTTCCACCATCCACATTCCTGCATACCATCGATAATCTATCCTCCCCTTGGTAACCAAGGATCCATATCTCCCATGCATGATGCCACAAGGACCGAGGATAAAAGATATCTTTTGATACAATGTAAATAAAGTGTCTTGTGTCTTGCGGAAGGGGTGGCACGGTGGCTCAGTGGTTAGCACTGTTGCCTCACAGCGCCAAAGACCTGGGTTCGATTCCAGCCTTGGGCGACTGTCTGTGTGGAGTTTGCACATTCTCCCCATGTCTGCGTGGGTTTCCTCCAGATGCTCTGGTTTCCTGCCACAATCCACAAAGATGTGCAGGCCAGGTAGATTTGTCGTGCTAAATTGCCCATAGTGTTCGGGTGCATTCGTCAGGGGTAAATATCGGGTAGGGTAATGGGTATGGATGGGTTGCTCTTCACAGGATTGGTGTGGACTTGTTGGGCCAAATGGCCTGTTTCCATACTGTAGAGAATCTAATGTGTGGTGTCCTTCACTCTGAGGGAGGAGCTTTGGATTCAAGTCCTACTCCAGGAGCTGATGGCCATAGGAAGGTGTCTTCATTGCTGTTGTGAGACACTCAAGAGCATGGGCCAAGTGCTGCAAAATGTGATGAGAACAGCTCAGAGCTTGTCTTTTTGACCAGTGCAGACACGATGGGCTGAAGGGCAACTTATTATTTTGATGCTCTAAACCTCAATAACCAGAGAGCATGGAGTCATAGCATCATGCAGTATGGAACAGACCCTTCAGTTCAGGTGAAGGGTGGAAGATATAGGGGGGATGTCAGGGGTAGGTTCTTTACCCAGAGAGTGGTGGGGGCATGGGATGCACTGCCTGTGGGAGTGGCAGAGTCAGAATCATTGGTGACCTTTAAGCGGCAATTGGATAAGTACATAGATAGGTGTTTAAGCTAGGACAAGTGTTCAGCACAACATCGTGGGCCGAAGGGCCTGTTATGTGCTGTATTGTTCTATGTTCTATGTTCAACCTGTCTGCGCTGACCAGTCATCCCAATCTGACCTAGTCCCATTTGCCAGCCTTTGGCACATATCTCTCTCACCTATTCCTATTCATGTCCACATCTAGATGCCTTTTAAATATTGTCATTGTACCAGCCGCCTCCACCACCTCTTGGTAGCTCATTCCAGGCACACGTCATCCACTGCGTGAAAGACCCTCAGGTCTTTCCCCTCTCACCTTAAACCTATGCTTCTAGTTTTGGACTCCCCCACCCTTGGGAAAAGACCTTTGGCTATACAGCCGATGTGGAAGGAATCAAAATGGGACAAGAACAGAAAAGGAGGTCAGCTAAACAATTCTGAGCAGCAACAGAAAAGTGCAGCCAAGCACGTATGCAAGCTAGCTAGCTTACTGAAACTGGCCCCAGCTAAGTGAGAAGGTAGGAAGACCGAAACAACACTCAACAGGTGTTGTAGAAGTTTAAGGTCAATGATCTAATGCTAAACGTCATGTAAATAGATCAGGATCTGATTGATCAGTTGTGTTGCTAAGGCTTGAAATCAAAATGTAATTCGTGAAAAGGGAACGCTGATTTGTGTGTAAAAGTGTGATTGCAACTGCCTGTTTCAGACTCTCCAGGCAAGGGTGGGCTTTGACCCGGCTGGTCGAGTCTTCTTGCATGTATGTGATAAAGGAAGCTGTGTGAAGTGTACTATCATCCGGCTGATCATTTCAACATGGATCCATGCTCCTCCTGATTTTATGAACTTCTGTAAGGATACCCCTCAGCATCCAACACTCCAGGGAAAATAGCCCCAGCCTATTCAACCTCTTACTGTAGCTCAAACCCTCCAATCTCGGCAACATCCTGGTAAATCTCTTCTGCACCCTCTCAAGTTTAACAACATCCTTTCTTTCGAAGGGTGACCAGAATTGTATGCAGTATTTTAAAAGTGGCCTCACCAATGTCTTCTACAGACAATAGATCACACTTGGTAATGGCAAATGCATATCAGAGATAGTCAAAGATACTCCTACTTATAGACAATAGGTGCAGGAGTAGCACCACCATTCATTATGATCATGGCTAATCATCCACAATCAGTATCCTGTTCCTGCCTTATCCCCATAACCCTTGATTCCACTATCTTTCAGAGCTCTATCCATCTCTGTTACAGCTGCAACATTACATCCCAACTCGTATACTCAATGCACGGACCAATGAAAGTAAAGGTATCAAACACCTACTTCACCACCCTGTCTATCTGCAATGCAACTTTCAAAGAACTATATCCCTGCACACCATGTCCTTCTCTCGAAGGCAAAAGCTCTGTGTTCAAGTCCCACTCCAGGAGTTGATGACCACAGGAAAGTGTCTCCATTGCACTGGTGAGGCATGAAAGGCAATGTTCCAAGTGCTGGAAAATGAGACTGGAGTAGCAAGGAGCCTGTTTTGCCAGCACAGATACGATGGGCTGAAGGATCTATTTTTCTGGTGCTCTCAACCTTTATGACCAGAGGGCACAGCTTGAAGTGTATTTTTGGAGCCAGATCCACTGGGAGAGTTTGAGGATGAGTTTTATGTTTGCTCAGCGAATGAGCATTGGGAGATGGTTTGGGAGGCAGGGATTTGGGGAAGTAGGCAGGTGACTGGCACTAGGCAATAGGAGTGAGAAAAGCCTGAGGGGCTGAATGGCCTTGTTCTCCACTGTAAGGTGAGTAACTGAGAGAAGGAGTGTGCATGGATCTTGCCGGAGCTGGGGGCAAGAAGAGTGCAAAGGAGTTGGGGAGGGAAAAAGCCATAGGCAAAGTTGAAAAGCTATCATTTCTGCTTTCTTGTCTCTCTCACTCTCTCTTGTGCCTGCCTTTTAGAAACGTTGGCAATACCACCATGATACCCTCGACCAAGTCGTCTTGACAGCGCAACTGAAAGACCAGCCGAACATCAGCACCTCCATCTTCGTGGGCAGCGCCTACTTCATGGCCTCCAGAGAGTTTGTCAGCCATGTGTTTGATAGTGCCGAGATCCAGGCCTTCCTCAAGTGGTCGGAGGACACCTACAGCCCGGACGAGCATGTGTGGGCTACCCTGCACAGAATGCCCAATGTACCCGGCTCCATCCCGTACACCCAAGGAGCCACCAGGACACTTGGCCGGGCAGTAAAGTGGTCCTTTGAGGCTGGTGACGTTGCGAGGGGTGCCCTATACCCTCCCTGCACGGGAAGGTATCGCCACTTGGTTTGTGTGTACGGGGCAGGAGATCTACAGTGGGTGGTCCGTCAGAGATGTTTCTTTGCAAATAAGTTTGACCCCAATATGGACAACACAGCAGTACAGTGCATGGAGGAATATCTCCGAAACAGGACACTTGGTAAAATTGGGGCTGGGTTGGAGGTTGGGACAGAGTAAACCTCAGTAATGGTGGTAGGGGTGGTGGGTGAGACATCGGAAACACTAAGAGACTGGGCACTGTGAAACTGGGCACTGTGAGATTGTATACTATAACACTGGGTGCTGTGGAGGCCAGGCACAGTGAGACTGCATGCTGTAACATGGCCATTGTAACACTAGACAGTGAGAGGCTGGGCACTGTAGTGTTGTGCACTGTCGAGATTGGATACCTTAATACTATCCACTGTAACACTGGGCACTGTGAGACTTAGCACTGTAACATTAGTTACTGTGAGAGTCAAAATGTATGGTGCTGGAAAAGCATGGCAGGTCAGGCAGCATCCGAGGAGCAGGAGAACCGATATTTCAGGTATAAGCCCTTCATCAGGAATGTGGGGGAATAAGGGGGTTGAGATAAATAGAGGGAGGGTGGGGCTTTTGGGGAAGGTAGCTGGGAAGGTGCTCGGTAAATCCATCGGTGTTGGGGGGGCGGGGGGGGGGGTGATTGTGATTGGTCGGTGGGGAAGGTCGAACATATAGTTAGGAAGGAAGATGGACAGGTCAAGAGGAGAGAGCAGATTTAGAGGGTTGGATCTGGGATGAGGTGCGGGAAGAGGAGAGATTTGGAAACTAGTGTCGTTAATGTTGATGCCATGTGGTTGAGGGTCCCAAGGCAGAAGATGAGGTGTTCTTCCTCCAGTTGTCAGATAGCTTGGATTTGGTGGTGCAGGAAGTGTCATTGTGGAGTGGGAGGAGGAGTTGAAGTGGTTGGCTACAGGTCAATGGAGTTATTTGTGCCCAGTCTCACAGGGACACATCCACTAATAATACTCAACAGTGCACGAGTGGACACTGCATTACTGGAACACTGCACGAGTGGGCACTGCATTACTGGAACACTGCACGAGTGGGCACTGCCTTACTGGAACACTGCACGAGTGGGCACTGCCTTACTGGAACACTGCACGAGTGGGCACTGCCTTACTGGAACACTGCACGAGTGGGCACTGTACAGCTGGACACTGCAAGACCAGTGTTGTGACCATCACTTTTTTTTATTTTTCTCATTTTGGTTTGGAACTGTGAGTCCAAATTGAGAATTGAACTTTGAACAGTGGCTAGTTCTTCTTTTTAAAAAAAGTGGAGAGACAAAAGACTGATGTTTGCTGTTAGGATCTGGCCAGGAAAGATAATGCAGGTGAATTACTGCTCTCTGAACACAGCAGACGCTTCAGCACCGAGATGTAGTTCTGCTCAGGGACTGACAGCTGGATGGATAGTGAATGGGTCAGTCAGTAAGAGGAATGCTGCCGGGCAGGTAACCACAGAGAATGGTGAGAAAGAAAGCAAAAACCATGAGTGACCTCGCTCTGACTGGATTTTGGGCTTGGAGGAAGTGCTTCTTTGGAAGTTGCTGGACTGGTCTGGTCTTCTTTTTGGTTTGACTTTGTCTAGTTATTTCCCCAGTTGTTAACTTGTTAAAAGGTCTGAGATGAGAATGTGAGTCTTCGGGAATGAGTATTAGTCTCCACAGGTCTTCAGAATTTGTTCGCATTGACTGGTGACTTTAAGTTCAAACATGGTATACAGTTCTTGTGCCTGTAATACAACCCAGCATCAAAGGATTTCATGATGGCCTCGATTTATCATTGAAACTAAAATTTTAAACAGGTTTATCTCTTAACTGTCTGCTGGTGTGCGAATTGGGGGTGGGGGTGGGGGGGTGGGTTGGGGGGGGGGGAGGTTTGCATGGGTTTATGATCATCTGTATTCTGCTAAAGTGACATAAACAGAAATTAACAATTTATTAACTTATAAACTTGATATCCAAGATCTGTTATTTGTAAATTCTGGTAAGGAACAATTGAACGATTTTGAGGGTCATTGAATGTCACTGTGTTGCAAATCCAGTGATTGGGAGGTTGGTTTTGGTTCAGCTTCATTTTCCTGTGTCACTCCGGACACCGCACCTCCGGGCACAATAACTCTGGACATAGTGTCATACAGGGAGTGACAATGTCCAGAGTTATTGTGCTCGGAGGTACGGTGTCTGGACTGACAGTGTCATACAGGGAGTGACAATGTCCAGAGTTATTGTGCTCGGAGGTACGGTGTCTGGACTGACAGTGTCATACAGGGAGTGACAGTCACTCCGGACACCGTACCTCCGGGCACAATAACTTGGGACATTGTCACTCCCTGTATGACACTGTCAGTCCAGACACTCCACTGTCACTCCGGTTACAACACTGTAACTCTGGACACTATCACTAGATACTGTGAGATCAGACTGTGACCCTGGACAGTGTAATGCTGGACATTGCGATGTCAGATGTTTTAACTATAGACACTAACACCAGAAATAGTGACACTGGATATCATTTGGATGCAGATAGAAATGAAAACAGTCAAAAAGAAAACAAATGAGATAGAATCTACTTGTAGAAATGGGAACTAAATGGGACTGAGTGAGAATGATTATGGCTGTTTAATGAACAGAAATCAGAACACTGTAATAATGTCCACATCTAATTGAGGGTCTCGGGGTGGTTTGTATAAAGAATACCAGATATGCGGGAGTGAGTTTCAGACTGGAATCTAATCAAGGGGTTCAGGGTGGTTTCTGTACAAATGACGGAAGCTGACCTATGTGTGTGAATGTCCTGTGTTAGTCTAACATTCAGGGATTGTTTAATGGAGCTTGCTTCATACTTCAAGGACTCAGATATCTCCATTTTATCCATCTCCCACCAAAATTGACAGGGCAATGACAGCAGAAGCTATACAAAGAGAAATGCTGCCACTGTGATGCCACATGTAATGCCATCTGTATACATCCAGGGTAGGAACAATCCTGGGATTGATCCCTCCACTCCATCCTCATCAAACACTCCCAGGACAGAGACAGAATGGTGTTAGGTACAGAGGAAGAACACACCTCAACTACGTGCCCTTCATTGTTCCTTTGGCCATGGGTTTGAAATGCCTTCTCCACACTGTCATAGGACTATAGATCTGTCTCTGAATTTTGTTTCATCATTTAGGCATGTATTCAGCCCAGTGAGCCCTCACAGCTCTCTCTCCCTCATAAGCATAGATATTGTGTCTGTCTCTCCTCTTCTGTCTCCCCATTTCTCTCCTGTGTGTGACTCTCTCTCTTTCTCTCGTTGCCTCTCACTTCTCTGCCTCCCTCCCTCATCGCTGCTTTCTGTGGGTTTTCTGTGGGTTCGTGACACCATTGCGATGTTAAGAGAGACTGTACCATGAATGTCACAGTGTTTGGTGTGCCCTGGAGGATGGAGGAGTAGCTGGTGGGCAGTAAACAAGGTCATTTCCAGCTTGGTGAGCTAGTACCACCCCGACCTCAAATTTACCTGGACCGTGTCAGACTCCTCCCTCCCCTTCCTGGACCTCTCCATTTCTATCTCGGGCGACTGACTCAACACAGAAATTTACTACAAACTGACCGATCCCACAGCTACCTAGATTACACCTCCTCCCACCCTGCTCCCTGTAAAAACGCCATCCCATATTCCCAATTCCTTCGCCTCCGCCGCATCTGCTCCCAGGAGGACCAATTCCACTACCGAACAGCCCAAATGGCCTCCTTCTTCAAAGACCGCAATTTCCCCTCCGACGTAGTCGATGATACTCTCCACCACATCTCCTCCACTTCCCGCACCACCGCCCTTGAATCCTGCCCCTCCAATCGCCACCAGGACAGAACCCCACTGGACCTCACCTTCCACCCCACCAACCTCCGGATACATCGTATCATCCTTCATCATTTCCACCATCTCCAAACAGACCCCACCACCAGGGATATATTTCCCTCCCCACCCCTATCAGCGTTCCGGAGTGACCACTCCCTCCGCGACTCCCTTGTCAGGTCCATACCCCCCCACCAACCCAACCTCCACTCCCGGCACCTTCCCCTGCAACCACAAGAAGTGCAAAACTTGCACCCACACCTCCCCCCAAGGCCCCAGTGGATCCTTCCATATCAGTTGCAAATTTACCTGCACCTCCACACACCATTTACTGTATCCGCTGCACCCGATGTGGTCTCCTCTACATTGAGGAGACAGGCCACCTACTTGCAGAACGTTTCAGGGAACACGTCTGGGACACCCGCACCAACCAACCAACCACCCCGTGGCTGAACACTTGAACGCCCCCTCCCACTCCGCCAAGGACATGCAGGTCCTTGGCCTTCCTCCATCACCAGACCCTGGCCACACGACGCCTGGAGGAACAGCGCCTCATCTTCCGCCCAGGAACCCTCCAACCACACGGGATGAATGTAGATTTCTCCAGCTTCCTCATTTCCCCTCCCCGCACCTTATCTCAGTCCCAAACCCCGGATTCAGCACCGCCGTCTTGACCTGCAATCTTCTTCCCGACCTCTCCGCCCCCACCCCCTCTCTGGCCTATCACCCTCACCCTCACCTCCTTCCACCTATCGTATTCCCAGAGCCCCTCCCCCAAATTCCCCCCCACCTTTTATCTCAGCCCGCTTGGCACACTAGCCTCATTACTGAAGAAGGGCTTATGCCTGAAACATCGATTCTTCTGCTCCTCAGATGCTGCCTGGCCTGCTGCGCTTTTTCAGCACCACACTTTTCAACTCCGGTCTCCAGCATCTGCAGTCCTCACTTTCTCCGAGCTAGTACCAAGTGGGGCTGCCTGTAGGGTCACTGCTAAAGACACAGGCACTTACAATTGATAGCAATGAGTAGCTGAAGGGAACAAATGTAATGTTTCCAGGTTCACTGAAAAGACCTATGGTGGGTGGGAAAGAAAGCTGTGGGGATGACCAAAGATACAGGCAACTTCGCTGAGTGAGGAAGGAATTAGTAGATGGAATATAATGTGCAGCAGATATTTCCAAACTAATTTAGTGACTGATTAAAATTCCCATTCCTTGCCCAGTCCATCCTTCTACACCCAAAGGTGATTTGTCCCTGTGGGACAGCAGTGTAGGTCAAACTGCGGGATATGAAGATGGGAACTGTGAAGTGTTCCCAGTCTGAGCCACAACATGAGGAGCACAAGGATTGAGATGACTATTCTGTCATGGAAGTTGACTGAGTTTTTGAAACAAGGTCCCTGTGATTGACAACACTATAAACCTGGCAGCATCCAGAACCAGTGGAATCACAGATGGAAGTGGGAAGGGACTGGGCAAGGGTAGAAAAAAATCAAGTCAATGTTCTGGGGACATGAGTTTGAATCCTACCGCGGCAGATCGTGGGAATTGAATTCAATTTCAGGCGAAAAGGAAGGAGTCTTCCCCATTACAACATTGTTGTGAAAACCCGTCTGATACACTAATGTGCTTTAGGTAAGGAAATTTGCCATTTGACCTGGTCTGGCTTACATGTGACTCCAGACCCACAGCAATGTGCTTGACCTTTAACTACCCCTCTAGGCAACTGGGGATGGAGAATAATGCCAGCCCAATCAATGATGCTTCCATTTGTGAGCAAACTTAAATAAAGTTCTCCAGCTCTGGTACCCTCCTGGTAATCTTCCTGTGCCAACTCTCCAAGATTGATGAATTCTTTGGCAATGCAGTTCAGTTCAGTTCCCAGTTCAACATTTAGCTCAATTAACAGGGTTTGTATACCTCTAATTTTTAATGTTTGCTTTAATGATTAATTGCATTAGGTACTCAACTTGCAAAGATCATAGAATCCCTACACTGCAGAAAGAGACCATTTGGCCCATTGAGTTTGCATCGACCCTCCACAACCCAGGCCCTGGTCATGACATGGGCTGCTTCAGGCCCAGCCAACTCCATTTTCACCTGTAGCTCCATGATCAGCTTGTCTTTCTCCCTGCCTCACAATTATTCATCCCTTTGTCTGCCAGACTGCTCTTCTCTCTCTTTCTGGGCTCCATCTATTGGAGGAGTGGGACACAAGTAAGTTGTTCTCTCTTACTGGTTCCCTTCATGCGAGTTTCAGGTCTAGTCTGGTTGACAATGTCCAGACAAAGTGACGAATTTGGTCCCTAGTGCTGCAACTGCGAATCTGATGCTCCCCAGTCAGAATCTGTTCTCCGTCCTTGCCATTTGAAGCATGTCTTTGAGGTGGTGTTTAAAGGGGAATCAACATTTAGGAGGGAAGTGATGTAATAATCAGTAAAAACAATCTTGACCATGTCTGTCTTGCGACTAGTTGTTAGGAAGAAGTACTTTACTGTGTTCATTTTGTGTGTTGCCAATTTCAATGTCGAAGCTGAAACCTAATAGCATTCCTGTTTTCGTTCCTCACTCATGTCTGAAACATACATCTTTAACCATACATTATATATCAGTCAGAACTATTTAATGTCTTCTGAAAACACTTCTGGGCCAGACCAGGTAAGATTCCCAAACTCCCTTTGGTGAAGGACATGAGTGAAGCAGATGTGTATTTACAGCAATTGGTGTTTGGTTCTGCAATGAGACTATGAAACTAACTTTCAATTCCAGATGGATTAATTATTTGAGATTAAATTCTGCCAATTGCTGGTATGTGTATCCTGGGTCACTGCATTACAAGTCCAGTGAGGTTCCCCCAGTCCAACTACATCATAATTTACATTATTCCTCAAATATCAACACCTTAGTTTCCTACAGCACTGTCTGTGTGCACAGCAGCTCATTCAATTCTCTCTCCCCCACCATTTACGCCATTTGTTACTGTGTAGCTGCTACAGTTTAATTTCAAAATGTGTGCATTTCAGTTGGAAAATACAAATGATTCTGTAATTTTAACCTTATTAATTGATTGGTTATTAATCATTTATTTCATTCTTAGATTATGGAGTAATCAGTTCATTTCAGATGGAAAGAGGTAGCTCTGATCACTGAGATAATGCATAGGGCAGAGCGAGAGATAGGGAAGAGAGAGAGAAAGAAAAAAATGGAGACAGAGAGAAAGAGAAGGACAGGGAGAAGGAGATAGAAAGACGGAGGCAGACAAAAGGACACAGAGAGAGAGAAAAGAGGAAAAGTCAGACAGGGACAAACAGAAGTTAAGACATGGACAGACTGAAGTGGTGATACTCATATTCCAGTTAGTCCCAGCTCTCTTGATGGTTTCTCATTTTCCTTCTCTCCCATGAGGTTTGCTTCAGCCTGGGAATGTATCAGTGTGTTGTATATTTGTGAGTAATCTCTGTGTCTGTGTCTCTGTCCAATGGAGTCTCTTTTGTTTTGGGGGTTAATTCCCTCTTTCTCTTTCTCTTGTGTTTAAAATGATCCCCTCTGCTGAACACCCCGTGCCATTGCACAAGCATCAACAGCATTTCCTTTAAGTGAACTTTTTTGGAATTGAAGTAACAGGTTCTTATTCCATCAAAACGTCTGATCCACTGCATTATTCCCTTGATGTAAAACATGTTGTGCCAGCAGCTGCCCTGACATATACAATGTACTGGGGGAATGTTCAGCTCAGTGTTGTTGTTACTGCAAACATTTATAAACTTTCCATTGTTAGCTGGCAACAACAAGTCCCTTCAATATTACCTTACTCCCACCCTGATATACTTTCCAACCATCAATAACCACAAAGCAATCTGGGGTTATTCAGCACCTAAATATGATCTTCAATAAATCACCTCACTTTCACACAGTGATTCAAACAACATGAAAAATGACAGATAAAAACTGAAAGAACGGCAGATGTTGTAAATCAAAACAAAAACAAAAGTTGCTGGAAAAGCTCAGCAGGTCTGGCAGCATTGGTGGAGAGAAATCAGAGGTAATATTTCAATTTAAGTGGCCCTACCTCAGAACTGTCATCCAAACAGGAGCTGAACATACTAAACTGCCCTATGTGAGGCAAGTTCCCTGAATAGCCATCCCCAACCAGCAAAGGGTTTTGTCATGAACAACTAGTCATAAAGTGAACACAGGTGAGCAGTCATTCCCACTCTCCTCCATTCCAATCATCCAGAATGCAAGGAAGATGCAATAAACATTCTAAGAAGCAGATTGGCTAAAATTGCCCAGCAAGATCTTGAACTGACTTGTACTTCAGCAATTAATACGGTTGGAATTTATATATCTGTATAAATCTGCCTCTGTGGTGTGAATCACCATCACTGCTTGGACAGACATCCCATGTGACAATCGGTGCAATGACGTCCCACACCATGAAGCAAAGAGCATCTTGTAAATCACGGTTGACAGATGATTCATATTCTTTTAGCAGTGTGCTGCTGATGGACTATGATCCATTTACAGGTTCCAACTCACAAGTCTCTCAATGTTGAATTTCAGTTCAACTGGAGGGCACAACAGAGAGAAAGCACTGCAGATGCTGGAGATTTAAATTAAAGAGTGTGGTGTTGGAAAAGCACAGCAGGTCAGGCAGCATCCGAGGAGCAGGAGAATAGACATTTTGAGCATAAGCTCTTCATCAGGAATACACAATAGCAGCACTGACTTTCACTCTGTTGGGCCAAATGTTCTTGATCCTGATTGGAGCCTTGGAGCAGCACAAAAATATCAAATATCCTAAATCACATGTCAGTCATCATAAACCAACTTGGCTTTCATCTGTGACAAATCCTTTTGGACCAACCAATTTCCACAGTGGTGAGGCCTCTGGACCAGGTCCAACAACAGATTTCACAAAGTTGATGGCGTACTGCATCAAGGTGTAACACTATGGCCTCACAGTGAATTGGTCTAAAAATATATCCAGACATTTATCTCTAAAATGTCAGTACTAACAAAATAATAATAGCAATAATAAATACTTATGCAAATTAATAGCCTAAAATGAAATAACAATCCCAAGCAAATGTACATGGGAGTATCTTCACATAGACCATTATCATTTGTGGAACACCAGAGGATAACAGCAACAAAGGGCAAGATGGGAAACGTCCTGTTTGACAAAGTTGTTTGATCCTCTCTGGGACAGCTGCTATCACAACACTCCAGATCTCAGTGTTTGTCCTGTTAAACTGTACACCACAGCACTATGCCTCTTTCTACAAATAGCATAACTCATGTCTTTTTGACAAACAAATAATTCAACAATACACATCATAAATGGAACCTTGTGCTTAACACCGCTCCCAGCGACCTGTCCTCAAAAACATCATGTCCCCAAACATCCATTGATTGATGAAAACACACAGATAGTCAATGCCATCCATGCTCACCATCAGTTGTCACTCCATAACGACCTGCTCAACTCACCTTTTGCTAATATTGTAGCTGGGCTCCCATTTGGAGTAAGCTGCCTGAGCAAGATCCACCAACAAAATCTCTTTACATCAAGGAATGGGAAACACCAGATGTCACTGAGAAGTGGGTCATTACAAAACACATCTGAGAAATAGCAGGCTTTAAACTACTACAGGGAAAGACTGTCTTGCTGAACACTTTCTTGACCAGATAGGGTCAGTGCTCAGCTAAATTCCATCAATGTGGCCTCAGTGTATACACATTCTGTATTGCATAGAGAAACCCACAATACTGCACAATACCGAGGAGCCTCCTATCTGACAAACTATTCACTTTAAACTCAGTTAATGAGCACACAGTCATTTCGCATATCAGGTGTACAGTGGAAATATAGAGATTTATGTAACATAAGTTGTTACAAGATTTACCAGGCATACTAACAATGTGAAGGATGATGTAGCATACTTTCAAGATAATTAGCCTTGGAAAGTACATGTTGTTGTTTGTGAAATAACCTCTCCCTTCCTGCTGCTGGCAATGTCTCAGAATTGGAGAATTATCTCATAATTGAAGAAGAGACAGTTTCAGAGACTATTTTATCTTGTGTGGTATCTCATTATTTTCAAAATCATTGAATGACAACAGGTTTATTTTAATGATATGATATCATTTGAGATTTATGTTTGTACTTTAATACTCCAAAGACTGGATTAATCTGAACCTATTAGGTCTCAAATGCTAATTCCAATTTGTATTCAAACAATAAGACTTGCATGATTTCACCCACTATCAGTCCCATCAATATTGAAATATCTTTCAATATTCCTTTCAGCGATGACCTTCATTTTGCTGAGGCTATTCAGCCAATCAATACCTCATGTTGTAGAACACCTTGAAAGCTGTTTTACTAAATACAGTTATCCCACTGCTTTTCTTGTTCATTCAGTTTTGTAACTCATTTCAGAAATTCTATCTGTCAATGAGCACCCTGGTACAGAACCAAAAGCTGATGCTGACTACAACAACTGCTAGAACTCATACTTGGCAATACTTTCTTAAAATAAATACAAAGAAAAACAGGAACAAATTCAGATCCTTATCCTCAGAATTCTCAAATGACAGAATCACATTGAACAGAAGAGGCCCTTTGGACCATTGTGTTTGTCCCACCAAAATGACACTAAATCTACATCAGTTCCAATTATATAGCACTTGGCCCATAGCCTTGAATGTTATGACATTTCAAGTGCTCTTCCAAGTACTTTCATGAGGTTTCCGATTTCAATTTCAGGCCCCTCGCCAACCACTAGGTGGGAAGAATTTTCCTCATGTCCCCTCTAAACCTCCTGCCTTTCAGCTTAAAATTATAGTATCCTGTTATAGACCCTTTGACTAAGGGGAACAACTGCTTTCTATTCACCCTGTCGATGGTCTTCATAGATACTCCGATCTCTGTTCTTAGTGAAGCAACCCGAGCTTATACAGCCTCCCTCTTCACAGCTAAATTGCTACAGCCTAAGCAACACTCTGCTGAACCTCCTTTGCACTCCCTCCAATGCAAACACATCCTTCCCATGCTGCAGTGACCAGAACTACACACAATAGTCCAACTATGGCCTAAACAAAGTCCAACAGCACTTCCCTGCTCTTATAACCGACGTTTTGACTAGTAAAGGCACATATCCTCTACGCCTTCTTAACTACCCTATTAGCCAGACCTGCCACCTTCGGGTGACCATCCTCCAAGGTGGACTTCGGGACAGGCAGCAGAGGAAAGTGGCCGAGCAGAGGCTAATAGCTAAGTTCGGTACCCATAGGGAGGGCCTCAACCAGGACCGTGGGCTCATGTCACATTACAGGTGATCACCATTGCGCTACACACACACACAGATATTCCTACACACACACACACACACACACATTCTCTCACATACACATGGACACAGGTACACACAGACGCGCACACGACACCCACACACACCCTTATAGACACACCCACTCCCACACTCACATGCACCCCCTCGCAGACTTAAGACAATCTGCACTCACTACACACATACACATTCTCACACTCACAACCCCCACCCCAGACAGACAGACACACACACACACAGACAGACAAAGACCCACATGCACACATATATTTTGTGGGGTGAATTTGTACTTGCAGAGTTACATTGCAATTTGCTCAAAAACTGCATACATTGATGTAGAACTCTGAGCTCAAAACTGAATGAATTTATGTAAAACTCTGATCTTACTTTTTAGATTGGAATCAATCTAAACATCAGGTCATAGACAGAGAACACAGGGGGCTAACACTTTCAACATATTGTCTAGCTATCAATATTGTTAACAGCTAACCCGAGAATGCAACTTTAAAAAAAAGGTTTTGTGATTTACACATGAAAGAAGTGAAACTATCACTTTATTCTAACAGATGAAAGGCTTAACAGACAATCAATTTTTTAATGTATAATTTCAGTTCCATCACACTGTAAATTTTTGCTATAAATTCTGTGTTACGATTGAGCCCTCCACAATCACCTGATGAAGGAGCAACGCTCCGAAAGCTGGTGTGCTTCCAATTAAACCTGTTGGACTATAACCTGGTGTTGTGTGATTTTTAATTTTATTCTAATTGCAGTAGTAATGTTTTCCTTAATTAAATATACCATTCCCTCTCCTCTCTTACTATCCCTCCTTTAACACCTAAAGCCTGAAATGTTGAGCTGCCTCTCTTGTCAATTCCTCAGCCAAGCTTCTGTAGTCGCTTTGACATCCCAAACCCACATTCCCATACATGCGCTGAGCTTATCAGCCTTACCTGAGAGTTAAATCATTCTCTGACCACTCATGTCTGTCTTTTTGAATTAACTTGTTCTTTTCTGATTCAGAACCATCCTCATATTTCTGTCTATGTACTGTTACTTAGAAGCTCCCACCTCACCACTCAAAATGTTGACAGGATCCGAAACTAGAACTAGCAAGTCTCCCCAGTCGGATATTGGTCCCTTTCCAGTTCAGGTGAAACCCATCCTTTATGAACAGATCTTTTATGTCCCAGAAGAGATCCCAACGATCCAAGAAACTGAATCCCTGCACATTGCACCACCTTTTCAGCCATTGATTTATCAATCCTATCCTTCCCTCAAGCGAAACCTCAAAAACGCAGAAATTCTGTGCCGTCCACAGTTCGGAAATAAGCCCTTCATCAGGAATGTGACTTGTTTTCAATAGATTCCAGTATCTGCAGTAATCTGCTCCTACATTTTCCCCTGTATCAGCTTTTATTTCTCCCTGTCTCACAATTATCCATCCCCTTTATATCTGCGTCTCTTCTCTCTCTCTCTGGGCTCTATCGCCACCTATTGCAGGAGTGAGAGCCACTAACTGCACTTTTTTTCCGAGATACTTTCAGTCCTGATGAAGGGTCACTGAATCTGAAACGTTACCTTTGTTTTAACTCCACAGAAGCTGCCAAACCCGCCGAGTTTCTCCAGCGATTTCTCTTTTCATCCACATTCACTTCCCGATGACGTCCCCACGCGGGACCGCACTTCTATTGGCTATAAGCACGAGATTGACAGATGTTCTGATCAATCAGAGCTGGATGTGAGTAAAGGCCCGCCCTGAGGGCTCACGCGGGGTCTCGAGGCGCGGCCGTTTAACCGACTCTGCGCGAGTTTATTTTTAAATCTTTCCAGTGAAGGTGAGAAAACAGCGATGATACTAATCAGTAAATTGTTAATGTGCGGAAACACTGAGGAGGAAAGGTTTTCTATCCAATTACCTGTCCAAATGTTGTTGGCACTCGGGGTTAACAGGACACCAGATCAGGATGAGATCCATCCAAGGATCCTGATTGAAGTGAGAGGGGGCACTGGCCACAACATTACAGTCTCCTCTGGACTGAGAGGAGGTGTCAGGAGACTGGAGGGTTATCAACATTATGACCTTGTTCTGTGAAGATTTGTAAATTAATCCTGGAATTGACAGCCTTGTCAGTTTAACACTGGTGTTGGGAGAGCTTCTGGAAACAACTATTGTGATAAAACTGATAATCACATGGATAAAGGTGGGTTGGTTAAAAAATGTCAAGGGGAAATTGTGTAAACTATCTTGCTGAAGTTTTCTGATGACTTAACAGAATGGGTCGATGAGGGCAATGTTACTGATGAGATTAACATGGATTTCCAGAAGATAGCATACAACAAATTGTGCGGAAGATTATAAATCATGGTACAAGAGGCACGGGCAACATGGATACAACATTAACTGAGTGATAGGAAAGAGAGAGTCAATGGTCAGTGGATATTTTTTGGCTGGAGGAAGGTTTGGAGTGGAGTTCCCAACGGGTCAATATTGGGACCGGCATATTCCTGTAAGGAGAAAGGATAAGGATAGCAAGGTAAGGGCACCATGGACAAAGAGGGAGGTTGTGAATTTACTCAAAAAGAAAAAAATAGCAAATTGAAGGTTTAGGAAGCTAAAATTGGACAAGGACTGTAAAGAATATAAAGAAAGCAGGAAAGAATTCAAGCAGGGAATTAGTAGAGCAAGAAGGGACCATGAAATTGACAAATAGGTTTAAAGAGAATTCCAAGGCATTCTAGGCATACATTAAAAAATAAAAACAAGAGGATAATGAGGGAGAAGGTAGGACCATTTGAGAATAAAGGAGTAACTTGTGCTTGGAGGCTTGCAAAATCCTAAATGAGTACTTTGTGTCAGTATTGACCCAGAAGAAGGATTTAGAGGATAGTGAGATTAGTGTGGAGCATGCTAATATGCAAGGGCATTTTGAGATCAAGAAAGAAGCGTTATTGGGTTTTTTGAAGACCATTAAGGTTGATAAGTCGCAAGGGCTTGATGCTATCTAGGCCAGGTTTTTGAGTGAGGCAAGAAAGAAGATTACTGGGACCTTGACCAAGTCATTTGTATCTTCACTAGCCACTGGAGAGGTACTGTAGGACTGGCAAGCATCTAATGTTGTTCCTCTGTTCCAGACTGCAATTAGGGATAATCCAGGAAATTATACACTAGTGAGTCTTTCATCAGTCATTGGGAAGCTATTGACAGAATTCTCCAGGATCAGATTTAAGCATATTTGGAAAAGCACTGCCTAATTAGGGACAGTGAGCATGGTTTTGTGTAGGGCATGTCGTGTCATACTAACTTGGTTGAATTGTTTGAGGAGGTGATCGATGAGGGTAGAGCGGGTGGATATTGTCTCCATGGATTTTAGTAAGGCTTTTGACAAGGTCCCTGATGGTAGGCTCATCCAGAAGGGTATAATGCATGGGATCCACAGTAATGGATGGATTCAGAATTAGTTTGCCCATAGAAGGCAGAGAGTAGTTGTGGAAGGGTGTTTTTCAGGCTGGAGAATGGTGACTAGTGGTGTTCTGCAGGGAATCAGACTGGGGCCTCTGCTTTTGTAACAGATATAAATGACTTGGATGAAGTTGTAGATGGGTGGGTTAGTAAGTTTGTAGATGATGCAAAGATCAGTAGAGTTGTGGATATTGTAGAAGGTTGTGAGAGGATGGAGCGGCATATAGATCAGATATGGTCGGAGAAGTGGCAGAGGGCGTTTAATTTGTCTAAGTGTGAGGTGCTCCTCTTTAGGAGATCAAATGTTAAGGAAAAGTATACAGTTAAGGGCAGAACCCTGAACATATCGATGTACAGTGGGATATTAGGGTTCAAGTTTGTAGCTCCCTGAAAGTGGCCACACATGTAGATCGGGTGTTAAGAAGGTGTGTGTCGTATTTCCAGTATTGGTCAGGATATTAAGTCCAAGAGTCAGGATGTCATGTTGCAGCTTTATATTATGTTGGTTAAGCCATACTTAGAATATTGCATTTGGTTTGAAGTTAAAAATCACACAACACCAGGATATAGTCCAACAGGTTTATTTCGAAGCACTAGCCTTCGCAGTGCTTTCAATGGTCATGGAATATAAAATCGTAAGACACAGAATTTATAGCAAAAGTTGACAGTGTGATGTAACTGAAATGATATATTGAAAAAGACCTGTGTCTTATAATCTTATACACCACAACCACCTGATGGAGGAGCAGCACTCCAAAAGCTAGTGCTTCCAAATAAACCTGTTCGATTATAACTTGGTGTTGTCTGATTTTTAACTTTCTCTTCCATCATTGTATAATTTGCTCTAGAAATAGACTTGCCTTACCTATGAGATAGAATGCTTTCTCGCATAACTCATGAACTGCCTTATCTGGAGACTGTCGCTAATGAGCATGTGAATACAGAGTATTGACACAAGTCCTGAGAATAATGCACCATTAATACCCACTCTTGGCAAGGTCTCAACTCTGCTGCATGCAAGTGTAAGTCGGCCATCTAGTGGCTAATTTGTGGTACTGAGTCTAGTTAAGCAAATTGTCGTTGGGCCATTTATAAATCCCCACTCAACTGGAGCTTTTCGGCGCAGTCGCGATCCATTTGTTTTATGGACTGGCTGCTACCCATGACATATTATGAGATGTAATAAGCTTGGTCAATTTCCAAGGTCTGCATCTGAGATTTTCTTCAACACCGTCCGATGAAGGAAAGCATGCCGTACGCCTTCTTGATCACCTGGTCGACCTGCATTGCCACCTTCAGGGCCTGAACACTCTGTACGTCAATTTTCCCAAGGGCATTTCCATTTACCGTGTAGTTTGCTCTCAAATTGGATCTTCCAAATTGCATCATCTCACATTTTGCCCAGATTGAACTACATCTGCCATTTCTCTGCCCAACTCTCCAATCTATTTATATTCTGCTGCATTCTCTGACAGTCTCCTTCATCATCTGCTAACTCACCAATCTCAGTGTCATCTGCAAATCAGACCACCTGTACATCACTCCGGATCATTGATGTATATAACAAACAACAGTGGTCTCAACACAGATCCCTGTGGAACACCACTGGTCACAGTTCTCCATTTTGAGAAACTCCCTTCACTGTTCCTCTGTCTCCTGTTGCCCAGCCAGATCTCCATCATCTAGCTAATACACCCTGGAGCCCCAGCAACTTCACTTTCTCCATCAGCCTACCTTGGGGAACCTTATCAAATGTCTAACTGAAGTCCATGAGTATGACATCTGCAGCCCTTCCCTCATCAATCAACTTTGTCACTTTATTTTTAGATTAGATTAGATTTCTCAAAGAATTGTCTTCAGTTTTAAATAAAAAGCCAAGCATTAAAATCCCTGTTACTCTTTCTTTCGTCAAAGCTTCCAATGGAAGTATTTCAAAATACAAACTATATTGCACCACTATTACTTTAACTTGAAGTAGTTAAAACTCTCTTTGCTCAAGGTTTTTTTGAAAAGGAACAAGCATTTGGAAAGGTCTTGGACATAAAGATGCAGGTTAGACGGAGATCTAAATGAAGACAGAATATACTCAAAATGAATTTCAGTTCTGGTGAGAATCCAGAAGTCACTCAGGAAGGGCACTGCAAAACATCATTTATTTTTTCCAAATCACTGCATAGTCAGTTGCTCAAAACAGAAGAGACCTTTGAGATGATATTGTAAAATCAGGCAGTCAGTGGAAGCGCTGCTGACATTGATTTGTCTGGAAAATTCTAACTAAAAGCAGCAAAGCATTAATCAATTTTAAAAGTTTTTAGTACAGGACATTTTTACATCATCCAGGAGAAAGTGAGGACTGCAGATGCTGGAGATCAGAGCTGAAGATGTGTCCATTCCTGAAGAAGGGCACATGCCCGAAACATCGATTCTCCTGATCCTTGGATGCTGCCTGACCTGCTGCGCTTTTCCAGCAACACATTTTCAGCATTTTTACATCATCCTCAGCTGCAAAATGCAGTCCAATTACTGCGCATGGGGAGAAGGCAGAAAGGTTTCATATTTAGTATGATTTTTATTGCTTTTGTAGGATGTTTCAGACAAACTGACCAACCAATTTAGTTTTGAAACCTGTTGTGTCTTATGAAAAGTTGTCGGAGTTGTAAGATGTTTACCTGTTTTAAGGACGTTCCTAGAACAGCTCCAATTATCATGCTCTGCTCCCAAGGCAAAACGTTTACTTCCCTCTACAGGAACTAAATAGCGCATCTACAGACCGAGTTATAACATAGATTAGACAATCAATCCAAAATTGCACTCATAAATCCATAATTTGAAGGTCTCTTATGGTAAAATGTGTGTGTCTTGTCAAGGAGGCCTGGGATCAAATCCCACCTGCTCCAGAGATGTGCAATAACTTTGAACATAGAACATATCTACAAACAATGCACCTGAAATGGAGCTCCATTTGTGTTGACAGGTTATGGATACATGATTTTCCAGCAATCTTGTTTTTAACTTACAGTTTTGCAACAGAGCCAACACTAGCAAGACTTGTCATTCACTTCCATTGAGACAGTGCTGGTGAGTTGCTGACTTGAACAACTGGTCTTTCCAGTGAAGATGCGTCTATACTGATGTTAGGCAGGGATTTTCATGACTTTGATTCAGTGACAATGTAGGAATACCAATCTAGTTCCAAATTAAGGTAGGACATGAATGTGAATGCACCTGTCAACTTTGTCCTTTTCAATGATGGAGATTCAAGAATTGGAAGGAACAGTTTGACAAGTGGCTCCAGGATACAGTAAGGACAGGAGCTGCACATGGTGCTTAACATTGTACGGTCATCAGTAAATATTCTCACCTCTGACATTATGAAGGAGCAAATAGATGCAAAGATTACAATGAAGCAAAAGATTTTCTCCCGATTTTGAAAAATCATTGGTTAAGTCCCAGTCAGAGAACTCTGCTCAACACTGGGTAACATAATATAGGACAAATGGCAACGCACAAAAAGGGGATTCACTGAAATGGTATTGAGGATAAAGGATGATAGCAAGAATAGTTGGAATCAAGAGAAGCTAGGAATATACTTCTTACAGCAGAGTAGGTGAAGGGAAGATTTGATAGAAACTGTTTATAGAAAAAGAAACAGGCTCCACTGACAGCAGGATGAATGGCCAGTGCATGTATTTGATGGACGAATGATAGTTGATAAAAGGTGGTTTGGCTCTACATGGGACTTCCCTCCAAGTGTCCATCTTCTCCATCTCCATTTACCTTTTCCCCAGGCAGAATTCAGCCCCATTCCCTATTCTCCCTCCCCTCCCTGCCCCCCCCCCCGACCCCCAACCATCATTCACCAATCCTTCCATTTCCCCTGCTTCCTATAGTTCCTTGACCTCCACATCTCCCCCCAGTCTCCCTCAAGCCCTCCAACCTCCCCTTTGCTCCACCCTCAGTGAATGGAAGTTGGTTTCTCTTGCTCTGTGACTGCATGGATAGAGCGTGCAAAAGCAGATAAGTTAGGAATACCATGCAAGCAACAAGAGAAATTACTTACCTATGCAGGGGCTATCACCAATCTGGCCGACCAAGGTGTTGGTTAGGCCTCCAGTGGAGGTGGTACAGGCCACATTCCCAAAACTGTCTCATGCAATAGCACATGGTCACTATGTTAGCAAAAAATGAAGCTTAAGAAATTGGAAATCATATATGAAGTATCAGTGCACAGCTCTTCAGTATTAAACTACTTTAACCAATTAAGCACAGCAACTAGGTTAAAATTACCTCTACTTGCTTCAGTTTAAGAGGACAAGTGTTAATGCTCCAATTATGATGTAATATTATTCGCAGACAGTCAAACTTTGGGACATGAAGTTAGTGCATGGTGTACTGAAGTTATGCTCACGTTTCTGTACAGCATTTGTCACAAAGATAAAATCTTTTATGAGTGACGGCAGAAATTGAACTCCCCCTCCCACTCTGACAAGGTGATGCAGGTCCTGGGCCTCCTCCACTGCCACTCCCTCACCCCCCGACGCCTGGAGGAAGAATGCTTAATCTTCCGTCTCAGAACACTGATGCCCTGGGATTGAAATGTGGGCTTCACCATTTCCTCATTTCCCCTCCCCCCACCTTACCCCAGTTCCAACCTTCCAGCTCAGCACCTTCCTCATGACCTGTCCCACCTGCCAATCTTCCTTCCTGCCTATCCACTCCACCCTCCTCTCTGACCTATTGCATGCTTAGCTACCTTCTCCCCATCCCCACACCCCTCCCATTTATCTCTCCACCTTGGAGGCTCCCAGCATCATTCCTGATGAAGGGCTCCTACCCGAAACATCGATTTTCCTGCTCTTCAGATGCTGCCTGACCTGCTGTGCTTTTCCAGCACCACTCTAATCTTGACTCTGATCTCCAGCATCTGCAGTCCTCACTTTCACCTAAAACTTTAACATAGCAGAAGGAAACTGCTGGTTACTGCAAGTAGAAGTGATTAACTCTGATATCACATGCCCGGTGACCGTATTCTGACGATCTGTGTACAATGTGATAAACACTATTGCGAATGTGACTATTTTAGGCAAATGGAGAGTGAATGAATAACATCCAAGTGTAAAAGTAGCTCTGGCCATAATCCAGGCTCGTGTTTCTTTCTACATTTTGGCTCAGATTCTGCAGATATGGAAATTCAGAAAATCATGCTCAACTCCAGCTCCACATCTAACACTACAGTAAAACAGGGAAGGTAACAGGCAACTTGATTCAAACAAGTACCATATTGTAAGAAATGCTAATTATATCAAATGAGCCCTCACTAAAACCCCATAACCGTAATGATACTGAGGTCAATAAAAATCATTGTACAGGATTCTGTACAAGGTATAGTTTAATGAACAAAATAAGATAGAATTAAATACTCTCCCATTTGCGAATCCACTGGGGTGGAAGCTGCTTGGACGTTTCGCTGCCATCAATCCCCTAAACGTTCTGTAATCAAAGCCTCCATTGGGACAACGAGAAACCCCAGTGTTTCAGCAAATCGCGATGCCCCTCGGTCACTGAGCATCACATGATTGGTCTGGAACAGCAACAGCTTCCAATCAGCATTTAATTAAACAAATCACAACATATCACCAACAAAAACAGAATTAGGTTGCCCTTATTTTCCCTCAAAACTGGTTGAACGGTGGGGTTTGGGGTCAGGCTTTCCACCCCTTTCCCTGTAAATTGCTGTTTCTCATACACGGCTGTTCATGTTAAAAAAGAAAAAAAAAGAAGAAAAAAAACAGAATTTGGTGGAAGACTTTAGCAAGTCTGGGCGGTATGGTGGCACAATGGTTAGCACTGTTGCCTCACAGTGCTAGAGACCCAGGTTCAATTCCCGCCTCAGGTGACTGTCTGTGTGGAGTTTGCACATTCTCCCCATGTCTGTGTGGGTTTGCTCCGGTTTCCTCCCACAGTCCAAAAATGTGCAGGTTAGGTGAATTGGCCATGCTAAATTGCCTGTAGTATGAGGTGAAGTGGGCGGGGGGAATGAGTCCGGGTGGGTTGTGCTTTGATGGGTCGAGAGAAATCAAGATTTAACATTTTGGGTCTAGTGACTCTTCCACAGAGCTGCTAGTCACTAGGAAAGCATTGTTTTTTTTATGCAGAAGATAGAGTGGGTTGGGGGTGGGGGTAGGGGAGGGAAGGAGTAAAGTGGAGATGGAGCCCAGAGAGAAGAGATAAACAGTCGGGCAGACGGCGAAGTGGAGCAGCCTGGGAAATCAAATAGCTAATAGGGGGATAAATTAATGGCTAATAATGGGTTGTATGTAATAGCAGACCATGCAAGGACAAGGCTTGGGGTTGGGGCAAGGAATGGGAGAAGGTGTTTCAAGTTCTAAAATTGTTAAACTCAGAGTCTGGAAGGCTCTAGAGCTCTCAAATAGAAAATGAGGCACTGTTCTGGAACAATGCAGCAAGCCTGACACAGTGATGTAGGCCAGAGAGCAAGATGGGATGCTGAAGTTTCAAGCAACTGGAAGCTCAGGGACATTTTTTTGCACACAGAACATGGATGTTCTGCAAAGCAGTCACCCAGTCTATGCTTTGTTTCCCCAGTTTAGTAGAGACCACATTTTGAGCAGGGATTGCAGTAAACTAAATCGAGTGAAGTATAGATTAAGTATGACTTCATCTAGAAGGTGTGATTAGCCGCTGAGATATTGATGATGGAGGAAATAAATGGGCAGATATTCCACCTTCTGGGGTTGCAGAATGAAGGAGAAGTGCACCAGAGTCTCCCAGAGGGAATGGTCCTTGCAGAAGGCTGACACAGGAGGAGAGGAGATGGAAGGACATATTTATTGATGACATTTGGAGGTGGCAGAAATGGGGCTTATGGAGTGTAGAGAGACCTAACTCCATTCTGCTTTTCTTCCCTTCTCCACATACCCCACAAAGAGGCAACATAACTGGGCTCTATGTGGGTATCCATGGCCACCTCTCTGACCTGAAGAAGGTGAGTGCCATGAAGAGAAGCTGTTCAGGTGAGGATAAGCTCAGCCAGGTGGAGGAGGGTGGTGGTGGGTAGGGCCCATCAAGCCATTTTTCCAGGAAGAATCAGAGAGCCCTGAGACCACCCTGATGGGGATGGATGGGGAAAGGATTGCTTGTCCACGGTAAAGGGGAGGTGGCTAGAGCCTGCAAACTGAAAATTCTGAAACTGACGTAAAATATCAGAGAAATTATAGATGTAAGTGGGAAGGGACTGGTCAATGGAAGAAAACCAGAATTGAGTTAGGTATCTCTACACAGCATAAGCCCCATTTCTGCCACCTCCAAGTGCCATCAACAAACTGGTAACTGTTTGTGTGGAGTTTGCACGTTCTCCTTGTGTCTGTGTGGCTTTCTTCAGGATGCTCCAGTTTCATCCCACATTCCAAAGATGTGCAGGTTCGGTGAACTGGCCAAGCCTCCCATGAGAGGAAACATCCTCCCTGCATTCTCCCTGTCAAAGCCTATGTTTCAATGAGATCACGGCTCATTCTTCTGAATCCTGGTAAGTACAGTCCCAAACTGTCCGTAAGACAATCCATCCATTCTCGGGACCATCCGAACGAATCTTCACTGAACTGCCTGCAATGGAATGATGCCTCTCCTTAAATAAAGGGACTGAAACTGTTCACAGTACTCCAGATGTCGTCTCACCAGCACCTTGTACAGTTACAGGAAGACTTCCCTACTCTTATACTCCAATCTCCTTGAAATGAGGGCCAACAATCACAATTGCCTTTTTTTTCCAGAATCCCTACAATGTGGAAACAGGCCCTTCGACCCAACAAGTCCACACTGAGCCTCTGAAGAGTAACCCACCCAGACCCATTCCCTTACCCTACTACTCTACGTTTACCCCAATCTAATGCACCTAACCTGCACAGTGCTGAACACTATGAGCCATTGGTTTAGCTCAGTTGGCAGGGCAGCTGGCTTGTAATACTAATAGCAGAAGTTCAAATGGCACCCTGGCTGAGGTTACCAAGAAGGACTCTCCTTCTCAACCTTTCCCTTTGTCTGAGATGTCGTGATCTTCAGGTTAAACCACCACCAGTGACCTCTGTCTAATGAGAGATCAGGACTATGGTCACTTTGCCTTTTCTGTTTTGTATGATTTGAAATGGACTTTAATGGACTGTATTGCACATATTATTTCATAAAGTGCTGCATACTTTTGCAACAAAAAAAATCATTGATTCACATAAATTATCCAGTTGTATTACTCAACAATTCAGTATCATCATATTCTCCCTCATCAGTGTTCTGATGTGGATAGCTGCCAGAATTTGTTTATCCAATTTGTGAAGGGCAGATTGTGCCTCACAAACCTTATTGAATTCTTTGAGAAGGTGACTAAGGAGGTGGACAAGAGTAAAGCGGTAGATGTGGTGTATATGGATTTCAATAAGGTGTTTGATAAGGTTCCCCATGGTAGGCTACTGCAAAAAATACGGAGGTATGGCATTGAGGGTGAGTTAGAGGTTTGGATTAGGAATTGGCTGGCTGGAAGAAGACAGAGGGTAGTAGTTGATGGTAAAGGTTCATCTTGGAGTGCAGTTACTAGCGGTGTTCCGCAAGGATCTGTTTTGGGACTATTGCTGTTTGTCATTTTTATAAATGACCTGGAGGAGGGGCTAGAAGGTTGGATGAGCAAGTTTGCGGATGATACGAAAGTCGGTGGAGTTGTTGACAGTGAGGCAGGATGTGTCAGGTTACAGCGGGATATAGATAAGCTGCAGAGCTGGGCAGAAAGGTGGCAAATGGAGTTCAATGTGGGTAAGTGTGAGGTGATTCACTTTGGTATGAGTAACAAAAAGATGGATTACTGGGCTAATGGTAGACTACTTGGTAGTGTAGATGAGTAGAGGGATCTTGGTGTCCATGTACACAGATCTCTGAAAGTTGCCACCCAGGTAAATAGTGCTGTGAAGAAGGCATATGGTGTACTGGCTTTTAATGGTAGAGGAATTTAGTTCCGGAGTCCTGAGGTCATGTTGCAGTTGTATAAGATTCTGGTGCAGCCGCATCTGGAGTATTGTGTGCAGTTTTGGTCGCCATACTATAGGAAGGATGTGGAGGCACTGGAACAGGTGCAGAGGAGGTTTACCAGTATGTTGCATGGTATGGTAGGAAGATCGTATGAGGAAAGGCTGAGGCACTTGGGGCTGTTTTCATTGGAGAAAAGAAGGTTTAGGGGTGACTTGACAGAGGTGTACAAGATGATTAGGGGTTTAGATAGGGTTGACCATGAGAACCTTTTTCCATGTATGGAGTCAGCTATTACGAGGGGGCATAGCTTTAAATTAAGGGGTGGTAGGTATAGGACAGATGTTAGGGGTAGATTCTTTACTCAGCGAGTCGTGAGTTCATGGAATGCCCTGCCAGTAGCAGTGGTGGACTCTCCCTCTTTATGGGCATTTAAGCGGGCATTGGATAGGCATATGGAGGATAGTGGGCTAGTGTAGGTTAGGTGGGCTTGGATCGGCGCAACATCAAGGGCCAAAGGGCCTGTACTGCGCTGTATTTTTCTATGTTCTAAACTGTACTCAAAATCTTTGAAAATCTGAATGTCCCTGTGGAGATTTCCAGAGAATATAGATAATTGGCTTCATTGACTCCAAGTTTAATTCAGTCGGGTTGCTCGAGGCAGAGTAATGCAGTCAGAAAATGCACGGAATTATTCGCAATGTCAACAAAATATATGACATGATCCTGGCCATCATTGGTATTCCGGGTAAGTGGGTTTGTACAGAAACTGTGTAAATATGCTGGTTTTACTGTGGGACTGATACTACTGACCGTCTTTCTGCAGATACCAGGTCACTTTTTATCATATATTTTCAAACTGGTCGGTTTAGTACAATGATATCTGAACCAGCAATGCCTGCAAAAGAAAAATTGATATTATCGAATCAGAAACAGAAATTGCTGGAGAAACTCTGCAGGTCTGGCAGCATCTGTGGAGAGAAAGCAAAGTCAACGTTTTGAGCCTGGTGACCCTTCTACAGAATTGAATCTGTTCCAAAAGCTTTGGTTTTGTTTCTATTTGCTTCATCGTCCCAGCTCATCTTGCTCTCCTGCTCCCACCCCTACCCAAACGGGGAATCCAGAGCAAACTGAGGTCCAGCTGCATTTGGTCCACTTTGGTGACTGAGATCACTGCTCATGATATAGTTCTTTGGCAATGTGTTTAAACTTTGGTCAGAAGGCAACTCTTCCGTATTTGGACCTTCTGATACTCATCTGCAAGAGGCCACTCAACTCATCATCCAGAGGTGTGATGGGAAATGGGGTAACGTGGTGGAATCTGGAGTGGAATTCTGGTCCAGGTAATGTCTAAAATGAGGAATGTATGACCAAACTTAAATTGACCAAGTCCCAGTACGATCCGAGGTTACAACCGGAATGGGATCCGATCTTCAACATTGTGCAGCTTTAGCTTCTCGTGACTCTAAAATAGGTGAGCTAAGTCAAAGAAAACCATTCCCATTTGTCCAGCCTGACAAGAAGTGTGCTTACATTTTCACTGATTCTGGGTTTGCCTTCTTTCAGCTTCATGATTTCCCACACCAGTCTGGGAAATGCTCAAACTGTAAAGTCAGTTAAATCAAGGTTCAAAAATCTCATTGAAACTTACAAAGATGTCAATCAGCTTTCAGGAAGTGGACTAAGGTTTATCCCATAAACTCTGTGTATTAAACTTTGGAATAGGCATGTCTGAGATTAAATTAGATCACAGTTGTGATGTTTAACCATTTGCTTAATTCAAAGTCCATGTCTTTTTGTATCAAAATACAGATATGATAGCCTGGACTCGGACAGTATGTTTGCTTCAAACTATTTTGGTCTATTTTCTTTTCTCTCCCAAGCAACAGTGAATTTAGTGGCACTTAATATTTTGTCTCTGGAAAGTGTGGCCTGTCTTCCTGCACCTCTTGCTACCTGGTGGCCATGGCAGCATCTGATCTGATGGTTGTTATCACTGAGGTCATACTGAGGCAGATCAATGTTTATTATTTCCCTTTCCTTTCTTGGATAAAACTCCTGTGTGAAGCATAAACTATGTCCTGTCAATAACAGCCACTTCTTGCTCTGTTTGGTTCAATGTCACTTTCAGCTTTGATCGTTTTGTCACTATATGCTTCCAGAAAATGAAAAACTAAATATTGCACAAAGAGAAATGCTGTTGTAGTTCTAACAACAACCTACCATGGTTTTGTATTTCAAAGCCGAGCTATTATAGTGAATCCCAGCTGGGTGGGATTTAAATGGCTCCTTACAGTTCTTAATCCATTGTTGCCATTTGATCTAATTCTGCTGCTCAACGCTCTGACAGTTAGACATATTATAATAGCCAGTCGAGTCCGTAAGGGACTGAGGGGTCAGAACAAAGAAGAGAATTACAGTGATCCAGAGATGGAGAGCAGAAGGAGGTCTATAATTTTACTCTACCATTTCTGGCAGCTTTGTTATTTTGTGATCCACATATGTGATAAATTTCATTTGCAATACTATTCCTCGAACTTATCCCATCGATGGAAATCATTCTTTACACGTATTTGAACAAGTCGGAGTTATTTTGGTGAATTTAAGTGGTTGCACAAATGCATTTATTTGTGGGGCAACACAGTCCAAATTCAGGCACCAGATTAAGAAAGCAGTGAAATGTTCTTTTCCATAAATCAGCATTGTAATGAACAAATAGAGTGTCCAAATACAGATCCTAGTGTTTCCAAAGCATGGAAGGTTTATTAATATCTTAACTTGACATTTGCATTTCTCTATTGGCTGATTTTGTGGGTGGATAAATGAGATGCTGCTGGGGAATGGTGTGTAGGGGGATGCAGGTAGTGTTGTAGATGGTAAAATAATTGTGATTCTGAAAACACTGCACAGAGCTGGTATCCCATTATCAGGTCACCTTTTATCTACATGTGCACAGTACACTGGCTGTGGGTAGCCAGCTCAGAATCAGCCCCTGAAGTGAGGAGACTGAATTTTTTTTTTTTCTTTTCTCTTAAACTATTTCAGATGGTGGTAATTCTGTGTGAAGTTGTGCTCTGTTATTATTCTTATGCAGCCTGTTTCGGAAGTCAATTGCTCATTCATTCTCTTTGCCCAATCTTTCGAAATCATAGAATCCCTACAATGCAGAAGGTGGTGATTAGGACCATTGGGTCTGCCCTAACCCTTCAAACAGCATCCCACCTAAATTCAGTGCATCAACCTACCACTGTAACCCCAATTTACCACGGTCAATTCACCGAGCATTGTACACCCCTGGACACTACTGCATAGTGAATCCACCTAACCTCTACACCTTTGGAATGAAGGAGGAAACCCACATGGACACAGAGAGAACATGCAACCTCTACACAGACAGAGGGTGGAATTGAACCCAGGTCCCTGACACTGTGAAGCAGTCATGCTAACCACTGAGCCACCATGCCAACTTTCCCACAGATGGAAGAAACTGGAATCAAATCAATGAAAACAGAGGAGTAGTTGTGGCTATATCTTCACCCCAATATTGTATAATGTTGCAGAACCATTGGCATTACCTCAGTGTCCCTTAGCTTGTTGTCAAGGAAGAGCTGAATCTCATGGTCATTTGTACAATTAATAAACTTGTACAACAAATCTGTGTAATCACTGGATGGCCGTCTGTGAAAAGGATTGATGTTTACCCTCAGAAACTCAATAAAAAAGTAAAACTTGCTGACTTTACAGGTTCATGTCAATCTCATTCATACCTTCTGTTGATCCCGTGGGAATTGTGTGAAATAATTGCTGGAATAGGGAAGGGTCCAGCAATTCCTTTCCCTCCAGCTCAGTCTGAACAGCATCAAGAAGCTGTGACTCTGGGACTGGAACAGATCTGCAGCAATCTCGGCTGGTTCTAACAAGTTAGTCTGACAGAGAGAGAAGTTTGTGTGTGGATGTGTGGATGGCACGGGCTGGGTCCTGGTCACTGGATATCCCACACTTAGTCTAGGTTCAACCCTCCCTGTTCCACTAAGCTGCCATCACCTGACTGGTCGCACTGTATACTGCAAAGGTTGTGCATCCTGACAACATCAGTCTCTAAAAATTGTCACATGCCTAATAAAGGTGTGCCAGTACAGCTACAGTGCTGGCGTGGAATACAATGTCTACACTGTGAGATAACTGATGTATGGACAGTCCACAGTGTGCAATGTATGCACTGTCTACAGTAATACAATATCTACAGTAATGCAACATCTATAATATTTGATAACTAATATACGGACACTCTGTAGTGTGCAAAATGTGAACTTCCAACAGTGATATGCTGTCTACAGTGTGTGACAATGACATGTGGACAGTTAGCAGAGTGCACGTTTTGTATTTGTCTACAGTAATACATAGTCAACAGTGTGGGAGACTAATGTCTGAACATTTAGCTGAGTGCAGCCTGAATTGAACACACGGGTGCACAATGAAATGCTGGGTCCTTTCCAGTCTTTACCATTGGACGATGCACCATTTGTTGAACTCTAAGACTGAATGGAGCCTTGTGGAGATCTGCGTTAGAGGCAAATATTTAACAGACAAATTGACAAAATTGCCGTTGGACACTGACAAGTCGACCCGACCCTGCAACCCGACATGAGATAGGGACCAGAGATGGTCAAAGTGAAGTCACAGTGAATGCAGTGGGAGCATCAAAAAATGGTCTTTTAGGGACTGGGAGGGAGATTACTTAATTAATCCTCCCTTACAAATGTGATTTCTTTCAGAGTTTTGTTAGCGGGGTCTCCAGTGTATTTGATGAGAGTGGGACAGGCACACGTGCAGATGGTCACTGGTTCCAAACTACGACCTGATCCCGACTGATTTTACACACACTGTTGATGCTGACCCTGTCATTCCCACAGGGGAACAGTTACAGCGCTGACCAATCTCTGACCCAGTGTCAAACACAGACTGTCACTAAAGTCGAACGCTGGGAATAATTACACACTTAAACATATGACTGTTTGTGTAATAAACATATGTTTATGACAAGTTGAATATCGCTTTATGTACAACTGAAGACAGGTAATAATAAGAAATAATTAATAACTAACCGGTTTATTGTACAATTGAACAAATTGCAGAGAATGGAGTACAGGAGTTGGAATGCCTTGTTGCAGGTATACAAGAGTTCTTTGAAGAAGTAACAAAGAGGGTTGATGAGGACAGAGCAGTAGATGTGATCTATATAGACTTCAGTAAGGCTTTGACAAGGTTCCCCATGGGAGACTGATTAGCAAGGTTAGATCTCATGGAATACAGGAAGAACTGGCCATCTGGATACAGAACTGGCTCAAAGGTAGAAGACAGTGGTGGTGGAGGGTTGTTTTTCAGACTGGAGGCCTGTGACCACTGGAGTGCCACATGGATCCTCTACTTTTTGTCATTTATGCTCACGTCCAAATTATTTATGTAAGAGGTACAGTTAGTAAGCTTGCAAATGACACCAAAATTGGAGGTGTAGTGGACAGAGAAGAGGGTTACCTCAGATTACAACAGTATCTGGACCAGATGGGCTAATGGGCTGAGAAGTGGCAGATGGAATTTAATTCAGACAAATGCGAATTCGTACATTTTGGGAAAGCAAATCTTAGCAGAACTTAATAGTAAGGTCCTAGGGAGCGTGGCTGAACAAAGAGACCTTGGAGTGCAGGTTCATAGCTCCTTGAAAGTGGAGTCGTAGGTAGATAGTGAAGAAGGGGTTTGGTATGCTTTCCTTTATTGGTCAGAGTATTGAGTACAGGAGTTGGGAGGTCATGTTGCAGCTGTGCAGGACATTGATTAGGCCACTGTTGGATGCAATTCTAGTCTCCTTCCTCTTGGAAAGATGTTGTGAAACTTGAAAGGGTTAAGAAAAGATTTACAAGGATGTTGCCTGGGTTGGAGGATTTGAGCTATAGGGAGAGACTGAACAGGCTCAGGCTGTTTTCCTTGGAGTGTCGGAGGCTGAGGGGTGACCTTATAGAGGTTTACAAAATTATGAGGGGCATGGATAGGCTAAATAGACAAAGTCTTTTCCCTGGGGTTGAGTAGTCCAGAACTAGAGGGCATAGGTTTAGGGTGAGAGGGGAAAGATATAAAAGAGACCTAAGGGGCAACTTTTTCACGCAGAGGGTGGTACGTGTATGGAATGAGCTGCCAGAGGATGTGGTGGAGGCTGGTACAATTGCAACATTTAAGAGGCATTTGAATGGGTATATGATCAGGAAGGGTTTGGAGGGATATGGGCTGGGTGCTGGCAGGTGGGACTAGGTTGGGTTGGAATATCTGGTCGGCGTGGACAGGTTGGACCGAAGGGTCTGTTTCCGTGCTGTACATCTCTATGACTCTATGACTCTAAAAGATATTTTGATAAATACATGAGAAGGAAAGGTTTGGAGGGATATGGGCTTGGAGCAGGCAGCTGGGACTATTTTAGTTTGGGATTACGTTCAGCATGGACTGGTTGGACCAAAGGGTCTCTCTTCATGTTATTTGACTCTCTGAACAGTTGAACGCAATTGATTGTCTTATATCCAATTTTTTTAAACATTTATGCAATTATATTCCATTGAACTCATCCATATGTAATCCAGCAAAGAGTAAAAACAATGGTTAATTGTGAGGCATTATTGTCCTGCTTGGATAACACAACAAAGAAAAAGACTTATAGACATCAATCAATCAATAAATTCCTCCTTCTGTGATGTATTTAACAATACACAAGCCATGTTTTCAGTTCCAAACAGAATGGATAATAGTTCATCCCAACAGTCATGTAAAATATGTGGTGATGAGCTGCCCAATCTCCCTGCTGCTGAGGTGAATGGTGAATCTTGTGCTACCACAAAGGGCAGATCATGCCTCCTGTAAATCACAGACTGTTGAACCTCTATTTCAAACCCACCCTGACCCGCCCCTGTAACAGTTTCAGATACATGAATGGCAGCCTTGCTGTTAGCAACGTATTCTGCATTGAACTAGGTACAGCATTCACTTACTATTTATCTAGTGAATGGTTGGGTCAAATACAATATCAGATTAGCTTTGGTTTGTAAAAGTAAACTACAAACGATGATATTCATCTCTGCAATGGCACACAATTGGTGACAGAGGTTGGGTTCAACAGTTTGATTTGCCACCTGATCTCCATTGCTATTCTCTGTCAGTGAACTGTGTTCAGTCACACACCAGGTCTGTTCATTTAATTGAGGGCCTCTTAGGATTAGTGTTCAAACCTTCGCCAACTTTTCATTTAATTTATTATTTCATCAATATTGCTTTGTCGCTGTGAACTGCAATGAGCTGGAAATGATTTTTGGATTGTGGACAGCAACTTATGTTTCAACAAAACAAACAAACAAGCTGCTGTTTGTTCGCGAGGTGGGGCTTCAAAGTTTAATGGCAGGTTAGCTCTTGATCAATAGGATCCTGTAGATGTTTCAGCACAGTGGGAGAGCAGCACATTGAACCAGAGAAGAAATGTTTGGGAATTGATCAGGCCAGTACCTGGGAATTGTTGTGAACAAGCCTGGGATAGAACATAAAATCAAAAGAACTGTGGATACTGGACATAAGAAACGAAAACAAAAATTGAGGGAAAAGCGCAGCAGGTCTGGCAGCATCTGTGGATAGATATATTTTGGTCCAATGAGCTTTCCTTAGAACAGCAATTTCCATTTGTTTCTGGGAGAGAATGAGATGGTCAATCATAGGCATAGATCATGATTTAAGTTGGTTTTTGGGACTGTGCTTTTGAGAGAATGAACTTAGCTATTGACATTACAGCATGAAGATTTAAATGCTCCCTGCCTAAACTTCCACTTTATTTCAGAATTTGAGTTCTCAGAGTGAATTCAAAGGTGGCACAGATTGATATCTTCAGAAAATTAACAAAGAAACCATTAAATATACATTGAGAATAAGATATGAAAACCACTTAATCTGGCCAGTTTTGTTACTTTATTTTAATTATCCCTTCACTGTGTTTATTTGTCTGTCTGTCTGTCTTTTGTGTGAATTGCCCTGAAAACAAGGCTATTGGTTTCAAACTTTGTTGTTTAATTTTGCTCTGCTAAAGTTCCTATATTGGTAATAAATTGCTTTTTTTTTGTTGTTTCAGTTATTAACCTACCGCCTAGGTTTCATTTATCAACAGAGTCTGCGATTGGTTATAAAGTCTAGTTAGGAATTGTTGAGGTTAAAATCTTTGAAGGTTTTCATTTTACTCTGTTGTGAACACAGAGGTACGATGATTTGGCTCAGTTCTTTGTTTCCTTGTCATAGCACTAGTTAAAGACTCTGCCAGACTCCTTGTGGCTTTGAATGTCCCACAGTGTAAGACCAACTAAGTTAGCCTGGTGCTTTTTTTTTGTTATAGTTAAGAGTACTTAGTATCAAGGTCAATGCGGTAGTAGCGTTAAAAATAAATAAAAAGCATGGAAAACTCATTGACTCTCCTTGAAAAAAAAACGATAGTAATTGTGATTCAGCTACTATAGTGACAAGTGGCTCAACAGTTAGCACTGTTTCCTCACAGCACCAGGGATCTGGGTTTGATTCCACCCCTGGGTGACTGTCTGTGTGGAGTTTGCACATTCGCCCAGTGTCTGCAGGGGGTTGCCTTTGGGTATTCTGGTTTCCTCCCACAGTCAACTATGTGCAGGTTAGATGGACTGATTGTGCTAAATTGCCCATAGTGTCCAGGGATGTGCAGACTAGATGGGTTATAGAGTCATAGAGATGTACAAGGAAACAGACCCTTTGGTCCAACTCGTCCATGCCGACCAGATATCCTTAATTAATCTAATCAAATTTGCCAGCATTTGGCCCATATCCCTCGAAATGATTCCTATTCATATACCCATCCAGATGCCTTTTAAATGTTGTAATTGCACCAGCCTCCACCATTTCCTCTGGCAGCTCATTCCATACGCACACCATCCTTTGTGTGAAGAAATTGCCCCTTAAGTACCTTTTTAAATCTTTCCCCTCTCACTTACAGATCCCAAGGAAAAGACCTTGCCTATTTACCCTAAACATGTTCCTCATGACTTTATAAACTCTTATATATAAGGTCACCCTCAGCCTTCAATGCTCCAGGGAAAACAGTCCCAGTCCATTCAGCCTCTCCCTATAGGTCAAATGCTCCAACCCTGGCAACATCCTTCTAAATCTTTTCTGTAGCCTTTCATGTCCCTTGGGAAATGCAGGGATAGGGGAGGGGTCTGGATGGGATGCACTTCAGAGGGTTGATGTAGACGAGATGGTCCAAATGACAGTTTTCTGCTCTGTAGAGATTCTGTGATCCTATGAAATTCATATCAGGTGGAATTTATAAGAGAAAATCAATGGGTCATTGCTGACATGTTATCTAATTTCACCCGGATCAAACCTATCTTAGAACTTTGCACTTGTGGATTGCAGGGGCCAATCGTTTGATTCCCTCCTCCTGAATATAACATTTCTCCAAATTCAACTCCATCACTGATTCACAACGTTGTCCAACATGAGACATTACAAAACAGTCCATTGGGTTCAATCTCAGTGCATTCTTTGGATTGGAGTCCCCAAAGTTCAAATGTTCCACAGATCCAATGGTCTTCAGAACTAAAGCTCAATTCTGAGACTCTGACAAATAATGGAATGTGTTCAGCAGTTTCCTCTTTCCAGTGACTCTGTCCATGTTTTTAATTTCTGCCTGAACATTGGCCTGCAGCCAATCTATTACCTGACAGGTCGTGTGATCAGACAGTGGACCCAGGAATGGTTCCAGATTTCGGGATGAAGTGGGTGTTGAAAGACCAACTAAAAATCAAATAAAAATCTCAAACCGACCATCATCATTCTTAAAAGCACAGTGAAGCATTTCCACCACATTCTGAGCCAGGGCGGCCAAGAATTCCTGGATGGTAAGGTGGAGAAATGTATACACAATGTTTTTAGCTGTGTCATCCCTTTCAAGGATCTCCATCATGAATCCTGAAATTAATTTGCTGGACTTCAGCTGATGCTGAATGAAGTGATTCTCATTAAAAACAATTCTCCTTTTCGAAACTCCCTGGTAAGCCAACTCCCTGAGTCGCTGTAAAACCATCCGCTGGTCCTCAACATCTCGCTTGTGGTTGTCCAAGAGATTGGAAAGGTAGATGGAGAAAAGTTGAGTGATGGTTTTGGGAAGAGGTTGCTTGCACTTCTGCTGTGTAAAGAGCGGGCCTAAGGTTGAGCAAATGATCCAGCAATATGAAGGGTTGTAGCACATGGTGTACAGGATCTCATTCTCCTTGACGTGTTTGAAGACATTGGTAGCGAGTTGCTCACTGCCAAAAAACTTTCTGACAAACTCTTTTCTTTCATCAGCAAGAAAACCCAGGATCTCAGCCCAAAGGTTGACATTGGCCTTTTCCAATGAGTCAAGGGCAGTCGGCCGGCTGGTAACCAGCACAGAACAACCTCTGAGCAGCTGTTGCTGTACCAGGGAGTGCACCATTTCAAAAATTTCACATCTGCAGTCAGGTGCAACACAGTGATTCGCAGAGACATCACCAGCCACGCGGCCAGTGAAATCAATCTGGTGTTTGTACTCATCTAATCCATCAAAAACCAAGAGAAGATATTCAGGTTTCATCCAGATATCTTCAATTATCTTTTCTAAATAAGGGTACTGATCCAATACCATTTCAGTCAGAGAAACGGCTCTGTTGATGACATTAAGATTTCGAAATGTGAAATGTAGAACAAATTGGAACTGAGGATAGATGTTTCCTGATGCCCATTCATGGACCATCCTCTGCACCATTGTTGTCTTACCAATGCCAGCCACTCCGCTAACCACCGTGGTGCCAGACAGGCTGGAGTGGCCAAAACTGCTCCTGAATAATTGATCAATCCGATTTTTTTCAAGTTCGCTGGTGATGTACTTCCGCTGCCATTCTTCATGTTCCCTACCTCTCGAAAGGAGCTCATGTTCCACTAGTCTCCGTTCAGGCAGAGTGGAAATAATGATAAGCTCTGTATATCGATCAGTGAAGGAAATGATCGTTATTTTGCTGTCTCCTTTGATGGTGTGTTTGACCACATGCTCGGTTTGGTGGAGGAGGTGTTGCTTATGTTGATCTTGTATACCTTTCATGACAATGATCAAAATTATGTTGGCATTGTTCTTATTTGTTAATTAACTACATTAAAACAATTAACAAGAAGCAAGGAGGAGTTTGAGTTGGGTAGCAATACAAAATATGTGAGTCGAATCCAAATTTTACTACGCCGTGCTAGAAATTAATCTTGCCGGATAAATACTGAATTAAATTAAATATAAACCAGGGAGAATCAGATGGATTATAGTAGATTTTACGTTATAACAGACAAGCCCCTCCACTCTTTCATCTTCTCCATCTCCATTTGAGGAGAATTTACCATTGGAATATCTGAGAAGCCAAATATTATCACATTGTTCACTTATTATTATTTACTGTATTCATTTTTGTTTTGTCTGTTGTCCTCAGTGGAGATAGTATCAGAGTGTTTATAAGATTGATGTCTGCTTCAATCTCAGACAACTTATACCTAATGTAAACATATGGCCCACTGGCTGAATAGGGACTGTGCATAACACTCACTTTTTCAATGCTGAATGTTGGGAACAGGATGACAAACCAGTGATACAATTAAATGTGCTATGTGAACCATAATTATAAAACAACACTGTCGATGTATAAGGATCACATTGGGATCTTCCACCAATTTTATCAACTCATTGTTCATTTCAGTGCGAAAGCTGAAGCCTCTCATTGTACAGTCTAAGATTGTATGTAAATGAACTCCCTATCTATTCTGAATCTTCATGTGAATCTACCTATACCCAGCTTGACCCCATATTTGATTTCATGTTTTAACAAGTTCGAGACATAGATACATAGATGAAGCAAATCTTACCCCATTATGAGCCTAAATATGTTTCCAAGTCAACTAACTACCTGGCCAGACAATTGAGTACAGTCTTTGACACAGCCACTCTATGTCAGTAAGATTTCAGCAAATATGTGCTCTTCACAAATCCAATGTTTCAGCACTGTGTGTAGAAATGTGTTTCAGGGATATGTGACTTATTGAAAAACAATTCCTTATCTAGTCCTGGTTGATCAATTAGGTCAAGCTAATATCATTGTAGCCCTATTTGTGCCTTCATTCAATGCCCAAACAACATGTGTGCAATCTGATACATGGTGAACTCTAGTACACATGCAATCGGTAGAAATATGACACTTGGATGTTTAAAGATTCTGTTTCTATACGTGACCCACATCCTCACCTTCTTTAGGTCAATGTGTGTTTCAAGTCACTGCCCAGGGTGGAGCCGACATATGAATCAAGACCTTCTTCAACCAGTACATACATATCAGTTCAGACTGTCCACACTATGAGACCACACTCTAACTTCTGTATTCACCAGATCTGACTTCATCAGTAACTAGTCTAGATGTGCATAAATCCTATCCCTTACAATTCTCTCTAAGACTTTGCCCACAACAGAAGTGAGACTCACTGGCCTATAGTTACTAGGATTATCCCTACTCCCCTTCTTGAACAAGGGAACCACGTTTGCTAGCCTCCAGTCCTCTGGCACTACTCCTGTCGACAAAGAGGACACAAAAATCAAGGCCAATGGCTCTGCAATCTCCTCCCTTGCTTCCCAGAGAATCCTGGGATAAATGCCATCAGGCCCAGGGGACTTATCTATTTTCACCCTTGCCAGAATTTCCAACACCTCTTCTCTACATATCTCAAAGCCATCCATTCTACTTATTCGTGCCTCAGTATTCATATCGACAACAATGTCCTGTTCCTGAGTGAATACTGACGAAAAGTATTCATTCAGCGCCTCCCCAATCTCTTCAGCCTCCACACGCAACTTCCCATTACTATCCTTGATTGGACCTATTCCTTCCCTAGTCATTCTTTTATTCCTAACATACCTATAGAAAGCCTTAGGGTTTTCCCTAATCCTACCAACTAAGCACCTTTCATGTCCCCTCCTTGCTGCTCTTAGCTCTCTCTTCAGGTCCTTCCGGGCTACCTTATAACTCTCAATTGCCCCTATTGAACCTTCACGCCTCATCTTTACAAAGGCCGCCCTCTTCCATTTAACAAGGGATTCCAACTCCTTATTAAACCACGGCTCCCTCACACGACCCTTTCCTCCCTGCCTGATAGGTACGTACTTATCAACGACACTCAATAGCTGCTCCTTGAACAAGTTCCACATATCAATTACGCTCTTGCCTTGGAATCTACTTTTCCAATCCACACATCCTAAGTCATGCCTCAACGCATCATAATTTCCCTGCCCCCAGCTATAACTCTTGCCCTGTAGTACACACTTATCCCTCTCCATCACTAGAGTAAAAATCACCGAATTGTGGTCACTGTCCCCAAAGTGCTCACCTACCCCTAGTTCTAATACCTGGCCTGGTTCGTTACCCAGAACCAAATCCAGTATGGCCTCACCTCTTGTTGGCTTATCTACATATTGCTGTTTGTCATTTTTATAAATGACCTGGAGGAAGGGTTAGAAGGTTGGGTGAGCAAGTTTGCGGATGATACGAAAGTCGGAGGAGTTGTAGACAGTGAGGAAGGATATGGCAGGTTACAGCGGGATATAGAGAAGCTGCAGAGCTGGGCAGAAAGGTGGCAAATGGAGTTCAATGTAGCTAAGTGTGAAGTGATTCACTTTGGTAAGAGTAATAAAAAGATGGATTACTGTGCTAATGGTAGACTACTTGGTAGTGTGGAAGAGCAGAGGGATCTTGGTGTCCATGTACACAGATCTCTGAAAGTTGCCACCCAGGTAAATAGTGCAGTGAAGAAGGCATATGGCGTACTGGCTTTTATTGGTAGAGGAATTGAGTTCCGGAGTCCTGAGGTCATGCTGCAGTTGTATAGGACTCTGGTGCGGCCGCATCTGGAATATTGTGTGCAGTTTTGGTCGCCATACTATAGGAAGGATGTGGAGGCACTGGAACGGGTGCAGAGGAAGTTTACCAGGATGTTGCCTGGTATGGTAGGAAAATCCTATGAGGAAAGGCTGAGGCACTTGGGGTTGTTTTCATTGGAGAAAAGAAGGTTTAGGGGTGATTTGATAGAGGTGTACAAGATGATTAGGGGGTTAGATAGGGTTGACAGTGAGAACCTTTTTCCACGTATGGAGTCAGCTATTACAAGGGGGCATAGCTTTAAATTAAGAGGGGGTAGATATAGGACTGATGTTAGGGGTAGGTTCTTCACTCAGCGAGTCGTAAGTTCATGGAATGCCCTGCCAGTAGCAGTAGTGGACTCTCCCTCTTTATGGGTATTTAAGCGGGCATTGGATAGGTATATGGAGGATAGTGGGTTAGTGTAGGTTAGGTGGGCTTTGATCGGCGCAACATCGAGGGCTGAAGGGCCTGTACTGCGCTGTATTCTTCTATGTTCTAACCAATTGTGATCCTATAAATGACATCATCTTTACTCAGTCTGTCATGTATTTGATTCAAGCTTTAACTGGGTCTCGAACTCTATGTGACTCCAGCCCAATACAGACTTTGTAGACTCCGAGACTCTGGCGATATTGAGGTTTACATTTGCATAAAGGCACCCTAAGGCCTTGTATTGACAGTAAAAGCAAGACTTCTATTCAGACCCTGATGTGACTGAAGGGAAAAGAAATAATGGCCTGACAAAGTACTAGGGAAGATTTTAAAACCAACTGACTTGCAAAACTGAATGTGACTTTGTGGTTCAGCATCTAAAACTGGAAAGTTGGGCTCAGTCTACTCCAGAGCAGCTGGGAAAATCAAAATGAGCATTCAGCAATTTCCAACAAAGCTCAATATCACACAAGTGGAATATAATTTGTGGCAGATGGAACACTGTCCATGCCCAAGTTCCAGTTCATTTGCTTCGTGTTGTAACTTTGATTGCAGTTTATAGAAACAGTTCATGGTAATAATTTGGAGGGTTTGTTTCCTTTCAGTGGTGAAATGTGAGACACAAATAAAATGTTAGAACTTAATTAATGCGGTACGTTTTTATGATTAACGATTATTTTTATTTTGACTTACCTTTTGAGGTGATCTGATAGCTCTCCTTCCATCTCTCCGATGCTTGCATTATAAAGCAAGTCAAAACCTGGGAAAGATGTTTCATTTCATTAGTAGTGTATGGCAGCCTCACCCATTAAAGAGGCAACCATGTTTGATTGCTAGAAATACTTGGACTGTACAACACTTCTGCTCTGAATTTCTTTCAGAATGAGTTTCAGTTTTGGTTTTGATTCTTGCATTTTCACCAATGTTTCCCAAAATATTCGTTCTCCACAGCCATTGGTTTTGGTCACTGTGTTCAGAAAATGTTTTGTTGCTTCCTTTCTCTGTTGATGCTCTGACAGATTATGGATATACTGAAATAAAAGAGAAGAACAGGTAAAATAGAAAGGGAAAAGGGAAACAATAGATGAAGGAACGGAATGGAAGAATGAATTGATGGAGGAAATGAGGGAAAAAGAAAGATGGGAAAGAAAGAAACTAAGGAAGAGCAATGGAATAAACCAGAAAGAAACAAGAAAAAGAAGAAATAGAAAGGAAAACCATGAGAGAAAATGATAAACAGCAATGTCGTAATTATGAAAAGCTGTTACATTAATGATGTTCGATTGGTGAAGAATATTCATCTCAGCACACTGATGAGACCTTCCCTCCACTTGTGAAGAAGTACTATGAGGGAGACATTAGTAGTAGGCAAAAACAAGGGCTGCAGATGCTGGAAACCAGATTCTAGATTACAGTGGTGCTGGAAAAGCACAGCAATTCAGGCAGCATCCGAGAAGCAGGAAAATCGATGTTTTGGGCAAAAGCCCTTCATCAGGAATAGAGGAATCTATTGGATATGACATGAAACTTGCAGTTAACAAGTCATGTGATAAACAAAGCCAAACTCTACAATATTGGAAGTGGAAGTTTTGGGGTTTGGGTTTGAATCCATAACAGTTGAACTATGATGTGAACATGAGATCCATGTTGTCACTTTAATAGCCTTTGATGCTAGAACCACAACACCTTCAATGAATTCCTACATTAAAAGTGGACTAGTTTCACTGCTATATCCAAAGAAACAAAAAGGAAATCCAAAACAATAAATTGGAAATTTTGTAGGAAATATTGAAAAGTTTGTAATTGCCATGATTTTATTGCAGTAAGAATTGAAAGGATATCAACGGTCATTATGGTATTTGGGGCAATTTGGGTAACTAGTTCTGATAACATCATGAAACTCCAATAATTGAAGTCATAAATATCCTTCAGCTCACCAACAGACACAATATTAACATCACTGCAACTGCATGAAGTGTTGCCTTTTCAACTCGTGTGCTTACAAAGAACAAAGAACAAAGAACAAAGATAATTTACAGTCCAGGAACAGGACCTTTGGCCCTCCAAGCCTAAGCCAATCCAAATGTACTGTCTAAACCTGTCGCCCAATTCCTAAGCATCTGTATCCCTCTGCTCCCCACCTACTCATGCATCTTAAATAAATCTACTGTGCCTGCTTCTACCACCTCTGCTGGCAACGCGCTCCAGACACCCACCACCCTCTGTGTGAAGTACTTGCCGCGTGTATCCCCCTTAACCCTTCCATCTCTCACCTTGAAAGCGTGACCTCTTGTTATTGAATCCTTCACCCTGGGTAAAAGCTTATCTCTATCCACCCTGTCTATATCCTTTATGATTTTGTAAACCTCAATCAGGTCCCCCCTCAATCTCCTTTTTTCTAATGAAAATAAACCTAACCTACTCAACCTCCCTTCATAGCTAGCACTTTCCAGACCAGACAACACCCTCATAAACCTTCTCTGCAACCTCTCCAAAGCGTCCACATCATCCTTTTGGTAATGTGGCGACCAGAACTGTACACAGTATTCTAAATGTGGCCAAACCAATGTCTTGTACAATTTTAACATGATTTGCCAGCTCTTATATTCAATACCCTGTCCAATGAAGGCAAGCATACTGTATGTCTTCTTGACCAGTCTATCCACCTGTGCAGCAACCTTCAGGGTACAGTGGACCTGCACTCCCAGATCTCTCTGCTCATCAACTTTTCCCAAGGCTTTTCCATTCATTGTATAATTCACTCTTGAATTAGTCTCGCCTAAATGCATCACCTCACATTTATCTGGATCGAAAGCCATCTGCCACTTTTCCACTCAACTCTCCAGTCTATCTATACCCTCCTATATTCTCTGACAGTCCCTTTTGCTTTCTGCTACTCCACCAATCTTCGTGTCATCTGCAAACTTGCTGATCATACCAACAGTGCCCTCTTCCAGATCATTTATGTATATCACAAACAACAGTGGCCCCAACACTGACCCCTGTGGACCACCACTGGTCACGTTTCCCCATTTCAAGAAACTCCCTTCAACTACTGCTCTCTGTCTCCTGTTGCTCAACCAGTTCTTTATCCACCTAGCTAGAACACCCTGCACACCATGTGACTTCACTTTCTCCATTAGTCTACAATGGGGAACCTTATCAAATGCCTTACGAAAGTCCATGCAAACGCCATCAACAGCCCTTCTTTCATCTATCAACTTGGTCACTTCCTCGAAGAACTCTAATAAGTTGGTAAGGCACGATCTCCCCCGTACAAAACCATGTTGTCTACCACTGATAAGCTCATTATTTTCCAAATATAAATAGATCCTATCCCTCAGTACCTTCTCCAACAACTTTCCCACCAATGACGCCAGGCTCACTGGTCTATAGTTACCCGCAATATCCCTACTTCACTTCTTGTAAAGGGGGACAACATGAGCAACCTTCCAGTCGTCCGGCACCTCACCTGTATTTAAGGATGCTACAAAGATATCTGTCAGGCCCCAGCTATTTCCTCTCTCACCTCCCTCAGCAACCTGGGATAGATCCCATCTGGTCTTGGGGATTTGTCCACCTTAATAACCTCTAGCCGACCCAACACATCCTCCCTACTTGTGTCAGAGTGATCCACTCCACCACGGATATGCAAATCCTGGACCTCCTCCACCACCAAATCCTAACCACCTGATATCTAGAGGAAGAATGTCTCATCTTCTGTCTTGGGACCCACCAACCACCCAGAATCAATTTGGGTTTCACCATTTTCCTCATTTCCCCTTCCCCCGCCTTCTCCTAGATCCAACCTTCCATCTCAGCACTGCCCTCTTGAACTGTCCTACCTGTCCATTTACCTCCCACCAAGCTGCTCCACCCTCCTCTCCAACCTATCACCTTCACCTTTATCTACCTATTGCATTCCCAGCTACCTATACCCCACCCCACCCCCCCAGCCCAACCCTATCTCTCAGTCCCCTTGGGACCCCCCCATTCCTGATGAAGAGCTTGTGACCAAAACGTCGACTCTCCTGCTTCTCAGATGCTGCCTGACCTGCTGTGCTTTTCCAGCACCAGAGATTCTGATCTCCAGCATCTGCAGTCTCACTTTCTCATCCTTAAAATTAAATTGGGCGACTTTTCTTTTTCAATTTCTTTCTGGTTAGTGCAGACATGCTGCACTGAATTGCTTTATTCTGAATCTTTATATTCCTATCGTACCAAATCCACAACCCTGATATTCAACCTACAAACAATCTGGACTTGGAAATATTCTACCTTTCATTCACTGCAGCTGTTTAATAATCCTGGATCCCAATCCTATCGAGAATTCAGCTAGATCACATCAAATCGAGTGCAATGCTTCATGAAAGCATGTCATTCCCAACTTGGCAAGAACAATTAATGACTCAATGCAAATGCTCACTGAGCCACTGGGGAGGAAACTTAATGAAATGATAAATTTGCATGTTATTATATTTCACTGTGATGTCATAATCATTATCTGACTTAGCTTGATGGTTCATGTTTCTAAGGAAGCCTTTCTTCCACCAAGGAATAATTTGTTTTTGGAATCATGAAATATTTCCTTCACAGCTCTGGTCTTAATTTGTAAACATTTTCCCGAAGATTTTTTTTACTGTGGAATAGCTGGCATGATATACTTTTATAAATGTATGTCATCTGTCCAAACATGAAAGGCTCTTCCCTTCAATATGAATTGATAAATTTTCAAGCTGTGGTCATTCTTGGTGACAGGGATATTCACTATGGCAAAACTATTTACTGTATTCATTACATGTAACTTGTTTTTGTTTTGTTTAAAAATATTTTGTAGTTGTAAGAAACCATTTTGAATGAACTCTGCGTGTTAATTTCAAGTCACATTTACCAGTTTGTTTTGTACGTTTTACAATGTGACACATGAGCACGTGGAAAATCTATATTATGATTTGACTAGAGACCAATTACCTTCATCTAAAGAGTAGACACAGTGAGTTCAAGGAACTTAGTCAACGAAAAAAGCTGAATAATTCTCTAGCAACAAACAGCAACAGATTTTACTTAATACATTTATAACAGTGGGCCAGAATTTATGCACAGTTTATGTTCAACATCCAGAATTAACAAGAGGCAAATATGGGAACAGACTTTGATATAGCACACTATGGAGCACATTGATTAGCAAAAGTAATTAGTACAGTGACCAGAGATTTCTCAGCTAAACTCACCGGCCATGAATAACATGGAACACTACCAAGTCAAGAAAACTTCACAAGGGGTTGTAATTCCTCACTTTCAATGATCTGGACAGAACACTTCTTCAAGAGTCCCTCAATATTACCTGCCTCAGGGACATGAGTGGCACCTTACTGGTACTTGAACTTGAACTTCATAAGGTTTAAAACTTGACAACATATTTCTTATTTTTTTTAGATTCCCTACAGTGTGGGCACAGGCCCTTCAAAGAGTAACCTACCCAGGCCCATTTCCCTCTGACTAACACACCTAACCTATGGGCAATTTAACATGGCCAACTCACTTGACCTGCACATCTTTGGACTGTGGGAGGAAACCGGAGCACCCGGAGAGAAATGTGCAAACTCCACACAGATAGTTGCCTGAGGCTGGAATCGAACCTGGGACCTTGGTGCTGTGAGGCAGCAATGCTAACCACTGTGCTGCCCTGTGACAATGTTTCACTTATTTCTAGGTCAAGCCAAACTTAACTCTCTCAGTTCTGAATGACACAATGACCATAGTGTTAGAGCTTAAACCAAAAGCTGCATACAACATAAACTGAAGAATTCCATCATAATCGATTTGGAAACTGAACTCACTGGGTATTCCAGCGTCACCCTTAAAACCGCTGACACCAATCCCTCCCCACCATGGTATTTTTATTTGTGCTCTCTGCTAGGATCTTGTTGCTTGCAGAGCACACACAAGCTATTCTTCCCAGTGAAATATTCATCATGGCATTTCTTCCATCTCGCTAAAACTAATCTGGTATCCTGACATTCTCTAACATGTGGTTTTCATCATCACATGGTTTCATCCACTAACCACTAAGCCATGGGGTCCCACCTCCCTAATTTCTATTTTGCTCTCAGTTCGTTATCGGTCCTTCAAGTAAACAACTTTTCATTATTTTTTTTATTTGAAAAAAATATTGTTTCAGTATTTTCTATTTTCTGGTGCATTTTTAGTTTTGTACCCCTGACCCTTACTTTTATTGTTTTTCATATCATTAATGAGATGCACAACCTTGTTACTTTTCCTTAAATTTCCAAAGGTTCCTTCAATTACATGCCCACTTCAATCAATTTACTGATATATTATAGAATTTTTCCATTATTCCATTATTCTATTGTTAAACTTACAGTGTAATTTCCATTGCTCAATGAATCAGTTGCTGTTAATGTCAGGGCAATGCTCTCCACCAAGTCTAATATTGCATCCTCCAATCTCTCACAGTAGAATTGGGTAATCAGGTTTAATTCCTTGTCGCTGTAACTATTCAGCAATTGACTAATTCCTTTTCCATCATTGTCTGTCAGAAGAAAGTGAACCAAACATGCAATTAAAAAATCTGATGTAAAAAGTTAAAGAAATATCACACCGAAAACCTTCTACTTTCAACCATAGATACAAAATATTAATTTGCAATAAATAATTGTGCGATTTTACTTGCAGACTCTTCCTGTCTCTATGTAGCAATTTCAAAAGGATTAATGGTCTCTTTCTCCTCCTACATGACAGTCAAAAACCTAAATTGTTTCAGTTCTCATTAGTTATTTCTAATCACTCTGCCCATAGATATTACACATTTAGGGTAGCAGGCTGAACTTGAACACACTTAAGAATTCTAACCCTGCACCATAGGAGTCCTTCATTGCTGTGTTTTATTAGTATATGTTTCTACCCAGAAGTGTTATCACACAAAAATGAGTTCTTTCCCACTGCAACTTCTTTTGTTGTTTTTGTATAACGAGCAGCCACCACCAGTAAAAACTCATGTGTATCCAATTGATGATTTACAAGCGCAGCCTTTTCTGGGCAATGCAATACCAAATATAAACATGGTAGGGGACGTAGTAGGAAGAGAGGGAAGGGATAAAATCGAAATGGAGTTGGACGGGAAATAAAGCACTGTATGCCTCTGTGGTGTTCCATCCCTCTAAAGGCATTGAGATGGACATTCTGCACCCCATCTCCAAGGATGCCCGGGCTTGAATGGAACCACAGAAGGACAGATAGTTACCTCCCTCCACAGCCACACTGCCAAGACCTGCTTACAACCAGCCTGACCATCCAATTGATGTTATGAGCTGGTTCAGTAAACTGAATTCTGTGTTTCCATGTAGCAGGATCGTGAGCCTAGATGATCTCTCCTGCTGCCACAGATCATGTATGAGGGGATAAAACAACTGTTTTTGTTCATAGGTGGTCTGCCCAGTGGCCAAGCACCAAATACCATTCATCTGCAAGTTGTGCTCAGGCTATGCAGTCTCCTGAGATGCTTGCCATGCTGTTTACCATTCTGATAGCCACAGTTACTTCTCAGCCTTTCCTGAAATTGTAACATTCTATCCTGGAGTGTCTGATACTCATCAGGGAATATTGCCAGTAACACAGCTGATCTTTGAACTTTATCTTTTCCATTTCTTCCTTTCACTGAAGTACATTGTATTTGTCCCACATTTACTCCGTCATAATTTTGCATTTGTTCACAAGCTAAACAAAAGAATATGTACCATTGTTAGACTGATCAAAATTTGGCGGAATTTTGTTGCTGCTGCTATTGAACAAATGTAAGCAAACTACATTCTAATAACAGCAAAATGATCATGTTGATATCAAAATGCAATGACACAAAAAATATTTAACTGTATTGATTTAAGATGAAAAGTCATCTAGACTCGAAACGTTAGCTTGTTCTCCCTCTGTGAATACTATCTGACCCGCTGTGATCTCCAGCATTTGTTGTTTTCAGTTCCGATTCCAGCATCTGCAGTCATTTGTTCCTGCACCTTGATTAAGATCTCAGTGTGTTATCTTCTGGTTATATGATTGTCGTAGAGATCGACAGCACAGAAGAAGGTGATTCCGATTTATCCCCTTTTTCACACCTCTCAGTGACAGGTTGATTAATATTTAATCGACACTGTCAACACCCAGCACAGTCCAGGCTCCCTGTGACCCGGCAATGAAACGGTCTCACTCAGTGGGAGCTTCCAGATCAATCCCGAAGGAGCAGGGTCGGGTTTGAAGACACACCTTGAGGGGCTGAAGCAGCGGAAGGAGCTTCCGGGGCCAAACCTGGAGGGGAGTGACGTCACAATGCCAAAGTAACGTTTTGGACAGAAGGGCTGCTGATTGGTCAGTAACAGTCAGATGACTCACTATTCTTACCTGAAACCTCCATTCACCTTGCCCTCCCCATCAGGTTTAAGGGCAATGGGAGTTAGGCTGGTGGGGGAGCAGTACAGTCATGGGATTTAGAGTGGGATCTAGACTGCTATTTCTAGAATTAATTGCATATTTAATGTTCTTTAATAAGATTCTAACTCTACGGCTGTAAGTTAATTTTAATAGACATTAATTTTCAATGAAATAGTTGTGAGAAGATTAAAATGGGTAGTGTGCTTATCATGTCGAATGTAGGAAGTAAGAGACAGTTCGAACAGTCATGCCAACCAAACCTGTGGGAACTGTCCAATTGTAGCTTCTTACATGGGTCAGTTTGTGGATACACTTCGTGGCATTCAGGAAAGTGAGTGGAAAGCGTCATAGACAGGAGTTTTAGAGTCGTGGACGCTATCAAGGTTCAGGCAGGTAGCTGGAAGGGACAGGCAGTTGGAGACTGGGACACCCCTGTGGCTAAACCATCTCCAACAAGAATACTGTTTTGAATATTGAGAGGAGAGGAGTGGAGTGGTTGGTAGGGCCTGATCAGGGGATAACAACAGCAGCTGCCAGAACAGTGCTACCACAGCTGGCACTGTTGTTCAACAGGCAGGATCAAAGTGCAGAAAACCAGTACTAATAGGGGTCTCCACAGGCTATTCTGTGGCTGCAAAAGGGACCAAGATGGTGCATGGCCTCCCTTGTTCCAGGGTCAAGGATGTCTGTGAATGGACATAGAACATTGTCAAAAGGAGCAATGAGTTGAAGCTGTACAGGACATTGGTTAGGTCACTTTTGGAATATTGTGTGCAATTCTGGTCTCCCTCCTGTAGGAAGGATTTGTGAAACTTGAAACATTTCAGAAAAGATTTGCAGGAATGTTGCGAGGGTTGGAGGATTTGAGCTAGAGGGAGAGGCTGAACAGGCTGAGGGGTGATCTTATGAAAGTTTATAAAATCATGAAGGGGCATGGATGGGATCAATCGACAAAGTATTTTCCCTGGGGTGGGGGAGTCCAGAACTAGAGGACATAGGTTTAGGGTGAGAGGGGAAAGATAAAAAAAGGGACCTAAGGGGCAGCGTTTTCACATAGAGGGTGGTGCCTGCATGGAATGAGCTACCAGAGGAAGTGGTGGAGTCTGGTACAATTACAGCATTTAAAATGCATCTGGAATGGGTACATGAATAAAAAGGGTTCAGAAGGTTATGGACCAAGGTGCTGGCAAGTGGGACTAGATTAGGTTAGGATATCTAGTTAGCATAGATGAGTTGGACCAAAGGGTCTGTTTCCATGCTGTACATTTCTATGACTCTGAGTAGCCAAAGAGTGTGGCACAGGTTGGTATGAATAACATAGGCAACCCCTCTGGGTTCACATCTCAGGACTATTCCATGTGCCAGTGAGGCGAGGAATAAGAAGACAGTGCAGTGAAAAACATCACTAAAAGGCTGTCGGATGGAGGGCTTCCAATATGTGGATCATTGGAATGTCCTCCAGGGCAATTGGGACCTCAACAAGAGGGAAGGATTTAACGCAAATTGGAGAGGCACCAATATCCTGGCAGGGAGGTTTGCTGGTTTCACTCAGTAGGTGTTTAAAGCAGGGTGGGAGAAAGGGAGGACTGCAGATGCTGGAGATCAGAGTCGACTGTGGTGCTGGAAAAGCACAGCAGGTCAGGTAGCATCTGAGGAGTAAGAGAGTCAACGTTTCAGTCATAAGCTCATTATCAGGAATGGGGCTTGTGGGCCAGGGGTTTGAGAGATAAATGGGAGAAGGCTGGGGCTGGGGGGAAATGTACCTGGAAATGTGTTAGGTAGGTGAAAGTGGCAGGGAAAGGTGATAGGGTGGAGTGGATAGATGGGAAGGAAAATGGACAGGTCAAGAGGGTGGTGCTGAGTTGGAGGCAAGGGACTGGGATAAGGTAGAGGGAGAGGAAATGAGGAAACTGGTGAAATCCATATTGATCCTGTGTGTTTGCAGGGTCCCAAAGTGGAAGATTTGGGTTTGGTGATGGAGGAGGACCAGGACCTGCTTGTCCTTGGTGGAGTGAGAGGGGGAGTTAAAGTGTTCGGGGGGAGGGGGTTGGTTGGCGCTGGTGTCCCAGAGATATTCTCTGAAACAATCTGCAAGTTAGCGTCCTGTCTCCCCAATGTCAAGGAGGCCACATCGGGTGCAACGGATACAGCAGATGATGTGTGTGGAAGTACAGGTAAATCTCTGTCAGATGTGAAAGGATCCTTTTGGGGCCTGGGATAGAGGTGAGGGGGGAGATGTACGTGGGATCGATGTGGATTTCACCAGTTTCCTCATTTCCCCTCCCCTGCACATTATCACAGTCTCAACCCTCCAACTCGGCACCGCCCGCCTGACCTGTCCATCTTCCTTTTCACCTATCCGTTCCATCCTCCTCTCCGACTATCACCTTCCCCCACCTCCCCCAACCTTCACCTATTTATCATATTTCCCCACTCCCCCCAGCCCCACACCCCTCCCATTTATCTCTAAGCCCCCCTGAACTACAAGCCTGATTCTTGATGGAGGGCTTTTGCCTGAAACATCGAGTCTCCTGCTCTTTGAATGCTGCCTGACATGCTGTTCTTTTCCAGCAGCGCACTCTCAATGAAGTAGAAGAACAGACAGGAAGAGGTTACTGAACACTGCAGGACTGGCGATGTGAAGTGAATTTGTTCTAATGCAAGGATTATGGCACATTAAACAGATGAACTTAGGGCTTGGATTCATGCAAATAACTATGACATTGTAGCTATTACTTGGTTCAAAGAAGGAAAAGAATGGTAGCTTAATGTTCTATATTTTATCATGCAAAATAGAGAGGGATGTAAAAGATGTTGAGGATTATTGATTAGGGAGAATATCACCGGTTTACTGAGGGAGGACATCTTGGAGGGCTTATCCAGTGAGGTCATATGGGTAGAGCTCAGGAATAAGAGGGCTGCAAACCTTTCAATGGGTTTGTATTACAGGCTTCCCAACAGCCAGCGGGAGACAGAGGAACATATCCATGGAGAGACAATGGAAAAATGTGAAAACACCAGGGTTGTGGTGATGTGTGATTTTAACATTCTAGAAATTGACAAGGACTCTCTTAAGGAAAGTGGCTTTTGTGTGGGTGGGGGTAGAATGTGTTAGTTGAGTCCAAGAGGATTTCTTGAAGCAAAATGTCTCTAGTCCAATTGAGGAAGGGAAATACTTGACCCGGTATTAAGAATGAGCCCAGTCACGTGATCAAAGATTCAGTGGAAGAACATTTTGGGAACACTGACCATAATTCTGCAAATTATACATTACTTACGATGAGGATAAAAGTGGTTCCTGGCGAAATTGGGAGAAGCTAGCGATGGCGATATTAGTCACAAACTGGAGCATATATATGGGAGTAGCTGTTTGCGGATAATAAGGACTGTTTTAAAGGCTAGTGAATTCCAGACCAGCGTTTCCTGTGAAAGCGAAGGATAATGATGGCTAGTTTCAAGTGCTTTTGATGACAATTGGTTAAGCTACTTTTGGAATACTGTGTGCAATTCTGGTCTCTCTCAATATGTTGTGAAACTTCAAAGGGTGCAGTAAAGATTTACAAGGATGTTGTCAGGGTTGGAGGCTTTGAGCTACAGGGAGAAGCTGAATAAATGGAAGCTATTTTCCCGCTAGCATTGGAGGCTGACGGGTGACTTTATAGAGTTTTATGAAATCATGAGGTACATGTATAGGGTGAATAGTCAATGTCTTTTTCCCAGGGTATGAGAGTCCAGTGTCAGAAGGCATAGGTTTAAGATGAGAGAGGAAAGGTATAAAAGGGACCTAAGGGGCAACGCTTTCACACAGAGGGTGGTGCATGTCTGGAATGAACTGCCATTGGAAGGGATGGAGGCTGGGACAATTACAATATTTAAAAGGCATCTGGATAGGTACATGTATAGGAAGGGTTTAGAGGGATATTGGCCAAAGCTGAAAAATGTGTTGCTGAAAAAGCGCAGCACATCTGGCAGCATCCAAGGAGCAGGAGAATCGACGTTTCGGGCATAAGCCTTCTTCAGGAATGAGGAGGGTGTGCCAAGCAGGCTAAGATAAAAGGTAGGGAGGAGAGACTTTGGAGAGGGAGGAGGGAATGCGATACGTGGAAGGAGGTTAAGGTGAGGGTGATAGGCCGGAGAGGGGGTGGAGGCGGAGAGGTCGGGCAGAAGATTGCAGGTCAAGAAGGTGGTGCTGAGTCCGAGGGTTGGGACTGAGATAAGGTGGGGGGAGGGGAAATGAGAAAGTTGGAGAAATCTGCATTCATCCCTTGTGGTTGGAGGGTTCCTAGGCGAAAGATGAGGCGCTCTTCCTCCAGGCATCGTGTTGCCATGGTCTGGCGATGGAGGAGGCCAAGGACCTTCATGTCCTTGGCGGAGTGGGAGAGGGAGTTAAGGTGTTCAGCCACGGGGCGGTGGGTTGGTTGGTGCGGGTGAGGGAAAAGCCAGGTCCAGTTGAGGACAAAGAAGGAAATTTCTGCATGAAGCCAGAGGATGTGGGTGAGGACCTTAGTGAATAATTTGCATGGGTATTCAATAGAAATGGACATGGTAAATAGTGAGTCTAGTCAAGGGTATGTTGATAATTCTATGGCATGTCTATATAAAAAAAGCAGGAAATGTTGGGCTTTTCAAAAAACCATGAGGTTACAAGTTCCCAGGAGCTATTCTAGGGAGGAAATTGCTGGGGCCTTGTACAAAATCTTTAAATCCTCTTTAGTTACAGGAGAGGTCCAAGAGGACTGGAGAATAGCCAATGTTGTTCCCTTGTTTCAGAAGGGCAACACGGATAATATGGGAAATCCAGTGAGCCTTATGTCAGTGGTAATTTAACATACCTGGTCAGTATGGATGGGTTGGATCGAAGGGCCTGTTTCCTTGCTGTACAACTCCATGACTCTATACCGCCAAGCCAAGAGATCTTGGAGAAGATTCTTAGGGCCAGGATTTACTCACATTTGGAAAAAAAAGGACTAATTAGTGACAGGCAGCAAGGCTTTGTGTGGGGAAGGTCATGTCTGACATACTTGATTGAGATTTTTGAGGAAGTGTCAAAGATGCCTGAAGAGAGCAGAGTGGCAGATATTGTCTCACTGGACTTTAGCAAGGCCTTTGTCAAGGTCTGTCATGGTAAGCAGATACTGGGGGTGAAGTCATATGGCCATATGACCAGTATTGTTGCACAGGGATCAGTATTGAGACCCCTCATTTGTTAAAAAATAATTTGGAGGAGAATATCCATTGTCTGATCAGTACGTTTGCCGATAACACAAACATTGAGGGAGCTATGGATAATGTGGAGAATTGCCAGAGGATACAGCAAGATTATAGATAATCTGGAGATTTGGGTGAAGAAATGGCAGATGGACTTTAATCTGGAAAAATATGAGCTGATACATTTGGAAGTCCAATGCATAAGGGAAGTTACACAGTAATTGGCAGAACCCTTAGAAGCATTAAAGTACAGGGGCTTGAAGCATACAGGTCCACAGTTCCCAGAAAGGGACAATGTCAATGGATGAGGTAGTCTAGAAGGCATATGGCATGCTTGCCTTCATTGTTTAGGACACAGAGTATAAAAATTGGCAAGCCATGGTGCAGAGCGTTAGCAAGGTCGCATTTGGAATATAGTGTACAGTTCTGGTCATTGCATCATGACCAGAAACATGTGAGAGCATTGGAGAGGGTACAGAAAATGTTCTCCAGGATTTTGTCTGGTTTGGGAGATATTATCTGTGAAGGAGATTGGACAAGATTGGTTTTTACTTGAACACCAGAGGCTGAAAGGCGGCCTGATAGAGATTTACAAAATTATGAAAGGCATGGATAGAATGCATAGTTTTCTTTTTCCCAGGATAGAAATCTCATTTACGAGAGGACATAGATTTAAGGGTAAAGGGGGAATGATTAAAGGAGGTGAGAGAGGCAATTTCTTTTTTCCACAGAGGCAACTTCCTGAGGAAGTGGTGGATGTGAGTATAATTACAATGTTTAGAAAGAGATGAGAGAAGTACATGAATAGAAAAGGTTTGGAGAGTTGTAGGCCAGGAGCAGGCAGGTGGGACGAGTTTAGTTTGGGATTATGCTCAGCATGGACAGGTTGAACTGAAGGGTCTGTTTCCATGCTGTATGACAATATGACTGACTCAATGTGCCTGGAATGCGCTTTCAGAGGATGTGGTCGAAGCAGACACAATAGCAATGTCTATTGGCATTTTGACAGACATGATTGGCAGGAAATAAAAGGATACAGACAATACAATATACAATACTGTTCACCTTCATCAACATTGACCTGGCAAAGGAAACACTGACCACACTTTTAGAAGAGACCATCACACACACCCCAACCACCATCCAATCACATTACCAATGAAAACATCATGAAGCTAGTGGACATGTGTCTCACCACCCACTTCACCTTCAACAACATAATCTACAAACACACCAACGGCACATCCATGGGATCTCCGCTATCAGGATTCATAGCGGAAGCGGTAATGCAAAGACTACAACAGACAGCCCTACCAACCATCAAACCAAAAATCTGGGTCCGCTACACAGATGACACCTTTGTCATCACAAAACAAAACAAGATAGAAGAGATATTTAACATCATCAACAACACCCTCACAGGCATAAAGTTCACCAAGGAGGAAGAAACCGACAACAAACTCGCATTCCTGGACGTCACAGTCGAAAGAACAGACCTGCCTATACAGAAAACCAATAAACACTGACCAATTACTTAACTATACCAGCAACCATCCCAACACACAAAAAATGAAACTATTCCAACGAGCCGCCACACACTGCAGCACAGATGAACTTCAGAAAACAGAGGAGAACCACCTATACAACGTATTCAAGAAGAACGGATACTCAAAAAATACAGTCCGCAGATTCCTCAAGAACAATGACAAGCAGACCAATAACAACCAGAAAGCCTAACCACCTTACCATACATCAAAGAAGTTTCAGAAATGACAGCCAAACTACTAAGACCCTTCGGACTCCTAGTAGCACACAAACCCACCAACACTCTCAAACAAAAACTGACAAACTTAAAAGACCCAGTACAAGCCATGGACAAAACCAACGTCATCTTCAAAATTCCATGCAAGGACTGCCACAAACACTACGTAGGACAAACAGGAAGAAAGTTAGCCACCAGGATCCACGAACACCAGCTAGCTACAAAAAGCCACGACCCTCTCTCCCTTGTAGCCCTACACACGGATGAAAGAAACCACCAATTCGACTGGGACAACACATCTATCCTGGGACAGGCTAAGCAAAGACATGCCAGAGAATTCCTAGAGGCCTGGCACTCCAAACACAACGCCATAAACAAACACATAGATCTAGATACAATCTATCAATCCCTCAGAAACACAACAGGAAATGACATCACCACAAACACCAGGAACCCCATCCATGACAAACATATAAATAGAAAGCAGGAGACAACAGCTTCGCTTCACTTGGAGGTCACCACTGATGATGTTACCTAGCCAGGTAATGAAACATCTGGATATCAAACCTACAGGTCAGCGAGCAAACCTACATCCTAAACCTCAACCTGAGCTACAAACCTTCACAAACCTTGCACATACAATACTAGTCCGATTAAAACATCCCTTTGATTAAGATTTACAAAAAAAAACAAAACTTCTTATCTCAAAATCAGGCAGCTTTTGTTTTTCTCTGTATTTCAGTCTTCTTTCCTTCTCCTTGGGGATATTGCGTCACAGGTTACTGATCAATAAAGTTTGGTTTTTTTTGGGATACAATTTAAACTGATTGACCTAATTCGATTCTGTTTTGTCGTTTCCTGGCAACCAGGCTACCCTAGCTACACCAGTAGCTGGGGCACGTTACATTATCTTTTTTTTTCTGTCAGGTAGTTCTGTAGCTTTTAACTCTCTTAAAGGTACAGTACACCCCACATCTTCACAACACTCACCCAAAATTAACTTGTAGGATAAATTAATTTTGTACTTATGGATGCTTCTTAAACTCGCATTCAGATGCGTTGTGGCACAGCTCTGAAGTAGATGGGTTTTAAACAGAGGTCTCTGGGCTAGGGGAAGCAATGGCCTAGTGGTATTGTCACTAAACTGTTAACCCAGGGATGCTGGTAATGAGCCTGGTCCCCAAGTTCAAATTCCACCGTAGCAGCTGGTGGAGTTTGCATCCGATACAAAATCAGGAATGAAGAGTCTCACAATGACCATGAATCCATTGTTGACTTTTGGGAAAACCCTTCCTGGTTCACTGATGTTCTTTAGGGAAGGAAACTGCCATCCTTACCTGGTTTGGTCTACATGTGACTCCAGACCACCTAGCCAATGTGACTCAATCACAACTGGCCTCTGGGCAATTAGGGATGTGAATTAAATGCTTCCTGAGCCAGCAAAGCCTTTCTCCTGTGAATGAGTACAAAATCCCAGCCACAAGAGTCTCTAAATATTTCAATCAATCTGTTCAGACCCATCTTTAGAGAAGCTGGGTCTTGAACCCAGGACTCCTGGGCCAGAGCACCGCAAGAGCCCAATTTTGCTCTCGTGTTGAATATTGGGAGTAGCAATCTAAATTTTTCACAAATACTTAAAGGTTGAGTGCAATGTTACTAAGCGTAATGTGCCTTCAGAGGCATATTGTGCAGTAGTAATGTCCCATCTCTGAGTCAGGTGGCCAGAGTCCGAGTCTTGCCTACGCAATAACATTTCTGAACAAGTTGCTTTGCGGAAAATAAAATGAACAGAATGGTTAGTTTTCAACCATCATTTATTGGTGCGCTGTTGCTCAGAATTTGAAATGCCCATTTTTAGGATGGTGCTTTTGCCTCCGAGGCAGAAACATATGGGATCCTACTCCCAAGACCTGCTCCAGGTGGATGCTTGTTGCATAATAATAATGGAAAGTCACTCATCATCTGTGACATTCTCTAGTGTAAATTTAAAACTCCATTACAGGAGCCAGAAAACATCACACCACTGCTAGTTCAGTTTGGGAAAGCTGGGCGGCATCGACAAGTTGAACCCAAAGGTCTGTTTCTATGCTGTATAATTCTATGACTGCAAGATTAGAAGAATTTTGAGCTGAGTTCTGTTCCTCAACTAACAACCTGGAGGTCGCAGACATTTCATGTGATGTCTCTTTATAAATTTAGAAGTTTAAGCGGTAGTCTGATCAAACTCTTTGGGATATTAACAGGAAAAGACAGGGTAGGTAGGGATCAACTCTTTTCACTGATTCGAGAACTAGGTGATATAGTCTGTGTATAGGACAAAAGGTGTTAGGAAGCACATCTATGCATAAGGCAGGTAGATATTTAACATCCTCTTCCACAAATAGCTGTGGATGCTGTATCAGTTCTAATTTCAAATCTGAGGTTGATAACTTTTTGTTAAGCAGAGATATTAAGGGATCTGCGTCAAAAGCAAGTAAATGAGGTTAGGCCACAGATCAGCCATGATCGCATTGAATGGCAGAAGAGTCTTGAGGGGTTGATCGGCCTATTCCTGTTCCTATGTTTCCTTTCATTTTAGTGTTTATTGGTTTGTCAGTGAAACTTGTCAATTTGCCCACCTCTTGACCTCAGCAGGCTTGCCAGTCAATCACACTGTGGGTTGCGAAAACAAAAAATGGGATGGCAGATTTTCTTCCCAAATGTAAGTTGCTGAAAAAATAATTAGCTTTGATTAAAATAGCTGTTACATTCACTGTCATTGGTATTCCACATGATTTCATAGATTTCAAATTCAATCAGCCAACACAGCAGAATTGGTACACTGTCTAGACCTTTCATCCTATTAGTTCAAGAACTCCAATACAACAATACTGCATCTGTGCGAAATAAATGTTCTTTACTTCTATTCGTTACAATAATGTGAAAGAATTTCAAAGTCTGTGAAAAGATTTTAGCTTGTGTGCTTGTTGTTGTGGTTCTGTTCGTCGAGCTGGGAATTTGTGTTGCAGACATTTCGTCCCCTGTCTAGGTGACATCCTCAGTGCTTGGGAGCCTCCTGTGAAGCGCTTCTGTGATCTTTCCTCCGGCAATTGTAGTGGTTTGAATCTGCCGCTTCCAGTTGTCAGTTCCAGCTGTCCGCTGTAGTGGTCGGTATATTGGGTCCAGGTCAATGCGCTTATTGATTGAATCTGTGGCTGAATGCCATGCCTCTAGGAATTCCCTGGCTGTTCTCTTGTTTGGCTTGTCCTATAATAGTAGTGTTGTCCCAGTCGAATTCATGTTGCTTGTCATCTGCGTGTGTGGCTACTAAGGATAGCTGGTCGTGTCGTTTCGTGGCTAGTTGGTGTTCATGGATGCGGATCGTTAGCTGTCTTCCTGTTTGTCCTATGTAGTGTTTTGTGCAGTCCTTGCATGGGATTTTGTACACTACATAGACAGCTAATGATCCGCTATCCTTAGTAGCCAGTGTCGTGTTTAGAGATGACAAAAGATTAGGTATAGCAGCTTAGGAATTGGGTTTTGTTTGGCTTATCGACAAACAGAAGTGCCGTGGCAATGTATGCTCCAAGTGCAGCCATGTTTATAGTTGTTTGAAGTAGTCACTATCAAATAAAAATTGAAAGAACTAGGGATGCTGGAAACAAAAACAGAAATTGCTGGAAAAGCTCAGCAGGCCTGGTCACATCTGTGGAGCGAAATCAGACTTAATGTTTGGGATTCAGTGACCTGTCCTCAGAACTATTCTCTACTTCTCTTTGTTACAATAATTTCAAAAGGATCCCTTATACAATGTAAAACATTCTGAGGGAGGATCACTAGACCCGAACAGTTAACTCTGATTTCTCTGCACAGTTGTTGCCAGACCTGCTGAGCTTTTCCAGCAATTTCTGTTTGTTTCAGTCACTATCAAATATCCTTCCATTTAACACTGAGACTCCGGTAATAGCTGCAGATTCAACCACATCAATATCTGGCTTGGGAAATTAATGTGATCATTTTTCCACCTTCTCTGCTGAGCTTTTTCTGACAACTTGCTTAGGAAGGAGGCTGCAAAGAGCAGAGGACAGGTCTGAACGTCTGTGAAAATACCCGAAATAGATAACATTCACATTTAATCTTATTTCGAAACAAAGTGACGCAGTAATCAGACTGATGCCTCAGATTGTTGTTTTTTACTCAAATTAGTGGGACAAGTCGAATTTCACTGGAATCATGGTGTTTAGAGCCATGCTTCATTGATTGATTTTGTTCCTACCCTATAATGAGCACTGTGCAAAGTGACACAATTGGATGCATACAGTATCATGTTAACCACACAGCCTAACCAAAGTCCACTGATTGAGAGTCTTCTTTCTGTCCTTACAGTGAATTTGTCCCACTCCCTGGTCAAAGTTGAGATTCTGATTACAATTACCAAGGGTGACTCAATCTGATAAGCACTAGTTTTTATTGATTTGTAATTATACTTGTTGATAGGAAGTCATCAGTTTATGATCTATCATTGCAAGTCCCGAACAAAGGTTACACAAACGGGCTTCAATCTTTCAACTTTGAGGGCAGGTTACATGCAAAGGAAAAAGAATAATGATTGATCAGGTCCACGTGAGAAGGTTGTGGTGACAACTATTTTTCTGCAGTCAAGAATTATTTCTAGATGCCTGATACGGTTACGGACAGTTAAAAACAAATGTTTCTGTGGCAGCAATCGAGACACCAAAATGGTGTGTTGCCTTCCTGGTGCCAGGGTCAGGGACATCCCTGAGTGGTTGCATGAAATTCTTAAGGGGAGGGTGAGCAGTCATTGTACATATTGGTACCAACTGCATGGGTAGGAAAAGAGATTAGGTCCTGACCAGTGATAATAGGGAGTTAGACAGAAGGTTAAAATGTGGGACCTCAAGGGCAGTAATTTCTGGACTACTTCCGGTGCCATGTGGAAGCGAGAGTAGGAATAGGGGGATTTGGCTGTTGAGTGCGTGACTTGAGAGATGGGGCAGGTATTCAGGTACATGGATCACTGGGATCTCTCCTGGCATAGAGATGATCGGAACTGGAGTTTGGGAGACCTGCTAGAGTCACAAGAGATGGATGAGATCCTAATGAATATGTCTTGTCAGTATCTACTGTTGAGAAAGGCATGGATGCGAGGGAATTTGGGGAAATAAATTGTGATGTCTTAAAGACAGTTTAAAGTACAGAAGAGTAAGTGCTTGAAGTCTTAACGTGAATTAAGGTTCAATCCCCAGGACCTGATGAAATGTCTTCCTGGACTGTGAGAGGCTAGGGAGGATACTGAGAGGTCCCTGGTGGAGATATTTGTATCATCGACTGCCAGGGATGGAATGCCCGAAGATTGAAGAGTGACTAATGTTGTACCATTATTTAAGAAAGGCTGCAGGGAAATGCGTGGGAACTTTCCACCATTGAGCCTCCCATCTGTGGTAGGTAAGTTGCTACCGGGGATTCTGAGAGACAGGATTGAAGGTATTTGTAAAGGCAACGATAGTCTGGGATAGTCAGCATAGCTTTTTGCATAGGAAATCGTGTCTCATGAATTTGACTGAGTTTTCGAAGAGGTGATCAAGAAAGTAGATGAGCGCAATGTAGGAGATGTTGTCTATATGGACTTTAGTGAGGCTTTTGACAAGGTACCACCTGGTAGATTGTTGAGTAAGGTTAAAGCTCATGTGATTCAGGGAGAGCTAGCCAACTGGATCCAAAATTGGTTTGACAGATGGTGGTGGAGGTTGTGTGTCCACTGTTATTCATCATTTATTTAAATAATTTGGATGTGAATTTAGTAGGAATGGTTAACCAATTTGTGAATAAGACCAATATCGATGGTATAGTGAATGGTAAAGAATGTTATCTGGGAAGTCAGCGAGATCTTGATGAACTGATCCACTGAGCCGAGGAATGGCAGATGGAGTTTAATTTAGACAGGTGCAAGATGTTGCATCTTGGTCGGGAAAACCGGGGCAGGAATTACAGTCATAGGCCTCGGGGGAGCGTTATACAATAACGGGATCTGGGGATAAGGTTCATAGTTCCTTGAAAGTGGAGTCACAGGTAGACAGGGTGGTAAAGAAGGCTTTCGACATGCTAGCTTTCATTGGTCAGAACACTGAATACAGGGATTGGGGCGTTTTGTTGCAGCTGTACAAGACATTGGTGAGACCACATTTGGAGTACTCCATGCACTTCTGGTCACCCTGCTATAGAAAGGATATTATTAAACTAGAAAGAGTGCAGAAAAGATTTATGAGGATGTGACCTGGACTGGAAAGTTTGAGTTATACAGAAAGACTGGATAAGCTCAAACATTTCCTTTGGGGCATCGGAGAAGGAGGGGTCTCCTTGTAGAGGTCTATAAAATGAGAGGCACGGATAAGGTAGATAGCCAAATGCTTTTCCTCACGGTTGGGGAGTCTAAAACTAGACAGCATAAGTATAAGGTGAGAGGGGAGAGATACTAAAGGATCCAGCGGAGCAATTTTTTTTCACACCGAGATGGTGTCAGGAAGGAGCTGTCAGAGGTCATGGTGGAAGTGAGAACAATTTCACTATTTGAGAAACATTTGGGCAGGTACGTGAATGGGTAGGTATGGAGGGATATGGACTAAACGGCCTGTTTCTATGCTGTAAAACTCAGTAACTAGGAATGGCAGATGTGCACAATTTCCTCATGACTTTTCCTAACCATCCCATATTTTTTCCATATGACTTTATCCCAAATAATTGTTCCCCAGAGTTAAACTGACAAGGTTGTAATTGCCAGGGTTAGCCTTAGGTTTTCAACCCTTTTTAAAACAAAGCTGTAATGCTGGCAACCCTCCAGTCTCCTGACACTTCCTCCCAGTTCAGGGGAGACTGTAATGTTATAATGTTTATGGGCGGCATGGTGGCACAGTGGTTAGCACTGCCGCCTCACAGTGCCAGTGTCAATTCCCGCCTCAGGCGACTGACTGTGTGGAGTTTGCACATTCTCCCCGTGTCTGCGTGGGTTTCCTCCAGGTGCTCCGGTTTCCTCCCACAGTCCAAAAATGTGCAGGTTAGGTGAATTGGCCATGTTAAATTGCTGTAGTGTTAGGGGCAGGGGTAAATGTAGGGGAATGGGTCTGGGTGGATTGCGCTTCGGTGGGTCAGTGTGGACTTGTTGGGCTAAAGGGCTTGTTTCCACACTGTAAGTAATCTAATCTAACCATAAGAAGTAGGAGTGGAAGTAAGGCCATTCGGCCCATCGACGCCACTCCACCATTCAATCATGGCTGATGGGCATTTCAACGCCACTTACCCGCACACTCCCTGTATCCCTAATTCCCTGCAAAATTAACAATTTATCAGTCTCTGTCTTGAAGACATTTAACGTCCTGGCCTCCACTGCACTCTGTGGCAATGAATTCCACAGGCCCATCACTCTCTGGCTGAAGAAATGTCTCCTCATTTCTGTTCTAAATTGACCCTCTCTAATTTTAAGGCGGTGCCCATGAGTCCTAGTATCCCCGCCTGACAGAAACAATTTCCCAGCATCCACTCTTTCTAAGCCATGCATTATTTTGTAAGTTTCCATTAGATCTCCCTTCGACCTTCGAAACGCTAATGAATACAATCCCAGAATCCTCACCCATTCATCGTACATTAGGCCTACAATTCCAGGGATTATCTGTGTGAATCTCCATTGGACATGCTGCAGTGCCAGTATCTCCTTCCTGAGGTGTGGGGCCCAAACTTGGACACAGTATTATAAATCGGGCCTAACCAGAGCTTTATAAAGTCCCAGTAGCACATCACTGCTTTTACATTCCAACCCTTTTGAGATAAATGACAACATTACATATGCTTTCTTAACCACGGACTTAACCTGCAAGTCAACCTTTAGAGAATCCTACACTAGCACTCTCAGATCCCTTTGTACTTTGGCTTTTTGAATTTTCTCACTGTTTAGAAAATAGTCCATGCCTGTGTTCTTTTTCCCAAAGTGCAAGATCTCACATTTGCTCAGATTGAATTTCATCAGCCATTTCTTGGACCATTCACCTAAACTGTCTAAATCTTTCTGTAGCCTCCCCACCTCCTCAGAACTACCTGCCTGTCCACCTAACTTCATGTCATCAGCAAACTTCACCAGAATGCCCCCAGTTTCTTTGTCTGGATCATTTATGTAGAAAGTGAACAGCTACAGCCCCAGTACTGAACCCTGTGGGACACCACTTGTCACCGGTTGCCATTCTGAAAAAGAACCTTTTATCCAAACTCTCTGCCTTCTGTCAGACAGCCAATCCTCAATCCATGCCAGTAGCTCACCTTGAACACCATGGGCCTTCACCTTACTCAGCAGCCTCCTGTGAGGTACCTGATCAAAGGTCTTTTGGAAGTCTAGGCAGATAACATCCATTGGGTTTCCCTGGTCTAACCTGCTTGTTACCTCTTCAAAGAATTCTAACAGGTTTGTCAGGCATGACCTCCCCTTACTAAATCCATGCTGACTTGTTCTAATCGATACTACACTTCCAAGAATTTAGAAATCTCATCCTTAACGATGGATTAGATTAGATTAGATTAGATTTCTTACAGTGTGGAAACAGGCCCTTCGGCCCAACAAGTCCACACCGCCCCGCCGAAGCGCAACCCACCCATACCCCTACATCTACCCCTTACCTAACACTACGGACAATTTAGCATGGCCAATTCACCTGACCTGCACATCTTTGGACTGTGGGAGGAAACCGGAGCACCCGGTGGAAACCCACGCAGACACGGGGAGAACGTGCAAACTCCACACAGTCAGTCGCCTGAGGCAGGAATTGAACCCGGGTCTCTGGCGCTGTGAGGCAGCAGTGCTAACCACTGTGCCACCGTGCCGCCCACTCTAGAATTCTAGGATTCTAGAATTTTACCTCCAACCATGGTTAGGCTAATCATCTATAATTTTCCATCTTTGTCTTGATCCTTTCTTGAACAAGGGGGTTACAACAGCGATTTTCCGTTCACCTGGGACTTTCTCTGACTCCAGTGATTTTTGAAAGATTATAACCAATGCCTCCACTATTTCTTCAGCCACCTCCCTCAGAACTCAAGGATGTAGCCCATCCGGGCCAGGAGATTTATCAGTTTTTAGACCTTTTAGCTTTTCAAGTATTTTCTCTTTTGTAATGGCTACCATACTCAACTCTGCCCCTTGACTATTGTTGGGATATTACTCATGTTTTCCACTGTGAAGACTGACACAAAGTATTTATTAGGTTCTTCAGCTATTTTCTTATCTCCTAGCACTCACCTTCCTGCTTCAATTTGGAGCAGCCCGATCTCTAATTTTGCTTCTCATTTGTTTCTTATGTATTGAAAGAAACTTTCATTCACATTTCTAATATTACTGGCTCGCTTACCTTCAGATTTGATCCCCTCCTTCCTTATTTTTCTCTTTGTTATCCTGTTTGTTTTTGTAGTCTTCCCAATCTTCTGATGTCCCCATGCTCTTGGCCACTTTATAGGCTCTCTCTTTTTCTGAGTTCCTTCATCAGCCATGGATGTCTAATGTTGAGGGCAGAGGTGTAGGACATGGCTGAGATGCATTGGAGGGCATTTTCAACCACGTAGGAGGGTACATTACAGTTTTTAAAGAAGGAGGACATCTGGTGTGTTCTCTGGTGGAACTGGTTTCTATTTCCCCTCCCCCCACCTTATCCCAGTTCCAACCTTCCAGTCAGCACTGTCCCCATGACCTGTCCCACCTGTCAATCTTCCTTCCCACCTACCTGCTCCACCCTTCTCTCTGACCTATCACCTTTATCCTCACCTCCATCCACCGATTGCACTCTCAGCTACCCACCCCTCTTCCATTTATCTCTCCACCCCTGAGGCTCCCAGCCTCATTTCTAAACGAAGGAACTCCTGCTCGAAATGTCGATTTTCCTGCTCCTTGGATGCTGCCTGACCTGCTGTGCTTTTCCAACACCACTCTAATCTTGACACCGTGAGAGTCCTCAGGGCGGGCCTTGGTTCTCCATCCCACTCTGATTGGTTAGAAAGTCTGTCCATCGCGAGCTGAAAGCCAATAGGAAGTGTGGTTCCACTTTGGGAACGTCATCTGGATGTGAAAGTGATTGAAAAGAGAAATCGCTTGAGAAACCCAGCAGGTTTGGCAGATTCTGTGGAGTTAAAGCAGAGTTAACGTTTCAGATCCAGTAATCCTTCATCATAACTGATAGGAGCGAGGAAAAGGTGCAGATGGGGGTGTGAGGCATCTCACTGCTGCAATAGGTGGAGATGGAGCCCAGAAAGAGACAGAAGAGCAGTCAGACAGATAAAGGGGACCGATAATTGTGAGGCAGGGAGAAAGGAAAAGCTGATCACGGGGCGACAGATGAAAATGGAGTTGGCTGTGCCTCCATTTTGACAGAGCGGCGAGGAGAGAAGGTGGAGTGAAGCAAGGGCTGCTGGGAAGGTCAAGGCTTAATTTATATTTGGGCAGTGGCTAAACCCGAGATACTACACAGGTAATATCTCCCTCCTGCACACCCCCCCACCCCCCACCTCAAACCGGAAGAAAAAGATTCTGTAAGATAAAGCTTTTATTTTTTCTTTATCTTTCTTTTTCATATATTTAAGGGCATTGTTAGGTTTTCGTTAGTTGATATAAAGCTAAGCCTACAATGGCAGGGGACCTCAGACCCATGCCCTGTGCCTCTTGCTTGACATTAGAGCTCAGGGATGTGTCTGATGTTCCTGACCCTTACACTTACAAGAAGTATGTCCAGCTGCAGCTCTTGTTTGACCGTATAACGGCTCTGGAGCTGTGGATAGACTCACTGTGGAGCATCTGCAATGCTGGGGAGGTCGTGGATAGCACATTCAGTGAACTGGTCACACGCAGGTTAGGATTGCTGAGGGAGACAGTAAATGGGTGACCAAAAGGCAGAGAAAGAGTAGGAAGGCAGTGCAGGTGTCCCCTGAGCTCATCTCCCTCCAAAACAGGTATACCATTTTGGATACTGTTAGGGGAGATGGCCGACCAGGGTAAGGCAGCAGTTGCCAAGATCATGGCACCGTAGTTGGCACTGCTGTTCAGAATGGCGGGAAAAAGACTCATAGGGCCATAGTCATTGGGGATTCTATTGTGAGGGGTGTAGATTGGCGGTTCTGTGGCCGAAAACGGGACTCCCAGATGGTATGTTGCCTCCCAGGTGCTCGGGTCAGGGAAGTTACCGATTGGCTGCAGCGCATTCTAAAAGGGGAGGGTGAACAGCCAGTTGTCTTGGTGCATACAAGCACCAATGATATAAGTAAAAAACACGATGAGGTCCTGAAAGCAGAATTCAGGGAGTGAGGAGAGAAGTTAAAGAGAAGGACCTCAAAGGTAGTGATCTCAGCATTACTACCAGTGCCACGTGCTAGCCAGCGTAGAAATGAAAAAATAGGCAGGATGAACACATGGCTAGAGGGATGGTGTAGGAGGGAGGGGTTCAGATTTGTTGGACATTGGGACCGGTTCTGGGGAAGGTGGGACTATTACAAAATGGACGGTCAATGTCTGAACCAGACTGGAACCAATGTCCTTGGTGGACGTTTTGCTCCCGCTGTTGGGGAGGTTTTAAACTATTGTGGCAGGGGACTGGGAACCGAAAGAGAAAACAAGTAGGCAGTGAGGTGGAGACTGGAGATGGTAAGAATAATGAAGATAGCATTAATAAAGGGAAGAATAGGCAGAGACCAAATGAATGCAAAAGAACTGGTGGCCTGAAATGCATCTACTTTAATGCAAGGTGTATAGTGTATAAGGCAGGTGAACTTAAGGGCTTGGATTGGAGCCTGGGAGTATGACTTTAGTGCAATCACAGAGACTTGGTTGAAGGAAGGGCATGATTGGCATGTTCCAGGATATAGTTGCTTCAGACAAGACAGCGAGGGAAGTCAAAGTGGGGGTGGGGCGGAGTTGCATTGTTGGTCAGGGATGATACCACGGTTGTGCTAAAGGAGGACACTATGGAGGGCTTGAGTAGTGAGGCAAGATGGGTGGAGCTAAGAAATAAGAAGGGTGCAGTTACATTGTTGGGGCTGTATTCCAGGCCTCCCAACAGTGAGCGTGAGGTAGAAAACAACTAGGTAAACAGATTATGGAAAGATGTAGAGGCAATAGGGTAGTAGTGATGGGAGATTTTAATTTCCCCAACATTGACTGGGATACACTTAGCATCAGAGGACTAGATGGAGTAGAATTTGTACAAAGCATCCAGGAAAGTTTTCTAGAGCAGTATGTCAATAGTCCGGCGATAGAAGAGGCCATATTGGACCTGGTACTGGGCAACAAGCCAGGACAGGTGGTAGAAGTTGCGGTGGGGGATTTCTTTGGGTACAGTGACCACAATTCTGTAAGTTTTAGAATACTTGTAGATAAAGAGGAGAGTGGTCCTAAGGAATGAGTACTAAACTGGGCCAAGGCCAAGTAGATCAAAATTAGTCAGGAGCTGGGAAATGTGGATTGGACACAGCTATTTGAAGAGAAAATCACATTTGAGGTGTGGGAGGCTTTCAAAGAGAGGTTGAAGATAGTGCAGGGTAGGCACGTCCTGTTGAAGGCAAAGGATAGGAAGGGCAAGATTGGTGAACCATGGATGACAGGAGAAATTGTACAACTAGGAAAAGGGAAGTGTACATAAGGTCTAGGCAGCTAAGAACAGAATGGGCCCTGGAGGAATATCGGAAGAGTAAGACCAGTCTTAAATGAGGAATCAAGCAGGCTAAAAGGGGTCATGACATAGCTTTAGCGAGCAGAATTAAGGAGAATCCCAAAGCATTTTATTCTCATATAAGAAGCAAGCCAGTAACTAGAGAAAGGATTGATCCACTACAGGATAATGAAGGAAGGCTGTGTGTCGAACCTGAGAGAATGGGTTAGATTCTGAATGATTACTTTATATCAGTGTTCACTGAGGAGAGGGACATGATGAATGTTGAGACAGAAGTTTGATTAGTCTGGATCACATTGACATAAGTAGGGAAGATGTGTTGGGCAGGCTAGAGGTTTGTAAGGTGGACAAATCCCCAGGACCACATAGGATTTATCCCACGTTGCTGTGGGAGGTGAGACAGGAAATAGCTGGGGCCCTGACAGATATCTTTTTGGCATCCTTAAATACAGGTGAGGTGCCGGAGGACTGGAGGGTTGCTCATGTTGTCCTCCTGTGCAAGAAGGATAGTAGGGATATTCCAGGTAACTACAGAACAGTGAGCCTGACATCAATGGTGGGAACGTTGCTGGAGAAGGTGCTGAGGGATCGGATCTATTTATATTTAGAAAAGAATGGGCTTATCAGTGATAGACAACATGGTTTTGTGCAGGGGATGTCGTGCCTTACCAACATAATAGAGTTCTTTGAGGAAGTGACCAAGTTGATAGATGAAGGAAGGGCTGTTGATGTCATATACATGGACTTTAGTAAGGTGTTTGATAAGGTTCCCCATGGAAAAATTAATAGAGAAAGTGAAGTCACATGGTGTGCAGGGTGTTCTAGCTCGGTGGATAAATAACTGGTTGAGCAACAGGAGACAGAGAGTAGTAGTTGAAGAGAGTTTCTCAAAATGGAGAAAGGTGACCAGTGGTCCACAGGGGTCAGTGTTGGGGCCACTGTTGTTTGTAATATACATAAATGATCTGGAAGAGGGCACTGTTGATCTGACCAGCAAGTTTGCAGATGACACAAAGATTGGTGGAGTAGCAGAAAGCATAAGAGACTGTCAAAGAATACAGGAGAATATAGATAGACTGGAGAGTTGGATGGGAAAGTGGCAGATGGAGTTCAATCTAGCCAAATGTGAGGTGATGCATTTAGGCAAGACTAATTCTCGAGTGAATTGTACAATGAATGGAAGATCCTGAGGAAAAGTTGATGGACAGAGAGATCTGGGAGTGCCCTGAAGTTTGCTGCACAGGTGGATAGAGTAGTCAAGAAGGCATACAGTATTCTTGCCTTCATTGGATGGGGTATTCAGTATAAGAGCTGGCAAGTCATGTTAAAATTACCAAAAGGATGTGGACGCTTTAGAGAGGTTGCAGAGAAGGTTTACGAGGATGTTGTCTGGTCTGGAAGGTGCTAGCTATGAAGGGAGGTTGAGTAGGTGAGGTTTGTTTTCATTAGAATAAAGGAGATTGAGGGGGATCCTGATTGAGGTTTACAAAATCATAAAGGATATAGACAGGGTGGATAGAGATAAGGTTTTACCCGGGGTGAAGGATTCAATAACAAGAGGTCATGCTTTGAAGGTGAGAGGTGAAAAGTTTAAGGGGGATACACACGGCAAGTACCTCACACAGAGGGTGGTGGGTGTCTGGAATGTGTTGCCAGCAGAGGTGGTAGAGACAGGCATGGTAGATTCATTTAAGATGCATCTGGACAGATGCATGAGTCGGTGGGGAGCAGAGGGATACAGATGCTTATCAATTAGGCGACAGGTTTAGACGTAGATTTGTATCGGCTCAGGCTTGGAGGGCCGAAGGGTCTGTTCCTGGGCTGTAAATTTTCTTTGTTCTTTGACTATGAAATGTGTCTGCAAGAAGTTAAAAATCACACTACACCAGGTTATAGTCCAACAGAATTGTTTGGAAGCACTAGCTTTTGAAGTGCTGCTCCTTTATCACAACCACCTGATGAGGAACGGTGCTTCGAAAGCTAGTGCTTCAAAATAAACCTGTTGGACTATAAACTGGTGTTATGCGATTTATAATTTTGTCCACTCACCCCAGTCCAACACCGGCACCTCCAAATCAAGTCTGCAGGATGAGAAACAAGAGAAAGTGCAGATTTTCAAATCCATGGCAACTTCCATCCAATTAAATAACAAATCTCAAGATTAAGATCAAACATCTTTTTTAAATCTAATGAGGATTATTGGGCATTATGGCCACATGCTGAGAATGGTTTGCATCTCTGCAAACTCTTGAGGTTGGCACCCTTGGTAATTTTGGTGGAATTGAGGGCAATGATGATGTGAAGCAGGGCATCATCTCTCCACAATGCCCTCCCCTCTAATCCCACGATCAGACACCTCTCCCACCCTACTCTCTCACAGGGAGCTCCCCTTCAATCAATCTCTCTCCAACTCAATTTCTGACCTGTCTTCCTCCCAGTCACATGCATTGTCTCTGGGGTCTCCTCAAATTGTTCGCACATCAGTTCTCTACTGAACAATTTTTACCACCCTTAATGCTTTTCAAAAGGATGAACATAGGGATCGGCCTAAGTCCATTCGGGACAGCTTCTGTCCCTCGTTAAGAATCAGTTCTGTGTATCTCGCCGGTTTCAATAAGCCCTAAACTTTCTCAGAATAAATCTCTAGAGCATTATTCTGCAATTACTCCCAAATCCTCAGTCAGTGCAAGGGGAAGAATTTTACACTAACCTTTTTTAGGGCAGCACATTGACTCAGTGGTTAGCACTGCTGCCTCACAGTACCAGTCCCAGGTTCAATTCCAGCCTTTGGCAACTGTCTGTGTGGAGTTTGCACATTCTCCCTGTGTCTGCGTGGGTTTCCTTCGGGTGCCCCGTTTCCTCCCACAGTCCAAAGATGTGTGGGTCAGGTGAATTGGCCATGCTAAATTGCCTATAGTGTTAGGTGCATTAGTCAGAGGGAAATGAGACTGGGTGGGTTACTCTCCGGAGGGTCGGTGTGGACTTGTTGGGCCGAAGGGCCTATTTCCACACTGTAGGGAATCTAATCTAATATCGAAAAAAAAACTTTCAAAGTTCCCCATCTTCTGCCTGATCAGATTGCTGATGGTGTTTTCAAAGCTTTGTTTTCTCTTTGTAAAGTCCAGCTGTTTTGATGATCTCTCTGATCACATTCACTCCCAGACAGATCAGCCAGAGACACGGTCAGTGCAGTGATCTAGCCTTCCCTGTGTTTCCTGGAGCAGCCTCATGTCTCCGATGAAGCCAGTTTATAAACCAATTGTGATGTCTGAGCTCTCTCTGTGATGTACATGGCGAGGTCACACTTGTTCTGTGAGGTCACACTTTGACCTGTCCAGTTCAAGTGGCCTCACTGCGATCAAACAGGGAGTAAGTCCTCACCTTTCTCAGGTTACAATGTGTTCATATTCCAGAACATACAAAGCAGTTCTAGACATAGACATTAGGGTGTACGGGTGATGCTCAATGTCACGGAGTCAGAGACACACAGATACAGATTGAGGCTGCCCAGGAGATGTCTCAGAGCTGACTCTGAGACACACACGATCTGTACAGCAGCAAATCGGGGTGAATCACATTCTTTGTTCCCTGCAGTGTTCTGGGCATGCTCAGTGAAGAAACCCAAAACAGCTGACTGATGATGGAGCAGTTTGAAGGGAGATGGAGGGGTGAGGCCAGGGAGGGTATGGGTCTGGGCCCACTATACAGAGAGGTGTGGGTTTCACTCCTTATCTGTCATATCCTCTTGCTTCACTGTCTACATCAGTCTGCAGCCTTGTCCACTGTGGCATTTCAAAATATCATTCATATAATTCCGAATTGTCTTTAGGGTTCACACCTCTCACACCATTTAGGTTGCACTTTCCAGCTCTTTCTCTTATCCTCCAGCCATTTAGTTGTTGACACGCTACTCCTCCCTCAACTAAAGGGTTCAGTTTCCTTCACTTAAATCTACGCCCCGATCCTTAATCCCCCCATCCATTGGAAATGTTCTCTTCCTGTATACCCTACGCCCATCATAGTTTTATACATCTCAGTCATGTCTTCTCTCCATCACCTCTGCTTTAATGAAAACAATCCCAGTCTGTCCAAACTCTCTTCAGAACTAAAACTCTCCAGCCCAGGGAACGTCCTGGTCAATCTCCTCTGCACCCTCTCCAAGCACTCACATCCCTTCTAGAATGTACAGAACTCTGTTGGCCAATATTTCAAGTGAGTTTGAGAATGGTCATGTTGAACCTTAGACATCGCTGGTAGCATCATGGACAGTCCTAGAGTGTTCTGTACTGGATGGAATTCGATGGGTCAGAATGTTGAGCTTTCCACAAAACACACATTTCTTATACCACAATTAAAATGCAAACAATGAAAAAAACCCAACTTGAACCTGTCGGAATACAGAACAAAATAATATATTATTTAATTCTACCCATCAACTGTTCCATTACAGCCACATCCTATAAACAGACCCATAGTCAAGGCAAATTCAGCAAAACAGATTTCCCTCACTTCCTATCTCCTCCAATCCAAAAGATGGGAACACCAAAACAAACAATCTCACAGCAGAGAGAGAGTTCAAGCTTTTATCCTACAGCAGAGAGAGGTGACAGCTGTGACTAATAGCTTCAACACCAAATAATGCAACTTCAATAACTGAGAGCAGCACTGAGCCCCTGGATCGGTGAGAGCCAGACTCCACTTCCTCATGCTGCTTTGGTCGTAATTTAAGAAAACCCAAAGTTATTTACTCTGCTTTCCATGGAACATACACCTTGGCACCAGGTTGATAACATCCCTCATCAAGAGAAACAGAACACATCCTTCTTAAAGGGACAAGGTTCAGTCTGCTCTCCTTAGAGTCAGTGATACAGACACAGTGGGGTCAGCCTTCCCTCCCTGGGGTCAGTGACACAGACACAGTGGGGTCAGCCTTCCCTCCCTGGGGTCAGGGACACAACACAGTGGGGTCAGCCTTCCCTCCCTGGGGTCAGTGATACCTCCACAGTGGGGTCAGCCTTCCCTCCCTGGGGTCAGTTATACAGACACAGTGGGGTCAGCCTTCCCTCCCTGGGGTCAGTGACACAGACACAGTGGGGTCAGCCTTCCCTCCCTGGGGTCAGTGACACAGACACAGTGGGGTCAGCCTTCCCTCCCTGGGGTCAGTGACACAGACACAGTGGGGTCAGCCTTCTCTCCCTGGGGTCAGTGATACGGACACAGTGGGGTCAGCCTTCCCTCCCTGGGGTCAGAGATACCTACACAGTGGGGTCAGCCTTCCCTCCCTGGGGTCAGTGATACAGACACAGTGGGGTCAGCCTTCCCTCCCTGGGGTCAGTGACACAGACACAGTGGGGTCAGCCTTCCCTCCCTGGGGTCAGTGGTACAGACACAGTGGGGTCAGCCTTCCCTCCCTGGGGTCAGTGATACACACACAGTGGGGTCAGCCTTCCCTCCCTGGGGTCAGTGACACAGACACAGTGGGGTCAGCCTTCCCTCCCTGGGGTCAGTGATACACACACAGTGGGGTCAGCCTTCCCTCCCTGGGGTCAGTGATACCGACACAGTGGGGTCAGCCTTCCCTCCCTGGGGTCAGTGATACCAGCACAGTGGGGTCAGCCTTCCCTCCCTGGGGTCAGTGATATACACACAGTGGGGTCAGCCTTCTCTCCCTGGGGTCAGTGACACAGACACAGTGGGGTCAGCCTTCCCTCCCTGGGGTCAGTGACACAGACACAGTGGGGTCAGCCTTCCCTCCCTGGGGTCAGTGATACCGACACAGTGGGGTCAGCCTTCCCTCCCTGGGGTCAGTGATACCAACACAGTGGGGTCAGCCTTCCCGCCCTGGGGTCAGTGATACACACACAGTGGGGTCAGCCTTCTCTCCCTGGGGTCAGTGACACAGACACAGTGGGGTCAGCCTTCCCTCCCTGGGGTCAGTGACACAGACACAGTGGGGTCAGCCTTCTCTCCCTGGGGTCAGTGATACAGACACAGTGGGGTCAGCCTTCCCTCCCTGGGGTCAGTGATACAGACACAGTGGGGTCAGCCTTCCCTCCCTGGGGTCAGTGATACAGACACAGTGGGGTCAGCCTTCCCTCCCTGGGGTCAGTGATACCTACACAGTGGGGTCAGCCTTCCCTCCCTGTGGTCAGTGACACATACACAGTGGGGTCAGCCTTCCCTCCCTGGAGTCAGTGATACAGACACAGTGGGGTCAGCCTTCCCTCCCTGGGGTCAGTGACACAGACACAGTGGGGTCAGTCTTCCCTCCCTGGGGTCAGTGACACAGACACAGTGGGGTCAGTGTACTCCCCCTGGGTCAGTGAAACAGAGTGGGGTCAGTTTGCTCTCCCCTGGGTCAGTGACAGATACGCAGTGGGGTCAGTCTGCTCCCCCTACATCAGTGACCCAGACACAGTGGGGTCAGTCTGCTCCCCCTACATCAGTGACCCAGACACAGTGGGGTCAGTCTGCTCCCCCTACATCAGTGACCCAGACACAGTGGGGTCAGTCTGCTCCCCCTACATCAGTGACCCAGACACAGTGGGGTCAGTCTGCTCCCCTACATCAGTGACCCAGACACAGTGGGGTCAGTGTGCTCTCCCCTGGGTCAGTGACCCAGACACAGTGGGGTCAGTCTGCTCCCCCTACATCAGTGACCCAGACACAGTGGGGTCAGTGTGCTCTCCCCTGGGTCAGTGACCCAGACACAGTGGGGCCAGTCTGCTCTCCCCTGGGTCAGTGACCCAGACACAGTGGGGTCAGTCTGCTCCCCCTACATCAGTGACCCAGACACAGTGGGGCCAGTCTGCTCTCCCCTGGGTCAGTGACCCAGACACAGTGGGGTCAGTCTGCTCCCCCTACATCAGTGACCCAAACACAGTGGGGTCAGTCTGCTCCCCCTACATCAGTGACCCAGACACAGTGGAGTCAGTCTGCTCCCCCTACATCAGTGACCCAAACACAGTGGGGTCAGTCTGCTCCCCCGACATCAGTGGCCCAGACACAGTGGGGTCAGTCTGCTCTCCACTGGATCACTTTCATCTGGAAGGAAAAGGGCAGCAGCTATATCCGAACACCATCTCCTACAAGTTCCCCTCCAGAACACTCTCAATTCTGACTTGGAAACATATCGCTGTTCCTTCAGTGTCATTGAGTCAAAGTCCTGGAACTCCCTCCCTAAGGGGCACATTGTGGGTCAATCTACATCACATGGAGTGCAGCAAGTTGAGGAAGACAGCTCCTTCTTCTTGAGGAGCTTCTCAAGGGGCAACTAGGAACAGGCAGAAAACATTGGCCCAGCCAGTTCTGCCCATATCCCACGGGTCAATGAAAAATATCATTCCACAGTCTGGGAACAATGGGACTGTCCCTTTGGCTTCAATGAAGAGTTTTATTTATTCAGAACGTAATGAATTTGTGCAGCCAGAGGTTTTACTGTGTTACTGATCTTCCCTCTGAAGATAGACAATGTTGCTGCATAAATAAATCTGTTTGTACAACAACGTAACCTCTGCAGCATGTAACCAACAACACTGAACACTAACAGAAACGGTGGGTAATCATCAGGATTGATGCCTCGATTGACATAATATCAGAAATCTACAACATTGATGAACCACGGGAGGGTGAAGCTCCCAGAGATGGTGAAGGGCAGAAGCACAGCCTTCCTTCTGCTCTCCATCTCTGGGTCTCTGCGGGTCTCTCCTTTGCTCTCACCCTTCAGACTTTTAATGATCAACTGGTCACTAAACTAGAACATCACACATTACAGCACAGTACAGGCCCTTCGGCCCTCGATGTTGCGCTGACCTGTGGAACCAATCTGAAGCCCATTGATCCAACACTATTCCATTTTCATCCATATGTTTGTCCAACCACCATCAAATGCCCTTAAAGTTGGTGAGTCTCTAACTGTTGTAGGCAGGGTGTTCCATACCCCAACTACTCTGACATCTGTCCTGTATCTATCACCCCTCAATTTAAAGCTATGTCCCCTCGTGCACGCCATCACCATCCAAGGAAAAAGGCTCTCACTGTCCACCCTATTGAACCCCTGATTATCTTGTATGTCTCAATTAAGTTGCCTCTCAGCCTTCTCTCTAGGATTGTGACAGAGGGGTACCGAAGGAATTGCACAATTCAAAAGACTGTTCTGTCTTGGAGAGAGGTAGAGAAACAATTGATGGTGAGTTTAACCAAAGTACCACCTCACCTCTCTACATCTCACATCAGCCATCCAGCCAACTGTGCTAACTGAGCCCCTGCAGCACTGGGGGCTGGACGGCTGGTTTGTGATGTAGAGTGATACCAACATCCAAAGTTGGATTTGGTGCTTGGCAATGAACCAGGCCGGGTGTCAGATCTCTCTGTAAGAGAGCATTTCGGTGATAATGATCATAACTCCATGACCTTCACTATACTCATGGAGAGGGATAGGAGCAGATGGTCTGGGAAAGTATTTAATTGGGGGAGGGTGAATTATAACACTATTAGGCAGAAACTGGGGTATCTAAATTGGGAACAGATGTTCTCAGGGAACTGCTCAACAGAAATGTGGAGGTTGTTTAGGAGGACAGGTTTGTCAAACTGAGGCAAGGAAGGGATGGTAGGGTGAAAGAACCTTGGGTGACAAGGGATGTGGAACACCTAGTCAAGAGGAAGAAGGAAGCTTACTGAATGTTGAGGGGGCAAGCATCAGACAGGGCTCGAGAGGGTTACAAGATCGCCGGGAAGGAACTGAAGAATGGATTTAGGACATCTAGGAGGGGGCATGTAAAGGCTTTGGGAGGCAGGATGAAGGAAAACCCCAAGGCGTTCTATACTGATGTGAGGAACAAGAGGATGGTCAGAGTGAGGGTAGGTAAAAACAATGACTGCAGATGCTGAAAACCAAATACTGGATTAGTGGTGCTGGAAGAGCACAGCAGTTCAGGCTGCATCCAACGAGCAGCGAAATCAACGTATTCCTTCATCAGGAATAAAGGCAGTGAGCCTGAAGCATGGAGAGATAAGCTAGAGGAGGGTGGGGGTGGGGAGAGAGTAGCATGGAGTACAATGGGTGAGTGGGGGAGGAGATGAAGGTGATAGGTCAAGGAGGAGAGGGTGGAGTGGATAGGTGGAAAAGAAGATAGGCAGGTCGGACAAGTCAAGGAGACAGTAACTGAGCTGGAAGTTTGAATGCCTGGAGGAAGAACGCCTCATCTTCCGCCTCAGAACACTTCAACCCCAGGGCATCAATGTGGACTTCAACAGCTTCCTCATTTCCCCTTCCCCCACCTCATCCTAGTTTCAAACTTCCAGCTCAGTTACTGTCTCCTTGACTTGTCCGACCTGCCTATCTTCTTTTCCACCTATCCACTCCACCCTCTCCTCCTTGACCTATCACCTTCATCTCCTCCCCCACTCACCCATTGTACTCCATGCTACTCTCTCCCCACCCCCACCCTCCTCTAGCATATCTCTCCATGCTTCAGGCTCACTGCCTTTATTCCTGATGAAGGGCTTTTGCCCGAAACATTGATTTCGCTGCTCGTTGGATGCTGCCTGAACTGCTGTGCTCTTCCAGCACCACTAATCCAGAGTGAGGGTAGGGCCAATCAGGGACAGTGGAGGGAACTTGTGCCTGGAGTCGGAGTAGGAGGTAGTGTTGGTCCTCAATGAATACTTTGCTTCATTATTCACTACTGAGAGGGAACTTGATGTTTGTGAGGACAGAATAAAACCGGCTGACATGCTCAAACAGGTTGGTGTTAAAAAGGAGGATGAGCTGAAAGTTTTAAGGATAGCTAACTCCCCTGGGCAGGAAGGAATATACGCAAGGTTACGACAGGAAGCAAGGGAAGAGATTGCTGTGCCTTTGATGATGATCTTTGGGTCCTCATTGTCCACTGGAGTGGTGCCAAATAATTCAAGGATGGCAAATGTTATTAATCCCTTATTCATGATAGGGAATAGGGAAATCTTAGGAATTACAGACCAGTCAGTTTTACATATGCTTTGGGCAAATTATTGCAGAGGATTCTGAGACACAGGATTTATGCTTAGTTGGAAAACCATAACTTGGTTAGAGATAGTCAGCATGGCTTTGTGAGGGCAGGTCATGCCTCACAAACGTTATTGAATCCTTTGAAGATGTGACAAAATGCACTGAGGAAGGTAGAGCAGTGGATGTGGTGCACATGGATTTTAGCAAGGCATTTGCCCATGGGATTTGCCCATAAGGTTGCCCATGGGAGGCTCATTCAGAAAGTAAGGAGGCAAGGAATACTGGGAAATTTGGCTGTTTGAATACAGAACAGGCTGGTCCATAGAAGACAGAGGCTGACAGTAGATGGGAAGTATTCAGCCTGGAGCTTGGTGACCAGTGATTTGCACAGAGATCGGTTCTGGGACCTCTGCTCTCTGTGTATTTTTTATAAATGACCTGTATGAGGAAGTGGAAGGTTGGGTTAGTAAGTTTGCCAATGACATGAAGGTTGGTGGAGTGGTGGACAGTGTGGAGGACTGCCCTAGGTTGCAACAGGACATTGACAGGATGCAGAACTGGGCTGATAAGTGTCAGATGGAGTTCAACCTGGAAAAGCATGAAGTGATTCATTTTGGAAGGTCAAATTGAAATGCAAAATGCAGGGTTGAAGGCAGCATTCTTGGCAGTGTGGAGGAACAGAGGGATCTTGGGGTCCATGCCAATTGATCCCTCAAAGTCACCCAGTGCCCCCCAAATTTGTTGAGGCAACGTATCGCGTGTTTGCTTTCATTAGCAGAGGGATGGAGGCTAAGAGCCGTGAGGTTATGCTGCAGCTCGAAAGAGCCCTGCTTCGACCACATTTGGAATATTGTGTTCCGTTCTGGTTGCCTTATTATAGGAAGGATGTGGGAGCTTTAGAGAGGGCGCTGCCTGGACTGGAGGGCATGTCTTATGAAGAAAGGTTGAGGGAGTGAGGGTATTTCTCACTGGAGTGAAGAAGGATGAGAGCTGAGATGGTGGAGGTGTACAAGGGGATGAGAGACACAGATAGAGGGAACAGACAGAGATTTTTTCACTGGGCGGAAAGGTCATCATGAGGGAGGTATCATTTTAAAGTGATAATAGGAACTTTTAGGGGAGATGTCAGATGTAGGTTCTTAACACAGACAGTGGTGGGTGTGTGGAATACACTACCAGCAGTGGTAGCAGAGTCAGATAGATTAGGAACAATTAGAATATAGAACATAAACATGACAGCGCAGTACAGCCTTCGGCCCTTGATGTTGTGCCGACCTGTGTAATTAATCTGAAGCTCATTTATCCTACACAATTCCATTTTTGTCCATATGATTATCGAATGACCATTTAAATGCCCTGAAAGTCGGTGTCTACTACAGTTGCAGGCAGTGCGTTCCATGCCCCTACTACACACTGTGTAAAGAAACTACCTCCGACATCTGTCCTATATCTATCATCCCTCAATTTAAAGCTATGTCCCCTTGTGCTACCCATCACCATCCGAGGAAAAAGCTCTCACTGTCCACCCTATCTAACTCTGTGATTATCTGTATCTCACAATTACGTCATCTCTCAGCCTTCTTCTCTTGAACGAAAAGAGCCTCAATCTTATCAAACTAGGTGGCAACTTTCAGGGATCTATGTACCTGGATGCTGAGATCTCTCTGCTTATCTGCACTACCAAGAATCTTACCATTAGCCCAGTACTCTGTATTCTTGTTCCTCCTTCCAAAGTGAATCACCTCACACTTTTCCACATTAAGTTCCATTTGCCACCTCTTAGCCCAGCTCTGCAGCTTATCTATGTCCCCCTCTGAAGACTGCAACATCCTTCAACACTATCCACAACTTCACCGACCTTATTGTCATCCACAAATGTACTAACCCATCCTTCTACACCCTCATTTATAAAAATGACAAACAGCAGAGGACCCAAAACAAATCCTTGTGACAACACCACTAGTAACGAACTCCAGGGTGAATATTTCCCATCAGCCACCACCCTCTGTCTTCTTTCAACTAGCCAACTTCTGATCCAAACTGCTGAAACACCCTCAATCCCATGCCTCTGTATTTTGTGCAATTTAAGCGACTCTTGGATAGGCACATAGAGGAGAGAACAATAGAGTCAGATAAATGGTCAGCACAACATCGAGGGCTGAAGGGCCTGTACGGTGATATATTATAGTATGTTCTATGTTAACATCACAGGTTCAATCCCCACACTGGCTGAGATCATGATGAAGGTCCTACCTTCCCAACCTCACCGTTCCCCTGAGGCACGGTGACCCTCAGGTTAAACTCATGGCCAGTTGTGTCTTACTAATGAGAGAGCAGCCCTATGGTCCATTGGGTCTATGGCGATTTTACTGAAGGAATATATACCCAAGTCAGGATGGTGAATGGCTTGGAAGGGAACATGCAGGTCATGGTGTTCTCATACATCTACTGCCTTTGTCTTAAGGAAGTTAGTGGTCATAGATATTGAAGGTGAGTGTCTGCAATGTGTATTGTCAATGATACTCAGTGCTGCCAATGAGCACCGGTGGTGGAATGACAATGTTTGTAGATGTGGTGCCGATCAAACTGGTTACTTCATTGTAAAAGAGAAAATGTTGGAGAAACTCAGCAGGCCTAGTTGAACTATGAAGAGAGAAAGAGAATGAATGTTTCTAGTCCGACATGACTCCTTGTCAGCACTGTTCTGAAGGAGGGTGATATTGGACTCAAAAGTTTAACTTTATGTATCTCTCCACAGGTTTGCCAGATTTGCTGAATTTCTCCAGCACTTTCTGATTTCATGTCAGAATTTGAGTATCTGCAACATTGTGCTTTTATATGGCTGCTGGGTCATGCTGGGATCCCATTTCTTGAGGGATCTTGGAGATATTTCCATCCAGGCAAGTGGGGAGTATTCCATCACAATCCTGACCTGTGCCTTGGAGATGGTGGAGAAGCTTTTGGAGCCATGAGGTACATCCCTCACTGCAGTGTTCCTGCCCCCTGAGCTGCTCTTGTACCCACAGTACTTACATTGTAAATCCATTTCATTTTCAGCTCAATGGGAACTCCCAGCTTGGTGATTGTGGGGGATTCAGCAACAGCAAAGCATTGAATGTCACACGGCGTTATCGATGTGATCTCTTCTTGGAGGTGATAATTGTTTTGCATTTGTGTGACACAGATGTTAATTGCCATTTGTCAGCCCAGGCATGGAACATAGAACATTGACTATTACGGCACAGTACAGGCCCTTCGACCCTCGATGTTGTGCCGACCTGTGAAACCAATCTCAAGCCCATGTAACCTACAATATTCCAGTATCATCCATATGTTTATCCAATGACCATTTAAATGTTCTTAAAGTTGGCAAGTCTACTACTGATGCAGGCAGGGCGTTCCATGCCCCAACTACTCTCTGAGTAAGGAAACTACCTCTGACATTAAACCTCTGTCCCTTTGTACCAGCCATCTCCACCCAAGGAAAAGGGCTCTCACTGTCCACCCTATCTAATCCTCTGATCATCTTGTATGTCTCTATGAAGTCACCTCTCAACATCTTCTCTCTAACAAAAACAGCCTCAAGTCCCTCAGCCTTCCCTCATTAGACCATCTCTCCATACCAGGCAACATCCTGATAAATCTTCTCTGCATCCTTTCCAATGTTTCCACATCCTACTTTTAATACCAGAACTGTACGCAATATGCCAAGTGCGGCCGCACCAGAGTTTTGTACAGCTGCAACATGACCTCATGGCTCTGAAACTTAATCTGTCTACTAATAAAAGCTAACACACTGTGTGCTTTCTTAACAGCCCTATCAACCTGGGTGGTAACTTTCAGGGATCTATGTTCATGGACACCGAGATCTCTATGCTCACCACACCACCAAGGATCTTGCCTTTAACCCAGTGTTCCGTATTTGTGTTCCTCCTTCCAAAGTGAATCACCTCACACTTTTCTGCATTAAACTCCATTTGCCACCTCTCAGCCCAGCTCTGCAGCTTATCTTTGTCCCTTTATAACCTGCAGCATCTTTCTGCACTGTCCACAACTCCATTGACCTGGTGTCATCCACAAATTTAATGAACCCATCCTACTACATCCTCATCCAAGTCATTTATAAAAATGACAAACACCAGTGAACGAGAAACAGATCCTTGTGGTACACCACTAGTAACTGAACTCCAGGATAAACATTTCCTATCAACCACCACCCTTACAGCTCACCAATTTCTGATGCAAAAAGCTAAATCGCCCTCAATCCCAAGTCTCCGTGCCTCCGTATTTTGTGCAATAGCCTATCATGGAGACCCTTATCAAAAGCCTGACTGAAACCAATATCCACCATATTGACCACCTAATCTGCTGCTTGGTCATCTTCTCAAAGAACTGAATAAAGTTTGTGAGGCACGATCTATCCTTCACAAAACCATGTTGACTAGCCCTAATCAACTTCATCCTTTCTGGAGGATTGAAGGATGATTATAAATCGAAACTCTTATAACTTTTTCCAACACTTTATCCACAATTAAAGTCAGGCTCACTGGTCTATAATTACCAGGGTTGTTTCTACTCCTCTTCTTGAAGAAGGGGACAACTTTTACTGTCCTCCAGTCTTCTGGCACCATTCCTGTAGACAATGATGACATAAAGATCAAAGTCTCTGCAATCTCCTCCCTGGCTTCCCAGAGAATCCTAGGATAAATCCCCTTCAACCCAGAGGACTTATCTATTTTCACACTTTCCAGAATTGCTAACACTTCCTCCTTATGAACCTCAATCCCGTCTTGTCTAATAATCTGGATCTCAGTATTCTCCTCGACAACATTGTCTTTTTCCAGTGTGAATATGAATGCAAAATATTCATTTAGCGCCTCTCCCATCTCCTCAGACTTCACACACAACTTCCCATTATTGTCCTTGACTGGTTCTAATCTTACTTTAGTCATTTTTTTATTCCTGATATACTGATAGAAAGCTTTAAGGTTTTCCTTGATGCGACCTGCCAATGACTTCTCATGTCCCCTCCTGGCCCTTCTTTGCTTTCTCTTTTGGTCCTTCCTGGCTAATTTGTAACTCTCAAGCACCTAACTGAATCTTCATGTCTCATCTTTACATAAGCCTCCTTCTTCTTCTTAACAACAGATACAACTTCTTTACTGAACCATGGTTCCCTTGTTCCACCATCTCCTCGCTGCCTGACACGTACATACTTATCAAGGACATGTTGTAGCTGATCCTTGAAAAAGCTCCACATTTCAATTGTGCCCATCCTCTGCAGTTTCCTTCCCATCCTATGCATCCTAATTCTTGCCAAATCACAGCATAATTGCCTTTCCCCCAACTATATCACTTTCCCTGCGATATATCCCTGTCCCTTTCCATTACTAAAGTAAATGTATCCTAATTGTGGTCACTATCACCAAAGTGCTCACCTACCTGCAAATCAAACACCTGCCTGGGTTCATGACCCAGTACTTACTAAATCCAATGTGGCCTCGCCCCTTGTTGGCCTGTCTATATACTGTGTCAGGGAACGGTCCTGCACACATTGGACAAAAACTGACCCATCTTAAGTACTCGAACTACAGTGTTTCCAGTCAATATTTGGAAAGTTAAAGGCCCCCAGAACAACGACCCTGTTACTTTCTCTCCTATCCAGAATCGTCTTTGCAATCCTTTCCTCTACATCTCTGGAAGCCTACAGAAAACTCCCAACAGCATGACCTCTGCTTTCCTGTTTCTCACCTCAGCCCATTCTACCTCAGTGGACCAGTCCTCATCAAATGTCCTTTCTACCACTATAACACTGTCCTTAACGAACATAGCCACACCTCCTCCTCTTTTACCACCTTCCCTGTTCTTACTGAAACATCTAAACCCCGGAACTTGCAACAACCATTCCTGTCCCTGCTAAATCCAGGTCTCTGAAATGGCCACAACATCGAAGTCCCAACCCATGCTGCAAGGTCACCCACCTTATTCTGGATGCTCCTGGCGTTGAAGTAGACACACTTGAAACCAACTTGCTGCCTGCCACTGTATTCCTGCAACATTGAAACCCTATTCAGGACCTCATTGCTCTCAACCTCCTGTGCACTGATGCTACAATTCAGGTTCCCATCTCCTGCTGAATTAGTTTAAACCCTCCCAAAGAGCATTAGCAAACCTGCTCCCAGGTTAGAGTACCTCTTTGGTTCAGGTGTAGACCATCCTGTTTGTAGAAGACCCACCTACTCCAGAATAAGCCCCAATTATCCAGATATCTAAATCCCTCCCTTCTGCATCATCCTTGTAGCCACATGTTCAACTCTTCTCTCCCCCTATTCCTTGCTAGCATGTGGCATAGGTAACAAACCAGAGTTGACACCTCTGTTTGTTCCAGCTCTAAACGTCCACTCTAACTCCCTGAATATCTGCTTTTAAACCCCATCCCTTGTCCTACCCATGTCATTGGTGCCAATGTGGACCATGAGTTGGGGCTGTTCTCCCTCCAACTCAAGAATCCTGAAAACATGATCTGAGATGTCATGAACCCTGGCACTTGGGAGGCAGCACATCAACCCTGATTCTCTCTCGTTCCTACAGAATCTCCTATCTGTCCCCTCACTGTGAAGTCCCCAATGACTAATGCTCTGCTCCTCTTTCACTTCAAACAACAAAGAGCCAAGAAAATTTACAGCCCAAGAACAGGCCCTTCACCCCTCCAAGCCTGAGCCAATTCAAACCTACTGTCTAAACCTGTCGCCCAATTCCTAAGCATCTGTATCCCTCTGCTCCCCACCTACTCATGCATCTGTCCAGTCGCATCTTAAATGAATCTAACATACCCGCCTGTACTACCTCTGCTGGCAATGCATTCCAGACACCTACCATCTTCCGTGTAAAGTACTTGCCGTGTGTATCCCCCTTAAACTTTTCACCTTTCACCTTGAAAGTGTGACCTCTCCTTACTGAATCCTTCACCCTGGGAAAAAGGTTATCTCTGTCTACCCTGTCTATACCCTTCATACCCTCAATCAGGTCCCCCCTCAATCTCTTTTTTTCTAATCCTACCTTTCTGAGCAACATGGACAGATTCTGTGCCAGAGACCTGTGCCCCATTGCTTACCCCTGGTAAGTTGTCCCCTCCACAGCAGTAACCAAAACAGTACGCTTGTTATTGAGGGGATCGGCCACAGGGGAACTCTACACTGTCTGCCTGTTCCTTTCTGTCTCCTGACTGTAATCGACCTTTCCCCTTTACCTGAGGTGTGACTACCACCCTGTAACTCCTCTCAATTACTCCCTCAGCCTCCCGAATGATCCGAAGTTCATCCAGCTCTTGCCCCAGTTCCCTAACACCGTTTCCGAGGAGCTGAAGTTGTCAGGATCTTGCTGCAGAGCCACATGGAGTGCTTCAGTATCTGAGGAGCGAAGAATGCTGCTGAACACTGTGTGAGTATTAGCGAACTCTCGGACTCATGACATTCTGACTGAGGGAAGGTCAGTTATACAGTCACTAAAGATAGTTAGGGCTGGGATGCAATCTTGAGGACCTCCTGCTATGAGGCCCTGGAGCTTAGATGGCTGACCTCCACCAACTGCATCAGTTGCTGTGGGTCTGGAGTCACATGTAGCCCAGACAAGACAAGGACAGCCCTAATCCTTAAAGGGCTTTAGAGAACCAGATTGGTTTCAACAACAATTGACAAGGGTTTTATGGAGAGATAAATGAGAGGAGGGTGGGGGTGGGGAGAAAGTAGCATAGAGTACAATAGGTGAGTGGGGGAGGGGATGAAGGTGATAGGTCGGGGGCGGGGGGAGAGTGGAGTGGATAGATGGAAAAGAAGATAGGCAGGTAGGACAAGTCATGGGGACAGTGCTGAGCTGGAAGTTTGGAACTGGGGTGAGGTGGGGAAGGGGAAATGAGGAAACTGTTGAAGTCCGCATTGATGTCTTGGGGTTGAAGTGTTCCGAGGCGGAAGATGAGGCGTTCTTCCTCCAGGCGTCTGGTGGTGAGGGAGCGGTGGTGAAGGAGGCCCAGGACCTCCATGTCCTCGGCAGAGTGGGAGGGAGAATTGAAATGTTGGGCCATAGGGTGGTGTGGTTGATTGGTGCGGGTGTCCCGGAGATGTTCCCTAAAGCGCTCTGCTAGGAGGCGTCCAGTCTTCCCAATGTAGAGGAGACCACATCGGGAGCAACGGATACAATAAATGATATTGGTGGATGTGCAGGTAAAACTTTGATGGATGTGGAAGGCTCCTTTAGGGCCTTGGAAGGAGGTTCAGCAACAAACCCATTAGTGTATAACTCCTGCTCTGATTTGTCTTTTCAAAATATAGCACCTCACATTTATCTAAATTAACCTCCATCTGCCACTCCTTGGCCTATTGACCCATCTGAACAAGATCCTGTGTACCCTGAGGTAACCTCCAATTTGGGTGTCATCTTCAAACTTACAAACGATACCTGCTATTTTCACATCCAAATTATTTATGGAAATGATTAGATTAGATTCCTTACAGTGTGGAAACAGGCCCTTTGGTCCAACAAGTCCACACCGACCCTCCAAAGAGCAACCCACCCAGATGCATTCCCCTACATTTATCCCTTACCTAACACTATTGGCAATTTAGCATGGCCAATTCACCTAACTTGCACATCTTTGGACTGTGGGAGGAAACCAGAGCACCCAGAGGAAACCCACGTAGACACGGGGAGAATGTGCAAATTCCACACAGACAGTTGCCTGAGGCAGGAATTGAACCTGGGTCTCTGGTGCTGTGAGGCAGCAGTGCTAACCATTGTGCCACCGTGCCACCCCAACTTGCTTCTCACCTTACTTGCTTCTCACTGATTTCTAGGATACACCTGATCAGGTCCTGGGATTTATCTATCTTTATGCATTTTGAGATGTCCACTGTAACATGAGCATTTTTTAAGATGTCACCATCTCTTTCCCCACATTCTATATCTTACATGACCTTCTCCACAGTAAACACTGATGCAAAATATTTGTTTAGTATCTCCCCATCTCCTGTGGTTCCACACATAGACTGCCTTGCTGATCTTTGAGGGGCACTGTTCTCTCCCCAGTTAATCTTTTATCCTGAATGTATTTATTGAATCTGTTTGGATTCTCCTTACCCTGATTTGCCAGTACTATCTCATGTTCCGTTTTTGCCTTCCTGATTCTCCTCTTAAGTATATTCCTAGTGCATTTATACTCTTCTCAGGATTCACTTGTTCTCTGCTGCCTATACCTGACATATGCTTCCTTCTTTTTCTCAAATAAAACCTCAATTTCTCAAGTCATCCAGTATTCCCTGCACCTACCAGCCTTGCCTTTCACCCGAACAGGAACATACTGTCTCTGGACTCTTATTAACTCATGTTTGAAGGCTTCCCATTGTCCAGCCCTGAGTAGCTTTGAGTGTGAGTTTAGAGATAAAAACTCGATGGAGCAAAGGGCCATCTCTATCCTGTATGATGTCATCATTCTATGATTTGGAACTGAAGGTTCTGATTATTTTTGTCTTTGTTTTGAGAAAATGTGACCGAGTGGAAGTTCCAGCTGTAGGTGTGGTCGGTATTAGCTTCATGTTCTGTATTAGAGTGCTCATTCATAGAGAGAATTTCCCAAATCAGTTGTATTAACAAGGAAAGCTGTGGGATAACAGTGTGCAGGAGAACAGCTCTCAAAAACTTCAACAGGATGAGGCATTGAACGACTGAATAACCTCAGCAGAACGAAGGTCATCACTGAAAAGAATATGAAAAGGTATTTCGATATTGATAGGATTGATAGTGAGTGAAATATTGCAAATATTGTTACTTGAAAACATGAATGTTTGAGACTTAACAGGATCAGATCAATCCAGCCTTTGGGGTATTCAAATCTTGTTGTAAATCTCAATGCTATCATCATTAAAATAAACCTGCTGTCGTAACTTGTTTGTTCAAAATACGTTAAAAAATTTGAAGATATAATCACGGTTTCCCAGTGGAGATACCACACAATATAAAATAAAGTCTCTGGAACTGTGTCAACTCCATCTCTGAGAGAATTCTCCCATTCCAACAGATTGCCAGCAGCAGGAAAGGTTGTGTCATAAACAACGAAATGCATCTTCTCAGAGAAAGAATCGGTAGAATGTACGAGACCATCCTTGTTGCTGTTGGTGTTCCTGGTAAGCATTGGAACAACTTATATAAACCACTGCATTGAATCATCCTTATTTCTACAGATAACTGATAAATTATTATATTTCCATTTAGCAAGGCAAATCCTGATGTCTGACATTAGTGTCCTCACTGACTGAATTTAAAGTGAATAGTTTGTCAGTTCGGGGGTTCCTCAGTAATGTGCAGCATTATGTGTTTCCCTATACTGTGCAGAATGGGTTTACACTGAGGCCACATTGATGGAGTTTGGCTGAGCACCGGCCCTGCCTGGTTTAGAAAGGGTTTCGGAAGACCACCCTCTCTCTGTGGTAGTTCACAGCCTGCTATCGGTCAGATGGGTTTTGTAACAACCCACTTCGCAGTGACACCTGGTGTTTCCCATTCCTTGATGGAAAGGGATTGTGTTGGTGGATCTTGCTCAGGCAGTTCGCTCCAAATGGGAGCTCAGATACAACAGGACAATGGGTGGGTTCAGCAGGTCATTAGGAATTAGGAAATAATGGGGACTACTGATAGGGCGATGTGCTGGAAAAGGCACAGCAGGCAAGATAGCATCTGAGGAGCAGGCAAAATCGACTGCTGCTGACCCAAAAACATCCTGAGTATATGACTGTGTTTCTGTGAGTAATCTGCTGCTCATGTTCTTCCCTATGTCCTTTAAAAGAGCAAATGATTCATTGAGAGAGATTCTTTGAACTTCATATAACATGGAACAACAATTATCTTTGTGTCATTACTTACAATCTGGGCTCAGGCACAGAGAATGTTTTATTAATAACTTCAAATCTATTTTTTCCTTTCTCTTACAGTTAGTCTCGTGGTGATTGTAACCTTAGCTCGGGGCAAATGTGGTCTTTCTACATGCAGCACTCGCTACCTGGTGGCCATGACAACGTCAGATCTACTATTCATTGATTTTTATATCATCCTTCACCAATTTTGAAAATATTATTGTCCACTGTGTTTCCTGTAAATCACTCCTGTTTGTGGTGTTATCTATGCCCTCAACCGCTTGAGCATTGATTGTTCTGCGTGGTTCACCATTGCTTTTTCCTTTGATCGATTTGTTGCCATTTGTTTCCATGAGATGAAAACTAAGTATTGCACAGGGAAAACTGCAACCAGGGTTCTAGCAACAATCTGCATCTTCTTTTGTTTAAAGAACATTCCCAACTCCTTTGTGTATTACCCTGGAAAGATGATCAATAATTAGATTAGATTAGATTACCTACAGTGTGGAAACAGGCCCTTCGGCCCAGCAAGTCCACACTGCCCCGCCGAAGCGTAACCCACCCATACCCCCACATCTACATCTACATCTAGATCTACATCTACCCTTTACCTAACACTACGGGCAATTTAGCATGGCCAATTCACCTGACCTGCACATCTTTGGACTGTTCCATGGTACTGTTATACCAGGTCTAGTTATTATTATGACCCTTGGTGGATAGGTTTTAGATATTTTCAGACTTTTTTAACACCACTGTTCCCAATCACTTTTATTGTCTTTATCAACATTCTGACTGTCAGACATATCTTCGAGGCCATTAAGGTGCGGAAGGAACTGAGAGGTCAGAGTAAAACAGAGAATGATCCAGAGGGAGAGAGCAGGAAGAATTCTGTGATTTTACTCTTTGCCATATCTGCCAGCTTCATACTTCTCTGGTTGTTGCATATTTTATATTTCTTTAATGTTGGTTATTCCTTGGATTCTGTTTCTTTTGGTCTCTTTGTTCAGATTGGATACATGCTGAGGAACTTCAGTTGCTGCACAAATGCCCTTATTTATGTGGTGACACAGAAACATTTCAGAGACCAGTTAAAGTACACCATGACATATCCAGTGAGAACAATAATTCAATTGGTGAATCAATCCAAGTAACTGAGAGTCAACATTAGGTGCAGCAGAGAACGGAACGAGGAGTCCACGTGAGGAATGGACTGAAAGGAGAAGGAGGAGCAGCAACATGATAACACTCCTTTCCTCATGGACAAGGAATGACTCCATCTGAGGGGCAAAATGAAAGAGCCTGGAGGTGGAAAGTCAGTGTAAAGTGCTGTTCGTAATCAGCAACAATTAGTAGGAAGTGGAGGAACAAAAGCAAAACCAAATATATAAAAAAGCTACATTTATTCCAAGTAATCCGTCCTCAGTGAGTGAAGTGGGTAGAAAAATAAATGATGTGGAGGAAGGTGTAATCGCTCCCTGCAGGCCAGAGAGGGAAATGCAACGACAGGCTCCTGTCCACTCTTCCTCACTGAATTCTCTGAGCCACACGTGTGGACAATTTTTTTTAAAAAACGAGAAGTTTCCTGTTGAAAAAGCAAATAAAATATTGTAAAGATTCTGTGTCTTTATTTGCACCTTTACTTTCAACAATAATGTACTTTGTTTCCATTCAATTCCTCGTGTTGGTTCCTGGCAATCGCACTTTTAGGACAGGAAAACCCAAAGAGCAAAGGAATTTGATCAGTTTGTGAATACATGTGGCTTTCATTCTAAAAGAATAAAATGCAAAGCAGGAGGAGACAAAGGCAATCTGGACTGAACCAGTTCTCCGACATCATCCCGTTTCTTTATTTGTTCCTTTCCATGAACCAGCTGATGCATTGCCGGGGAATCCAAGCCCAACCAGAGGGATTTCTGGACTCCCTCTCTGCACCCACCCAATGACCCAACTCCCTCTCCGATTTCAGATGCTCCTTCAAATCTACCTCTTCATATAAGCTATCGTCACCTGACTGAATATCACTTTCAGTGAATCAACATGAACTCTGTTTAATTTGTCATGATAAAGGTCTTTTTAACTATGTTTGGGGACTGTGTTGTGTTAAAGTGCACAGTAATGGTGCTATCCTGGTTAGTGTCGCTGTCTTCCAAACAGGTGACCTGGGTTAGATTCCTGACAATTGCAAGTTGAGATTTGTCACATTGATCAATAGGAAATCACAAAGACAAAAGGAATTGGATCATTTTGAAAATACATTTGTTTTTTATTCCAAGACAATAAAATGCAAAGCAGGAGGAGACAAAGGTAGACTGGATGAAACTGTTTACCTGCTGCATTCTCTCACACCTCCTCGTTCCCTCACTCCCTCCCCCCTCTAATCCCACTGAGATGACTCTGGCTATGCTCCATCCCTGGGGGAGGTATGCCCTGGGTAGAGAGAGCTGGGAACTGACTGGATGAGCTGGGACTTGGGCAGAGAGGGTGCTTTCAGTGAGAGACTTGGGATATTTCAAACAGGTTCTGGCAGCCATTTTCCCTTCAAAGAACAAAGAACAAAAACATTTACAACCCAGGAACAGGCCCTTCGGCCCTCCAAGCTTGAACCAATCCAAAGCCTCTGTCTAAACCTGTTGCCCATTTCCTAAGCATCTCTCTCCCTCTACTCCCTGCCTACTCATGTATCTGTCCAGACGCATCTTCAATGAATCTACCGTGCCTGCCTCTACTACCTCTGTGTTCCAGACACCCACCACTCTCTGTGTGAAGTCCTTGCTGCGTGTATCCCCATTTAACTTTTCACCTCTCACCTTGAAAGCGTGACTTCTCGTTATTGAATCCTTCATTCTGGGAAAAAAGCTTATCTCTGTCTACCCTGTCTGTACCCTTCATAATTTTGTAGACCTCAATCAGGTCCCCACTCAATCTCCTTTTTTCTAATGAAAACTATCCTAACCTACTCAACTTTCACTGTGTGCACTGAGCAGGGGGTGAGTATTTGTGGGTTTCTGTCTGTCACTGTGTGTGAGAGTGTGGGGAATGGTTGAATCTCAAAAACAAGCCCCTGGAGCAGAGTTTGACTTAAATGGGAGAGAAAGAGTTTGAGAAACCATCGCGAGAACTGAGACCAACCAGAATGGTGAACATCAATTGTTAAATCTCACCATATCTTTCCTTAGCATGTGCTTATATCTGTCTGATGTTTCCTCTTTTCTCTCCCTTTATCTCTCTTTACCTCTGCCTCTCACCCTCTGTCTGTATTACTCTACATCTCTCTCTCCTTCTCAACCTTTCTGTCTCTCTCTCTCTCTCTCTTACTGGCAGCCTCTTCTTTTGTATTTTTCTCTCCTGCCTGTTATTCCCACCTTTATCTGTGTTCGTTCCCATTCTCTTGCTCTTTTTTCTTCTCTCATTTTTCTCTCTCTTTCCTTCTCCTTTTTTCCTTCCCTGATTCTGAGATGGAATCTGCACCCCCCCCACTTCAATATTGGACAATCCCACCCCCACCACTGCAAATTTAGCCCCTGTCCCCCTCCATGTCCCCTGTCTAATTGCCCTCCCTTGTGCAGCTTCATCAATCCTGATCTGTCCCTCTGTAGTTCCTCCATTATACACCCACTGTGTATAGAAGCCCCTCGGTATCTCCATCCATCAACAATACCCTTCCCCGTGCTGTGTCCCAGCCCATGAGCTGGAGAGCAAAGTGAGCGTGTGCAGAGACTAACGTGTCTTTTGACTGCGTACCGTAATGTCATGGAGTCATAGAGTCATACAGCACGGAGACAGGCCCTTCGGACCAACCAGGCCACACCGACCATGTTCCAAAACTAAACTATTCCCACCTCCTGCACTTGGCCCATATCCCTCTAAAACTTTCCTATCCATGAACTTGTCCAAATGTATTTTAAACATTGTAACTGTACCTGCATCCAACACTTCCTCTGATAGTTCATTCCACAGCCAAAATTCTAAAAACATTGCCCCTTCTGTCCTTTTTCAATCTTTCTCCTCTCACCTTAAAAATATACCCCTCAGGCTTGAATTCCCTTATCGTTCATCTTATCTGTGCCCCACATGATAGTTTAAACATCAGTAAGGTCACCCCTTACACTCCAATGAAACAGCCCATGTGTATATCTCAAACCCTCCATTCCTGACAACATCTCGGTAAATCTTTACTGAACTGTCTCCACTTTAATAATATCCTTCCTATAACAGAGTGATGAGAATTGCACACATTAATCCAGAAGAGGCCTCATCACTGTCCTGTACAAGTTCAATATGATGTCAGAACTCCTATACTCAAAGGTCTGAGCAATGAAGGCAAGCATGCTAAACACCTTAAGTACCCTGTCTAACTGGGATGCAAATTTCAAAGGATTATGTCCCTGAACCCTGAGGTCTCTCTCTGCTCTCCCACACTATCCAGCACCCTATTGTTAACTCCTGACCTTGTTTGTATTACCACAATGCAATACCTCAACTTTATCCAAATTAAACTCCATCTGCCACTCTTCAGCCCATTGACCCAATTGATCAAGATCTCTTTGTAATCTTGGGTCACATTCTTCACTGTCTATTTACCATTTTGGTGTCATCCACAAACTTACTAACCATGCCTCCGACATTCTCATCCAAATCCTTTGTATAAATGACAAACAGAAGTAGAGCCAGTACCGATCCCTGTGGGACACCGCTGGTCACAGGCCTCCAGTCTGAAAAACAATGATCCATCATCTGCCATAAAGCCAATTATGTATTCAGTTGGCAAGCCCACCCCGAATCCTATGTGATCTAACTTTACCCAATTAGTCGATCATGCAGAGCCTCATCAAAGGCTTTACTAAAGGCCAAGCAAACAACATCTACCACTCTGTCCTCATCAATCATTTTGGTTACTTCCAAAACAAACCCAATCAAAGGTGAGATATGATTTTGCTCCCACTAAATCAGACTGATCATCTCTAATCAATCCTTTCCTCTCCAACCTCTGTAAATCCTATCTTTCAGGATCATCTCTAAAAACCTACCCACCACCGAGGACAGACTCACAGGTCGATAGTTCCCAGGCTTCTCCTCACATCCCTTCTTAAACAATGACATATTAGCCACACCCCAGTCCTCCAGTTCTTTCCCCATGGTTTATAGATGATACAAATATTTCTGCTCGGGGCCGTATAATTTTCTCTCCAACTTCCCACAACATCCTGGGACACACTTGATCAGGTTTATCTATCTTCATGTTTTTTTAAGATCTCCAGCACTTCCTCTTCTGTCCTGTGAACTGTTTCCAAAACATCAATATTTATATCCCTGATTTCTCCAGCCGCCATTTCTTTCCCAACAATAAAAATGGATGCAAAATATTTTTTATATCCCTCCCATCTCTTGAGGTTCAACACAAAGACAACCTCGTTGGTCTTTAAGGGGTCCTACTCTCTCTCTGGTTGCTCCTTCACTCAATGTATTTATGGATAATTTTTATCCTATCTGCCAAGACTATCTCCTGTCCCCTCTTTGCCTTCCTCATTTCCTTCTGAAGAATGTCCCTACACTCTTTACACTCTTCAAGACATTCAGTTGATCCCAATTGTCTCTCTAATAGATGGTTATTTTTTATTCCTGACTTGAACTTCAACATCTTTATTCATCCATTGTTCTGTAATCTAACAGGAACAGAATGTTTCTGAATTCTTGTTATCACACTTTGGAAGGCCTCCCACTTGTCAGTCATCCTTTTCCCTGCGATCATTCTGCTCCAATCAACTTTTGAAAGTTTTTATTTCATACCCATTTGCCTCACTCCAATTAAGAACTTTAACTTTTATCCTTTTACACAACTAATTTAAAGTTACGAGCATTATGATCTCTGGTCCAAAAGTGTTCCCTGACTCACACTTCAGTCACTTGCCCTGCCTTATTTCCCAAGAGAAGGTATTATCTGTAATAGCAATGACATCCCAGGCCCATGTTCCCTCCCATGCTCTGAGTTCATCAGCCTTTTCCATAAGACCTCGTGTATTGAAATAAATGCAGTTTAAGTGTTCAGTGTCCCTTTGTTCTCTGACTTGTTCTTGACTGTCCTTTCTCAATAACGTGCTGTTTTCTGATTCAGAATCATTGTCATCTTTCTTTCTATTTTCACTGTTGTTTAGGACGCCCCCGCCCCACCCCTCTCAAATCTTACAATCTCCTGAAATAGAACGAGCAAATCTCCCCACCAGGATATTGGTCTAGTTCAGGTGAAAGCCATCCTTTTAAACAGGTCTTTTCTGTCCCAGAAGACATCTCAATGCTCCAAGAAAGTAACTCCCTGCACAGTGCAGCACCTCGTCAACCATTGATTTATCTGCCCTGTCCTTTTATTCCTTCCCTCATTAGAACTTGACACCAGAAGTAAACCAGAGATTACTACTTTTCATATTTTCTACCTACCCATTACATGCACTTTGTAAAGCTTTAACCTTTTCTCTAACTATGTCATTCCTATCGATGTTAAAAATCACACAACACCAGGTTATAGTCCAACAGGTTTAATTGGAAGCACTAGCTTTCGGAGCGATGCTCCTTCATCAGATGATTGTGATGTCTGTGTCGATATCACCTGATGAAGGAGCGTCGCTCCGAAAGCTAGTGCTTCCAATTAAACCTGTTGGACTATAACCTGGTGTGGTGTGATTTTTAACTTTGTACACCCCAGTCCAAGACCGGCATCTCCAAATCATTCCTCTCGATATGTACAATAATTTCCAGCTTCTCACTCTCCCCTTTGACAATCTGCTTCAAACATTTTGAGGTGTCCTTCACCCTGGCACCAGAAAAGCAACGTATTATCCTCGATTCACACTCACTACCGCAGAATCTCCTGCCTGTGTTCCTGGCAGGACAGTTCCCAAAAAATATTATTCTTTTAAATCCTAATAAATCCGTTTAACATAAAATTCATTGTTAGTGCCCAAGAGCTGATGACAACTTACCCAAATTGGAATATCTGTTTGAGAGAGGAACAACCACAGGAGACTTTGAAACCACCTTCAAACCTTTCCCAACAGACAGTTATTGATCTGAATGACCTTGCTGTGTAATCACTTCGCTAAATCTATTTGTCATCGCACTCAATATCACTTGCAGGCTGTCAGTAACATTCATCCTGCAAAGAAGGAGTTTTCATTAGCACGTTATAAACTAAATTAAATGATCAGATTTATTATGAAGCATGCAAAAAAATTCAACATAAATATTAAAAAGAAACCAAACACCTAACTGAACAAATGAAAAAAAAACAACTCTACCTCAAATAATCCAACATTCAGCTTTCACTGTCCGGATACAAAATCCTCTCCCGAGCCGTCCCTATTCGGGCCTCTCTACAAGCTCCGTGTATAAACAATCGGTCCTTCTTCATGTATTTTTTTAACTTAATACTTTTCTTCAAAACTCACGCACCACTGACCGCAGACTCACCAGTCTATAGTTCCCTGGCTTTTCCTTACCACCTGTTTTAAATAATGGCACAGTGTCAGGAAGGGACCTTTCCCCTTTCTCCTTCCTTTCTCCTCCTCTCCATCTCCATTTCTGGTGACAGGGAGCCGGCAGTGTGGGGGAAGAGAGAGTGGGAGAGTGCTGTGTGAGGGAGAGAGAGAGTGGGAGCTGGTAGTGTGAGGGAGAGAGAGTGGGAGCGGGCAGTGTGAGGGAGAGAGAGAGTGGGAGAGTGCTGTGTGAAGGAGAGAGAGAGTGGGATCGGGAAGAGTGAGGTATAGAGATGGAGCCGGGAGAGAGGGAGCAGGCAGTGTGAGGGGGAGAGAGAATGGGAGCTGGCAGTGTGAAGGAGAGAGAGTGGGACCGGGCAGATTGAGAGAGAGAGAGAGTGGGAGCTGACAGAGTGAGAGAGAGAGAGAGAGAGAGAGAGAAGGAGCTGGCAGTGTGAGGGGGAGAGAGAATGGGAGCTGGCAGTGTGAAGGAGAGAGAGTGGGACCGGGCAGATTGAGAGAGAGAGAGAGTGGGAGCTGACAGAGTGAGAGAGAGAGAGAGAGAGAGAGAGAAGGAGCTGGCAGTGTGAGGGGGAGAGAGAATGGGAGCTGGCAGTGTGAAGGAGAGAGAGTGGGACCGGGCAGATTGAGAGAGAGAGAGAGTGGGAGCTGACAGAGTGAGAGAGAGAGAGAGAGAGAGAGAGAAGGAGCTGGCAGTGTGAGGGGGAGAGAGAATGGGAGCTGGCAGTGTGAAGGAGAGAGAGTGGGACCGGGCAGATTGAGAGAGAGAGAGAGTGGGAGCTGACAGAGTGAGAGAGAGAGAGAGAGAGAGAGAGAGAGAAGGAGCTGGCAGTGTGAAGGAGAGAGAGTGGGACCGGGCAGATTGAGAGAGAGAGTGGGAGCGGGCAGTGTGAGGGATAGAGAGAGGGAGCTGGCAGTGTGAAGGAGAGAGAGAGGGAGCTGGCAGTGTGAAGGAGAGAGAGTGGGACCGGGCAGATTGAGAGAGAGAGTGGGAGCGGGCAGTGTGGGGGAGAGAGAGAGTGGGAGCAGGCAGTGTGAGGGAGAGAGAGAGAGAGGGAGCGGGCAGTGTGAGGTAGAGAGAGAGTGGGAGCGGGCAGTGTGAGGGAGAGAGAGTGGGAGCTGACAGAGTGAGAGAGAGAGAGAGAGAGAGAGAGAGAGAAGGAGCTGGCAGTGTGAGGGAGAGAGAGAGAGGGAGCCAGCAGTGTGAGGGAGAGAGAGAGGGAGTCAGCAGTGTGAGGGAGAGAGAGAGAGAGAGTGGGAGCCGGTAGTATGAGGGAGAGAGAGAGAGGGAACGGGCATTGTGAGGGAGAGAGAGAGTGGGAGCAGGCAGTGTGAAGGAGAGAGTGAGTGGGAACAGACAGTGTGAAGGAGAGAGTGAGTGGGAACAGACAGTGTGAGGGAGAGAGAGAGAGGGAGCCGGCAGTGTGAGGGAGAGAGAGAGAGGGAGCCGGCAGTGTGAGGGAGAGAGAGAGTGGGAGCGGGCAGTGTGAGGGAGAGAGAGAGAGGGAGCCGGCAGTGTGAGGGAGAGAGAGTGTGGGAGCGGGCAGTGTGAGGGAGAGAGAGAGAGGGAGCGGGCAGTGTGAGGGAGAGAGAGAGTGGGAGCAGGCAGTGTGAAGGAGAGAGTGAGTGGGAACAGACAGTGTGAAGGAGAGAGTGAGTGGGAACAGACAGTGTGAGGGAGAGAGAGAGGGAGCCGGCAGTGTGAGGGAGAGAGAGTGGGACCGGGCAGATTGAGAGAGAGAGAGAGTGGGAGCTGACAGAGTGAGAGAGAGAGAGAGAGAGAGAGAGAGAGAAGGAGCTGGCAGTGTGAGGGGGAGAGAGAATGGGAGCTGGCAGTGTGAAGGAGAGAGAGTGGGACCGGGCAGATTGAGAGAGAGAGAGAGTGGGAGCTGACAGAGTGAGAGAGAGAGAGAGAGAGAGAGAGAAGGAGCTGGCAGTGTGAAGGAGAGAGAGTGGGACCGGGCAGATTGAGAGAGAGAGTGGGAGCGGGCAGTGTGAGGGATAGAGAGAGGGAGCTGGCAGTGTGAAGGAGAGAGAGAGGGAGCTGGCAGTGTGAAGGAGAGAGAGTGGGGGACCGGGCAGATTGAGAGAGAGAGAGAGTGGGAGCTGACAGAGTGAGAGAGAGAGAGAGAGAAGGAGCTGGCAGTGTGAAGGAGAGAGAGTGGGACCGGGCAGATTGAGAGAGAGAGTGGGAGCGGGCAGTGTGGGGGAGAGAGAGAGTGGGAGCAGGCAGTGTGAGGGAGAGAGAGAGAGAGGGAGCGGGCAGTGTGAGGTAGAGAGAGAGTGGGAGCGGGCAGTGTGAGGGAGAGAGAGTGGGAGCTGACAGAGTGAGAGAGAGAGAGAGAGAGAGAGAGAAGGAGCTGGCAGTGTGAGGGAGCGAGAGAGAGGGAGCCAGCAGTGTGAGGGAGAGAGAGAGGGAGTCAGCAGTGTGAGGGAGAGAGAGAGAGAGAGTGGGAGCCGGTAGTGTGAGGGAGAGAGAGAGAGGGAACGGGCAGTGTGAGGGAGAGAGAGAGTGGGAGCAGGCAGTGTGAAGGAGAGAGTGAGTGGGAACAGACAGTGTGAAGGAGAGAGTGAGTGGGAACAGACAGTGTGAGGGAGAGAGAGAGAGGGAGCCGGCAGTGTGAGGGAGAGAGAGAGAGGGAGCCGGCAGTGTGAGGGAGAGAGAGAGAGGGAGCCGGCAGTGTGAGGGAGAGAGAGTGTGGGAGCGGGCAGTGTGAGGGAGAGAGAGAGAGGGAGCGGGCAGTGTGAGGGAGAGAGAGAGTGGGAGCAGGCAGTGTGAAGGAGAGAGTGAGTGGGAACAGACAGTGTGAAGGAGAGAGTGAGTGGGAACAGACAGTGTGAGGGAGAGAGAGAGAGGGAGCCGGCAGTGTGAGGGAGAGAGAGAGAGGGAGCCGGCAGTGTGAGGGAGAGAGAGAGAGGGAGCCGGCAGTGTGAGGGAGAGAGAGTGTGGGAGCGGGCAGTGTGAGGGAGAGAGAGAGAGGGAGCGGGCAGTGTGAGGGAGAGAGAGAGAGGGAGCCGGCAGTGTGAGGGAGAGAGAGAGGGAGTCAGCAGTGTGAGGGAGAGAGAGAGAGAGAGTGGGAGCCGGTAGTGTGAGAGGAGTGAGTGGGAGCAGAAAGTGAGCGAGAGAGAGAGTGGGAGCGGGCAGTGTGAGGGAGAGAGAGTGTGGGATCGGGAAGAGTGAGGGGTAGAGTTGGAGCCGGTAGTGTGATTGATTGAGAGAGTGGGAGCGGGCAGTGTGAGGGAGAGAGAGTGGGAGCGGGCAGTGTGAGGGAGAGAGAGTGGGAGCGGGCAATGTGAGGGAGAGAGAGTGGGAGCGGGCAATGTGAGGGAGAGAGAGTGGGAGCGGGCAGTGTGAAGGAGAGAGTGAGTGGGACAGTGCTGTGTGAAGGGGAGAGAGAGAGTGGGAGCAGACAGTGTGAGGGAGAGAGAGAGTGGGAACAGACAGTGTGAGGGAGAGAGAGAGTGGAAGCAGGCAGTGTGAGGGAGAGAGTGGGAGCGGGCAGTGTGAGGGAGAGAGAGAGGGAGCCGGCAGTGTGAGGGAGAAAGAGTGTGGGATCGGGAAGAGTGAGGGGTAGAATTGGAGCCAGTTGTGTGATGGAGTGAGAGAGTGGGAGCGGGCAGTGTGAGGGAGAGAGAGAGTGAAAGCGGACAGTGTGAGGAAGAGAGAGAGTGGAAGCGGGCAGTGTGAGGGAGTGTGGGATCGGGAAGAGTAAGGGGTAGAGTAGGAGCCGGCACTGTGAAGGAGAGAGAGATTGCGAACGGGCAGTGTGAGGGAGAGAGAGTGGGAGTGGGCACCGTGAGAGAGAGAGACTGCGAGTGGGCAGAGTCAAAGAGAAAGTGGGAGCCAGTAGTGTGAGGGAGAGAGAGAGAGAGAGTTGGAGCCGGTAGTGTGATGGAAAGAGAGAGTGGGAGCGGGCAGTGTGAGGGAGAGTAAGTGTGGGAGTGGACAGTGTATAGGAGAGGTAAAAACAATGACTGCAGATGCTGAAAACCAAATACTAGATTAGTGGTGCTGGAAGAGCACAGCAGTTCAGGCAGCATCCAACGAGCAGCGAAATCATCGTTTCGGGCAAAAGCCCTTTATCAGGAATAAAGGCAGTGAGCCTGAAGCATGGAGAGATAAGCCAGAGGAGGGTGGGGGTGGGGAGAGAGTAGCATAGAGTACAATGGGTGAGTGGGGGAGGGGATGAAGGTGATAGGTCAAGGAGGAGAGGGTGGAAGAAAGATAGGCAGGTCGGACAAGTCAAGGAGACAGTAACTGAGCTGGAAGTTTGAAACTAGGATGAGGTGGGGGAAGGGGAAATGAGGAAGCTGTTGAAGTCCACATTGATGCCCTGGGGTTGAAGTGTTCCGAGGCGGAAGATGAGGCGTTCTTCCTCCAGGCGTCTGGTGGTGAGGGAGCGGCGGTGAAGGAGGCCCAGGACCTCCATGTCCTCGGCAGAGTGGGAGGGGGAGTTGAAATGTTGGGCCACGGGGCGGTTTGGTTGATTGGTGCGGGTGTCTCGGAGATGTTTCCTAAAGCACTCTGCTAGGAGGCGCCCAGTCTCCCCAATGTAGAGGAGATCACATCGGGAGCAACGGATACAATAAATGATATTGGTGGATGTGCAGGTGAAACTTTGATGGATGTGGAAGGCTCCTTTAGGGCCTTGGATAGAGGTGAGGGAGGAGGTGTGGGCGCAGGTTTTACAGTTCCTGCAGTGGCAGGGGAAAGTGCCAGAATGGGAGGGTGGGTCGTAGGGGGGTGTGGACCTGACCAGGTAGTCGCGGAGGGAACGGTCTTTGTGGAAGGCGGAAAGGGGTGGGGAGGGAAATATATCCCTGGTGGTGGGGTCTTTTTGGAGGTGGCGGAAATGTCGGTGGATGATTTGGTTGATGCGAAGGTTTGTAGGGTGGGAGGTGAGCACCAGGGGCGTTCTGTCCTTGTTACGGTTGGAAGGGTGGGGTCTGAGGGCGGAGGTGCGGGATGTGGACAAGATGTGTTGGGAGAGTTGGAAACGGCAGTGAAGAGGAGAGAGAGTGTGGGAGCCGGCAATGTGAGGGGGAGAGAGAGTGGGAGCCGGTAGTGTGAGGGAGAGAGAGAGAGTGGGAGAGTGGTGCGTGAAGGAGACAGAGAGTGGGAGCGGGCATTGTGGAGGAGTGAGACTGGGCGCGTGCAGTGTGAGGGAGAGAGAGAGAGAGTGGGAGCGGGCAGTGTGAGGGAGAGGGAGAGTACGAGCGGGCAGTGTGAGGGAGAGAGAGATTGGGAGGCAGCAGTGTGAGGGAGTTAGAGAGTGGGAGTGGGCAGTGTGAGGGAGAGAGTGTGGAAGCGTGCAGTGTGAAGGAGAGAGAGAGTGGGAGCGAACAGTTTGAGAGAGAGAGAGTACGAGCACGCGGTGTGAGGAAGAGAGAGAGTGGGAGCCGGCAGTATGAGGGTGAGAGAGAGTGGGAGCGGACAGTGTGAGGGGGAGAGAGAATGGGAGCGGGCAGTGTGAGGGTGAGAGAGAGAGAGGGAGCCAGCAGTGTGAGGGGGAGAGAGAGTGGGAGCGGACAGTGTGAGGGAGAGAGAGAGTGGGAGCGGGCAGTGTGAGGGAGAGAGAGAGTGGGAGCTAGCAGTGTGAGGGAGAGAGAGTGGGAGCCGGCAGTGTGAGGGGGAGAGGGAGAGGGAGCCAGCAGTGTGAGGGAGAGAGAGTGGGAGCCGGCAGTGTGAGGGGGAGAGAGAGTGGGAGCGGACAGTGTGAGGGAGAGAGAGTGGGAGCGGGCAGTGTGAGGGAGAGAGAGAGTGGGAGCGGGCAGTGTGAGGGAGAGGGAGAGTGGGAGCGGGCAGTGTGAGGGAGAGAGAGAGTGGGAGTGAACAGTTTGAGAGAGAGAGAGAGAGTACGAGCACGCGGTGTGAGGAAGAGAGAGAGTGGGAGCTGGCAGTGTGAGTGGGAGAGAGAGTGGGATCGGGAAGAGTGAAGGGTAGAGTTGGAGCGGGTAGTGTGAAGGAGAGAGAGTGGGAGCCACCAGTGTGAGGGACAGACAGAGTTTGGAAGCGGGCAGTGTGAGGGATACAAAGTGGGAGTGTGCTGTGTAAAGGAGAAAGGGAGTGGGAGCGGGCAGCGTGAGAGAGAGAGAGAGGGCGCGAGCAGTTTGAGAGAGAGAGAGAGTACGAGCAGGCAGTGTGTGAGGGAGACAGAGAGTGGGAGCCGGTAGTGTGAGGGAGAGAGAGAGAGGGGGAGCGGGCAGTTTGAGCGAGAGAGAGTGGAGTAGGCAGTGTGAGGCAGAGAGAGATTGGGAGCTGGCAGTGTGAGCGAGAGAGAGAGAGGGAGTGTACAGTGTGAGGGGGAGAGAGAGTGGGAGCCGGCTGTGTGAAGAAGAGAGAGTGGGAGCCGCCAGTGTGAGGGACAGAGAGAGTTTGGAAGCGGGCAGTGTGAGGGAGAGAGAGAGTGGGCGCGAGCAGTTTGAGAGAGAGAGTACGAGCAGGCAGTGTGAGCGAGAGAGAGAGTGGGAGTGTACAGTGTGAGGGGGAGAGAGAGTGGGAGCTGGCAGTGTGAGGGGGAGAGAGAGTGGGATCGGGAAGAGTGAAGGGTAGAGTTGGAGCCGGTAGTGTGATGGAGAGAGAGAGTGGGAGCGGGCAGTGTGAGGGAGAGAGAGATTGGGAAGCATCAGTGTGAGGGAGAGAGAGAGTGGGAGCAGACAGTGTGAGAGAGGGAGAGAGAGGGAGCAGGCAGTGTGAGGGAGAGAGAGAGTGGGAGCGGGCAGTGTGAAGGAGAGAGAGAGTGGGAGCGGGCAGTGTGAGGGAGAGAGAGAGTGGGAGCGGGTAGTGTGAGGGAGAGAGAGAGAGTGGGAGCTGACAGTGTGAAGGAGAGAGAGAGTGGGAGCGGGCAGTGTGAGGGAGAGAGAGTTGGAGCCGGCAGTGTGAGGGAGAGAGAGAGAGGGAGACGGCAGTGTGAGGGAGAGAGAGAGTGGGCGCGAGCAGTTTGAGAGAGAGAGAGAGAGAGTACGAGCAGGCAGTGTGAGAAAGAGAGTGCGAGCGGGCAGGGTGAGGGAGAGAGAGTGGAAGTAGGCAGTGTGAGGAAGAGAGAGAGTGGGAGCGGGCAATTTGAGGGAGGGAGAGAGTGGGACCGGGCACTGTGAGGGAGAGAGAGAGTGGGAGCGGCCAGTGTGAGGGAGGGAGAGAGAGGGAGCAGGCAGTGAGAGGGAGAGAGTGGGAGCAGGCAGTGTGAGGGAGAGAGAGAGTGGGCACCGACAGTGTGAGGGAGAGAGTGGGAGTGGGCAGAGTGAGAGAGAGTGGGAGCGGGTAGTGTGAGGGAGAGAGAGTGGGAGTGTGCAGTGTGAGGGAGTGAGTGTGCCAGTTATCCAAGATAGTGGAACAGGCACCTTCGGCCCCTTTTGCTCCAGGCTGGCCATATTCCTTTCTCTCTCTCTCCTTGTTGTATATATTTTCCTTCATTTCTGGAGTTCTGTCGAGAGACAACAGTGATGATGCATTGTGGGAAGTGTGCCAGTGGCCTTGGGTCCTGAGTGCTGTCAGATGACCATCTGGGGTGTGGATGTGGCTGTGGGCCTGAGCCTAACATGGTCAGAGCAAGCCCGGAGTGGGACCATTCGGTGCAGCCATTTTGGCGCGAGCGATTTGGTGCGGCCTGTTTGGCGCAGCCAATTTTGCTGCAGACCCATTCAGGCAAAGAACTGTTTTGGTGCAGATATACGGTTTCCAGCAGCTTGTAGTTATTATTAAAATAAAATATAACCCATTAAAGAATGCAGAAAGAGATACCGTCATTTCAAAGATAAAAGTATGAGCTGCTGAAACTGTAGAGGGAAGTTTACAAGTGATTAACAAGTGCCTAGAATATATGTCGGAAGCTTGCCAAGGAACGATGCCTAATAACAGAGCACTGAAGACAAGGAAAGAAATTGCTGCTTACCCAGTAATTCCAAGAAATTTAGAAGAACTTGTAATTCCAGATAGCTTTAAAACATATTCTGTTAAGGAATATATTGAAGGACAATTTTTACTATCTTTACAGCAGTAGCACCACCTGCAGAATTCTTATATTTGGGAGAAAAAGGAATGTTGTGTTTCTGAAACAATCAAAAATGTTACATGTTGATGGAACATTCAAAACTTCCCCAGCTCTATTTTCACAAGTTTATGTTATTTTAGGGGAAATACATAAAGGTGTGTTCCCACTGTGCTTTACTCCCAAATAAGTTACAAACAACAGATGATAAATTATTTGAAATGGTTCTGGAAATACAGCCTGAATGCCACCCTGACATTATCAACTGTGACTTTGAACATGCAAATTTCAAACATTGACAGCAGCATTTTCCTCCTGCAGAAATCAGGGGATTTTTTTTCACCTGGCTCAAAATATGAGCAAACATCTTGCCAGTTTGGGACACTTGAGTAAGTATAAGATTGACTTGGAGTTTTCTTTGAGATCTAAAATGATAATTGGTCTTGCATTTATTCCGATTGAAAACATTGAACACTTGGCTGATGCTCTTCCAGATGAACTGCAGCCGCTGCTGGGCTGGTTCGAGGATAACTATGTAGGTAGAAGATTACAGAGGAAATGGTAGGTGTCCACCGCTTTTTCCAGTTGGAATGTGGAATTTATATGAAAGAACTTTAAACAATGTGGACAGAACAAACAATCATGCAGAAGCTGCCCACAGGAGATGACAATGTGAACTTGGAGTGAAACATCCAGTTATGAGGAAATTTATTGACAGTTTACGAAAAGTTCAGAGTGGAAGGGACATTTCCTATGAGCATCTTGTAGCAGGGCATGATAGTCCGTTAAAATTAAAGAAATTCAGGGAAGCAGACGCTAGAATACAAACACCCTCGTCAGAAGATTTAGTGAGAGAAATGATGTTGAGTATTTACGAGGGATTGCCCATAATTTTGAATAAACGTCAGATTTTAGATTTTTCGTAATTAACTTGTTTCTTTCATATTTTTTCTTTTTAACGTTTTTAGGAAAGAGAATAACATTATTTTTATTTTTATTGTTTTCAGTAATGCTTTAACTAAGCCTGAAAATGAATAAATATGAGCTGCATTGATATAGTTCTGAGCCTAAATGGGTCTGCGGCAAATGGGCTGCACCAAACAGGCCGCGCCAAATCGCTCGGCACCAAAATGGCTGCACCGAATGGTCCTAAACTTGAGCAAGCCCGAAGTGTCTATGGGGGAGATACCCCCACCCCTACCCCCAACATCTGCAGCATCGAGAGCAGAGAGATGGAGGTTTCCCAAACAGCGGGCCCAAGCAAAGGGGATCGAGCCTTCACAGGGAGTGCACTTCAGAAACACGGGGCAACTTTTACTGTTATTACTTTATTGTTCCACTTAACACTATGAAGGATGGTAATGTTAACATTTAACTTTATTTCTTGATTTTTCTACTTACACTAAGAAACACAGTAATGCTTTCCCTCTAACTTAGTTGTTGTATTACTACACGTACCGTGTTTGATGACATTGTGCACATTTCACTGTACTCCTGTATCCCTGTACTTGAGAACATGTAACAATAAAGTTTACATCTGAATCTAAATACCAACCACCTTCTTCACTCCCCTGTCCACCCATTTTCAAACATCTATGAACCAGCACTCCAAGGTCTCTTTGTTTAGTAACACTCCCCAAGACCTTACCATTAAGTGCATATGTCCCACCCTGAGTTGCCTTTCCAAAATGCAGCACCTCACATTTATCGAAATTAAACTCCATCTACCATTCCTCAGCCCAGTAACCCATCTGATCAAGGTCTCATGGTACTCTGTGGGAAGTTTTGCTGTCCACTACATATCCAATTTTGGTGTCATCTGCAAAACTACTGACTCTGCCTCCAATGTTCGTGTTCAAATTGTTTATATAAATGACAATAAGCGAGAACCCAGCAATGATCACCGTTGGTTACAGGTCTCCAGTCTGGAAAGCAACCTCCATCTCCACCCTCTGCCTCCTTCCTTCTATCTCCAAATGGCTCGTTCTCCTTGTGGTCCATGTGACCTCATCTTGCTCACCAATCTATCATGTCGAACTTTATTGAATGCCTTACTGAAGTACATATCGATCACTTTCACCACACTGCCTTCATCAATCCTGATTTGGAGATGCCGGTGTTGGACTGGGGTGAACAACATTAAAAATCACACAGCACCAGGTGATAGTCCAACAGGTTTATTTGGAAGTACTAGCTTTTGGAGCGCTGCTCCTTCATCAGGTGGTTGTGGAATATAAGATCATAAGACACAGAATTTATTGCAAACGTTTACAGTGTGATGCAACTGAAATTATATTTTGAAAAAGACCTGGATTGTTTGTTATGTATCTCATCTTTTAGAATGACCATGTTGTTTTCACTTGTTTCATGTGTAAATCCCAGATCTTTTCTTTTAAAGTTGCATTCTCAAGTGAACTTTACCAGTAGATGCCATGTCAGCTCAGGTAATGTATTGAAGGTGTGAGGTACCCTGTGGGAGGGTGTCTGTGCCCCAATGCTCAGACTGATTCTTTTTCTGAAAAAAAAGGATTTTCAGAATCTCACATGGTTTTTGAGCAAAATAAAATGTAATTCTGCAAGTACAAATTCACCCCACAAACTTGTGTGTGTGTGTGTGTGGGGTGGGGGGAGGGGGTATTTGAGTGTCTGTGAGAGAGTGTGCGCATGTGTCTGAGTGTGAGTGTTAAAGCTGTATAAGTCGATGAGAGGGTGTGTGTATGTGAGTGTGGGTGTGTATGTATGAGTATATGAGAGAGAGCTTGTGTGTGAGAGAGGATCTGTGTCAGTGTATGGGTCTGCAGGAGTGTGTGTTTGTGAGAGAGTGTGTGTAGTGCAGTGGAGTCACCTGGAGTGTGACATGACCCCAAAGTCTCAGTTGAGGCCATCCCCATGAGTACCAAACTTGGCTACCAGCCTCTGCTCACCCACTTTGTGTTGTATCCTGTCCCGACGTCCATCTTGGAGGATGGTCACCCAAAGGTCTGAGGGTCAAATGTCCTGGACCGCTGAAGTGTTCTCCGACTGGGAAGGAAGGAACACTCCTGTCTGTTGATTGTTGTGTGGTGTCTATTCATCCATTGCCATAGTCTCTGCTCGGTCTTGCCAATGTACCATGCCTCGGGGCATCTTTGCCTGCAGCGGAGGAGATAGACCACGTTGGCCGAGTCACATGATTACCTGCCATGTACCTGGTGGGTGGTGTCCCACAGGTAATGGTGGTATCCGTTTCAACACTCTGATACGTCTTACAGCGTTCACTGTGACAAGATTGTATGGTGTTGTCCTGAAAGTCGGGCAGTTTGCTGCGAACAATGATTTGTTTGAGGTTTGATGGTTGTTTAAAGGTGAGAAGTGGAGGTGAAGGGAAGGTCTTGATGAGGTGCTCATCCCCATTGATAATGTGTTACAGGCTGTGAAGAACATGGTGTAGTCTTTCAGCTCCTGGGAGGTACTGGACAATGAAGGGGACCCTGTCGGTTATAGCTCATGTCTGTCTCCTGAGGAGATCATTACGGTTTCTTGCTGTGGTGTCAGTGGGGGAGTTACTTCCTAAGTAACATTGAAAATGGAAAGAAAGACGACAATGGTTCTCAATCAGAAAACAGCAAGATATTTAGAAAAGACAGACAAGAACAAGTCAGAATAGAGAAACTCTGAACACTTAAACTGCATTTATTTCAATGCAAGAGGCCTTATTGATAAGACTGATGGACTCAAGGCATGTAAGGGAACTTGGGACTGGGATGTCATCGCTATTACAGAACTTGGCTGAGGAATGGAGAAGAGTCGACAAGTGTGGTGCTGGAAAAGCACTGCCGGTCAGGCAGCATCCAAGGAGCAGGAGAGTAGCTCTTCACCAGAAATGAGGGGATGGCCCAAGGGAGAGATAAATGGGAGGGATCTCAGACTGGGGGGAAGGGAGCTGGGAATGTGATAGGTCGATGGAGGAGAGGGGTAATGGTGATAGGTCAGAAAGGAGGGTGGAGCGGGATAGGTGGGAAGGAAGATGGACAGGTAGGACAGTTCAAGACGGGTGTGACAAGTTGGAATGTCAGATCTGGGATAAGGATGGTGGGAGGAATGAAGAAACCGAGGAAATCTACATTGATCCCGTGTGGTTGGAGAGGCCCAAGGTAGAAGATAAGGCTTTCTACCTCAAGATGGTTAGAGTTTGGCAAACTCCCCCCCCGACCTCTAATCTGCTAAGGACATGCCAGTCCTGGACCTCCTCCACCGCCAAACTCCAGCCACCCGACATCTGGAGGAAGAATGCATTATCTTCTGCCTTGGGACCATCCAAACACATGGGATCAATGTAGATTCCACCAGCTTCTTCATTTCACCTCCCCCCTCCTTATCACAGAGCCAAATGTCCAATCAGGCACCACCCTCTTGAACTGTCCAAAAGGTCCATCTTCCTTCCCACCTATCTGCTCCACCCTCCTCCATCTACCTATCACATTCCCAGACCCCTCCCATTTAAGTCTCAGCCCCCCTTGGGCCATCCTCCCATTCCTGGTGAAGAGCTTATATTCGAAATGTTGGCTCTGCCTAACTGGCTGTGCTTTTCCAGCACCACACGTTTTGACTCTGATCTCCAGCGTCTGCAGTCCTCACTTTCGCTTGAGGAATAGAAAAGACTGGCAGTTCAATGTTCTGTTTTAGGGTTTTCTCAGAAGGATATAAAGAGAGGCAAGAGAGGAGGAGTGTTGCATTTTTGATTAAGGAAAATATTATGACTGTAATTTGAGAAAATATTTCTGAGGGACCAGTTCATGAAAATATATGAGTTGAAGTTAGAAATAAGAAAGGGATGATCACCTTGTACTACGATTGTACTATCGGCTCCCCAACAGACAGAGGGCAATTCTGAAGCAAATATGTAGAGATCTTAAATATATATAAGAATGATAACTATGAAATAATAAGGGATTAAAATTTTCTAAACATTGATTCAGATTGCCAGAGTGTTAAAAAGTTTTGATGGTGAAGGATTTGTTAAATTGCAAGAAAATTTCCTTTGTCAAGATGTAAATGTTCCTACTAGAGAAGGATCAAAACCGAACTTCTCTTGGGAAATAAGACAGACCAAGTGACTGAGTGTTAGTCAGGGAACACTTTGGGAGCAGTGATCATAAAACTATCAGTTTTAAAATAGTTATGGAAAGGCACAGGTCTTCCATGAAAGGTAAAGTTCTTAATTAGAGGAAGGCAAATTTTACAAGTATGAAACAAGAACTTTCAAAAGTTGATTGGAGTAGACTGGTCACAGGTAAAAGGAACTAGGAGGAAGTGAGGAAGCAAATGCTGGAGATCAGAGTCACGAGTGTGGTGTTGGAAAAGCACAGCAGGGTTTCCTATTCGTGGGATGCTGCCTGACTTGCTGCGCTTTTCCAGCACCACACTCTCGACTCTGTTCGCAGGTAAAAGGATGATTGAGAAGTGGGAGGCCTTCAAAAGTGTGATAACAAGAGTCCAGAAACATTCTGTTCCTGTTAGAGTGAAAGGCAAGGCTGGTAAGATTAGGGAACAATGGATGAATAAAGATGTTGAGGTTCAAATCAAGAATAAAAAAATCCATCAGAGAGCCAATTGGGATGAACTGAATGTCTTGAAGAGTATAAAGAGTGAAGGGACATCCTTGAGAAGAAAATGAGGAAGGCAGTGAGGGGATAGGAGGTAGCCTTGACAGAGAAGGTAAAGATACTCCAAAGAGATTCTATAAATACATTAAGAATGAGGGAGCAACTGGAGAGAGATAGGACCCCTTAAAGATCAACGAGGTTGTCTTTGTGTTGAACCTCAAGAAATGGGAGGGATATAAATGAATAATTCTGTTTTACTGTTGGGAAGGAATTGGATGCGAGAGAAAGCAGGGAAATAAATATTGATATTTTGGGAAAAGTTTACAGTACAGAAGAGGAAGTGCTGGAGATCTTAAAAAACACAACAGGAGGTAAACCTCCAGGACCTGATCAAGTGTGTCCCAGGACACTGTGGGAAGTTAGGGAGAAAATTACAGGGCCCCTAGCAGAAATATTTGTATCATCAATAAACACAGGTGAAGAATTGGAGGACTGGGGTGTGGCTAATATGCCATTGTTTAAGAAGGGATGTGAGGAGAAGCCTGGGAACAATCAACCCGTGAGTCTCACTTCAGTGGTGGGCACATTTTTGGAGATGATTCTGAAAGATAGGATTTACACAGGGTGGAGAGGAAAGGATTGATTAGAGATGGTCAGTATGGTTTTGTGTGAGGAAAATCATGTCTGGCGCACTTAGTTAGGTTTGTTTTTTGGATGTAACAAAAACCAATGAGGACAGAGTGGTAGATGGTGTTTGCTTGGCCGTTAATAAAGCCTTTGACAAGATTCTGCATGGGAGACAGGTTAGTAAAGTTCGATCACATGGGATTCAGGGTGGGCTTGCCAATTGGATGTAATTGGCTTGGTGGTAGAAGACAGCAGGTGATGGTGGATCATTGTTTTTCAGACTGGAGGCCTGTGACCAGCGGTGTCCCACAGGGAGCGGGACTGGCTTCACTTCTGTTAGTCATTGAAATGAATGATTTAGATGAGAATATGCGAGCATGGTTAATAAGTTTGTGGACAACACCAAAATTGGTGAAACAGACAGTGAAGAATGTTACCCGAGGTTACAAAGAGATCTTGATCAATTGGGCTAAAGGGCTGAGGGATGGCAGATGGAATTTAATTTGGATACAGGTGAGGTATTGCATTGTGGTAATACAACCAAGGACAGGACTTATTGGTAGGTCCTGAGTAGTGTTGCAGAGCAGAAAGACCTTGGGGTTCAGGGACATATTTCTTTGAAGTTTGCATCACAGGTAGACAGGGTAATTAAGGAGGTATTTAGCACACTTGCCTTCATTGCACAGACCTTTGAGTACAGGAGCAATGTCAGAACTGACACTATATTGAAGTTCTACAGGGCATTGGTGAGGCCTCTTCTGGTTTAATGTATGCAATTCTCATCACCTTGTGATAGGAAGGATATTATTAAACTGGAGAGGGTTCAGTAAAGATTTACCAAGATGTTGTCAGGAATGGAGGGTTTCAGATATAAACATGGACTGGAAAGGTGAGGACTTTTTTCACTGTTGTGTTGGAGGTTGAGGAGTGACATTACTGATGTTTAAAAAACCTTGAGGTGCATAGATAAGGAGAATGACAAGGGTCTTTTCCCTCGGGTGGGGAGTTCAAACCAAAGGGGGATATTTCTAAGGTGAGAGGACAAAGATTGAAAAATGACATGAGGGGCAAAATTTTTAGTAGTTTCCGTTTAGAATGAACTACCAGAGGAAGTGATGGATGCAGGTACAGTTACAACGTTTAAAATACATTTGGATAAGTTCATGAATAGGAACGGTTTGGAGGGATATGGGCCAAGCACAGCCAGGTGGGAATAGTTTAGTTTTGGAATATGGTCGGTGTGGTCTGGTTGGTCCGAAGGGTCTGTCTCCGTGCTGTATGACTCTCTGACTCCATGACATTATGGTACGCAGTCAAAAGACACGTTAGTCTCTTCACACGCTCACTTTGTCCTCCAGTCCAGAGGCTGGGTCACAGCACGGGGCAAGGGTATTGTTGATGGACAGAGATACCGAGGGGTTTTTATATGCAATGGGTGTGTAATGGAGGAACTACAGAGGACAGTTCAGGATAGATGGAGCTACTCAGGGGAGGGTAATTAGACAGGGGCCATGGAGGGGGACAGGGGCCAAATTTGCATTGGGGGTGGGGGGGTTGTCCAAAATTGAAGGGGGTGTGGGGTGTAGATTCAGGATTGAAAGGCAGAAATCAAGAAGAGAGGAAAAGACAGAGAGAATGAGAGAAGAAGAAAGAAAGCAAGAGAGTGGGAAAGAACAGAGACAAAGGAAGAAGGAAGAGAGAAAAAGAAATAAAGGAGAGTCTGTCAGGAGAGAGAGAGAAAGATAATGTGAGAGAGAAAGGTTGAGAGGGAGAGAGAGAGAGAGATGGAATGATATAGACAGTGAGTGAGAATCAGAGGCAAAGTGAGACACAGAGAGAGGGGGAGAGGAAAAATCAGACAGGTCCAGCCAGGAGATAAGGAAAGATGTAGCGAGATTAAAGAGGTGATATTCACCATTCCGGTTGGTCTGAGTTCTCTTGATGGTCTCTCACACTTCCTCTCTCCCATTTGGGACAGACTCTGCTCCAGGGGCTTGCGTCAGGAGGGGCTGGTTCTGGGAGGGGGTGAGGTTAAAGGATCAAAACTGGGATTGAGATTCAAACACTTCCCACATTCTCTCACACACAGACAGACAGAAACACACCGATACTCACCCCCTGCTCAGTGCACACGGTGAAAGGGACAATGGCTGCCAGAACCTGTTTGAAATATCTGCAGGTCTCTCACTCAGAGCACCCTCTCTGCCCAAGTCCCAGGTTTCTCTACCCAGGGCATACCTCCCCCAGGGATGGAGCACAGCCAGTGCCACCTCAGTGGGATTAGACGGGGGAGGGAGGGAGGAGGTGTGAGAGAATGCAGCAGGTAAACAGTTTCATCCAGTCTGTCTTTGTCTACTCCTGCTTTGCATTTTATTGTCTTGGAATGAAAGCCAAATGTTTTTTCAAAATGATCCAATTCCTTTTGTTCTTTGGGGTTTCCTATTGATTATTGTAAAAAAATCTCAACTTGAGATTGCCAGGAATCTAACCCAGGTCACTGACCATGATAGCACCATCACCGTGCATTTTACCACAACACAGTCCCCAAAGATATTTAAAAAGACCTTTAACCCTATTTAGTTTGTCATGATAATGTTGATTCACTGAATGAGATATTGGGTCAGGTGACAATAACTTATATGAAGAGGTAGATTTGAAGGAGCATTGAAATCGGAGAGGGAGCTGGGTCATTGGGTGGGTGCAGAGAGGGAGTCCAGAAATCCCTCTGGTTGGGCTTGGATTCCCCGGCAATGCATCAGCTGGTTCATGGAAAGGAACAAATAAAGAAACAGAATGATATCAGAGAAATAGTTTAGTACAGACTGCCTTTGTCTTCTCCTGCTTCCAGAGATGGTAAGAATTCACGTGGAAGTAGAGAAAGTTCAGGAAGTGAGAAGGGCAGCAGGATTAGCCGATGAGTACGTGATGGTGCATAAGACAAGCTTCTGGCCAGAATTTCATCCAGTCAGGGATAGAAGTTGGGAGAACAGAAGATCCCACACTACGAACCCAGAGTAGAGAGCACACTGGTATGATCTCCCCACAGGATAAAGAATCCCAAGAGGTGGACAGGAGATGAAAGGCCTCACTATAGTGGAGTGGGACACAGAAAATGACAGTGCCAGTGGTTTCAGAAGGGCACTGGGAAAAGGTGTTTACACTGCCAGAAGGTGGGACACGTCCAGACACAGTGCTGCTCATTAAAGAAAGGCACTATGGGAAAAGATGTGGGAAAAGGAGCTGAGCCAGTGGCCTTAGTGAAGGTAGTAAAGGAGACCCCAATAAGAGCCGAGGAGCTGCAGGAGAGAGCACAGCCGAGGCAGGGGCTGGGTATGGGGTTAGTATCTGATCTCTACAAAAAATTCACCTCTGTGGGTAAAGGTTACTCAGAAAGACCAGGGGGAGAAGGACAAGAATTTTGTGAGATACACGATCTAACCAGTCCCTGATAATAGGGATGAGCGAATATGCATTCTTTCTGATTTGTTACACGAGAGTGTGGTAATTTGTGGGATAGATGGACAGAAATTCAGTGTTTCCCTGAGTAAGATCAGGTTGGAGTGCCAACCCAAGGTTGGGGAAGTTACAGTGGGAGTGATTGACAGAGTGTTCCAGGAATTCAGTTTGTCCTTGGGAATGATTTGGCAGGATCCAAGGTGGGAGTGACACCCTTTGTTGTGGAGAAGCCCAAGGAAGACCAAGAAACTGAGGAGTTAAAGCAGAAATATCCTGGTATTTTCCCAGTCTGTGTGATAACCAGATCCCACTCTCATAAAACACAGCACAAAGCAAAAAGTAAAGAGAAAGATGAAGGAGTTGAGGTTCAGTTTACGGATACCCTGCTTGATGGAATGGTGCAAGAAAAACCTGACCAGGCAGAGGGATAGACAGACGGGATTACTCCTGAAAGATGAAGAGACTTGCAATAGCAAGACAAGATGATAAAACATATATATGTGGATGCATACTCTGAAAAGGAGGCAGAGAATATTCCGGAGGGTTATGATCTAAAAGATAGAATCCTCAGACAGAAACGGCAGCTTAGTGCAGAGGAGAAATAGGCCGAAGTACACCAGATTGTGTTGCCTGTAGCATACAGACAGGAGACGTTACGGGTAGCACATGAACTACCTTCAGGGGGTCATGTAGGGGTACAAAAGACTCAGGCTAAGGCCTGGAATGCACAAGGATATGGTTAACTTTGGCCATCCCTGTCATACATGACAAATGTTAGGGAAGCCACAGGCAGTAATAAAACCAACACCTTTGTTGTCAATCCCCGCATTTGAAGAACCTTTCACGCAGATTAGAATCGATTGTGTAGGTCCCCTCCCGAGAACTAAAAGTGGGAACCAGTAGATGTTAACCATAATGGATTTGTCTACCAGATTTCCAGGGGCAATTCCATTACAGAGTATTAAAGCTAAAAGGGTAGTAGGGGTGTTAGTATCTTTCTTCACACGGTATGGGTCTCACTCTCACTCTCACTCTCCTGCACTGTCCTCACAATGTGCTTCCTTTGTCTGCTCTTCTCCCTTTTAAACTGCTGTTGTTTTGACTTTTTTTCCCCAAAGTTCCAAAACAATGCAACAGCATATAAAACAGTAATTGCTGCTCCAGGAATTTGAGGAAATCACCTCCAGCACCTAAAATACCTCAAAAAAAAGGAGCAGCTCTTACAGCCAGAAATTTTTCCCATCCTCCATCTTGGATTACCCAGAATGCAGATGAAAAATAACCTATTTAACCTCATCATAATCTCTTGACCCCACATCTGACAGTGTATCAAATTCTCACTAGCTCTGCCGACCAGTTTAGCCTGAACTAGCATTGCCCATAAATTCTCAGACCACTCCATCTGCCTAGAAACTTTTTCCAATGAAATAAAGAAGGCTTCAACATCTTTCTCATCAAAATGTGGCAGAGTTTGACATATTTGTATGTATCACTACCTTCTCCTTTAATCTCCATCCTGTTAACTTGACTTTTCTGACTAAGCCGCAACTTCTCATGTTCAAACTCTCTCTCTGTTTGCTCAGGGAAGAACCTTCTCTCTCTTTCTTTTGCTTTCTCTCTCTGTCTCTCTCTCTTTGTTTAGCTCAGAACCTTCTCTCTCTCTCTTTTCCTTTCTCTCTCTCTTTGTTTATCTTCTAACTCCATTTTGCTCAATTGTAATTGAAGTTTTTCTGACAGTCCTCCACTTGTCTGTTTCTCTGGCACACCTGAGTGTTTGAGTAATTCTCTTACAGATTCAGCTTTGATTTTGGTCTTGGTTAAACCCAATTCTAACCTCTTTGCTAATTCTACGAGTATGGCCTTTTCTTTCTAAATTTCTTGGCCAATTTGGGAATCATTTCCAAACCCCAGAACCTCCTTAGCAATTTTAAGAGCCATTTCTCTCACTTTTAATTTAATCAACCACAGGTAACCAAAATTAAACTAATTGTCTCACCTATGAAAGATGTAGGACACTCATCGGCAAGTGGTTAAACCAACTGGGCTTTTTTTGTATCCCAAATCTATTCACATCTGTCCAAGTCTCAGATTGGATCTATCTGAACATGTTGAGATCATGAATTTGAGACTCAAACTGCTCAAATCCTGGTGACGATCCCCCAAACTATTATGACACAGGGTAAACCCCTCTGCAAATTTAAACCTGACACACAGAGATGCTCACCCCATGCTGTAATCTGTTACATTTCAACAGGCAAAGAACCATCCCAGATTTCACTATTTAAAGGAAAAATTAACCATTTTATTCTTTAAGTTTAACAGAGAACATTAGACCACTATTTACAACTCCTTTCTCTTATAACCTATGTTTTACTGCCCACTCTACAATACTGGTCTGATAAAGAAAGGCCCCAACTAAGTTTGCAAAACAAAATCACATTTCAAGTCCAGTCAGCTTTGTTGATTCTCCTTTTGTAGACTTTCCTCTGTTTAGGTCTGTTGTTCTTCAGTCTTCTCCTGCACAGCGTACCTTACGGACAGGTACCTTTCAGAGAATGATTCGATTTGCAATCTATTCTTGTTGGGGTTCATGGCAGTGCTCCCCCTAACTGTTCAAAATGTCTGGTTTTATCCCCCAAAACATCGGATCATTTCATTGGTGTGATGTTATCAAAACACTAAATTCAAATTCGATTGGAGTTTAGTATCTGGGGCAGAGTTTAAACTGATTGGCTGAATTTGAATTTGTTTTTGTTCCATGGCAATGCAACTGCAGCTATTTGTTTCAACCAAGTGTTAGATTTTTAAATTGTTCAGGACACTCTGTGCTTTCAGTCAGGCCTTGTGAACTTCGTCCCTCTCTCTCTCAAAGGTACAGGACACACCTACACCTTCTTAACAAGGGACACTAGTGGTGTCCCTTACCTCCCACATTCTGCAGGAGGAACATTCAACTGCCCTAACCACCATTCCCACTATTCTAAATTCCCAAAGAGACTATTGAAAAATTAAAAAAAAGAAAAATTAGTTACCTTATCAATCCGGCACACAGAACCTTGTTTTGGTGAGAGGAGGATGATGGGTAGGAGACGCCACCTAAGTAGTATTTTGGGGAAGCCAAGCACCCAAATATATTATTTCACTCACTCAGCAGTCCCATGTCCGTTCCTGCTCAGCCTATTCATGAGGTCAGTTTTTAAAGCAGAAACGTCTCTCCCAGCAGAGCCCACTCCTCTCTCCCTCTCTCCTCGCTGCTCCTGAAAAACAGCAAACTGAAGAAATTTGAACTATTGGCTCCAATATGAGAAGCTTGATGCTTTCTCAAGTTGGTTGACTATTGAGACAAATTCCACCCACCCGGTAACATTGAAGACTTTATTGAATTCACCTCTCCTTTCTTCAATCTGTATTAACACGAACAATGTAATTGTTTTATCCTGTCTTAAAATTTGGTTTCAATTAGATGTCACTTTCGCTTTCAGTCATTTTCTACAAAGGTGCCGTTGATGGCAAATCATATTTTTCCCCATCTTTAGTGGACATTGCCTTTTCTGGTTGGGCTAAGTTAGGAATAAAAACTGTGAAAGATTATATGTTAATGGTGTTTCTGCATCTTTTCAACATCTTAGTCGATACGTTTTCACTTCTTAAAAGCCACTTCCTTAAATATCTCCAAGTTCGCAGTTTTGGCCGTAGTTCATCGTGATTCCTAATGATTCTGATTTTGACATCTTTCTAGAACCACTTTCTTCATTAAAGGAGGTTATTTCAGCTAGTTATTCAAACATTCATAAAGTATTGTTATGATATGGGGTAAACTCTCCTGCTTTATTTAAAACCAGCAATACAGAAAAGATTTATCCCTTACAGTAATCTGTAAAACTTCCAGTGGCCAAGAACTATTCAAAGTAAAAGTTAACAGCTTTATTTCTTAAAGTATAACACAGAATAATTAACTAACAACTATGTATAAGTCCTCACTCTAACCTATCTTTACCTTCCCTTCTATACTAGTCCAATAAAACTCCCAATTAAGATTTACAAAATAACACTTCTTAGCTCAAAACCAGGCAGCTTTTTGTTCATCGATTTGGATCTTCCTGTGTCTTTTCTTCTTCTTAGGAATTTCTGCTTCACAGGTTACTGATTGATAAAGTTCCTTTTTTAAGAGAGCTGTTTTTCTGGGCAATGTGCAGATGTCGTTGGCTTGGCAGTTGTCCTATCAACTGTTCAATTGTTCCCAGTCTTATATCCCAAAGCATCAGATTGTGTCATTGGCTTTTAAGATTGTCAATATACTCAATTCAAACTGGATTGGAGTTTGATATTTTTCGGGATATAATTGACACTGATTGGCCAAATTCAAATTTGTGTTTTTGTCTACAGGCAACGAGCCAATTGAGTTGATCGACCGAGTGTTACGTTGTTACCTTACTGAGAGCACTTGGTGCTGTGTCCGGTAGTTCTGCTGCTTTTAACTCTCTTAAAGTACACCCACATCTTCATAGCACCTCCCCCCTTAAGAAAAAAATGAACCATCATAATGAAAAGATGGCTTCATTTCTTTTTCTAGCTTTTAAACACATTACCCGAACATACAGATAACTTTTATATCAGTTCACCTTAATTTATTCCCATATACTGATATATATAAAACATTAAATAAAGACAAATCACATCTAAAAGCTATCAGTTAAATCCACGATAACGCATCTGTGATTACATTCTTCCAACCGCAACATGTATGATTTTTAAATTGAAAGTCTGTAACATAAGACTCCAATGAAATAGTCTCAGACTCCTATCTTTAAAACATTCCAAGAATGTAAGTGGATTGTGGTCAGTGAATACAACCATCTCCGACACATTGTTCATGACATCCACATTAACATGTTGGAAGGCCAGGACCAAACCTAATAGTTCCTTTTCAATTGTGGAGTGTTTTCTCTAGTGGATGTTGATCATCTTCAAAAAGTAACCAACTGGCAGTTCAATCCCATCCTCATCTTCCTGGAGGAGTACAGCTCCAACTCCACTGTCACTAGCATCGATAGTGACTTTAAAAGCTTTTGAAACACTTGTAGCTAAAGCTGGTTTGGTGGTTAATATCGATTTCAAATGAACGAATACCTCCTGGCATGGTTCTGTCCACTGAAACTTTGTGTTCTTCGTCAGTAAATCGGTTAACAGTGCCACTACACTGCTAAAGTTTGGAACAAACTTCCGATAGAATCCGTTGAGTCCAAAGAATCGAAACATCTCTTTCTTCCAGGTTGGTTGTGGAAATTCCTTGATGGCTTTTGTCTTTGTGTTCTATGGGGTCAACCTTCCATGACCGATGTTACATCCAAAGAATGTCACCTCTGCTTTCGCAAGTTCCATTTTATTTCAGTCTGTCACTAGTTTTGCCTCTCGTAGTCATAGAATCACAGAGTCATAGAGACGTACACCATGGAAACAGGCCCTTTGGTCCAACTCGTCCATGCTGAACAGATATCCCAACCCAATCTAGTCCCACCTGCCAGCACCTGTCCCATATCCCTCCAAACCCTTCCTATTCTTGTACCCATCCAGATGCCTTTTAAATGTTGCAATTGTACCAGCCTCCACCACTTCCTCTGGCAGCTCATTCCATACACTTGCCACCCTCTGTGTGAAAAAGTTGTCCCTTAGACCATAAGACCATAAGACCATAAGACATAGGAGTGGAAGTAAGGCCATTCGGCCCATCGAGTCCACTCCGCCATTCAATCATGGCTGATGCGCATTTCAGCTCCACTTGCCAGCGTTCTCCCCGTAGCCCTTAATTCCTCTAGACAACAAGAACCTATCAATCTCGGTCTCCTCTTTATCTTTCCCTTCTCACCCTATACCTGTGCCCTCTAGTTCTGGACACCCCAGAGAAAAGACTTTGTCTACTGATCCTATCCATGCCACTCCTGATTTTACAAACTTCTATAAGGTTACCCCTCAGCCTCTGACACTCCTGGGAAAACAGCCCCAGCATATTCAACCTCTCCCTACAGCTCAAATTCTCCAACCCTGGCAACATCCTTGTAAATCTTCACTGAACCCTTTCAAGTTTCACAATGTCATTCAAAGAGCTCTGCCAACTGTACAATATGATCTTTCCAGGAATTACTAAAGATCACTACATTGTCCAAATAGACTGCACAGTTTGTGAACGTAGCCACAACTCTGTTCATGAGTCTTTGGAATGTGGTGGGCACATTCTTCATTCCAAAGGGCATCACTTTAAACTAATATAGCCCATCTGGGTTACAAACACAGAAATTTCTTTCACCAAATCTGCTAAAGGTACCTGCCAGTGACCACGCATTAATTGGTGATGTAACTGGCTTGTCCGACTTTCTCGATGCAGTCCTCCAATCTGGGAATTGGATATGAGTTGGCATTGACCTTGGGTAACAATATTAACATGTCATCCCCCTTGGGAAAATGTCCGAGTCTCAGAGCTTTTATCTGCCACCTGCTACCTACTCGATTTCATCTCTTCTCTCGTCTCTGATACATAATCTAAGTGTGAGATCTGTGACTTTGGTCCTGTCAAATTTTCTTTAATTAATTTCAAAGGGCCTCTCATTTCACGACTGAATATTAACTCAAAGGGAGTAAACTGAATAGATTCATTTGGGGCAGTTCTAATGGCAAACAACACGAATGGGATACCTTTATCCCAATCATGCAGGTAATCCTGACAGTATACTCTCAACATGGTCTTCAAGGTCTGATACCACCTTTCGAAAGCTCCTTGGGATTCAGGATGATATTCACTGGGATTAAAGTGCTGTACACCAAAAGCTATCCATAACCTCCTTAAACAGCCTAGCAGTAAAATGTGACCCTTTGTCGGACTGATCTGTTAGAGTAGAGTGAGAGTGAGAGTGTGAGAGAGAGAGAGAGAGAGAGAGAGAGAGAGAGAGAACGAACCTGCACAGTTGCTGCCTTTGCTGTTTGAATTTGTGTATCGCTGGATATCGGAGTGCATCTGGGAAAATTAACAAACAGTGAAATTCACAACTAATCTTGGAGGAACTGTTGGGTGAAGTTCACAGCACAGAATCAGAGAAGTTAATTGTTGTTTTAAGTCTGTCCAAGAGAAAGGCTGCAGTAGTGAGTATAGTGGATTTTTTCTTGATTATATGCTTTTGGAGATAAGTCTCTTGATTAAACTTAAAATATAAGCCATAGGTATGAATTTAACCTGGGCAGTGTTTGTAGAGGAATAAGAGGGTGTTATTTTCTGGGTCTGTAGATTGTGAAGGAGCAAAAATGGCCTTTGCAGTGATATGTACTTCTTGTCAATTGTGGCAGTTTAAAGAGAGTTTAAGGGTTACTGCGGATTATATCTGCCATAAATGCTGTTGGATGCGAATCTTATCAGATTGAGTGGATCAGTTGGAGAGACTGATAGAAGCGATGAGGAATTTGCAACAGCAACAGTATGTGATGGATGGCAGTTATAGGAAGGGGGGAAAGTCTCAGATACAGTCACATAGATGGGTTAACTCCAGGAAGGGTAACAGGGATAGGCACCTAGGGAAGGAGTCTTTTGTGGATATACCCATTTCAATCAGGTATGCTGTTTTGGAAAATGTAGGGGTTATGGATTCTCAGGGGAATGTAGAACAAACAGTCAAGTTTCTGGTATTGAGACTGGCTCTAATGCAACGAGGGGTAAATCGGCTTCCAAGAGATCAATTGTATTCGGGGATTCTGTAGTCAGACAGACATTTCTGTGGCCAACAGAGAAAAAGCAGAATGGTGTGTTGTTTCCCTGGTGCTAGGATCAAGGAAGTCTCAGAGAGGGTGCAAAATGTTCTCACGGGGGAGAGGGGCCAGCAAGAGGTCATTGTCCACATTGAAACCAACGACATTGGAAGGGAAAAGGTTGAGACTCTGAAGGGAGATTACAGAGAGTTAGGCAGAAATTTTTAAAAAGAGATCCTGAAGGGTAGTAATATCTGCATTACTCCCAGTGCTACGAGCTAGTGAGGGCAGGAATAGGAGGATAGAGCAGATGAATGCATGGCTGAGGAGCTGGTGTATGGGAGAAGGATTCATATGTTTGGATCATTGGAATCTCTTTAGGGGTAGAAGTGACCTGTACAAGAAAGACGGATTGCACCTAAATTGGAAGGGGACTAATATACTGGCAGGGAAATTTGTTAGAACTTTTCGGGAGGATTTAAACTAGTAAGGTTGTGGGGGAAGGGGGGGGGGGGTGGAGGGGGGAGGTGGTGGGACCCAAGGAAATAGTGAGGAAAAAGATCGATCTGAGACGGGTCCAGCTGTGAACAGAAGTGAGTCAGACAGGGCAGGCAGGGACAAGGTAGGACTAATAAATTAAACTGCATTTATTTCAATGCAAGGGGCCTAACACGGAAGGCAGATGAACTCAGGGCATGGTTAGGAACATGGGACTGGGATATCATAGCAATTATGGAAACATGGCTCAGGGATGGGCAGGACTGGAAGCTTAATGTTCCAGGATACAAATGCTACAGGAAGGATAGAAAGGGAGGCAAGAGAGGAGGGGGAGTGGCATCTTTGATAAGGGATAGAATTACAGCTGTGCTGAGAGAGGACATTCCCGGAAATACATCCAGAGAAGTTATTTGGGTGGAACTGAGAAATAAGAAAGGGATGATCACCTTATTGGGATTGTGTTATAGACCCCCCCAATAGTCAGAGGGAAATTGAGAAACAAACTTGTAAGGAGATCTCAGCTATCTGTAAGAATAATAGGGTGGTTATGGTAGGGGATTTTAACTTTCCAAACATCGACTGGGACTGCCATAGTGTTAAAGATTCAGATGGAGAGGAATTTCTTAAGTGTGTACAAGACAATTTTCTGATTCAGTGTGTGGATGTACCTACTCGAGAAGGTGCAAAACTTGACCAGCTCTTGGGAAATAAGGCAGGGCAGGTGACTGAGGTGTCAGTGGGGGAGAACTTTGGGGTCAGCGACCATAATTCTATTCATTTTAAAATAATGATGGAAAAGGATAGACCAGATCTAAAAGTTGAAGTTCTAAATTGGAGAAAGGCCAATTTTGATGGTTTTAGGCAAGAACTTTCAAAAGCTGATTGGAGGCCAATGTTCACAGGTAAAGGGATGGCTGGAAAATGACAAGCCTTCAGAAATGAGATAACAAGAATCCAGAGAAAGTATATTCCTGTCAGGGTGAAAGGGAAGGCTGGATGTCTAAAGAAATTGAGGGTTTGGTTAAGAAAAAGAAGGAAGCATATGTCAGGTATAGACAGGATAGATCGAGTGAATCCTTAGAAGAGTATAAAGAAAGTTGGAGTATACTTAAGAGGGAAATCAGGAGGGCAAAACGGGGCCATGAGATAGCTTTGGCAAATAGAATTAAGGAGAATTCAAAGGGTTTTTACAAATATATTAAGGACAAAAGGGTAACTAGGGAGAGAATAGGGCCCCTCAAAGATCAGCAAGGCGGCCTTTGTGTGGAGCCACAGAAAATGGGGGAGATACTAAATGAATATTTTGCATCAGTATTTACTGTGGAAAAGGATTTGGAAGATATAGACTGTAGGGAAATAGATGGTGACATCTTGCAAAATGTCCAGATTACAGAGGAGGAAGTGCTGGATGTCTTGAAACGGTTAAAGGTGGATAAATCCCCAGGACCTGATCAGGTGTACCCGAGAACTCTGTGGAAAGCTAGAGAAGTGATTGCTGGGCCTCTTGCTGAGATATTTGTATCATTGATAGTCACATGTGAGGTGCCGGAAGACTGGAGGTTGGCAAACGTGGTGCCACTGTTTAAGAATGGTGGTAAAGACAAGCCAGGGAACTATAGACCAGTGAGCCTGACCTCGGTGGTGGGCAAGTTGTTGGAGAGAATCCTGAGGGACAGGATGTACATGTATTTGGAAAGGCAAGGCCTGATTCGGGATAGTCAACATGGCTTTGTGCGTGAGAAATCATGTCTCACAAACTTGATTGAATTTTTTGAAGAAGTAACAAAGAAGATTGATGAAGGCAGAGCAGTAGATGTGATCTATCTGGACTTCAGTAAGGCGTTCGACAAGGTTCCCCATGGGAGACTGATTAGCAAGGTTAGATCTCATGGAATACAGGAAGAACTAGCCATTTGGATACAGAACTGACTCAAAGGTAGAAGGCATAGGGTGGTGGTGGAGGGTTGTTTTTCAGACTGGAGGCCTGTGACCAGTGGAGAGCCACAAGGATCAGTGCTGGATGCTCCACTTTTTGTCATTTACATAAATGTTTTGGATGTGAGCACAAGAGGTACAGTTAGTAAGTTTGCAGATGACACCAAAATTGGAAGTATAGTGGACAGTGAAGAGGATTACCTCAGATTACAACAGGATCTGGACCAGATGGGTCAATGGGCTGAGAAGTGGCAGATGCAGTTTAATTCAGATAAATACGAGGTGCTGCATTTTGGGAAAGCAAATCTTAGCAGGACTTCTACACTTAATGGTAAGGTCCTAGGGAGTGTTGCTGAACAAAGACCTTGGAGTGCAGGTTCATAGCTCCTTGAAAGTGGAGTCGCAGGTAAATAAGATATTGAAGACGACATTTGGTATGCTTTCCTTTATTGGTCAGAGTATTGAGTACAGGAGTTGGGAGGTCATGTTGCGGCTGCACAGGACATTGGTTAGGCCACTGTTGGAATAATGCGTGCAATTCTGGTCTCCTTCCTATCGGAAAGATGTTGTGAAACTTGAAAGGGTTCAGAAAAGATTTACAAGGATGTTGCCAGGGTTGGAGGATCTGAGCTACAGGGAGAGGCTGAACAGGCTGGCGATGTTTTCCCTGGAGGGTCGGAGGCTGAGGGGAGACCTTATAGAGGTTTACAAAATTATGACGGGCATGGATAGGATAAATAGACAAAGTCTTTTCCCTGGGGTCAGGGAGTCCAGAACTAGAGGGCATAGGTTTAGGGTGAGAAGGGAAAGATATAAAAGAGACCTAAGGGACAACTTTTTCACGCAGAGGGTGGTACGTGTATGGAATGAGCTGCCAGAGGATGTGGTGGAGGCTAATACAATTGCAAGAGGCATTTGGATGGGTATATGAATAGGAAGGGTTTGGAGGAATATGGGGGAGCTGCTAGCAGGTGGGATAAGATTGGGTTGGATATCTGGTCGGCATGGATGGGTTGGACTGAAGGGTGTGTTTCCATGCTGTACATCTCTATGACTCTATGAGTTCTTATGAATTGGTCCCAAAAGCGTACAGACAGTGGTTCAGAGACATAAAGAAGGAACCACGTCAAACTTAAGTTGAGTTTGAAAGAATGAAACATAATCAATATGAGAGATATCTGTGAGCCTTAAAGATAGAGAAGACCTATGAGGCTCTGAGAGATTATTCTGCTGGAGGAGTTTAAAAACTCACTTCCAGAGATGGTAAGAATTCAAGTGGAGGAACTTAAAGTTCAGGAAGTGAGAAGTGCAGCAGGATTAGCAGATGAATACACATTGGTGTATAAGAGAAGCTTCCGGGCAGAATTTCACCCTGTGTGGGATAGAAGTTGGGAGAAGGGGAGATCCTACACGATGAAACAAAAAGTAGAGAACATGTAAATATTTACCACAGGTTAGAAAACAAGCCCAAGAGGCTGGAAAGGAGGTGAAAGGCCTCAGGTGTTCCCACTGTGGGAAAGTGACACATGTCAAGTCACAGTGCTGGTTGTTGAAGAAAGGCATTGTGGGAAAAGATGTGGGAAAAGGAGCTGAGCCAGTGGCCTTAGTGAAGGTAGTAAAGGAGACCCCAAGAAGAGCCGAGGAGCTGCAGGAGAGTGCACAGCCGAGGCAGGGGCTGGGTATGGGGTTAGTATCTGATCTCTACAAAGAATTCACCTTTGTGGGTAAAGGTTACTCTGAGAGAACAGGGAGAGAACAAGAAATTATAATTTTGAGGAACATAATTAGAGACTGGTTAGATTGTGTAAGAGATGAGCGAATTTGCATACTTCCTGATCGGTTACCCGAGAGTTTGGTAATCTGTGGGAAAGACAGACAGAAATGTAACATTCCCTGATGTAAGATCAGGTTGCAGTGCCAACTCAAGGCTGGGAGATTAACAGTCCTGCTCCTCGGACGCTGCCTGATCTGCTGTGCTTTTCCAGCACCACTGTCTAATCTAGACTCTGGTTTCCAGCATCTGCAGTTCTTGGTTTGACCTGGGAGCGTAACAGTCAGAGTTTGACAGAGTGTTGGTTCCAGGAATTCAGTTAGTTCTTCTGAATGATTTGGCAGGATCCAAGGTGGGAGTGACATCCCTTCTTGTGTTGAAGCCCAAGGAAGATCAAGAAACTGAGGAGTTAAAAGAAAAATATCCTGATATTTTCCCAGATTGTGTCGTAACAAGATCCCACTAACATAAGTCACAGCAAGAAGCAAAAACTGAAGAGAAAGATGAAGGAGTTGAGATTCAGTTGGTGGATTCCCTGTTTGATGTAATGGTGCAGAAAAACCTGAACAGGCAGAGGGTCAGACAGAAGCGTTTAGTCCTGAAAGGCTAAGGGACTTGCAACAGCAAGACAAGGCAATAAAAGAGATATGTGTGGATGTGTACTCTGAAAAGGAGGCAGAGTGTATTCCTGAGGGTTATTATCTGAAAGATAGAATCCTCAAATAGAAATGGAGACCACGGCAGGTTAGTGCAGAGGAGAAATGGGCCAAAGTGCACCAGGTTGTGTTGCCGGTAGCATACAGACAGGAAGTGTTACAGTGAGAACATGAACTTCCTGTAGGAGGTCACCGAGGGGTATGAAAGATTCAGGCAAAGGTACAAAAACATTTTTATTGGCCTGGAATGCACAACGATGTGGTCTTGCTGTATGTGTCATACATGACAAATGGTAGGTAAGCCCCAGTCAGTAACAAAACCAGCCCCTCTGTTGTCAATTCCCTTTCGCGTGGGTTGTAATTGATTGTCTAGGTCCTCTCCCAAAAACTAAAAGTGGGAACCAGTACATGTTAACTATAATGGATGTGTCAACCAGATTTCCGGAGGCAATTCCATTACGGAGTATCAAGGCAAAAAAGATGGGAGAAGAGTTAGTAGCTTTGTTCACACAGTATGGGCTACCCAGAGAGATTCAGTTGGATCAAGGGTCACATTTTTCTGCGAGGCTGTTTAAGGAGATTAGAGATAGCTTCGGCATACAGCATTTTAAATCCAGTGAATATCATCCTGAACCCCAGGGAGCTTCAGAAAGGTGGCATCAGACCTTGAAGACCATGTTGACAACATACTGTCAGGATTACCCGAATGACTGGGGTAAAGGTATCCCATTCATATTGTTTGCCCCAAATAAATCTACTCATTTTACTCCCTTTGAGTTAATATTCAACATGAAGTGAGAGGCTGTTTGAAATTAATCAAAGAGAAATTAACAGGACCAAAGTCAGAGATCTCACATTTAGATTACGTATCAAAGGTGATGGAGACACTAAATCGAGTTGATGATTTAGCTAAACAGCACATAAAGAGGGCACAGTGTTGAATGAAGCAGGTGGCAGATTAAAAGCTCTGAGACTCAGACATTTTCCCGAGGGGATGATGTGTTAGTATTGTTACAGGCAATAGGCGATCCCTTTCAAACCAAGTTTAGGGGACCTATCAGATTGAGAAAAAGTTGAGTCAGGTGATCTATCTAGTAAAGATGTCAGATGGAAGAAAGACTGTCCTGGGGATGTCATGTGAACATGCTGAAACCTCATTATGCTGGAGAGAAAGAACTGGAGAAGTGGGTTAGTTACTGCCCCACAGAGCGAGGAATCAAATCCGGATACTGTGAACTTTGATGTGTCTCAAAATATGTTAAAAAATGAAGAAATCCTCGAGGAGTTGGACAGGTTAGTGAGCTGTCGGTCTCAGGAGCATAGAACACAGTTGAAAGGTTTGTTCCTGCAGTTTGAAGACATATGTAGGAATCAGATGGGGAGGACTAATACTGTTGGACATGAAGTGGACATAGGGAATACTGTTCTGATAAAACAATACCCCTATTGGCTTAATGTTTTCAAAGCCAGACAGGTCCAGATGGAGGTAGAGGCCATGCTTGACAAGAACAGCATTGAACCGAACCAGAGTGAGTGGAGTTTGCCAATCATCACAGTTCTCAGACCAAACAGGACTCAATGATTTTTTGTGGATTATCAGAAGGTGAACAACGTTACAAAATCGGACTCATATCAGACAAGCCAGTTACATCACAAAGTTAGACTTACTGCGTGGTTCCTTTTGTCAGAGATGGTGATAGAGATTTCTGTGTTTGTAACCCCAAATGGGCTACATCAATTCAAGGTGATGCCTTCTGGAATGAACAATGCACCCACCACATTCCAAAGACTCTTGAACAAAGTTGTGGCTGGGTTAACAGACTGTGCGGTGTATGGGGACGATGTAGTGATCTTTAGTAAGTCCTGGAAAAGTCACATGATACGGTTGGCAGAACTCTGAATGACTACAAGAAGCAAAAACTGGTAACAAACTTAAACAAAACTGAATTTATGAAAGCAGAGGTGACATTCTTGGGATGTAACTTCAGTCATGGAAGGTTGACCCCCATGGAAAGCAAAGATGAAGGCCATCAAGGAATTTCCACAACCAACCTCGAACAAAGAGGTACAACAATTCTTGGGACTAAGCAGATTCTATCAGAAGTTTTTTCCAAACTTCAGCAGTGTAGTGGCATTGTTGACCAATTTGCTGAATAATAACCCAGCGTTTTGGTGGGCAGAACGATGCCAGGAGGCATTCGGTCATTTCAAAGCATTATTAACCATCACACCAGTTGTAGCTACACTAAACCTTTCAAAGTTGCCATGGATGCTCGTGACACAGGAGTTGGAGTGTACTGATGCAGGAAGATAAGGATGGGATTGAACTGCCAGGTGGTTACTTTTCAAAGAAACCCAACATCCACCAGAAAAAATACTTTATGTTCGAAAAAGAACTATTGAGTTTGGTACTGGCCTTACGACATTTTAATGTGGACATCACAAACAATGTGTCAGAGACGGTTGTGCACACGGATCACAATCCTCTTGGATAGCTTTAAAGACAAGGAAATGAGACTATTTCATTGGGGTGTTACGTGACAGACTTTTAATTAAAAAATCATAGATAGAACATAGAACATAGAACATAGAACAATACAGCACAGAACAGGCCCTTCGGCCCACGATGTTGTGCCGAACTTCTAACCTAGATTAAGCACCCATCCATGTACCTATCCAAATGCCGCTTAAAGGTCGCCAATGATTCTGACTCTACCACTCCCACGGGCAGCGCATTCCATGCCCCCACCACTCTCTGGGTAAAGAACCCACCCCTGACATCTCCCCTATACCTTCCACCCTTCACCTTAAATTTATGTCCCCTTGTAACACTCTGTTGTACCCGGGGAAAAAGTTTCTGACTGTCTACTCTATCTATTCCTCTGATCATCTTATAAACCTCTATCAAGTCACCCCTCATCCTTCGCCGTTCCAACGAGAAAAGGCCGAGAACTCTCAACCTATCCTCGTACGACCTACTCTCCATTCCAGGCAACATCCTGGTAAATCTTCTCTGCACCCTCTCCAAAGCTTCCACATCTTTCCTAAAGTGTGGCGACCAGAACTGCACACAGTACTCCAACTGTGGCCTAACCAAAGTCCTGTACAGCTGCAACATCACTTCACGACTCTTGAATTCAATCCCTCTGCTAATGAACGATAATACTCCATAGGCCTTCTTACAAACTCTATCCACCTGAGTGGCAACCTTCAAAGAACTATGTACATAGACCCCAAGATCCCTCTGTTCCTCCACCTGACTAAGAACCATACCATTAACCCTGTATTCCGCATTCTTATTTGTTCTTCCAAAATGGACAACCTCACACTTGGCAGGGTTGAACTCCATCTGCCACTCCTCAGCCCAGCTCTGCATCATATCTAAGTCCCTCTGCAGCCGACAACAGCCCTCCTCACTGTCCACAACTCCACCTATCTTCGTATCATCTGCAAATTTACTGACCCACCCTTCGACTCCCTCATCTAAGTCATTAATAAAAATTACAAACAGCAGAGGACCCAGAACTGATTCCTGCGGAACTCCACTTGTAACCGGGCTCCAGGCTGAATATTTACCATCTACCACCACTCTCTGCCTTCGACCGGTTAGCCAGTTTTCTATCCAATTGGCCAAATTTCCCTCTATCCCATGCCTCCTGACTTTCTGCATAAGCCTACCATGGGGAACCTTATCAAATGCCTTACTAAAATCCATGTACACTACATCCACTGCTCTACCCTCATCCACATGCTTGGTCACCTCCTCGAAGAATTCAATAAGACTTGTCAGGCAAGACCTACCCTTCACAAATCCGTGCTGGCTGTCCCTAATCAAGCAGTGTCTTTCCAGATACTCGTAAATCCTATCCCTCAGTACTCTTTCCATTACTTTGCCTACCACAGAAGTAAGACTAACTGGCCTGTAATTCCCGGGGTTATCCCTATTCCCTTTTTTGAACAGGGGCACAACATTCGCTACTCTCCAGTCCCCTGGTACCACCCCCGTTGCCAGTGAAGACGAGAAGATCATTGCCAACGGTACTGCAATTTCCTCTCTTGCTTCCCACATAATCCTAGGATATATCCCGTCAGGCCCAGGGAACTTGTCTATCCTCAAGTTGTTCAAAATGTCCAACACATCTTCCTTCCTAACAGGTATCTCTTCTAGCTTATCAGTCCGTTTCACACTCTCCTCTTCAACAATACGGTCCCTCTCGTTCGTAAATACTGAAGAGAAGTACTTGTTCAAGACCTCTCCTATCTCTTCCGACTCAATACACAGTCTCCCACTACTGTCCTTGATCGGACCTACCCTCGTTCTCGTCATTCTCAGGTTTCTCACATACGCATAGAATGCCTTGGGGTTATCCTTGATCCTATCCGCCAAGGATTTTTCATGCCCTCTCTTAGCTCTCCTAATCCCTTTCTTCAGGTCCCTTCTGGCTATCCTGTATCCCTCCACTGCTCTGTCTGAACCCTGTTTCCTCAACCTTATGTAAGCCTCCTTCTTCCTCTTTACTAGACATTCAACCTCCCTCGTCAACCAAGGCTCCCTCACACGACCATTTCTTTCCTGCCTGATCGGTACATACATATCAAGGACACATCGTATCTGCTCCTTGAAAAAGTTCCACATTTCCACCACATCCTTCCCTGACAGCCTATGCTCCCAACGTATGCTCCTCAAATCCTGTCTTACAGCATCGTAATTTCCCTTCCCCCAATTGTAAAATCTTCCTTGTTGTGCGCACCTATCTCTCTCCATAACCAAGGTGAAAGTCACAGAATTGTGGTCACCATCACCAAAATGTTCACCCACTAACAAGCCCACCACTTGTCCCGGTTCATTACCGAGTACCAAATCCAATATGGCCTCCCCTCTGGTTGGACACTCTACATACTGCGTTAGAAAAGCTTCCTGGACACACTGCACAAACACCGCCCCATCCAATCTACTTGATCTAAAGAGCTTCCAATCAATATTTGGGAAGTTGAAGTCACCCATGACTACGACCCTGTGGCTTCTGCACCTTTCCAAAATCTGTTTCCCAATCTGTTTCTCCACATCTCTGCTGCTATTGGGGGGCCTATAATAAACACCCAACAAGGTGACTGCACCTTTCCTATTTCTGACTTCTGCCCATACTACCTCCAGAGGCAGATCCCCCTCAAACTTCCTTTCTGCAGCCGTTATACCATTTCTAATTAGCAATGCCACCCCCCCTCCTTTTTTACCACCCTCCCTAATCTTACTGAAACATCTGTAACCAGGAACCTCCAATAGCCATTCCTGTCCCTCATCTATCCATGTTTCCGTGATGGCCACAACATCATAGTCCCAGGTACCGATCCACGCCTTAAGTTCACCCACCTTATTTTTGATACTCCTTGCGTTGAAGTATACGCACTTGAGCCCATCTCTGTGTCCGCAAGTAGTCCCTGTCAGTGCTACCTTCTCCACAGCCTCCCTACAGTCTTGGGCATCCTGACACACAGCTAGCTTACTTGCTGGACTACAAGTCAGGATCCCATCCCCCTGCCAAATTAGTTTAAACCCCCCCGAAGAGTGCTAGTAAACCTACCCCCCAGGATATTGGTGCCCTTCTGGTTCAGGTGCAACCCGTCATGTTGCGGGTCACAAGAATGTAATCACAGATGCGGTATCACGGATTTAACTAATAATGTATTGGTGTCTATTCAATGTTTTATATACATATGGGAAGAAGTTAATATGAACTTTGGTTAAAGTCATATGTACGTCATGGTAATGTGGTTTGGAAATAGAGAAAAAAATGAAGCCAACTTTTCATTATGATGGCTCATTTTTTTCTTAAGTGGGGAGGTGTTATGAAGATGTAGGTGTGTCCTGTACCTTTGAGAGTGAGAGGAAGCTCGCAAGGCCTGACTGAAAGCACAGTGTGTCCTGAACAATTTAAAAATCTAACACTTGGTTGAAACAAATAGCTGCAGTTGCATTGCCATGGAACAAAAACAAATTCAAATTCGACCAATTAGTTTAAATTCTGCCCCAGATACCAAAATCCAATCAAATTTGAATTTATTGTTTTGATAACATCACACCAATGAAATGATCCGATCTTTTGGTATCTGTCCGTAAGAAACGCTGTGCAGGAGAAGACCAAAGAAAAACCGACCTAGACAGAGGAAAGTCTACAAAGGAGAATCGACAAAGCTGACTGGATTTGAAATGTAACTTTTTTTTGAAAACTTCGAGTTTTTTTTAAATCAGCCCAGTATTGTGGAGTGGGCGGTAAAAGACAGGTTTAAGAAAAAGGAGTTGTAAATAGTTTTCTAACGTTCTCTGTTGAACTTAAAGAATAAAATTGTGAATTTTTATTTGAAGTAGTGAAAACTGGGGTGGTCCTTTGCCTCTTGAAATTTAACAGGTTACAGCAAGAGGTGAACATCTCTGTGTGTTGGGTTTAAATTAACAGAGGGGTTTATCCCGTGTCATAACACCCTGCTGACTCCATCTGCGGGAAGTGCAATCAAAAGCAGCTCCTTGAAAAATGCTTCAGGGAACTGGAGCTGGAGCTGGATGAACTTTGGATCATTCTGGAGGCGGGGGAGTTAATGAGAGGAGTTACAGGGTGGTAGTTGCACCTCAGGCCCAAGAAAAGGGCTGATGGGTTGCAGTCAGGGGATGGAAAGGGAACCAGCAGGCAGTGCAGGGATCCCCTGGGGCCATTCCCCTCAATAACAAGCAGACCATTTTGGATACAGTTTTGGGGGGGGGGAGCTTACCAGGGGTAAGCCTTGGGGTACAGGTATCGGACACCGAGTCTGTTCCTGTTGCTCAGAGCATTAGTCATTGGGGACTCCATAATTAGGGGGAAAGGCAGGAGGTTCTGTGGGAACGAGAGGCTCATGGTTGGAGTGTTACCTCCCAGGTGCCAGGGCTCGTGATAGCTCGGATCCTATTTTCAGAATCATCGAATCATAGAATTCCTACAGTGTGGAATCAGGCCCTTCTGTCCAACAAGTCCACATCGATCCTCCGAAGAGTAACCCACCCAGACCCATTCCCTTACCCTATTATCCTATATTTACCCCTGACTAATGCACCTAACCTACACATCCCGGAAAACTATGGCCAAATTAGCATGGCCAACTCACTTAACCTGCCCATGCTTGGGTTGTGGGAGGAAACTGGAGCACCTGGAGGAACCCCATGCAGACACAGAGAATGTACAAACTCCACACAGATCGTCGCCCAAGGCTGGAATTGAACCCGGGCCCTGAGTGCTGTGAGGTGACAGCGCTAACCACAAAGTCACTGGGCCACCCATAAGGAGCCCCTTGAGGGTGACGGGGAGCAGCCCCAGGGTGTGGTCCACATAGGCACTAACGACATGGGTAGGGACTTAAGGCAGAAATTCAGGGAGCTAGGGTGGAAGCTTGGTGCTAGAACAAACAAAGTTGTTATCTCTGGTTTGTTGCCCGTGCACAGTGCTGGCGAGGCAAGGTATAGGTAGAGAGAGAGAGAGAGAGAGAGAGTTGAACACGTGGCTACAGGGATGATACAGGAGGCTTAGATAATTGGGGCTCATTCTGGGGTAGGTGGGACCTCTACAAACAGGATGGTCTGCACTTGAACCAGAAGGGTTCCAATAACCTTGGTGGGGAAATTTGATATTGCTCTTCAGGAGGGTCAAAACTAATTCAGCCAGGGATGGGAACTAAAATTGTAGTTGGAGTGTCCAGGGGGATGAGGGTAGTGAGGTCAGAAATATGGTTTCATGGTCACAAGAGTGCACCAGCCAGCAGGAAATTGATTTCAATGTCAGGAGCATCTGGAATAAGGTGGATGAACTTGCAGGATGGGTTGGTATCTGGGACTTCGATGTTGTGGCCGTTTCGGAGACATGAATAGAACAGGAACGGTTGTTGCAAGTTCTGGGGTTCAGATGTTTCAGTAACAACAGGGAAGATGGTAAAAGAGGGGGAGGCATGGCAATGTTAGTCAAGGACAGTATTATGGTGGCAGAAAGGACATTTGATGAGGACTCATCTACTGAGGTAGAATGGGCTGAAGTTAGAAACAGGAAAGGAGAGGTCACCCTGTTGGGTGTTGTCTATAGGCCTCCAAATGGTTCCAGAGATGTCAAGGAAAGGAAAGATGTCGAGGAAAGAAGGCATACGGTGTGTGAGGTTTTATTGGGAGAGGGATTAGGTTTTGGAGCCACAAGGTCATGTTGCAGCTGTCCAAAACTCTGGTGCGACTGCAATTAGAGTATTGTTTACAGTTCTGGTCACTGCATTGTGGGAAGGATGTGAAACCTTTGGAAAGGTTTCAGAGAAGATTTACTAGGATTGCCTGCTATGGAGGGAAGGTCTTAGGAGGAAAGGCTGAGGGATTTGAGGCGGTTTTTATTAGAAACAAGAAGTTTGAGAGGTGACCTAATTGAGACATATAAGATAATCAAAGAGTTAGTTAACGTAAGACAGTGAGAGCCTTTTTCTTCAGATGACAATGGCTCATACGAGGGGACATAGCATTAAATTGAGGGGTGATGGATATAGGACAGATGTCCAATGTAGTTTATTTACTCAGAGGAGTAGGGCCATGGAAAACCCTGCCTGCAACAGTAGTGCACTCACCAACATCGAGGGCTGAAGGACCTGTCCTGCGCTGTAATGTTCTGTGTTTTATGTTGAGTGTGAGGAATTGAATGGAAACAAAGTATGTTATTGTTGGAAATAAATGTGTAACTAAAAGACACAGAGTCCTGACACTATGTTATTTCCCCTTTTAAACTTCTCATGTATTTTGTTAATTTGCCCAGATGTGTGGCTCAGAGAATTCAGTGAGGAAGAGTGGACAGGAGCCTGTCGTTGCATTTCCCTCTCTGTCCTGCAGTGAACTGTCTTGTCTCAGGTAACTGTCTGGGTGGGGTTTGCACATTCTCCCCGTGTCTGCGTGGGTTTCATCAGGGTACTTCAGTTTCCTCCCTCAATCCAAAGATGTGTGGGTCAGGTGAATTGGTAATGCTAAATTGCCCACAGTGCTAGGTGCATTAGTCAGCGGTAAATATAGGGGAATGGGTCTGGGTGGGTTACTCTTCAGAGGGTCAGTGTGGACTTGTTGGGCCAAATGGCCTGCTTCCATACTCTGAGGAATCTAATCCGATCTCATCTAACACTCACCTTTCTCCATATTATTTATTTTTCTACCCACTTCACTCACTGAGAACGGATTACTTGAAGATGAATGTAGCTTTTGTGCATATCTAATTCATCTTTTGGGTTTGCTTTTGTTCCTCCACTTCCTACTAATTGTTGCTGATTACTAACAGCACTTTACACTGACTTTCCACCTCCAGGCTCTTTCATTTTGCTCCTCAGATGGAGTCATTCCTTGTCCATGAGGAAAGGAGTGTTATCATGTTGCTGCTCCTCCTTCTCCTTTCAGTCCATTCCTCACGTGGACTCCTCGTTCCGTTCTCTGCTGCACCTAATGTTGGCTCTCAGTTACTTGGATTGATTCACCAATTGAATTATTGTTCTCACTGGATATGTCATGGTGTACTTTAACTGGTCTCTGAAATGTTTCTGTGTCACCACATAAATAAGGGCATTTGTGCAGCAACTGAAGTTCCTCAGCATCTATCCAATCAGAACAAAGAGACCAAAAGAAACAGAATCCAAGGAATAACCAACATTAAAGAAATATAAAATATGCAACAACCAGAGAAGTATGAAGCTGGCAGATATGGCAAAGAGTAAAACCACAGAATTCTTCCTGCTCTCTACCTCTGGATCATTCTCTGTTTTTCTCTGACCTCTCAGTTCCTTCCGCACCTTAATGGCCTCGAAGATATGTCTGACAATCAGAATGTTGATAAAGAGAATAAAAGTGATTGGGAACAATGGTGTTAAAAAAGTCTGAAAATAATTAAAACTTCTCCACCGAGGGTCCTAATAATAATTAGACCTGGTATAACAGTACCATGGAACATTGTTGATGATCTTTCCAGGTTTATGTACAAAGGAGTTGGGAATGTTCTTTAACAAAAAGAAGATGCAGATTGTTGCTAGAACCCTGGTTGCAGTTTTCCCTGTGCACTACTTAGTTTTCATCTCATGGAAACAAATGGCAACAAATCGATCAAAGGAAAAAGCAACAGTGAACTACGCAGAACAATCAATGGTCAAGCAGCTGACAACAAAGATAACAGTACAAACAGGAGTGATCCTTCTTGCACCGGATTGACCATCCTGATGATCTGAACCATAAAGGTGTTCAGCAGTGAATCCATTCACATTGTACCAGGTTGAATACTTACCACAATCAGAAAAACTTCAACATTTGACTGAACTCCCCCCCTCTCCGCCCACCTGTTCACGATGGTACAGCACAGCCTTCAGCAAATAAAACCTGAATCCATGAAACATTGGTCACTGTAACTGTCCTGAAGAAGGGTCCTGCCTGAAACCTTGACTCCCTTCCTCCTGAGATGCTCCCTGATCTGCTGGGCCTTTTCCAGCACCACGCTCTATCTGCAGTCCCCATTATCTCCTCATTCCTTCTGACCTGCTGAACCCACCCATTGTCCTGCTGTATCTGAGCTCCCATTTGGAGCGAGCTGCCTGAACAAGATCCACCAACACAATCCCTTTCCATCAAGGAATGGGAAACACCAGGTGTCACTGCGAGGTGGGTTGTTACAAAACATAAAAACATATGATCACGGTTTCCCAGTGGAGATACCACACAATATAAAACAAAGTCTCAGGAACTGTGTCAGCTCCATCTCCGAGAGAATGATATGTTTTTATATCATTTTGAACAAACAATTAATGACAACAGGTTTATTTTAATGAAGTGATAGCATTGAGATTTCCTGCCTCAGACGACTCTCTGTGTGGAGTTTGCACATTCTCCCCGTGTCTGCGTGGGTTTCCTCCGGGTGCTCCGGTTTCCTCCCACACTCCAAAGATGTGCAGGTCAGGTGAATTGGCCATACTAAATTGCCCGTAGTGTTAGGTAAGGGGTAGATGTAGGGGTATGGGTGGGTTGCGCTTCGGCGGGGCGGTGTGGACTTGTTGGGCCGAAGGGCCTGTTTCCACACTGTAAGTAATCTAATCTAATCTAATCTAAAAAACCCATCTGACCGATAGCAGGCTGTGAACTACCACAGAGAGAGAGTGGTCTTCCGAAACACTTTCTAGACCAGCCAGGGGCCATGCTTAGCCAAACTCCATCAATGTGGCCTCAGTGTAAACCCATTCTGCACAGTATAGGGAAACACACAATGCTGTACATTACTGAGGAGCCTCCGAACTGACAAACTATTCACTTTAAACTCAGTTAGTGAGGACACTAACGTCTGACAGTGGGATTTGCCTTGATAAATGGAAATATATTATTATCAGTTGTTGTTGAAATAAGGATGATTCAGTGCTGAGTTTTATATGAGTTAAGTTGTTACAAGACTTACCAGGAACCCCAACGACAGTGAGGATGGTGTCAAACACCTGACCCACCCTTCCCCTGAGAAGATCCATTTCGTTGTTTGTGACACAACCTTTCCCTTCCTGCTGCTGGCAATCTGTCGGAATGGGAGAATTCTCTCGAAGATGGAGCTGACACAGTTCCTGAGACTTTGTTTTATATTGTGTGGTATCTCCACTGGGAAACCGTGATCATATGTTTTTATATCATTTTGAACAAACAATTAATGACAACAGGTTTATTTTAATGAAGTGATAGCATTGAGATTTAAGTCTATTTGAATACCCCAAAGACTGGATTAATCATAGATTAGATTAGATTACTTACTGTGTGGAAACAGGCCCTTCGGCCCAACAAGTCCACACCGCCCCGCCAAAGCGCAACCCACCCATATCCCTACATCTACCCCTTACCTAACACTATGGGCAATTTAGCATGGCCAATTCACCTGACCTGCACGTCTTTGGACTGTGGGAGGAAACCGGAGCACCCGGAGGAAACCCACGCAGACACGGGGAAAATGTGCAAACTCCACACAGTCAGTCGCCTGAGGCGGGAATTGAACCCTGGTATCTGGCGCTGTGAGGCAGCAGTGCTAACCACTGTGCCACTGTGCCGCCCGAATCTGATCCTGTTAGGTCTCAAATGTTCATTCCAATTTGTCTTCAACAATAATACTTGCAATATTTCACTCACTATCAGTCCCATCAGCATCGAAATATGTTTCGATATTCTTTTCAGTGATGACCTTCATTCTGCTGAGGTTATTCAGACATTTAATATCTCATGTTGTCGAGCTCCTTGAGAGCTGTTCCACTGCACACTGTTATCCCACAGCTTTCCTTGTTGATCCAGTCATACAACTCATTTGGGAAATTCTCTGTGAATGAGCACTCTAATACAGAACCTGAAGCTGATACCGACCACACCAACAGCTGGAACTTCCACTCGGTCACATTTTCTCAAAACCAAGACGAAACAAAAATCGGAACCTTACATTCAAATTAATAAAGTGATGGCATCATACGGGGTAAATGTCCCCTTTGGTCCAAAATTACTCTAAAAGCAGCACAAGTCTCAGTCCCCAGCACTTCGTCCATGGTCTTGAATGTTATGACCTTTCAGTGCTTGTCCAAGTACTTTGTGACAGTTTTGAGGATTTCTCCCACAATTCCCCTCCTGGACAATGCAGCACAGGCCCCTACCATCCTCTGGGTGGCATGTCCCTTCTAAACCCTTCGCTTTTCAGCTTAAAATTACACCACTTTGTTAATTGCCCTCTGATTAAGGGTGAAAACTGCTTAACATTCACCCTGTCCACACCCCCCTTGGTCTTATATACCCCGATCTCTGCTCTAAAGAAAGCAGCCTGAGCTTATCCAGCCTCCCCCTTCACAGCGAAACTGCTGCAGCCCAAACCATGTTCTGGTGAATGTCCTTTACCCTCCCTCCAGTGCAATCACCTCCATCCCATGGTCAGTCCTCAGCAATGGACTCACCTTCATCCCCCTCCGTCCACGCATCAATGAATTTAATACACGCTGTGACATCGAACAATTCTTCCGTCGCCTCCACCTCCGAGCTTACTTTCACAATCTGGACTCCCGCCCACCTTCCGACGACCCCTTCGCCCACCTCCAACACACTGCATCCACCCGGACACCCCGCGCTGGCCTATTAACTGTCCTCGACCTCTTCTTTTCCGACTGGCATCGAGACATTAACCGCCTCAACCTGTCTACCTCCCTCCCCCACTCCAACCTCTCACCCTCACAACACGCAGCCCGCCAATCCCTCTGCTACAATCCCAACCTCACCATCAAGCCAGCAGATAAAGGGGGCGCAGTGGTAGCCTGGCGCACTGACCTCTACACCGATGAAGCCAAACGCCAACTCGAGGACACCTCTTCCTACTGCCCCCTCGATCATGACCCCACCCCCCCATCACCAAACCATCATCTCCCAGACCATACAGAACCTCATCACCTCAGGAAATCTCCCACCCACAGCTTCCAACCTCATAGTCCAGGAACCCCGCACTGCCCGGTTCTACCTCCTTCCCAAGATCCACAAGCCTGACCACCCTGGCCGACCCATTGTCTCAGCATGCTCCAACCCCACTGAACTCATCTCTACCTACCTCGACACTGTCCTATCCCCCCTAGTCCAGAAACTCCCCACATACGTTCGAGACACCACCCACGCCCTCCACCTCCTCCAAGACTTCCGTTTCCCCGACCCCCAACGGATCATCTTCACCATGGATATCCAATCCCTCTACACCTCCATCCGCCATGACCAGGGCCTCCAAGCCCTCTGTTTTTCCCTCTCCAGACGTCCCCAACAATACCCTCCCACTGACACTCTCATTCGTTTGGCCGAACTGGTCCTCACCCTTAACAATTTCTCCTTTGAATCCTCCCACTTCCTCCAGACCAAAGGTGTAGCCATGGGCACACGTATGGGCCCCAGCTATGCCTGTCTCTTTGTTGGCTATGTAGAACAGTTGATCTTCCGTAATTACACCGGCACCACTCCCCACCTCTTCCTCCGCTACATTGATGACTGCATTGGCGCCACCTCGTGCTCCCGCGAGGAGGTTGAGCAATTCATCAACTTCACCAACACATTCCACCCTCACCTTAAATTTACCTGGACCATCTCTGACACCTTGCTCCCCTTCCTGGACCTCTCCATCTCCATTAGTGACGACCGACTTGACACTGACATTTTTTACAAACCCACAACTCCCACAGCTACCTGGATTACACCTCTTCCCACCCTATCTCTTGCAAAAATGCCATCCCGTATTCCCAATTTCTCCGCCTCCGCCGTATCTGCTCCCAGGAGGGCCAGTTCCACCATAGGACACACCAGATGGCCTCCTTCTTTAGAGACCGCAATTTCCCTTCCCACGTGGTTAAAGATGCCCTCCAATGCATCTCGTCCACATCCCGCACCTCCACCCTCAGACCCCACCCCTCCAACCGTAACAAGGACTGAACGCCCCTGGTGCTCACCTTCCACCCTACAAACCTTCGCATAAACCAAATCATCCGCCGACATTTCCACCACCTCCAAAAAGACCCCACCACCAGGGATATATTTCCCTCCCCACCCCTTTCCACCTTCCGCAAAGACCGTTCCCTCCGCGACTACCTGGTCAGGTCCATACCCCCCTACGAACTACCCTCCCATTCTGGCACTTTCCCCTGCCACCGCAGGAACTGTAAAACCTGTGCCCACACCTCCTCCCTCACCTCTATCCAAGGTCCTAAAGGAGCCTTCCACATCCATCAATGTTTTACCTGCACATCCACTAATATCATTTATTGTATCCGTTGCTCCCGATGTGGTCTCCTCTACATTGGGGAGACTGGGCGCCTCCTAGCAGAGCACTTTAGGGAACATCTCCGAGACACCCGCACCAACCAACCAAACCGCCCCGTGGCCCAACATTTCAACTCCCCCTCCCACTCTGCCGAGGACATGGAGGTCCTGGGCCTCCTTCACTGCCGCTCCCTCACCACCAGACGCCTGGAGGAAGAACGCCTCATCTTCCACCTCAGAACACTTCAACCCCAGGGCATCAATGTGGACTTCAACAGCTTCCTCATTTCCCCTTCCCACACCTCACCGTAGTCCGACACTTCCAGCTCAGCACTGTCTCCTTGACTTGTCCGGACTTGTCCGAGCTGCCTATCTCCTTTTCCACCTATCCACTCCACCCTCTCCTCCTTGACCTATCACCTTCATCCCCTCCCCCACTCACCCATTGTACTCCATGCTACTCTCTCCCCACCCCCACCCTCCTCTAGCTTATCTCTCCATGCTTCAGGCTCACTGCCTTTATTCCTGATGAAGGGCATTTGCCCGAAACGTTGATTTCGCTGCTCGTTGGATGCTGCCTGAACTGCTGTGCTCTTCCAGAACCACTAATCCAGAATCTAGTTTCCAGCATCTGCAGTCATTGTTTTTACCTCCAACATACAGCCACTCATTGTAAGTGTTCAGCCTCCCCCAAGAAGTTAGTGTCCAGGCCAGAATCCCCAAACTGAAGAAGACATCCAGGCTCCAGAAACAAATCTCCCAGCCACCGGTGAATAGAATTGCAGACCCTCAGGCTTCTCAGGGCAGCGGCAGCAGTGACAGCAAGTCCCAAGTTTTGTCCCCCCCACCCCCCCACAGGCTACAGTACCTAAGCCCCAGGCTGTAGGCCCCAATCCTCAGCATTTTCTCCCCAGCATAGGAGGTGCTATTACAGCAGTATTCAACTCACCGAGGAAAAATACAGACCACCAGGCTTCCAAAGACAGTAAAAGCATCAGAAAAGCCCAAGTTTGAGTGCTTCCAGGCAGGCAGGCTGTAGCACCAGAGACTCCCTGCGCTAGGCCTCAACCTACTCCAGCTACTGTCAGTTGAAACAACTCAGCATCTATTTTCCAAGGACAGCAGCAACAGAGTGCAGACTCCTGACATACTGCCGTCTATCGGAGAACAATCCTCTGCCGTTACTCTGTCGCCTGACGTTAATCCAGTTTTGTATCCAAGTGGCAAGATCACTCTGAATCCCATGTGATCTAACTTCACTAATTAGTCTACTTTGTGGAACTTGGTCAAGGACTTTAATAAAGTCCAAGGAAACAACATCTACTGCTCTGCCCTCATCCACCTTTTAGGTAACTTCTTCAAAAAGTTCAATTACATTTGCAAGACACGGGTTTTCCTCATACAGGGGGGCATATTGGACCTGGTACTGGGGAATGAGCCAGGATAGGTGGTAGAAGTTGGAGTGGGAGATTTCTTTGGGAACGGTGACCACAATTCTGTAAGTTTTAGAATATGTATAGATAAAAAAGAGAGTTGTCCGAAGGAGAGAGGACGAAACTGGGCCAATGCCAATTATATCAAAATTAGGCAGGAGCTCGGAAATGTGGATTGGACACAGCTATTTGAAGAGAAGCCCATATCTGAGATGTGGGAGACTTTCAAAGAGAGGTTAAAGATAGTGCAATATAGGCATGTCCCGTTGAAGGCAAAGGATAGGAAGGGCAAGATTCATGAACCGTGGATGACAGGAGAAATTGTACAACTAGCCAAGAGGAAAAGGGAAGCGTACATAAGGTCTAGGTAGCTAAGAATAGAACAGGCCCTGGAGGAATTTCGGAAGACTAGGGCAAGTCTTAAACAAGGAATCAAGTGGGCTAAAAGGGGTCATAAAATAGCTTTAGCGAGCAGAATTAAGGAGAATCTCAAATCATTTTTTTTAATATAAGAAGCAAGCGGTTACTAGAGAAAGGATTGATCCACTACAGGATAATGAAGGAAGGCTGTGTGTCAAACCTGAGACAATGGGTGAGATTCTGAATGGTTACTTTGCATCAGTGTTCACTGAGGAGAGGGACATGATGAATATTGAGATTAGCGAAAGAAGTTTGATTAGTCTGGATCACATTAACATAAGTAGGGAAGATGTGTTGGGTAGGCTAGAGGTTATTAAGGTGGACAAATCCAGATGGGATCTATCCCAGGTTGCTGAGGGAGGCGAGAGAGGAAATAGCTGGGGCGCTGATGGATATCTTTGTGGCATCCTTAAACACAGATGAGGTCCCGGAGGACTGGAAGGTTGCTCATGTTGACCCCCTGTACAAGAAGGGTAGTAGGGATATTCCACGTAACTACAGAGCAGTGAGCCTGACGTCAGTGGTGAGAAAGTTGCTGGAGAAGATACTGAGGGATAGGATCTATTTACATCACTGCCTATCAGTGATAGGCAACATATTTTTGTGAGGGGGAGATCGGGCCTTACCAACTTAATAGATTTCGTTGAGAAAGTGACCAAGTTGAGAGATGAAGGAAGGGCTGTTGACGTCATATACATGGACTTTAAGTGAGGCATTTGATCAGGTTCCCCATGGTAGACGAATGGAGAAAGTGAAGTCACATGGTGTGCAGGATGTTCTAGCTCGGTGGATAAAGAACTGGTTGAGCAACAGGAGACAGAGAGTAGTAGTTGAAGGGTGTTTCGCGAAATAGAGAAAGGTGACCACAGGGGTCAGTGCGGGGGCCACTGTTGTTTGTGATATACATAAATGATCTGGAAGAGGGCACTGTTGGTATGATCAGCAAGTTTGCAGATGACACGAAGATTGGTGGAGTAGCAGAATGCATAAGAGACTGTCAGAGAATACAGGAGGGTATAGATAGACTGGAGAGTTGGGTGGAAAAGTGGGAGATGGTTTTCAATCCCCTGGAGCATGGGAGGTTAAGGGGTGACCTGATAGAGGTTTATAAAATCCTGAGGGACATGGATAGGGTAAACAGACAAGGTCTTTTCTCTCGGTTGGGTGAGTCCAGAACTAGAGGGCAGAGGTTGAGGGTGAGAGAGGAAAGATATACAGAGGAACCTCAATTATCCACAGGACACAGGCGGGGAGTATTTTGTTCAGTTAATTAAATGCCGGATAACATCGTTAGCCACACCTCGGAATCTGATTTCAGGATCATCTGAAACTCGATTCATCGAATGTCGGATAATCAAGGCTCCTCTATAAAAGGGACCTAAGGGTCAACTTTTTCTCGGAGCGATTGGTGCTTATATGGAATGAGCTGCCAGAGGAAGTGGTGGAGGCTACTCCAATTACAACATTTAAAAGGCACCCTGTAGATGAACAGGATTATTTTAGAGGGATGTGAGTCAAGAGTTGGCAAATGGGAATAGATTAATTTAGGATATTTAGTTGGCGTGGACAAATTGGACCAAAGGGTCTGTTTCCATGCTGTATGACTCCATTTGAATGTGCAAAACAAGATCACAATGAGAAAAGAATTGATTCCTTTTTTTAACTTAAGATTTTAAGAGGAAATGTTCCACTAAAACCCCAAGTCTGTGTTTGTTCCCACACCCAGTTTATCTTTCCTCCTTTGGTCTTGTGTTCGTTCTGTCCATTTTTAACTATTATCTCTTACACACCCGTGCTCGGCAAGTTTTAAACCTCTGTAAGTGTTTGTGTTTTCCATTAACCTGTAAAATCTGAAGCCAGTTCTGATAGTTTTCGGTATAACCACTCGACCGCTGATTTATTCTCTTCCTCTTTATTCTCCTGGAGTGAGCCGAACTGTGAGGCCACATTTATTGTCCAGCCCCAGTTTCCCTGAGATGGTGTTCATCGGCCTTCCCATTGATATTCACCTGTCACAGTGATGAAGGTGTCAGGAATTCCAGGATATTAATCCAACAGAATGAAGGAACTGAATAGCATGTCCGTGGTGGGATGGCATGTCCTTGTTTTTCCTGTTGGGATCGGATGTGGAGTTGGTTGGTTGGTACTGTTGGAGTGTGTTTTGAATGAGTTGCTGGAATGCATTCTGAGGATCAGTCTTACAGCTAGAGTTCAGGTGCAGTGGATGATAACGTGTCCGAGATGCCCCGATCAGGCAGGCTGCTCTTCTGGAGCTTCTTGAGTGTCCTTCTGGTTGGGAACATGGAAAGAGTAGGAGGCAGTTTAATGTTACAAGCATGTTCCTCCTCCACTCTGATCCTGGCTGATCTGCAGCTCAGTCCCTTTTACCCAACTTTGTTCTCTATCTCTCAGTACTTCTGCTAAACAGAAATCTTAGTTTCACTTGAGAGTTAACAACTGATTAAATATCAATTTCTATTTGGGAAGGAAACTTCAAACTTCCATCACTTGCATCGACCTTTTAATGTGTAAATGGTGGACAGAATTTGACAGTCACTCAGTATCTAGTCTCTGCCACACATTCAATAATCAGACAGTCGAATATTTTCTTGTTGGAAATGGTTACTTCTTCATTAGTAAGTACTACCTGCCACACAATGTTGTCCAGGTCCTGCTGTAAGTGCTTTGTGAGCTGCCTTACTCTGGAATGAATTGGGAATGTAGCTGAATGACGTAAAATTGCTAATATCATTGTGACTTTGTATGATAAATGGAGGACTGTTGAAGGAACAGCTGAAAATGGGTGAGATGAGGATACTATTTGGAAGAATTCCTGATCACAGAATCTCTACAATGTGGAAAAAGACCATTTGGCCCATTGAGTCTGCACTGACTCAAACCCAGCTCCCTGTCCTATCCTGTAATCACACATTTACTGTAGTTAATCCATTTAACCTGCACATCTTTGGACTGTGGGAAGAAACTGGAGCACACAACAAACACCCATGCAGACACTGGGAGAATGTGCAAAACTACACATGAGCTCCAAGGCTTCAACTGAACCGGGTCCCCAGCCACTGTGAGGCAGCCGTGGTAACCTCTGAGCCAACATGCCACGATTCAGTTATGTTTGCTTTAGCTATGGAAAGGGATAGGTACACACCAGAAGGAAAGAGATACAGCTGGAGGAAAGGCAATTACAGCGCGATAAGACAAGATGGAGGATGCATAGGTTGGGGAAGGAAACTGCAGGGCATGGGCACAATGGAAATGTAGAGTTTATTCAAGGAAGGACTACTGTGCGTCCATGATAAGTATGGACCTGTCAGGCAGGGAGGAAGAGGTTGAGCGAGGGAACTGTGGTTTACTAAAGAAGTTGAATCTCTTGTCAAGAGGAAGAAGAAGGCTTATATTAGGATGAGATGTGAAGGCTCAGTTAGGGAGCTTGAGAGTTACAAGTTTTCCAGGAAAGATCTAAAGAGAGAGCTAAGACAAGCAAGGAGGGGACATGAGAAGTTGTTGGTGGATAGGATCAGGGAAAACACAAAAGCTTTCTACAGGTATAGAAGGGATAAAGGAATGACTAAAGTAAGATTCAGGTCAATCAAGGACAGTAATGTGAAGTTGTGCATGGAGTCAGAAGAGACAGGGGAAGCACTAAATGAATATTTTTTGTCAGTAATCACACTGGAAAAAGACAATGTTGTTGAGGAGAATACTGAGATACAGGTTATTTGACCAGATGGGATTGATGTTCACAAGGAGGAGGTGTCAGAAATTCTGCAAAGTGTGAAAATAGATAAATACCCTAGGAGAGATGGGATTTATCCTCGGATTCTCTGGGAAACCTGGGAGTAGATTGCAGAGCCTTTGGCTTTGATCTTTATGTTGTCATTGTCTACAGGAAGAGTACCACAATACTGGAGGGTAGCAAATGTTGTTCCCTTGTTCAAGATGTGGCGTAGAGACAACCCTGGTAATTTTCGACCCGTGAGCCTTACTTCGGCTGTGGGTAAAGTATTGGAAAATGTTACAAGAGATAGTATTTATCATCATCTTGATAGGAATAAGTTGATTAGGGACAGTCAACACAGGTTTTTTTAGATTAGATTAGATTCCCTACAGTGTGGAAACAGGCCCTTTGGCCCAACAAGTCCACACCGACCCTCCAAAAATCAACCCACCCAGACCCCATTCCCCTCCATTTATCCTGACTAACTCACCTAACACTATGGGCAATTTAACATGGCCAATTCACCTAACCAGCACATCTTTTGACTATGGGAGGAAACCAGAGCTACCAAAGGAAACCCCCACAGACACAGGGAGAATGTACAAACAGACAGATGCCTGAGGCAGGAATTGAACCCAGGGCTCTGGTGCTATGAGCCAACAGTGCTAACCATTGAGCCACCGTGCCACCCAAAGGGATGAAGGGTTTTGTGAAGTGTAGGTCATACCTCACAAGCTTTATTGAGTTCTTTGAGAAGGTGACCAAACAGCTGGATGAGAGTAAAGCTATTGATGTGATGTATATGGATTTCAGTAAGGGGTTTGATAAGGTCCCTACCCCCCATGGTAGGCTACCGTACAAAGTACAGAGGCATGGGATTGACAGTGATTTAGCAGTTTGGATGATGAATTGGCCACCTAAAAGAAGATAGAGAGTGGTAGGTGATGGGAAATGTTTGTCATGGAGTTCCGTTACTAGTGGTGAATTGCAAGGATTTGTTTTCGATCCACTGCTGTTTGTCATTTTTATAAACGACCTGGATGAGGGCGGAGAGGGATGGGTTAGTAACCACTGTGCCACCGTGTGGGCGGCACGGTGGCACAGTGGTTAGCACTGCTGCCTCACAGCGCCAGAGACCCGGGTTCAGTTCCCGCCTCAGGCGACTGACTGTGTGGAGTTTGCACATTCTCCCCGTGTCTGCGTGGGTTTCCTCCGGGTGCTCCGGTTTCCTCCCACAGTCCAAAGATACGCAGGTCAGGTGAATTGGCCATGCTAAATTGCCCATAGTGTTAGGTAAGGGGTAGATGTAGGGATATGGGTGGGTTGCGCTTCGGCAGGGCGGTGTGGACTTGTTGGGCCGAAGGGCCTGTTTCCACACTGTAAGTAATCTAATCTCATCTAATCTAAATTTGCGGACGACACTGAGCTCAGTACAATTGTAGATAGTGCCGAAGGATGTTGTAGGTTACAGAGGGACATAGATAAGTTGCAGAGCTGGGCTGAGAGGTGGCAAATGGGGTTTAATGCAGAAAAGTGATTCACTTTGGAAGGAGTAACAGGAATGGAGATTACTGGGTAAATGGTAAGATTCTTGGTAGTGTAGATGAGCAGAGAGATCTCAGTGTCCATGTACATAGATCCCTGAAAGTTGCCACTCAGGTTGACAGAGCTGTTAAGAAGGCGTATGGTGTGTTAGCTTTTATTCGTAGAGGGATCAAGTTTCGGAACCATGAAGTCAGGCTGCAGCTGTACAAAACTCTGGGGAAAGCCGCACTTGGAGTATTGTGTGGAGTTCGGGTCACTGCATTCTCAGAAGGATGTGGAAACTTTGGAAAGGGTTCAAAGGAGATTTACTCAGATGCTGCATGGTTTGGAGGTAAGGTGTAATGAGGAAAGATTAAGGGACTTGAGGCTGTTTTCATTAGAGAGGAGAAGGTTAAGAGGTGACTAAATTAAGACATCTAAGCTCATCAGAGGGTTAGATCGGGCGGACGGTAAAAGCCTTTTTCCTCGGATGGTGATGGCTAGCACGAGGAGATATAGCTTTAAGTTGAGGGGCGATAGATATAGGACCGATGTCAGAAGTAGTTTCTTTACTCTGAGGGTAGTAGGGGGTGTGGAATGCACCGCCTGCAACAGTTATAGACTCACCAACTTTAAGGACATTTAAATGGTCAATAGATAGGCATATGGACGAGAATGGAATGGTGTAGGTTCGATGGGCTTCAGATTGGTTTCAGGGCCAAAGGGCCTGGACTGCACTGCAATGTTCTATGTTCTGTATTCATGTCTGATGTCCTGAGACAAACACAAAATACTGGAAATGCTGGAAATCTGAAATTAAAAACACAAAATGCTGGGAAACTGCATCAGGTCAGACAGTATCTATGGAGAGAAACCATTTGGTACAGGTCAGGACCTTTCCACATGAGATGCAACCTTCTTGAAACATCTGAGATTCCCAGAGAACCTGACAGGGTCGATGCAGAAAGATTATTTTCTCTTGCAGGAGAGTCTGGAACCAAAGGGCATAATCCCCATATAATCCCTCACCACCCAAGGCACATAAGGTGGAATTTCCTTTCTAAGAATAATGAATCGATGGAATTATTTGCCACAGATGACTGTCTCGGCTGGTTTATTAAGGTTAATCAATGCTGAGATAGATTGTTAAGAAAGCATATGGTGTGTTAGCTTTTATTGGTAGAGGGATTGAGTTTCGGAACCACAAGGTCATGCTGCAGCTGTACAAAACTCTGGGGAAAGCTGCATTTGGAGTATTATACAGTTCTGGTTACAGCATTATAGGAAGGATAGGGAAACTTTGGAAAGGGCCCAGTGATTTACTAGGGTGTTGCCTGGTATGGAGAGAAGGTTTTATGAGGAACGGTTGAGGGACTTGAGGCTGTTTTCATTAGAGAGAATAAGGTTGAGAGGTGACTTACTTGAGACATATAAGATAATCAGAGGGTGAGAACGGGTGGACAGTGAGAGCCTTTTTCCTTGGATGGTGATGGCTAGCACGAGGAGACATAACTTTAAATTGAGGGCAGATCGATATAGGACAAATGTCAGAGGTAGTTTCTTTACTCAGAGTCGTCGAGGCGTGGAACGCATTGCCTGCAACAGGAGTAGACTTGCCAATTTTAAGAACATTTAAATGATCATTGGATAAACATATGGATGAAAATGGAATAGTGTAGGATAGATAGGCTTCAGATTGGTTCCCCAGGTCGATGCAACATCGAGGGCCGAAGGGCCTGTACTACACTGTAATGTTCTATAACATAGTACTTTCCACTTCCAAGTCTCAGATGAGGAATGGTCACCTCCTTGAGGATGACAAGAACCCCATAAAGACCATAATTCTGGCAGGAATGACAACATCAAGGAGGGACAGGGCAGTTGAGCATCAGCCACATTGCTGGGGGTCTGGAGTTCCATGTAGTCCAGACCAGGTAAAGATGGCAGTTTCTTTCTCGAAACAACATTCATGAACCAGATGGGTTTTTCCAACAATTGATAATGGTCACTGTTATGACTCTTAATTACAGATCTTTTGTTAAATTCAGATTTCATCTCCTACTGTACTGGGATTGGATCTCGGATCCCCAGAAAATTATTTGGGCCTCTGGGTTAATGGTCTAGAGATAATACTGCCCATTACTTCCACGATATCAAAACAGTGAGTGTTTTGGTGGCAGACATTTAACACTTTTTTAAAAGCTTTTGGACATCATTATGTCAAGATGAGCTCATTGATCAAACAGATTTTGGATAAGTTTGATAATATTCAATGCATATTTGGCCTTATTACTTCATCCTCAGCGACTGAATCACAATCATGGTAATAATGCACCATGAGTCTGCAGATTAGCCTGTTTAAAGCTGATTGGAGGAAATATATTGCAGTCTTTACTAAAGCCAGAATGGAAAAATATCCAAAACTGAGAATACAATGAAGAGAAGTCAGCACTGGTGTCAAACCCTATTGAATTGTTTGCTGACATAACAGGATGGGTAAAGGTACTACAGAGACTGTATTATATCTGGACCTTTAAAAGGTACCTCCAAGTAAACGCATGACTAAAGTTGTAACATCGATTCAGGAAAGAAGGAACAGTATAGATAGCAATATGGTGGATACTCATTTAAAAACCAAACGAACTGCAGATACTGTAAATCAGAAACAAAAACAAAAATTGCTGGAAAAGCTCAGCTCCAAATAAACACTAAATCTTAAAGCTAGTTGCTCAGACTGAAAGAATGTGTTGTTCCACAGGGTACTACTCCTGAAAATAATTATCTAAAATAATTGTGTCTGGAGATCAGAGGTATAGCAGTTATGTGGATGACAGGAAATTGGGGCTTATGGCTAATCCTGAGGAAGATTGTAATAAAGTAGCAGAGTACAGGAAGGTTAGCAGAAATGGCAGGACAGTGGCAAATAACTATAAGAGCCGGTGTACTCACATTAGAAGGAAGAACGGGAAGCTGCTTAGATATATGTTTAAAATTGAGAGCATTTGATGATGTGGACTCAAAAAGTCATTTCCACAGATGAAGAATAACAGTGAGATGACATCAATCTAAGATGGACATCATTAAGACCAATGAAGTATGAGAGAAATGTCTTCTCAAAACAATGTGGCATTCAATGCTACAGAGAAACAGAGAAGACAGGAGCAGGAAGAGGCCATTTGGCCCCTCAAGCCTGCTCAGCCATGCATCACAATCACAGTAGATCGTCCAATTCAATCAGCTAATCTTGTTTTCTCCCCATAACCTTTGATCCTATTCACCCTAAGTGCTGTATGTAACTGCCTCTTGAATACATTCAATGTTTTGTCATCAACTACTTCCTGTGGTAATGAATTCAACAGGCTCACCATTCTTTGGGTGAAGAAATGTCTCCTCATCTCCGACCTAAATGATCCATCCTGAATCCTCAGTCTGTAACCCCTGGTTCTGGACATTCCCATCATTGGGAATATCCTCCCTGCATCTATCCCGTCTAGTCTGGTTAGAATTTTACAAGTATCAATGAGATCTCTTCTCATTCCTCAGAGCTCCAGCAAAAACAATCCTAACCCTAGTCAATCTCTTCCCATAGGTCAGTCCCACCATCCCCGAAATCAGAGTGGTAAATCTTCGCTGCACTCCCTTGAGATCAAGAACTTTCTTCCTCAGAAAAAGAGACCAAAAGTGCCCAGAATATTCTCGGTGTGGCCTCTGCAAGGCCCTGTATATTTGCAACAACACATCCCTGCTCCTGTACTTGAAACCTATTACAATGAAGGCCAACATACCATTTGCCTTCTTTCCCACCTGCTGCACCTGCATGCTCACCTTCAGTGACTGGTACACAAAGACCCCCAGGTCCTACTGCACACTCCCCTCTCCCAATTTACAGCCATTCAGGTAGGAATCTGCCTCCATGTGTTTCCTTCCAAAGTGAATAACCTCACATTCACCCAAATTATACTGCATCCCATAGGCTTGAATGTTGTGATGTTTCAAGTGCTCATCCAAATATTTTTTTAAAAGTTGTAAGGTTTTCAAACTTGTCGAATATATTGGCAGGGAGATATCCTAGAACTGTGCAGGAGGATTTAAACTGGTGCAGGATGGGAAAGGGTCCAGGATGGCAGGGGGCGGGGGGGGGGGGTGGCAGTGCTAGTGGGGAGGGACCCAAGGAGACAGTGAGGAAAGAGAGAAAAGTTGCCCATCCAGGGCAAGTGAGGAGTATTCCATCACACACTCCTGACTTGTGCTTCTCGATGGTGGGACAGGCTTTGGGGATTCAGGAGGTGAGTTACTCGCTGCAGGATTCCTAGACTCAATAAAAATTGGGCAAAGGAGCAAATCAAATTATCAGGGGAGGCAGGAACCATGCAGAGAACGAAATAAGACTGGTAAATTAAACTGCATTTATTTAATGCACAGGGCCGAGCAAGTAAGGCAGATGACCTCAGCATGGGACTGGGATAGCAAGGCAATTATAGAGATGTGGCTTAGGATGGACAGGACTGACAGCTTAATGTTCCAGGGTATAGATGCTACCAGAAGGATAAAAAGGTGGGCAAGAGAGGAAGGAGAAGGGCATTTCTGATTAGTGATAACATTACAGCTGTACTTAGGGCGGATCTTCCTACAAATGCACACAGGAAAGTTATTCAGGTCGAACTGAGGAATAAGAAAGGGATGATCACTTTATTGGAATTGTACTACAATTGCCCTTCAATAGTCAGTGAAAAATTGAGAACCAAGTTTGTAAGGAGATCTCAGTTATCTGTAAGAATAATAGGGTGGTTATGGTAGGTGATTTTAACTTTCCAAACATAGACTGGGATTGACATAGTATTAAGGGCTTGGATGGAGAGGGATTTGTTAAGGATGTACAAGAACATTTTCTGATTCAGTATGTGGATCTACCTACGAGGGAAGCTGCAAAACTTGACCTACCATTAATGATATCGATGAAGGTATTAAAAGTAATATTAGCAAATTTGCTGATGACACAAAGCTGGGTGACAGGGTGAAATGTGAGGAGGATGTTAGGAGAATACAGGGTGACCTGGACAGGCTAGGTGAGTGGACGGATGCATGGCAGATGCAGTTTAATGTGGATAAATGTGTGGTTATCCACTTTGGTGGCAAGAACAAGAAAGCAGATTACTATCTAAATGGAGTCAAGTTCGGTAAAGGGGCAATACAACGAGATCTAGGTGTTCATTCAATGAAAGCAATGAAAGCAAGCATGCAGGTACAGCAGGCAGTGAAGAAAGCTAATAGCTTGCTGGTCTTCATAACAAGAGGAATTGAGTATAGAAGCAAAGAGGTCCTGGTGCAGCTGTACAGGGCCCTAGTGAGACCGCACCTGGAAGATTGTGCACAGTTTTGGTCTCCAAGTTTGAGGAAAGACATTCTGGCTATTAAGGGAGTGCAGCATAGGTTCATGAGGTCAATTCCCGGAATGGCGGGACTATCTTATGCTGAAAGATTGGAGCGACTGGGCTTGTATACGCTTGAGTGTAGAAGGCTGAGAGGGGATCTGATTGAGACGGATAAGATTATTAAAGGATTGGACACACTGGAGGCAGGAAGCATGTTTCTGCTGATGGGTGAGTGCCGAACCAGAGGGCACAGTTTAGATATAAGGGGTAGGCCATTTAGAACAGAGTTGAGGAGAAACGTCTTCACCCAGAGACTGGCGGGTGTGTGGAATGCTCTGCCCCAGAAGGCTGTGGAGGCCAAGTCTCTGGATACTTTCAAGAAAGAGTTGGATAGAGCTCTTAAGGATACTGGAATCAAGGGTCATGGGGATAAGGCAGGAATAGGATACTGATTGGGGATGATCAGCCATGATCATAATGAACGGTGGTGCTGGCTCGAAGGGCAGAATGGCCTACTCCTGCATCTATTGTCTTGGAAAATAAGGCAGAGCAGGTGACTGAGGTGGTAGTAGGGGAGCATCTCGGGGCCTGCAACCATAATTCTATTAGTTTGAAAAAAGTGATGGAAAAGGACATACCGGATCTATAAGTTAAACTTTTATATTGGAGGAAGGCCAGTTTTGATGGTATTAGGCAAGAACTGTCAAAAGTGAACAATCACACGACACCAGGTTATAGTCCAGCAGATTTCATTGGAAACACTAGCTTTCGGAGGACAGGTCATTCATCAGGTGGTTGATTAAAGAGCAGCGCTCCGAAAGCTAGTGATTCCAATTCTAGCTGTTGGACTGTAACCTGGTGTTGTATGATTTTCAACTTTGTACACCCCAATACAACACCGGCATCTCCAAATCATTTCAAAAGTTAGATTGATAGGTTTTATTACTAGTTTAGCAGAGCTTTGTTACACTTTCTTAGTATGTGGATTGATTGAGTTTATTTCTGGTATAATGGAGGTATATTACAGTGTTAGAGTGCAGACTGATAGGGTTCATTACTGGTGTAACACAACTTTTATCACTGTGTTAACATGTAGAGTGATGGGGTTTATTACTGACGTAACAGAGCTTTTTGACTATGATCTGCAGTCCTCGCTTTCACTCATAATACTCTCTGAGCCTTCCTGATTACTTGCTGCAGCTATCAGTTAACCTTCTGCAATTTGGCAAATAAAACACTCAGATTTCTCTGCATCGCAGAACTCTACAACTTTACCATTTAGTTAATGTTTCTTTATTATTTAGGTGTGCAAATGGGCTGAGGAGTGGGAGGTGGAGTTTAATTTAGATAAATGTGAGCTATTGCATTTTGCAAAGGCAAACCAGAGCAGGACTTAACGTTAAAGGTTAGGCCTTTGTGAGACCTAGTGGTGCGGGTGTACAGTTCCTTGAAACTGGAGTTGCAGGTAGACAGACTGGTGAAGAAGGTTTTGGACTGCTTACCTTCATTGATGAGAATACTGAGATTCGGAGTTGGGATGTAAATTTGCAGCTGTATAGGATATTTTTGAGGCCACTTTTCAATTCCTGCTTGCAATTCTGGTCCCCCTTCTGTAGGAAAGATATTGTTCAAGTTGAGACGTTGCAGAAAATATTTACAAGGATGTTGCCTGGAATGGAGGGTTTGAATTATCAGGAGAAGCCGAATAGGCTGGGGCTATTTTCCCTGGAGCATCAGATGCGAAGGAGTGACCGTATAGAGGTGTATAAAATCATGAGGGACATGCATAGGTTGAAGAGCCAAGATTTGTTTTCCTGGAGTTGGTGAGTCCAAAATTAGGGTGTAAAAGTTTAAGGTGAGAAGGGAAAGATTCAAAAAAGACCTGAGGGGTAACTTTTTCACAAAGAGAATGGTGTACATCGAGGAAGGCACATAAGACCAAGATTTTATGGGTTCTGTCAATGCCGGAAAAAATCTGTGTAAACCACCTTGGCTAATCATAGAATATGAACTGTATTTTATGATCATCGAGGATTTATTGTCCTTTAATCCCAGCGGTTTCCCCAGCATAGTCATAGAGATGTACAGCACAGAAACATACCCTTAGGTCCAACTTGTCCATGCCGACCAGGTATCCTAACTAAATCTACATATCCCTCTAAACCTTTCCTATTCACATACCCATCCAGAAGCCTTTTCAATGCTGTAATTGTACCAGTCTCCACCACTTCCTCTGTCAGCTCATTCCATATACACAGCACCCTCTGTGCGAAAAAGTTGCCCTTTCAGTCCATTTTATATCTTTCCCCTCTAACTATAAACCAATGCCCTCTAGTTCTGGACTCCCTCACTCCAGGGAAAAGACATTGTCTATTTATCCTGTCCATGCCCCTCATGATTTCATAAACCTCTATCAGGTCACCCCTCAGCCTCCAACACTCCCGGGAAGACAACCCCAGCCTATTCAGCCTCTCCCTGTAGCTCAAATCCTCCAACCCTGGCAACATCCTTGTAAATCTTTTTTGAACCATTTCAACTTTCACAACATCTTTCTGATAAGGGGGAGACCAAAATTGCACACAATATTCCAAAAGTGGTCTAACTAATGTCCTGTACAGGCACAACTCCCAACTCCTGTACTAAATGCTCTGACCTTTCCTATCTACTTGCAACTCAACTTTAAAGGAACTATCAACCTGTACTCCAAGGTCTCTTTATTCAGCAACATTCCCCAGGACCTAATCTATGACTCTATGCGTCACTTTGTCCTTAACTGAGGTTTCTCCTCTTCCACTCTGGTTAACAGGGCCCTCACTGATATACAAAATGAATCAATAAAAGGGTTCAGCTGAGAACTTTTAAAAAAGGTGGCAGCTGCACTGCTAGTAGTTTACTGTAGACTACCAAATCCTAGAGGAAAATAGAAGAGTAGTATGTCAGACATTTCTGAATATTCAACAATAGAACTTTGAGTAGTTGGTGATTTCATCTCTGAAATACAAATTGGAATATGAAGAGAGTGAAAGGCACTGAGAGCAAAACATTCATTGAATCATATTTAACTAACCTCTTTAGCACACAAGAGCCCAGTGAGAGGAAGAGCAATTCAGGAATTGATCTTCTGAAATGAAGCTGGTCTTCTGGATGAACTGAGAGAGAGGGACTCTTTATGAGCTGCTGACATTAATATATTTAGCATAAATATGGAACAAGGCAAAGACAACAAGATTAAAATGTTGATGTCTGGGGGAACAAATCTCATGAATCTGAGAGATTATCTGACGAAGTTCAAATGGATGCAGATATTTGAAGATAAAATAATGATAAACCAGTGGGAGGATTTCAAAAGTGAGATTCTAGAGACACAGTATAAACATGACCCAACAACAGAAATCATTATGCTTCCAGATCTAGTGCCCCATAGGTGTCCCCAAGCAGACAAGGTGACAGGAAACAGTCAAAGAAAGATACTGATCCTGACAAAACAATTCAAAAACTATGGGAAGCTTAGCCGAGAATCTAAATGGGTGAACTGAAAACTAAAAAAAACACTTTGAATGGCCAAGGAAGGACAGGGCAATGTTAGTGGGTAAGATCAAAAAGAAAAAGTGGTTTATTATGAAATTAAGAGCAAAAAGATAACTATGAAAATTATAGGGCTGTCAAGTGCAAGGTGATTAATGTTGCCACTGCACATTCACACACTAATGCACACACACAAACGATAATCCAATGCATCACTTAGTATTATATTACTTTAATCACAATGAATCATGTTACTATGTTTGTGATGTATTCCATGTTAATGAATATAAACCTGTTGTGGTGAAGATCTGTGGGAAAGATTTGTCTGAGGCATCATCTCATGAATTGGTTTTGAAGTCGAAATGTTTCCCTGACCACGGAAGTGCATCAAAGATAATCAAGACATAAACACTGTATTAGAGAACTGTGTCCCATTGTTACAATGACTATGAAGATACGGCATTTGGAAATAACACCCCAGACAGCTGCACATATTTCTTCAACCGTAATCTTGACGAGAGGAGCAGAGAGATGACATCTGGGGATGGGCTTGAAACAGGACAGTGATGTCATTGAAACCAATGAAATGAGCCAATACCAGGACATCCCGAGCATGACAGTCACAACAGGAGAAAGGGGAATGAAATAACTTGGAATTTGACTTGCTGCTGAAGCTGGGTAAACCACAACTGCTGGAGAAATTCAGCAGGTCTGGCAAAACCTATCGAGAGAAAATAGTTAACATTTCAAATCAGTGATCCTTCATCAGAAGTAGTAAGATCGGGTGCTCCAAAATCGAGCTCAAATGAACTGCTCATAGGAAGGATGAAAGGGGAGGCAACAAAGGAGGAGGGAGTGACTATTTTGATTAGGGAAACATCACGGCAGTACGTAGAGAAGGTATTCCTGATGGATCGTCCAGTGAAGCTATCTGAGTTGTGAAAAAAGGGTGTTATTACTTTGATGGGATTGTATTATAGATTTCCCAGTAGTCAGAGGGATATTGAGGAGCAAATATGTCGGGAAGTCACTGATAGCTGTAAGAATAGTAAGGGGATCTTAACTTTCCAAACACAGATTGGTAATGGCTGGGAGGAATTTGTTAAGTGTATTCAATAAATCTTTCTCAATCAATATGTAGATGGCCCTCTGAGAGAAGGGTCAAAACCCAACCTTCTCTTGGGAAATAAGGCAGGGCAAGTCACTGAGGTATTAGTGGGGAAACACTTACCACAATTCTATTAGTTTTAAAATAGCTATGGAAAAGGATCGGCCTGATCCAAAGGTTAAAAACTTTGGAGCTGACAGTGGGATTAATTCAGTTTCTGGATATTACAGCCTGTAAGGGTGATTTGTAGAGTTTGTTTCCCAACCTTTGATATTGTACAAAGGAGTAAGGTCACTCAGCACTCAGATCTGTTATTCTTTATATGTCTGATAGATTATGATCACATATTTAATGTTTATCTCCATATTTTTGTTTGCAATTATATCTTTAATATTGTAATGTACAAATAGTTTTCTATGTGGTATATCAATTAGAAATAACCTGAACTCTATGGGAATATCTGTTTGAATTAAATAACTTGTGTGCCTTCTGGACATGGAGGAAACTTACATGTTGTAAACAGAAAGTGCTGTAAATACTCAGCAGATCAGACAGCATCTGTGGAGAGAGAAACATAATGAATGTTTCTGGTCAATGACCTCTCATCAGAGAAAATTATTGATTAATTCCAATAGTCGTTGTTCTTATTTAATGTTCACAGCATCTGGAGTATATAGTTTTCAGTTTATAAATCTGCATAAACATACTCTTCAATTGGTTGTTGTAGGTTACTATTGAGAGATTAACACAGTTCTTATTGATCTTATAGATGCTGTGACTTGGAGGCTGGGATTTGTTTCCAGACCAGTTTGGAGAGAAATATAAATCATTTCTTTCTCTCTCACTCTGTTTGAGTGTTAGAATAAAAATATGTCACCAGAACATGGGATCAGCATGAGACTGAACATTGTCTCTGTTTGAGCCTTTGGGAGTGATGACCCTTCTGTGTCTCTGTATCTCTGTCAGTGATAATGTGAGTGTGTGAGAGAGGGAACTACCCGCATTGTTACTTGTGTCTCAGCTGGAAGGTGGGAAGAAGAGCAGAAGGGAAAGGCTGTGATGGGCTGGAGGGCAGGAGAGGCTGAAATGACAGAGTAACAATAGTGACCAAAATGGTGCAAGGAACAGGGTGGAGGGTGCAGTGGGAAAAGAGAAAAAGCGGAAGATGGGGATGTAAATTACAGGATCCTTACCAACTGTCATCTGAAAGGAATCAAAACAAAAGAAAACTGTGACAGTGATAACAAAGGGAGGTACTCTGCCATGTCCCCTTCACTGTTTACAGGATGCATGATTACTGTCAGATTCTGAATAAATTCTGTCGGTTTCTCATTGTTAACTCAAATATGGCCATTTACTCTCAGTTTTCAGGAAACGGACCTGGAGTCAAGTGACCAATTCATTGGTTTTACAGAAAGTCTGTTCCAACCCAGTTTCAGTGGGAGGACACAGGGAAATGTCCTTTGGCTGTTGGTGCAATGGGCCCATCTTCTCAGGGCAATGTTACATCCCGAGAATTCTGTATTAACCAAAAACCCACTCTGTCTGTCACTGATGAGCATGACACTTTGTTGACATGACAAATCTCCGACATGAGCACTGGACGATATCGATATAGCTGGTTGTGAACAAAGAACAAAGAAGATTTACAGCCCAAGAACAGGCCCTTCAGCCCTCCAAGCCTGAGCTGATCCAAATCAACTGTCTAAACCTGTCGCCCAATTCCTAAGTATCCCTCTGCTTCCCATCTACTCATGCATCTGTCCAGATGCATCCCAAATTAATCTGCCGTATCTGCCTCTACTACCTCTGCTGGCAACGTGTTCCAGGCAGCTATCACCCTCTGTGTAAAGTACTTGCCGTGTGTATCCCCCTTAAATTTTTCACCTCTCATCTTGAAAGCATAACCTCTCGTTGATGAATCCTTCACCCTGGGAAAAAGCTTATCTCTATCCACCCTGTCTATACTCTTCATGATTTTGTAAACCTCAATCAGATTCCCCCCTCCATCTCCTTTTTTCAAATGAAAACAAACCCAACCTATTCAACCTCTCTTCATAGCTCGCACCTTCTGGACCAGACAACATCCTCGTAAACCTTCTCTGCACCCTCTCCAAAGTGTCCACATCCTTTTGGTCATGTGGTGACCAGAACTATATGCAGTATTCCAAATATGGCCAAACGTAAGTCCTTTGCAACTGTAACATGATCTGCCAGCTCCTTTAGTCAATACCCCATCTGATGAAGGCCTTCTTGACCACTCTATCCACTTGTGTAGCAACCTTCAGGGTACAATGGACCTGAAGTCCCAGATCTCTCTGCTCGTTAACTTTCCCCAAGGCTCTTCAATTCATTGTATAATTCGCTCTAGAATCAGACTTCCCAAAATGCATCACCTCACATTTACCTGGATTGAACTCTATCTGCCATTTCTCCACCCAACTCTCCAGACTATCTGTACTCTCATGTATTCTCTGACAATCCCCTATGCTTTCTGCTACTCCACCAATCTTCGTGTCATCTGCAAACTTGCTGATCATACCAACAGTGACCTCTTCTAGATCATTTATGTATATCACAAACAACACTGATCCCTGTGGAACACCACTGATCACCTTTCTCCATTTCAAGAAACTCCCTTCAACTACTACTCTCTGTCTCCTGTTGCTCAACCAGTTCTTTATCCACCTTGCAAGAACATCCCACACATCATATGATTTCATTCTCTGTATTGATTTGCCATGAGGAACATTATCAAATGCCTTACTAAAGTTCATGTGTATGACATCTACAGCCCTTCCTTCGTCTATAAACTTAGTCACTTCCTCAAAGAACTCTATTAAGTCGGTAAGGCACGATCTCCCCCACACAAAACCATGATGTCTATCACTGATAAGCGCATTCTTTTCTAAATATAAATAGATTCTATCCCTCAGTACATTCTCCTACAAATTTCCCAACACTGACATCAGACTCACTCGTCTGTAGTTACCCAGAATATCCCTAATAACCCTCTTGCACAGGGGGACAACATGAGCAACCCTCCAGTCCTCTGGCACCTCACCTGTGTTTAAGGATTCCACAACGATATCTGCCAGGGGCGCCAGCTATTTCCTCTCTCACCTCCCATCCAGTTCTGGGGATTTTAATAACCTCTAGCCGACCCAACACAACTTCCCAACTGATGGCAACATGATCCAGACTAATCAAACATGTATCTCTAATCTCAAAATACATCATGTCCCTCTCCTCAGTGAATACTGATGTAAAGGACTCATTCAGAATCTCACCCATTCTCTCAGGTTTGACACTCAGCCTTCCTTCATTATCCTTTAGTGGACCAATCCTTTCTCTAGTTATTCGCTTGCTTCTTATATAAGAATAAAATGCTTTGGGGTTCTCCTTAATTCTGCTCGTTAAAGCTATTTCATGACCCCTTTTAGCCCGCTTGATTCCTTGTTTAAGACTGATCCTACTCTCCCGAGATTCCTCCAGGGCCTGTTCTGTTCTTAGCTGCCTAGACCTTATGTACGCTTCCCTTTTCCTCTTGGCTAGTTGTACAATTTCTCCTGTCATCCACGGTTCATGAATCTTGCCCTTCCTATCCTTTGCCTTCAATGGGACATGCCTATCCTGCACTATCTTTAACCTCTCTTTGAAAGCCTCCCATATGTCAAATGTGGACTTCCCTTCAAATAGCTGTGTCCAATCCACATTCCCAGCTCCTGCCTAATTTTGATATAATTGGCTTTGGCCTAGTTTAGTACTCTTCCCTTCGGACCACTCTCATCTTTGTCTATAAGTATTCTAAAGCTTACAGAATTGTGGTCACTGTTCCCAAAGAAATCCCCCACTGTAACTCCCACCACCTGGCCTGGCTCATTCTCCAACACCAGGTGCAATACTGCCCCATCCCTCATCGGATTATTGAGGTACTGCTCTAGAAAACTCTCCTGGATGCGTTTTACAAGTTATGCCCCATCCAGACCTCTGACCATCGGTGTATCCCAGTCAATGTTGGGAAAATTAAAATCTCCCATCATCTCTACCCTTTGACAAAGGGTCAGTTAGACTCGAAACATCAGCTCTTTTCTCTCCTTACAGATGCTGCCAGACCTGCTGAGATTTTCCAGCATTTTCTCTTTTGGTTTCAGATTCCAGCATCCACAGTAATTTGCTTTTATCATCTCTACCCTGTTGCGTCTACATCATTCCATAATCTGTTTACCTATTCATTCTTCTACCTCATGCTCACTGTTGGGAGGCCTGTAATACAGCCCCAACAACGTAACTGTACCCTTCTTCTTTCTCAGCTCCACCCATAATGCCTCACTATTCAAGCCTTCCATCGTGCCCTCCTTCAGCACAGCCATGCTATCATCCCTGACCGGCAATGCAACTCCTCTCCCCCTTTTATTTCCTTCCCTGTCCTGTCTGAAGCGTCTATGTCCTATAGGGATAGTGAAGGGGCTGGAGGAGGATAAGGAGATAAGGAGGGTTTAGGTGCTGGAGGAGATGACAGAGATAACAAGGGATGTTGGAGCTGGAGGGGTTTACAGAGGTAGGGAGTGGAATAGAGGTTGGACGCTGTTGGAGAGATATGGAATAATGTCAATAGTCAAGATGGCTTCTCATACAGGGAGGGATGTAACTGCTGGATGTTGTCACAGAAAGAGGAAGGGATGTTGGGGCTGGAACAGATAGGGATAGGTACAGATACAGTGTCTGGAAGATGTTACAAAGATAGGGATGAGTTTTGATGGATGGCGGAATTGACAGTGATAGGGAGTTTGTAGTTTCTCAAGGACATTAGAGAGATGAGGGGTGTATGGATGGAGCAGGTTTACAGATATAGGGAGGCTTGTTGTGGCTAAAGGAGATAACAGAGATGGGAGGGTTGTAGGTGCTCTAGGAGGTGACTGACCTAGGGAGGTGTGCAGGGCTGGAGCATGTTACAAAGGTAGGGAAGAGTTTAGGGGCTGGCAGAATTTACAGAGATAGGGAGGTTTATAGAGATTAATGGAAGTGACAGAGATGGAAGGATTCTAGGTGCTATAGGAGGTTACAGAGATAGGGAGCGGTGCTGGGGCTGAGGGACGTTATAGTGAGGGTTTCAGTAACTCCCTGTTTGATCACAGTGAGGCCTCTTGAACCGGAGAGGTCAAAGTGTGACCTCACCGTGTACATCACAGAGAGAGCTCAGACATCACAATTGGTTTATAAACTGGCTTCATCGGAGACATGAGGCTGCTCCAAGAAACACAAGGAAGGCTAGGTCACTGCACTGACCGTGTCTCTGGCTGATCTGTCTGAGAGTGAATGTGATCAGCAAGAAGATCAAAACAGCTTCACAGACACCACATTGTGTTGTGTAAATCCCATTGACGAGGTGATCAGACAGAAGGTAGTGAGATTTGAAAAGTCCCTCAAAAAAATCTTTCTCTTGCACTGACTGAGGTTTTGGTGAGAATGGGGAATAAATTCTCAGAGACTTACTCTGAGGAATTTTAGAACTTAGTTAAACTGGTTAAAATATCCAGAATTGATTCTTAACATGGGTCAGAAACTTAAATTCCAAATATTATTCCTCTCCTCTGACCGAGCCAATCCTGACATCACTGGTGGAAATCACAGTGATAGGGAGGGATGCAGTTGCTGTGAGCGGTTACAGTGACAGGGAGCAGTGCATGGGCTGGAGGATGACACAGCATTAGGAAGAGTTGGAGGGAATGGAGGAAATAACAATGATAGGAAAGAGTATAGGGGCTGGAGCAAGTTCCAGAGATATCGAGAAGTGCAGGGTTGAGTGTAGGTTACAGAGAGAGAGAGAGAGCTGTATGGTCTGGAGGAGATAACAGAGATAGGGAGATGTGTAGCAGCTGCAGGAGTTTTCAGAGATAGGGAGCTTTGTAAGTGTTGGAGGAGGTAACAGAGACAGGGAGTTGTGTAGGGGCTGGAGGAGGCAACAGTGATAGGGAGGGCTGTCGAGGCTGGAGGGGCTGACGGAGATAGAGCACAGTGTAGGGGATGGAGGATGTTACAGCGATAGGGAGGGATGTCAGGGCTGGAGTAGATTACAGAGATAGGGAGGGTGTAGATCTGAAGGAGCTTATAGTACTAGGGAACAGTGTTGATGCTTGAGGAAGTTACAGAGAAATGCCGAGTGTATGTGCTTGAAAGGGCTCCGAGACAGGAAGGTGAGTTGGGGCTGGATGAAGTGATAGACAAATGGAAAGATACTGGTTTTACAGAGATATGGAAGTCTGTAGGGGTTGGAGAAGGTTACTGAGCTTGGGACGAGTGGAGGGGCTGGAGGAGTTTAGAGAATGGGGACATTCTGTCGGTCCATGGAGAATATTACAGACAAGGAGGAGAGTCGGGGCTGACAGAGATAGGGATGTATGTTGGGCTGGAGCTCATTACAGATCTGGGGAGGCAAGTAGATGCTGGAGGATATTATAGAGATAGTTGGAGGAGATTACAGAGATAGTAGTGTAGGGGCTGGAGGAAGTTACAGAGATATTGAGGGGTGTAGGGCCTGGAGTCATTTAGAGGCAAGGAGGGGTATAGGGGCTGGAGGAGTTTACATGCTGTTGGAGTTTATCAAATTGGGGGAGGGGTGGGGGGGGTCGTGGGGGCTCAGGGGGCTGGATTGCAGATTAATCCAGAACCTCAGCAAATGCTCTGGGACTCAGGTACAAATCCCATCACAGCAGCTGGTGAAATCTGAATTCATTAATAAAGATTTGGAATTAAGAATGTACTAAAGGCCATGAAACCATTGTTCATTGTTAGAAAAATCCATCTGGCTCACTGATCTCCTTTAAGAAAGGAAATCTACCATTCTCACCTAGTCTGGCCTACATGTGGCTCCACACTCACAGCAACACGATTGACTCTTAGCTACTCTCTAAAATAGCAAGTTGTATCAATGGCTAACAAGGTCTCAATGAAGAAATGAAACCACATGGATAACCTGGCATGGTCTTGGCACCAAAAAGACAATGCTAGAATCAGCCTTGTGGACCCTGCAAATCTCCCTGGGGCTTGTGCCAAAATTAGGAGTGTGGTCTCACAGACTTATCAAGTAAGTCTCTATCTCTCTCTGTCTCTCTCTGTGCCCGCCCTCCTCTCACTGTTTCTGTCTGTCCTTTTCTTTGTTTCCTCTCTCTTGACCTCGATGTAAGAACGTTTTACTTCATCTGTCTCTTCATCCTTGTGCCTGACTTTACCCTTTATCTCTTTCTCCCTCTTTCTCCAGCTGTCTCTCTCTCTCTCTCTCTCCAGCTGTCTGTATTTCTCTGCTTGTCTCTGTCTATTGTACACAGTGCTTGCCCAAAAATCATCTTGCACTGCCCCACAATGATGTGCTTTGCTGTTCTTGCACAAGCTCAACATTCCCTTCCCAAACAAATGACTTCACCCTTCTCCAGTTTGAGTTCAATTTGTCACTTTTCTGCCCAACTGAGCACTTTGTAGAAGCATAGACTCCCGAAAGTGTGGAAGCTGGCCATTCGGCCCATCGGGTCCAGGCCGACCTTCCGAAAAGTATCAACCCAGACCCACCTTCCTGCAATATCCCTGTAACCCGGCATTTCCCATGTCTAATCCATCGAGCCTGCACATTCCTGGGTACTCTGCTATAATCAGAGAGCTCTGTCACTATTGATCCTCTGATTGTATCCAACACCCTCAGTGCCACTCCCTGAATTGCAAGTTTGCATAAATTGTGCAATGTTGCTGAGTTACAAAGGTGGAGATCCTGCACAAATTCACAAAGAGCATACCCAGTTATATATCACATTGACCATCAGATCATGTTGTATTAAAATGTCTCAAGTTTTGACGAGAATTGAGAATCAAGAAGTTATTAATTAGATTTGTAGGTGCCGGTGTTGGACTGGGGTGTACAAAGGTAAAAATCGCACAACACCAGGTTATAGTCCAACAGGTTTATTTGGAAGCACTAGCTTTTGGAGTGACACTCCAACAACCACCTGATGAAGGAGCAGCGGTCTGAAAGCTAGTGTTTCCAAATAAACCTGTTGGACCAAAATCTGGAATTGTGTGATTTTTACCTTATTGAGGTTCAAGATCATCCAAGTGATTTGGAAGTGCAGGTAGTGAACAATCAATCGGCAGTGAGTGTTCAGAAACAAGTTGGGGTGGTGGTGGCAATGAAATTGGAGAGGTTTTTAAGTGTTCTTTGTTACAGGTTTGAGCAGGGACACATATTGTACATCTGCCAATGTATCCGGAAATGATCATGTGACTACTACAGAGACAGGTAACAGGTGAATTCATGCTACAACTCAGCAATTGTCTTGAATGTTACATTTAAAGTTATTTAGAGCAGGGAAATTAGACGTTACCAAATTTCATGCATTTGTTGGTCCCCTCATACATGCCTAGGCCAAGTAAAATAGAGGTTAGATACAAAGCACGATCCCACAACACTTCCCAATAAAGCAATCCTACATCAGGTAGAGTATAGTCTGGTTACAGAATAAAAACCCCTGCACTATCACTATCAGACATTCCCAGGAGAGGTACAGCCCAGGGTTGCATAAAGTGTCAGACTCTTCTGGTTTGAAATCTCCAACCTTCCCAAGGCAGGCACCTGCATTCAACTTTCCAAATGGCAAGCAGTGTATGTTTCTGAAGCAAAATGAAGCCTGTACACTGTGTCATTGAAGCAGTTACAATGTAGGGACAGTAAGGGATTGACAGAGCTCAAAGCTGTGATCTCACAGAGAGTGAACTTGGTGAATGATGGATTGGGTGAAAGAGGGAACGGAATACTCTTCTCCACTTTTCATTTGCTTTCATTGAGTAGCAATGCCAAGTGCTTGGTTCCTCATACAGTGCAGAGGAAGGAGATTTTTGGGACTAACTGGTAAGCCATTCAACATGTTATAACTGGTCAGTAACTTCAAAATAAGATTAGATAGCACTGCTGCAAGGAAATGGTAGACAAGCAGGAGGCGAGAAGAACACAGCAAACCAGGCAGCATCAGGAGGTGGAGAAGGCAATGTTTCGGGTGTAACCCTCCTTCAGGACTGGGGGTGGGTGTAAGGGGAGCTGCAGGTAAACAGGGTGGGGGGGGGAGCAGGGTGGTGAGGTGGGGATAGGTGAAGACAGGTCAAACTGTTTGGTCGATGGGAGGAATGAATCCAGTTGGTGGCTAGAAGGGAGAGGGGAGAGGCTGGGAATGGAGTCAGGGGAAGGGAAGGGAGGTTGTTTGAAATTGGAGAACTCAATGTTGAGTACTCAGGACTGCAGGCTGCCCAGGTGGAAGATGAAGTGTTGTTCCTCCAATTTGTAGTGGCAATGGAGGAGGCCGAGGATGGTCATGTCAGAAAGGGAGTGGGAAGGGGAATTAAAATGGGCTGTGACTGGGAGGTCTGCTCGCCCTCTGTGGGCCTGGCCGAGATGCTCGGCAAACTGTTCACTAAGTTTATGTTTGGTTTCCCTGTTGTAGAGAAGACCACACCGGGAGCACCGGGTACAGTAAACTAGGTTGGAGAAGAGGCATGTGAACCTTTGTCTCACCAATGATGCAAAACCTACCAGCACACCACCCCCTTCACCTCCATCCAATGCCCCAAACAGTCCTGACAGGTGAGACAATTTCAAATAACCTCCTTTCCCATCCCCTGATTCCCTTCCTAGCCCCTCCCCCTCCCTTCCATTCCTCTCATCGACCCTTCCTCCCAGCCACCAACCAGATTCACTCCTTCCATTGACCAACCAGGTCATACCCTCTACCTGACTTCACCTATCCCCACCAACACCCTGCCCCTTACACCCCCTTTATCTGCAGCTCCCCACAAACCCACCCCCAGTCCTGAAGAAGAGTTACCCCCAAAATATTGCCTTCTCCACCTCCTGATGCCGCCTGGCTTGCTGTGTTCTTCCAGCCTCCTGCTTGTCTCCCTTGGAATTCAACATCTGCAGTTTTTTTTTGTCTCTGAGCAAGGAAATGGTCAACCTGTGGAATGTGGGATTCTAGGAGGTTCGATATGTCAGAGATAAACATATCTCCTGGAAATGTCACAGTGTGCATAAACTGGAGGTCTGTTTTCCAGAATGGGAGGAACTGTGGGCCATCCACGGGGCTGAGGATGAGGGGAATACCACATTTATGGAGTTGGCTCCACCACAGTTTAGTGTGTATGGGTAAATAAGGAATGAGTGACAGCCAGGTATCTCAAGGGTCCCCTGAGATGATCGAGATCACACACCAGTTCCCTGCTTTGGAAGCTTGTCATGGAAAAGATTCATCAGAGGAATGTAGACAGAGTCACGTCAGGAAGGTAGGAACAGTGGGTACACCGTACTGATAATGGGCTCTTTAGTTCGGGGAACAGAGTCGAGTTTCTACAGTTATAAACATACCTTCAGCATGCGATGATAACCTCCCTGCTACCAGGGTCAAGGATATCACAGAACAGCTGCAGGAAATTCTGCTGCTGCAGGAGGATCAAATGACAGAGGTATTGCTCCATGTTGGTGACAAAGACCTCGGTGGGAATGTGGGGATGTGGTCCATGAAACAGATTTGGGGCAGCAAGGAATGAGTTTGAAAAGCAGGATGTGGAACACAGTATTCTCAGAATCACTGCCAGTCCCATGTGCTGATCAGAATTTGAGCAGAATAATTGGATGGTTGAACATGGGTCTGGAAAACGGGTTCAGAAGGTCAGGCAGCATGTTTCAAGGCATTAGGACCAGCTCTAGAGCAGGCTAGAACTCAACAAGATGGACAGTTTACATCTTGGTAGGACTGGAATGAACATCCATATAATTCCCCCAAATAGGTTTGTGAGTGCTGTTGGGGAGGTGATAATCGAGATGAGAAATGGCTTGGGAATGTAAGTGGCATCTTGGCTTCAAGGGAAGGCTGCATTCATATTCTGTCCCTCCCCGATCAGATTCTTGGTCATGTGCTGCGGGATCCTAAATTGCTCCCAATCATCAGGCTTACTATTGTTTCTGGAATTGTTATCCGCCATTTCATTTGACTTTCTGCAACAAAACCTGTAATTTTTTTTAAACCATCACACCAGCTGGTTACATTTACAGCATAGCAGAACATCAAACAATTTCATCTTGAGTTTATACATCAAGACTCACACAATCCGAAAAAGAAATGAAATCAGTGGAAGAACATGGAACATTTTGGATACACGAGTGAGAGTTTAAAATCGAGAATTTGGAGGACAATATGCCTGTGCTGGTTTTTGCAGTTACCGGATGATCAGGGAATATTGGGATTTGCTGGGATTTGCCAAGGCAGGATGGCGGAAGACACTTGGACAAAGTAAAGGTATGGAGTTTCTAATCTGGTCTCCAGCCGATATGGTGTGTGCTACAAAGGTCCAGATATAACAACGGAATACATTACTGTTTCACCAAATATGAACTGAGGTAGGGATATAGGAGCTGTTCTGCAGATGGAAACAATTCAATTCTTCATGATGATGTAAATATGATTTTGAATTTATCACACCCTTCAATATGAAGCCACAAGCAAACAGGGTTCATCCAGAGTCAGTTCACAGTGAGCTCCATGGAGACAGTGAGAACCACCAAATGTGTTCATGATGAGATGTTGCCTCATTTGCCATATCCGACCCCATTCCCAAGTTTTGGATCACATCTGCCACCAAGCCCTCTAATTGGGCCTTGGAGTTTCCCAACAACTTTCCCAAAGATTGTGTAAAGAAATGAATAATGAAATGGAGTGAGATCAGTCTCAGGGCCGGGCAGACAGTGTGGAAATGGGCAAAGTAAATTATCAAAAAAAATATATTTGCAATAAAAAGACAGACTTTTTTTCTGTTTACACATCACATTATTTAGTCTTTATAACAGGAACTTTTCTTTCACTTTTTCCAGATGTATATATCAGAGACTTCAGTGCGGAAGAATATTTAATTCCTTTTTTGTTTTGGCTTTTGTTCCTCCCCTTCCTACGAATTGTTGCTCATTACTAACAGGACTTTACACTGGCTTTTCACCTCCAGGCTCTTTCATTTTGCTCCTCAGATGGAGTCATTCCTTGTCCATGAGGAAAGGAGTGTTATCATGTTGCTGCTCCTCCTTCTCCTTTCAGTCCATTCCTCACGTGGACTCCTCGTTCCATTATCTGCTGCATCCAATGTTGACTCTCAGCTACGTGGATCTATTCATCAATTGAATTATTTTTATAAGGGGATATTTCAATGTATACTTTAACCGGTCTCTGAAACTATTCTGCATCACCACATAAATAAATGCATTTGTGCAGCAACTTAAATCCCGCAGCATAAATGTGATTAGTTCGAAGAGATAAAAATCATCCAAATAATAACCAACATTGAAGAAATATAAAATATACCCCAGCCAGAGAAGTATGAAGCTGGCAGATACAGCAAAGAGTAAAGTCACAGATTTCTTTCTGCTCTCTATCTCGGGGTCATTCTCTGTTTTCCTTTGACCCTTCAGTCCCTTACGTGTCTTAACTGCTTCAAAAATGTGTTTGACAGTCATGATGTTCAGAAAGAGAATAAAAGTGAATGGGAGAAGTGGTGTTAAAAATGTTTCAATATATCGATAACTCAGCCAATGAGCATCATTATAATATCTGTAGGTGGTGTAACAGTACCACGGAACATTGTTAATGATCCTTCCGGCTTCAAATCGAAAATAGTTGGGAATATTCTTTAAAGAAAGGAAAATGCAGATTGTTGCTAGAACCCTCATTGCAGTTTTCTCTGTGCAATACTGAGGTTTCATCTGATGAATACAAATGGCAACAAATCGATCAAAAGAAAAAGCGACAGTGAACCAGACAGAACAATCAATGGTCAAGCGGCTCAGGGCATAGATGGCTCTACAAATAGGAGTGATGTCCAGGAAACACCGTGGATAATAATAGTAGGTAAACTTATGAAGCATGATATCAAAAGTAACATACAGTAGATCAGACACTGCCATGGTTACCAGATAACGGGTGGTGCATGTCGAAAGACCACACTTGCCCCCAGACAAGAATAGAATTGCTGTTAGACTAACTGTAAGAGAGAGAGAAAAAAAAAGACAAAGTTACTGATCAAATATTCTCTATGCATGATGGATTTTAGCACAAACATATTTGTTGTTCTGTGTCTTATCATCAGAATCACTATAGTAATACCTCTCAAATGAATCAATTGCACTTTTAGAGACACAATCACATGATTAATCACATGATTAGCAAATTACTCCCAGAAAGACAAAATGTAATCAGTATTTTTTGGGGAAGGCAGACGTTGTTTCTTCTCCTTTATAGGTTACTGTGACTGGCAGGAGTTTCCCATAAGACCACAACATCCCCAAGAAGACACCTGGGATCAAGAAAATAAAGAATAGGAGACACCTGACATGGTCATTGACTGCAAAATGTTTGCATTCAGCTTTGGAGTTTCCGCAGCTCAGATTGCCTCCAGAATTGGATGTCCACGCTATATGACAGATAGTGCAGGATATTGAATCACTCCACAGTGTCCAGGAATGGATGCCCTCCACAATATGGACAGATGAAAGATTGGACATTGAGTCACTCCCTCATGCACAGGACTGAACATACTGACAATCTGAATTATGAAGGTATTCAGCAGTGAATCCAACCATCATGTCCCAGGTTAGATAGCATCATATACAAGATTTTGTTTTTATCTGTATAGTGTGGAAACAAGCTCTTTAGCCCAACAAGTCTGCACCAACTCTCTGAAGAGCATCCCACTCAAACACGTGCCTACCCAATCCCAGTAACCGTGCGTTTCCCATGGCCAATCCACCGACCCTGCACATTTTTGGACTGTGTATGGAGACCAGAGCACCCAGAACAGACTGAGAGAAAATATATAAATGGCACACAGTCACCAGAGGCTGGGATTGAACCTGGCTTCCTGGTGCTAAGAGACAGCAGTGCTAACCACTGAGCAACCATGCCATCCAGCTTCCAATATTTGTGATGGAATTCCCCCACATGTTCAAGCCTGTAAACTGTAGTCTTCACATAAATAAAATCTGAATCCATGCAGCATCATTCATTGCATCTTTAGAAATCAGACACTTTATGTGGGATTAAGCAAAGCTTCTTGCCTGATGTCTAGGCTCACGCTCCAAAACTCCTCTCCTAGGCTCTCTCCTTGTGAATGGAGATCCTCCTCCCAGATTTGGAGCACAAACTAGGGCTAGGAATCTTCACAGTTTAACCAGCACTCTCTGTGGAGATCACCAGAATTGCACCACAACTTGTTCGAGGATACCAAACACAGAATAGCCTTTATTGTCACATAAACTCAATGAGTACAGTGAGGAGTTTATACCTCACCAATTACAGTGCCAACTGAGGTACAAAAGTAAAAGTTCAGGACAGCAGACCACGCTGGCAGCTAGTTTTCAGTCCACGACAGTGACACACCATGCCAAGAAGCCGCTATGCAAGGAGGCTGTTACACCAGACTAGGACATTGCCATGTCACCCCGGGAGGCTGCTGCACCAGGCAGGGAGGTCACTGTGCTGTAAGACCACTGTACCAGGTCAGGAGGTTGCCACACTGGGAGGTCACTGCGCCAAGAATAGAGGATGGCAGGTGTTAGGCTGGGATAGAGGTGTTAGGCTGGGAGGCCCCTACAACAGGCCAGGAGGATACCATGCCTCACCGGAATGCTGCTATGGGAAGCGAGAAGGCTGCCACAAATTGCCAGGAATCTGTTGTGCCAGGACAGGAGACCGTGAGCGGAGGCTGCTGTGCCAGGCCAGGTGTCGTCACCAGCGGCTGGGAATCATCTCTGCAGGCAAAACATCGTCACTTCCCAGAGGCCAGGAGTCATCACCAGCGGTCGGGAATCATCTCTGCAGGCAAGGAATCATTGCTCACCAGCGGCCAGGAAGAAAAGGAGCAGGAAAAGAGAAAGAAGAACACGTGGAGCGGATGAGTTCTGGCTGGAACATCCTACTCTGCTGCCTTCTTGGAGCTTGGTATCAGGGACTCCTGCTGTGGATCCAGTCCAGTGTCAAAGATTAGGGGAGATGATGGGGTTTTGGTCTTGTGAAACAATGATTTCAGAGATCAAGGGGAGCTGGGTTCGATATCCACAACGGCAGATGGTGAATTCTATACAAATCTAGACTTAACAGGTGACCACTAAATTGTTATCAGCTGTCAGGAAAAAGAATCCCATCTCCTTCACAAATGTCTTTCAGAGGAGGGAAGCTTTCATTCTAACATGGTCTGGGCCACATGGGACTACAGTGTGTTGGAAATATGCCTTTAAGAGGGATTTATTTTGTCCTGTTCTCTTGAAGAGAGCTATTGTCAACTATTGGTGAGGAGTCTGCTCCATGGAAAGCAGGTTAAATAGCTTTGTTATTTTTTAATTTTACATGAAAAATACCTGAGTGGATGGAGTTAGGCTCACAAACTCCCAGGGTTTTAGTTTCTGCTATCTGTTGTTGAACTTTGTGTTTTGGAGTTGAAACTGGTCAATACAGTTCTCTCTCTGCTGCTACAGAAAATCTTGAGGACTCTCTCAGTTGTTGAAAGGGTTCTTTCAGTATTTTATTCTGCCGCCTTAGAATGAGAAGACCGCAATGAGAATCACATTATTTTGTTGAATTTGCTTTCGCCAAGGGTGTGTTTATGGATGAGGTTAAAATACAAATTACTTTGTCTCTGGTCAATAATATAGAATAAAATGTATCTGCAAATACAATGCTGCAAATGCAAATTCACCTCATTGACATGTGTGTGTGTGTGCATGTGAGAAGGAGAGAGAGAGAGTGCATGTGTTGGGGCGGTGGGGGAGAGGGACAGAGTGTGAGTGTGTGCATGTTTAGTGGAGTGTGTATAGGTGGAGTGGTCAATAGCCACATTTGATACCCAGAGGATGGCCTCAACTGGGATCTGGGGTTTAAGTCACACTACAGTTGACTCCACTAGACTATACACACACACATATATATGCTCATACACTCACATTGACTCTTTCACATACATATTCTCTCTCTCAGCCACACACATACACAAGCCCCACAAGCACACCCTCTCACAGGCTTATACTCCATCACACTCACACTTTACCAAGCACACAGTCTCGCTCGCACGCACACACACACTCCTCTCCCTCACATGTACACACACAGACATTTAAGTCAATGGGCTGAATTTGCATTGGCAGAATTGTATTTGTAGATACAATCTATTTTGCTCAGAAAGCACACAATCTGCAGGCAGTGAATGCAGGCAGTCAATCTATGTAACATTTTATAAATTCCTACATTGGAACTAGAACCAGTCTGACTCAAGGATGGAATACATACAGTCTCTCACCTCACACATTTAATGCATTATCTGAGCAGGAATGTCACTTTTTAAAATAAAACCTTAAGTTATCTCGGGAATATGACTTGAAAGAAATTCTGGGATTTACATATTAATGAATTAAAACCCGCAACCTATTCTAAAAGAAAGACTTAACAGCAATCTAGATTTCTTCAGTATATTGTATCAGTTGCATGACACTATGATCTTGTGCTCTCAATTCTGTGTCTTATGAACCTGCCCCATGAGCTACCTGACGAAGGAGTAGTGCTCCGAAAGCTACTACAGGTACACAATCCTTTATCCGAATCCTTGGGACCAGTTGGTTTTTGGAATTCGGAAGTTTTCGCATTTCAGAATAAGTGACAGTTTAATGGTGATTTTTAAAAAAAATTGTACCAAACAGCAGACTCATTGGTGAGTATTACAGGCCCTGAGACAGAATTGCTGGGTGCTGGGTCAGGCCCCCACGTCACATCTGATGTGGGTCGAGTGGGTATGGAGTTGGGTTAACTGTTTGCACGCCAAACAACCTTATAAATGAGAAAAAACTTCACAAAAGGAACTTCAGATTTGGGAGCTTTTCGGATTTCAGGATTTTGAATAAAGGATTGACTGCCTGTATTTCCAAATAAACCTGTTGAACTATAACTTGGTGTTCGATGATGTGATTAAGATCTGATTAAGGAACAGATATTCTGTAAATACAAGTCAAACAGTCCTGAGTTTGTCACACTTTAGAGTTAACACTTGCTTCTTTGGAAGATCAGCAGCTGGGAATAAAAAATGGGCAATGTGTGACAGTCTGGAGACCCGGTCGAGTCAGAATATTTGTCATTACCATACAAAAAGAAGAGAAATGCCCACAACTTGAGAAATTGGATTTGTGAGCTCTGTTAGTGACATTAAATGTGGTGGGCAGGATCGAGTTGTAAAGTCTTAAGTCAAATGTCTCATTCATGATTTTCTCTACTTAATGGCCTAGATACTGCATTCTGTACTGTTAATTCTCTGTAATGCTCTTAAACTCAGTTATTAATCAGAGTCATAATATTGCAGATACTAAAGTCAGTTATTTGTTGAAACAAACACTTTTATTCCAAATATTTTTTTTTATTCCTGTATGTCCATCCTCCTATTCACCTGTCCACTCTACCCCTCCCCATGAACCAATCACGATTACCTCCTATCTGCATCCACCTAACACCATCCTACCTGCCCTTCCCCCAGCCCTACCCCCCTCCCTCTATTTATTTCTTTGCTCCCCTGCCGTCCCCTGCCCTGATGAAGGATCCCAGCCCCAAACATCATCGACTTCCCTGCTCCTCCAATGCAGACTTCTCCAGCTCCACATTGTTGACTTATATTTGTTTATCTCCAACAGATCATTTAACTTTGGAAACTTTGGACCAAACATATTCACCCAACTGAGAAGATTTTCCCACATGCAATCCATCATATTTCCAAGCTAGATTCACAGATCCATTTGTGAACAGATCAGAAATGAGAAATAAAATACAAATAAATCATCACATGGTTTCAATCAAGTTATCATCCTATTTCCCACTGCGGTCAGATATTCCATTGCATTCAATTCCTCACAAACAATTAAAGTTTGTAGTCTGGGTTACTCCTCCCTGTGCAAAACTACAGGGGTAAGTTGTTCCCCTCCAGTCAGTAACCCCTACTCAGTGTAATTTTACTCTGAGAGATTCTCCCAGTAACACTTGGACACTGGGGTTAGTTGTTCCCCTTTGGCTGGGAACCCACACTCGGTCAAATTCTAACTGAAAGATGCTGACTGAATCACATTGCCACTGGAACCTGGTATTCCTATTGACCCACATGTAATACAGTTCCACAGTTAAAGACGTTCCCTGTAAGACTTGCAATTGAGGTCACTGGTATTCTGCTATTAGTGCTCCCCATTTACTCCAATGCTGCATTTACAGATACCCATAGAAAAGCAAGAATACTGGCTCAGAAGTTCATACCTGTGCAGTTACCCCATTCTGTACAATTCTACAATGACACATCCTCCCAGCAACATGAGGGTCCAGCCTGAGGTTTGTGATCCCCATTCAGTACAATTCCATGATCCGGAATACCTTCACTCAGAGTGATTCCTGGAGATCTGGATCAACAGTACACAACATTCCAATCAATCTCTGGATAATGCAGAGTCTCTGTGAGCTACAGATAGAGTTTCTTTCCTCAGCTGAGGAATTACACCACAGAGTAAGTTTGGAAATGTTAACTGCAGACGTTGATCTCACACGATGGAAACTCGCATTAACCCAGTGATCTGTCCCCACCAATATCATGACCCCATACATCCACGGACTGATAAAAACCCACAAGATGGTCAAAGCCATCTCTGCTGACCCTCACTTTTCACTCCATAATAACCTGCTGAACCCACCCATTGCCCTGTTGTATCTGGGCTCCCATTTGGAGTGAGCTGCCTGAACAAGATCCACCAACACAATCCCTTTCCATCAAGGAATGGGAAACACCAGGTGTCACTGTGAGGTGGGTTGTTACAAAACCCATCTGACCGATAGCAGGCTGTGAACTACCACAGAGAGAGGGTGGTCTTCCGAAACCCTTTCTAGACCAGGCAGGGCTGGTGCTCAGCCAAACTCCATCAATATGGCCTCAGTGTAAACCCATTCTGCACAGTATAGGGAAACACACAATGCTGAACATTACTGAGGAAACTCCAAACTGACAAACTATTCACTTTAAACACAATAAGTAAGGACACTACTGTCTGACATCAGGATTTGCTTTGCTAAATGGAAATATAACAATTATCAGTCGTAAGTAGAAATAACTATGTTTCAATGCAGCGACTTATACAACTTAAAGTTATAACAAAGCCTACCAGGAACACCAACAATGGCAAGGGTGGTGTAGTATACTGTAGCGATCCTCAGTCTTAGAAAATACATTCTGTTGTTTGTGAAACAACCTCCCCCTTCCTGCTGCTGGCAATCTGTCCAATTTGGAGAATCCTCTCAGAATTGGAGATGAGACAGTTCCAGAGACTTTATTTTATATTGTGTTGCATCTCCACTGGGAAACTGTGATTACACCTTCAGGCTTTTTTATAATTTTGAACAATAGCTTTACTTTAATGATGTGATGTCATTGAGATTTAATCTGTAATTGAATACCCCAAAGACTGCACTAATCTGATCCTGGTCTCAACCGTTAATTCCAACTTGTCTTCAAACAACAATACTGAAATTATTTCAAGCACTATTAGCCACATCAATATCTCAATACCTTTTGATATCCTTTTCAGTGATGACCTTCACCCTGCTGAGGCTATTCAGACATTCAATACCTCATGTTGGAGAGCTCCTTGAAAGCTGTTCTACTACACGCTGTTATCCCCCAGCTTTCCTTGTTCATTCAGTTTTATAATTCATTTGGGAAATTCTATCTTGCCTAATACTGTCAAAATTTGCCTTCCTTAACTTTGAGATCAGGTTTATCCTTTTCCATCACTACTTTAAAACTACAAAGGACAAAGACAAAGAAAATTACAGCACAGGAACAGGCCCTTCGGCCCTCCAAGCCTGCGCCGATCCAGATCCTCTATCTAAACCTGTTGCCTATTTTCTAAGGATCTGTATCCCTCTGCTCCCTGCCCATTCATGTATCTGTCTAGATACATCTTAAATGATGTTATTGTGCCCACCTCTCCCACCTTCACTGGCAACTCTTTCCAGGCATCAACCATCCTCTGCATAAATAACTTTCCACGCATACCTCCCTTAAACATTTCCCCTCTTACCTTGAACTCATTACCCCTGGTAACTGAGACCCCCACTCTTGGAAAAAGCTTCTTGCTGTTCACCCTATCGATACCTTTCATGATTTTGTAGACCTCAATCAGGTAACCCCTCAACCTCCATCTTTCTAATGAAAATAATCCTAATCTACTCAACCTTCCTTCATCGCGAGTGCCTTCCATACCAGGCAACACCCTGGTGAACCTCCTTATCACACTCTCCAAACCATCTACATGCTTTTGGTAATGTGGCAACCAGAACTGTATGCAGCATTCCAAATGTGGCTGAACCAAAGTCTTATAGAACTGTAACATGACTTGCCAATTCTTGTACTCAATACGCCGTCCAATAAAGGAAAGCATGCCGTATGCCTTCTTGACCACTCCATAGACCTGCATTGCCACCTCCAGTGTACAATGGACCTGAACACCCTGATCTCTCTGCACATCAATTTTCCCCAGGGCTTTTCCATTCACTGTATAGTTCACTCTAGAATTGGATTTTCTAAAATGCATCACCTCGGATTTTCCCAGATTGAACTCCATCTGTCACTTCTCTGCCCAACTGTCCAATCTATCTATATTCTGCTGCATTCTCTAACAGTCCCCTTCACTATCTGATACTTCACCAATCTTAGTGTCATCTGCAAACTTGCTAATCAGACAATCCATACCTTTCTCCAGACCATTTATGTAAATCACAAACAATAGTGGTCCCAATACCGATCCCTGTGGAACACCACTGACCACAGTTCTCCATTTTGAGAAACTTCCTTCCACCACTACTCCATCTCCTGCTGCCCAGCCAATTCTCTATCCATCTAGTTTACACACCCTGGACTCCATGTGACCTACCATTGGGAACCTTACCAAACGTCTGACTGAAGTCCATGTATATGATATCTACAGCCCTTTCCTCATCAATCAACTTTGTGACTTTCTCAAGGAATGCTATTAAGTTGGTAAGGCATGACTTTCCCTACAAAAAGACATGTTGCCTATCACTGACAAACCAATTTTCTTCCAAATGGGTACATATCTTATCCCTCAGTATCTTCTCCAGCAGCTTCCCAATCACTGATGTCAGGCTCTTTGGTCTATAATTACGTGGATAATCCCTGCTACCCTTATTAAACAAGGGGACAACATTTGCAATTCTCCAGTTGTCTGGGACCTCACCCATGTTCAAGGATGCTGCTGTTAAGGCCCCAGTTATTTCCTCTCTCACTTCCCTCAGTAACCTGGGATAGATCCCATCCAGACCTGGGGACTTGTCCACCTTAATTCCTTTTCGAATATCCAACACTTGCTCCCTCCTTATGCCAACTTGACGGGGAGTAATCAAGCATCTATTCCTAACCTCAACATCTGTCATGTCCCTCTCCTTGGTGAATACTGATGCAAAGTACTCATAAAGTCATAGAGATGTACAGCATGGAAACAGACCCTTCAGTCCAACCCATCCATGCCGACCAGATATCCCAATCCAATCTAGTCCCACCTGCCAGCACCCGGCCCATAACTCTCCAAACCCTTTCTGTTCGTATACCCATCCAAATGCCTCTTAAATGTTGCAATTGTACCAGCCTCCACCACTTCGGCTGGCAGCTCATTCCACACATGTACCACCCTCAGTGTGAAAAAATTACCCCTTAGGTCTCTTTTATATCTTTCCCCTCTCACCCTAAACGTATGGTCTCTAGTTCTGGACTCTCCGACCCCAGGGAAAAGAGTTTGTCTATTTATCCTATCCATGCCCCTCATAATTTTGTAAATCTCTATAAGGTCTCCCCTCAGCCTCCGATGCTCCAGGGAAAACAGCCCCAGCCTGTTCAGCCTCTCCCTCTAGCTCAGATCCTCCAACCCTGGCAACATCCTTGTAAATTTTTTCTGAACCCTTTCAAGTTTCACAACATCTTTCCAATAGGAAGGAGACCAGAATCGCACGCAATATTCCAACAACGGTCTAACCAATGTCCTGTGCAGCCGAAACATGACCTCCCAACTGTACTCGATACTCTGACCAATAAAGGAAAGCATACCAAACGCCTTCTTCACGATCCAATCTACCTGCGACTCCACTTTCAAGGAGCTATGAACCTGCACTCCAAGGTCTCTTTGTTCAGAAACACTCCCTTGGACCTTACCATTAAGTGTATATGTCCTGCTGAAATTTGCTTTCCCAAAATGGAGCGCCTCGCATTTTTCTGAATTAAACTCCACCTGCCACTTCTCAGCCCATTGGCCCATCTGGTCCAGATCCTGTTGTAATCTAAGGTAACCCTCTTTACTGTCCACTACACCTCCAATTTTGGTGTCATCTGCAAACTGTACCTCTAATGCTCGCATCCAAATCATTTATGGAAATGACAAAAAGTAGAGGATCCAGCACCGATCCTTGTGGCACTCCACTGGCCACAGGCCTCCAGTCTGAAAAACAACCCTCCACCACTACCCTCTGTCTTTACCTTTGAGCCAGTTCTGTATCCAAATGGCTAGTTTTCCCTGTATTCCATGAGATCTAACCTTGCTAATCAGTCTCCCATGGGGAACCTTGTCGAACGCCTTACTGAAGTCCATATAGATCACATCTACTGCTCTGCCCTCATCAATCTTCTTTGTTACTTCTTCAAAAAACTCAATCAAGTTGGAGAGACATGACTTTCCATGCACAAAGCCATGTTGACTATCCCGAATCAGTCCTTGCCTTTCCAAATACATGTACGTCCTGTCCCTCAGGATTCCCTCCAACAACCTGACCACCACTGAGGTCAGGCTCACTGCTCTATTGTTCCCTGGCTTGTCTTTACCGCCCTTCTTAAACAGTGGCACCACGTTTGCCAACCTCCAGTCTTCCGGCACCTCACCTGTGACTATCGATGATACAAATATCTCAGCAAGAGACCAAGTAATCACTTCTCTAGCTTTCCACAGAGTTCTCGTGTACACCTGATCAAGTCCTTGGGATTTATCCACTTTTAACCATTTCAAGACATCCAGCAATTCCTCCTCTGTAATCTGGACATTTTGCAAGATGTCACCATCTATTTCCCTACAGTTTATGTCTTCCATATCTTTTTCCACAGTAAATACTGGTGCAAAATATTCATTTAGTATCTCCCCCATTTTCTGTGGCTCCACACAAAGGCCGCTTTGCTGATCTTTGAGGGGCCCTATTCTCTTCCTAGTTACCCTTTTGTCCTTAATATATTTGTAAAAACCCTTTGGATTCTCCTTAATTCTATTTGCCAAAGCTATCTCATGTCCCCTTTTTGCCCTCCTGATTTCCCTCTTAAGTATACTCCTACTTCCTTTATACTCTTCTAAGGATTCACTCGATCTATCCTGTCTATACCTGACATATGCTTCCTTCTTTTTCTGAAACCAAACCCTCAATTTCTTTAGTCATCCAGCATTCCCTATACCTACCAGCCTTCCCTTTCACCCTGACAGGAATATATTTTCTCTGGAAACTTGTTATCTCATTTCTGAAGGCTTCCCATTTTCCAGCCGTCCCTTTACCTGTGAACATTTGTCTCCAATCAGCTTTCGAAAGTTCTTGCCTAATACCATCAAAATTGGCCTTTCTCCAATTTAGAACTTCAACTTTAAGATCTGGTCTATTCTTTTCCACCACTATTTTAAAACTAATAAAATTATGGTCGCTGTCCCCAAAGTGCTCCCCCACTGACACCTCAGTCACCTGCCCTGTCTTATTTCCCAAGAGAAGGTCAAGTTTTGCACCTTCTCTAGTCGGTGCATCTACATACTGAATCAGAAAATTGCCTTGTACGCACTTAAGAAATTCCTCTCCATCTAAACCTTTAACACTATGGCAGTTCCAGTTGATGTTTGGAAAGTTAAAATCCCCTACCATAACCATCCTATTATTCTTACAGATAGCTGAGATCTCTTTACAAGTTTGATTCTCAATTTCCCTCTGACTATTAGGGGGTCTATAATACAATCCCAATAAGGTGATCATCCCTTTCTTATTTCTCAGTTCCACCCAAATAACTCCCCTGGATGTATTTCTGGGAATATCCTCCCTCAGCACAGCTCTAATGCTATCCCTTATCAAATATCCCTCTCCCCCTCTTCTCTTGCCTCCCTTTCTACCCTTCCTGTAGCATTTGCATCCTGGAACATTCAGCTGCCAGTCCTGCCCATTGCTGAGCCATGTTTCTGTAATTGCTATGATATCCCAGTCCCTTGTTCCTAACCATGCCCTGAGTTCATCTGCCTTCCCTATTAGGCCCCTTGCATTGAAATAAATGCAATTTGATTTATTAGTCCTACCTTATCCCTGCCTGCCCTGAGTGTTTGACTCACTTCTGTTCTGAACTGTACCAGTCTCAGATTGATCTGTTTCCTCATTATCTCCCTAGGTCCCCCACCCCCCACCCCAACCCACCTTACTAGTTTAAATCCTCACAAGCAGTTCTAGCAAATTTCCCTGCCAGTTTATTTGTCCCCTTCCAATTTAGGTGCAATCCGTCCTTCTTGTACAGGTCATTTCTACCCCAAAAGAGACTCTAATGATCCAAAAATGTGAATCCTTCTCCCATACACCAGCTCCTCAGCCATGCATTCATCTGCTCTATCCTCCTATTCCTGCCCTCACTAGCTAGTAGTACTGGGAGTCATCCAGATATTACTACCCCTGAGGACCTCCTTTGTAAATTTCTGCCGAACTCTCTGTAATCTCCCTTCAGAATCTCAACCTTTTCCCTTCCTATATCATTGGTTTCAATGTGGACAATGACCTCTTGCTGGTCCCTCTCCTCTGTGAGAACATTCTGCACCTTCTCTGAGACATCCTTGATCCTGGCACCAGGGAAACAACACACCATTCTGCTTTTTTCTTTGCTGGCCACAGAAACATCTGTCTGTACCTCGGACTACAGAATCCCCTAATACAATTGATCTCTTGGAAGCCGACATACCCCTCCTTGCATTAGAGCCAGTCTCAATACCAGAAACTTGGCTGTTCATGCTACGTTCCCCTCAGAATCCATCACCCCCTACATTTTCCAAAACAGCATACCTGTTTGAAATGGGTATATCCACAAAAGACTCCTGCCCTAGGTGCCTCTCTCTGTTACCCTTCCTGGAGTTAACCCATCTATGTGACTGTATCTGAGACTTTCCCCCCTTCCTATAACTGCCATCCATCACATACTGTTGCTGTTGCAAATTCCTCATCGCTTCTATCTGTCTCTCCAACCGATCCACTCAATCTGGTAAGATTCGCATCCAACAGCATTTATGGCAGATATAATCTGCAGTCATCCTTAAACTCTCTTTAAACTCCCACATCTGACAAGAAGTACATATCATGGCAAAGGCCATATTTGCTCCATTGCAATCTACAGACCCAGAAAATAACACCGTCTTATTCCTCTCCAAAACACTGCACCAGGTTGAATAGCTATGGCTTATATTTTAAGTTTAATCAAGAGACATATCTCCAAAAAACATACAATCAAGAAAGAACCCACTATACTCACTAATACAGCCTTTCTCTTGGACAGACTTAAAACAACAATTCACTGATCTGATTCTGTGCTGTGAACTTCACCCAAACCAGTTCCTCCAAGATTAGTTGTGAAATTCACAGTTTGTTAATTTTCCCAGATGCACTCCGATGTCCAGTGACACATGAATTCAAAAACAGCAAAGGCAGTAACTGTGCAGGTTCTCTCTCTCCCTCTCTCTCTCTCCTGCACTGCCCTCACAATGTGCTTCCTTTGTCTGTTATTCTCCTTTTCAAAACTGCTGTTGTTTTGACTTTTTTTTCTAAAGTTCCAAAACAATGCAACAGCATCTAAAACAGTAAGTGCTGCTCCTGGAATTCGAGGAAATCACCTCCAGCACCTAAAATACCTCAAAAAAAGGAGCAGCTGTTACAGCCAGAAATTTTTCCCATCCTCCATCTTGGATTACCAGAATGCTGGATGACTAGAGAAATTGAGGTTTTGGTTGAGAAAAGAAGGAAGCATAAGCCAGGTACATAAAGCAGAGAGTGAGTGAATCACGAGAAGAGTATAAATGCAGTAGATTAGATTTCCTACAGTGTGGAAACATGCCCTTTGCCCCAACAAGTCCACACCGACTCTCCGAAGAGCAACCCACCCAGACCCATTCCCTTACATTTACCCCTGACTAATGCACCGAACACTACTGGCAATTTAGCACGGCCAATTCACCTGATCTGCACATCTTTGGACTGTGGGAGGAAACCGGAGCATTGGGAGTTAACCCAAGCAGACACAGGGAGAATGTGCAAACTCCACACAGAGAGTTGCCCGAGGTGGAAATTAAACCCGGGTCCCTGGTGCTGTGAGGCAGCAGTGCTAACCACTGAGCCACCGTGCTGCCCCAGTGAATACTTAAGAGGCCCGGTAGGAGTAGACTTAAGAGGGAAATCAGGAGGGCTGAAAGGGGACATGATGTAACACTGACAAATAAGATTAGGGAGAATCCAAAGGGATTTTATAAATACATTAAGGACAAAAGAGTAACAGGGGAGAGAATAGGGCCCCTCAAAGATCAACAAGGCAGCCTATGTTTAAAACCACAGGAGACTGGGGAGATACTAAATGAATATTTCGCATCAATATTTACTGTGGAGAAGGACATGAAAGACAATACAATGTGGGGAAAGAAATGGTGACATCTTAAAAATATTCATATTACAGAGGAGGAGGAGCTGGGCTTAAAATGCATAAAGGTGGATAAATGCCCAGGACGTGATCAGGTGTACCCTCAAACTCTGTGGGAAACTCGGGGAGTGATTGCTGGGCTCCTTGCTGAGACATTTATGTCATTGACAGTCACAGGTGAAGTGCTGGCAGACTGAGGGTTGGCTAATGTAGTGGCACTATTTAAGAAAGACGGTAAGGAAAAGCCAGGGAACTATAGACCGGTGAGCCTGACATCGATGGTGGGCAGGTTATTGGAGGGAATATATTTGAAAAGACAAGGATTGTATAGGGATAGTCAGCATGACTTTGTGCTTATGAAGAAGATTGATGAGGGTAGAGTAGTGGGTGTGATCTACATGAACTTCAGTAAGGTGTTCAACAAGGTTCCTCATGGTGGAATGGTTAGCAAGATTAGATCTCGTGGAATTCAGGGAAGCCACTTGGATACAGTATTGGCTCAAAAGGTAGAAGACAGAGGTTAGTGATGGAGGGTTGCTTTTCAGACTGGAGGCCTTTGATCAGTGGTGTGCCACAAGAATTGGTGCTGGGTCCATTTCTTTTCGTCATTTATACAAATGATTTAGATGTGAACGTAGGAGGGATAGTTCAGAGGTTTTCAGATGACATCAAAATGGAGGTTACCTCAGAATACACAGGATCATGCTCAGATGGGCCAATGGGCCGAAGAGTGGCAGATGGAGTTGAATTTAAAGAAATGTGAGGTGCTGCATTTTGGAAAAACAAATCAGAGCAGGACTTATACACTAATGGTAAATCTTGGGGAGTGTTGCTGAACAAAGAGACCTTGGCGTGCAGGTTCATAGTTCCTTGAAAGTCAAGTCGCAGGTAGATAGGATAGTGAAGAAGGCATTTGGTATACTTTCCTTGATTGGTCAATGAATTGAGTAAAGTAGTTGGGAGGTCATGTTACATCTGTACAGGACATTGTTTAGGCCACTTTTGGAATACTGTGTGCAAATCTGGTCTTCCTCCTATCAGAAGGATGTTGTAAAACTTGAAAGTGTTCAGAAAAGATTTACAAGAATGTTGCCAGGGTTGGAGGACTTGAGTTGTAGAGATAGGCTGAAAAGTCTGAGGTTGTTTTTCCTGGAGCTTTGGAGGCTGAGGGGTGACCTTATAGAGGTTTATATGGAGGGGCATGGATAGGATAAGGAAACAAGGACTTTTCCCTGGGTGGGGAAGAAATTTAAAAGGGACCTAAGGGGCAACTTTTCATGCAGAGGGTGGTGGGTGTGTGGAATAAACAGAGGAAGTGGTGGAGGCTGGTACAATTACAACATTTAAAAGGCATCTGGAGGGATATGTGAACAATGAGGGTTTAGAGGGATATTGGCCAAGTGCTGGCAAATGGGACGAGATTAATTTAGGATGTCTGGGTGAAATGGGCCAAAGGGTCTGTTCCTGTGTTGTACATCTCTATGATTATATCTCTCTCTCTCTCTCTCTTGCTGTCTTTCTCTATCTCTCTCTCTCTCTCTCTCTCTTGCTCTCTTTCTCTCTCTCTCTCTCTCTCTCTCTCTCTCTCTCTGTCTCTCTCTCTCTCACTCACACACACACGATATACACCACACACAATCAAGTAATACCTTCCTATCCATGGAAAACCAACTCACTCTGCTCATCTATAGTTCATTTCAACTTTGTACTGAGTGAATTCCTTAACTGATTTCAACTTGGGTCATCTCACAATTGTTCAGATAGGATTCAAGTTTATATCATTGACAGCCCACACTCAATCTATCTGTGTTCCCATTTTCAAGGGACCAAATAGAGACAAAATAATATTACACTCAATGAGACATAATAAAACGTCAACTTTTATTTTGTAATTGGGACAGAAATGTCAAGTTGGATTCTAAATCAGCCAGGAGGCCATATTCAGACACTTCCCAACTATTCTCCTGAACCTGGGTCAAATCCTATCAATGACAGATGTCAGAAATTCAATTTAATAAACATGTGGAATTACGACTCTAGTGTTGACCACAAAATCATTGTCAATTGTTGTTAAAACCCATCTGGTGTTCTAATGCCTTTTAAGGGATTAGGGCTGTCCTGGTCTTGTCTGGGCTACATGTGACTCCAGACCCACAGCAATTGGTGCGGTTGGTGGAGGTCATCCATCTAATCTCCAGGCCCTCAGAGCAGGAGGTCCTCAAGATTGTGTCCTAGCCCTAACTATCTTTAGTGACTGTATAACTGACCTTCCCTCAGTCAGAATGTCATGAGTCCGAGGGTTCGCTAATACTCACACAATGTTCAGCAGCATTCTTCCCTCTTCAGATACTGAAGCCCTCCATGTGGCTCTGCAGCAAGATCCTGGCAAATTCAGCTCCTCAGAAACGGCGTTTGGGAACTGGAGTCGGAGGTGAATGAACTTCGGATCATTCGGGAGGCTGAGGGAGTAATTGAGAGGAGTTACAGGGAGGTAGTCACACCTCAGGTACAGGGGAAAGGTAGATGGATTACAGTCGGAGACAGAAAGGGAACCGGCAGACAGTGCAGGGACCCCCTGTAGCTGCTCCCCTCAGTTTTGGATACTATTGAGGAGGTTGACATATCAGGGGTAAGCCATCGGGTACAGGTCTCTGGCACAGAGTATGTCCCTGGTGCTCAGAAGGGAAGGGGGAAGCGGAGCAGAACATTAGTCATTGGGGTCTCCATAGTTAGGGGGACAGATAGAAGGTTCTGTGGGAACGAGAGAGACTCACGGTTGATGTGTTGCCTCCCAGGTGCCAGGGTTCATGATGTTTCTGATTGTGTTTGCGGTATCCTTAAGGGGGAGGGGTGTAGCCCCAAGTCATGTTCCACATAGGCACCAACGACATAGGTAGGAAAAGGGCTGGGGATTTAAGGCAGAAATTTAGGGAGCTAGGGTGAAAACTTAGTGATAGAACAAACAGAGGTGTTATCTCTGGTTTGTTCCTCATGTCACTTGCTAACGAGGTGAGGAATAGGGAGAGAGAGCAGTTGAACACGTGGCTACAGGAATGATTCAGATACCTGGATAATTGGAGCTCATTCTGGGGTAGATGAGTCCTCTACAAACAGGATGGTCGACACTGAACCAGAGGGGTACCAATATCCTTAGGGGGCAATTTGTTTATGCTCTTCAGGAATGGTGAAGCTAATTCAGCAAAAGATGGGAACCTGAATTGGAGCTCCAGTGTACAGAAGGTTGAGAGTAGTGAGGTCATAAATAAGCTTTCAAGGTCACAGGAGTGCAGCGGCAGGCAAGAAGGTGGTTTGAAGTGTGTCTACTTCAATGCCAGGAGATTCCGGAATAAGGTGGGTGAACTTGCAGCATGGGTTGGTACCTAAGACTTTATGTTCTGGCCATTTCAGAGACATGCAGAGAGCAGGGACAGGAATGATTGTTGCGGGTTTCTGGGTTTAGACGTTTCAGTATGAACACAGAAGGGAGTAAATGAGGGGGAGGTGTGGCATTGTTAGTCAAGGAGCGGTGAGGAATGCAGATGCTGGAGATCAGAGCTGAAAATGTGTTGCAGGAAAAGCACAGCAGGCCAGGCAGCATCCAAGGAGCAGGAGAATCGACATTTCGGACATGAGCCCTTCTTCAGGAGAAGGGTTCACGCCCGAAACATCGAATCTCCTGCTCCTTGGATGCTGCCTGACCTGCTGCGCTTTTCCAGCAACACATTTTCAGCATTGTTAGTCAAGGACAGTATTACAGGTGGCAGAAAGGATGTTTGATGAGGACCCATCTCCTGAGGTAGAACAGGCAACGTTTAGAAACAGGAAAGGAGAGGTTACCCTGTCGGGAGTTTTGTATAGGCTTCCAAAAAGTTCCAGAGATGTAGAGTAAAGGATTGCAAGAATTATTCTGGATAGGAGAGAAAGTAACAGGGTAATTGTTATGAGGTCTTTCACTTTCCAAATATTGACTGGAAACACTATCGTTTGTGTACTTTAGATGGGTCAGTTTTTGTCCAATGTCTGCAGGAGGGTTTCCTGACACATTATGCAAATAGGTCAACAAGAGGCAAGGACAATTGGATTTGGTACTGACTAATGAACTGGGCAAGGTGATAGATTTAGAGGTAGGTGAGCACTTTGGTGATAGTGACCACAATTCGGTTACATTCACTTCAGTGATGGAAATGGAAAAGTATATCCTGCAGGGCAAGAGATATAGTTGGGGGAAAGGCAATTATGATGCAATTCAGCAAGAGTTAAGATGCATAGGATGGGAAGGAAACTGCAGGGAATGGGCACAATTGAAATGTGGAGCTTGTTCAAGGAACAGCTACTGTATGTCCTTGATAAGTATGTACCTGTCAGGCAGGGAGGGGAGGGAACCGTGGTTTACTAAAGAAGTTGTGTCTCTTGTCCAGAACAAGAAGAACGCTGAGAATGAGATGTGAAGGCTCAGTTGGGGTTGAGATTTACAAATTAGCCAAGAAATATCTAAAGAGAAAGCTAAGAAGAGCCAGGAGGGGACACAAGAAGGCTTTGGCAGGTGGGAACGAGGCAACCGGAAAGCTTTCGGAGGGATGTCAGGAACAAAAAAATACTGGAGTAACATTAGGACCAGTCAAGGACAGTAACGGGAAGTTGTGCATGGAGTCTGAGGAGGTGGGAGAGGCAGTAAATGAATATTTTTCATCAGTATTCACACTGGAAAAAGACAATCTTGTCAAGGAGAATACTGAGCTACAAACTATTAGACTAGATGGGATTGAGGTTCAGAAGGAGAAACTGTTAGCAATTCTGGAAAGTGTGAAAATAGATATGTCCCCTGGGCAAGATGGGACTTATCCGAGGACTCTCTGAAAAGCCAGGGAGGAGATTGCAGGGCCTTTGGCTTTGATCTTTATTTTGTCATTGTCGACAGGAATAGTGCTAGAAGACTGGAGGATAGTAAATGTTGTTCCCTTGTTCAAGAAGGGGAGTAGAGACAACCCTGTAATTATAGGCCAGTGAGCCTTAATTCAATTGTGGGTAAAGGGTTGGCAAAGGCTAGAAGAGTTAGAATTTATAATCATCTAGAAAGGACCAAGTTGATTAGGGATAGTCAACATGGTTTTGTGAAGGCTAGGTCTTGCCTGACTAACCTAATTGAGAAGGTGACCAAACAGGTGGATGAGGGTAAAGCTGTTGATGTGGTGTATATGAATTTCAGTCACAATTTGATAAGGGTATCCACGGTAGGCCATTGCACAAAATAAGGAGGCATGGGTTTCAGGGTGTTTTTGTGGTTTGGATCAGAAATTCGCTAGCTCTAAGAAGACAGAGGGTGGTGGTTGATGGGAAATGTTTATCCTGGAGTTCAGTTACTAGTGGTATACAGCAAGGATTTGTTTTGGGTCCACTGCTGTTTGTCATTTTTATAAATGACTTGGATGAGTGTGTAGAACGATAGATTCATTAAATTTGCGGATAATACTAAGATTGGTGGAGTTTTGGACAGTGTGGACAGATGCTGCAGGTTACAGAGGGACATAGATAAGCTGCAGAACTGGGCTGAGAGGTGGCAAATGGAGTTTAATACAGAAAAGTATGAGGTGATTCACTTTGAAAGGTGCAACAAGAACACAGAGTACTGGATTAATGGGAAGATTCTTGGTAGTGTGGATGAGCAGAGAGATCTCTGTGTCCATGTACATAGATCCCTGAAATTTGCCACCTAGGCTAATAGGGTCGTTAAGAAGGCATACAGTGCCTTAGCTTTTATTGGGAGAGGGACTGACTTTCAGAGCCATGTGGCCATGTTGCAGCTGTACAAAACTCTCGTGAGGCCGCAGTTGAAGTGTTGCGTACAGTTCTAGTCGCTATATTATGGGAAGGGCATGAAAGCATTGGAAAGGATGCAGACGAGATTTCCCAGGATGTTGCCTGCTGTGGACCTGGTCCTATGAGGAAAGGTTCAGGGACTTGAGGCTGTTTTTGTTAGAAAAATGGTTAAGAGGTGACTTAAAAGAGACATGCAAGATGATCAGAAGATTAGATCGGGAGGACAGTGAGACCCTTCTTCCCCGGATGGAGATGGCTAGCATGAGGGGACATATTTTAAATTGAGCGGTGACAGATATAGGACAGATGTCAGAGGTAGTTTATTTTCTCAGAGATATTAGGGCCATGGAATGCCCTGCCTGCAACAGTAGTAGACACGTGAACTTTAAGGACATTTAAATGGTCATTGGATAAACACATGGATGATAATGGAATAGTGCAGGTTCAATGGGATTCAGATTGGATTCACAGCTCGGCGCAACATCGAGGGCTGAAGGGTCTGTACTGCGCTGACATGTTCTATGATCCAGGCCTGGGCTGACAAATGGCAATTAACATCCGTGCCAAACAAATGTGAAACAATTACTACCTCCAATAATAAATCACATAAATATCGCCTTTTGACATTCAATGGCTTTTCTGTTGCTGAATCCCCTAAGATCAACAAGCTGGGAGTTCCCATTGAGCTGAAAATGAAATGGATTTACAATGTAAGTACTGTGGGTACAAGAGCAGGTCAGGCAGCAGGAACACTGCAGTGAGGGATGTACCTCATGGCTCCAAAAGCTTCTCCACCATCTCTAAGGCACACATCAGGAGTGTGATGGAATACTCCCCACTGGCCTGATGGAAATATCTCCAATATCCCTCAAGAAATGGGATCCCAGCATGACCAAGCAGCCATATAAAAGCACAATGTTGCAGACATTCAAAATCCACAATGAAATCAGAAAGTGCTGGAGAAATTCAGCAAACCCGGCAACACCTGTGAAGAGAAACATGAAGTTAATATTTTGAGTCCAATATTACTCTTCTTCAGAACAGTGCTGACAAGGTGTCATGTCGGACTAGAAACATTCATTCTCTTTCTCTTTTGACAGTTACACCAACCCTGCTGAGTTTCTCCAACATGTTCTCGTTTACGACAAAGTAACCAGTTTGTTTGGCACCACATCTACAAACATTCATTCCATCCACCACCAGTGCTCTGTCGACAGCATCTTCAACATCTATGACCACTCCCTTCCTAAAGAAACAGGTAATAGATGCATGAGAACACCACAACTTGCATGTTCCCTTCAAGCCTCTCACCATCCTGATTTTGATATATATCCCTTCAGTAAAGTCGCTATAGTCCCATTAGACCATAGGGCTGATCTCTCAGAGACATGACTGGTTGTGTGTTTAACCTGAGTGTCACCATGCCTCAGGGGAGCGGGGGGTTGAGAAGGTAGGATTTTCATGGTGATCTCAACTAGCGTGATTTGGAGGAGCTGGTGTTGGTCTGAGGTGGATAAAATTAAAAATCACACAACAATAGGTTATAGTCCAACAGGTTTATAAGGAAGCACTAGATTTCAAAGCACTGATGAAGAAGCAGCACCTCAAAAGTTCGTTCTTCCAAATAAACCTGTTGGACTATAACCTGATGTTCTGTGATTTTTAACTTCAACCAGTGTGGGAATTGAACCTGTGCTGTTAACGTAGAACATTGAACAGGAAAGCACAGTACAGGCCCTTCAGCCCTCACAGTTCTGCTGACCTTTTATCCTCCTCCAAGATCAAAGGAATCTACATGGTCTTCATTGTTCCACCTTTCATGTGTCTATCCAAGAGTCATTTTAATATCCCTCACGTATTTGACTCTACTCCCACTGCTGGCAGTGCATTCCACACACCCACCACTGGCTGTGTAAAGAACCGACCTCTGACATTCCCTCAAATTTCCTTAAAATATATGCCCTCTCGTGATAGCCATTTCCAGTCTCTGGCTATACACTCTCTCTGTACCTCATCATCATGGACACGTCTATCAAGTCACCTTGCATCTATCTTGGCTCAAATGAGAAAACCCTGAGTTTCCTCAACTTATCTTCATAAGACATGTGCTCCAGTCCAGGCAGCATCTGGGTAAATCTCCTCTGCCCCAGCTCTGAAGCTACCACATCCTTCCTATAATGAGGTGACCAGAACTGAACACAATATTTCAACCGTGGTCTAACTAGGACTCTATAGAGCTGCCGCATAACCTCATGGTTCTGAAACTCAATTGCCATGCTCATGAAAGCCAACATACCCTACACCTTCTTAACAGCCCTATCAACTTGGGTGGCAACTTTGAGGGATCTATGGAACCCCAAGATCCCTCTGTTCCTCCACACTGCCAAGAATCTTGCCTTTAACCCTATATTCTCCATTTAAATTCAAGCTTCCAAAATTAATCATTCCACACTTTTCCAGGTTGAACTACATCTGACACTTATTAGCCCAGTTCTGCATCCTGTCAATGTCCTGTTGCAACCTACAGCAGTCCTCCACACTATTCACCACTCCACCAACATTCACGCAATCAGCAAACTTACTTACCAACTCTTCCACTTCCTCATCATTTATAAAAATCACAAACAGCAGAGGGCCCAGAACCGATCCCCAAGGAACACCATTGGTCACTAAGCTCCAGGCTGAATATTTTACATCTACTCCCACCCTCTGTCTTCTATGTGTCTGTCAATCCTATATCTGGCAGTCAAGTTTCCCTGTATCCCATACCTGCTTACTTTCTGAATGAGCCTACCATGGGGTACCTTATCAAATGCCTTGCCAAAATTTAGTTACACGACATCCACTGCTCTTACTTCAGCAATGTGTTTTGTCACATCCTCAAAGAATTCAATAAAGTTTGTGAGGCATGATCTGCCCCTCACAAAGCTATGCTGACTATCTCTAATCAAGCTTCAGTTTTCCAAGTCATCAAAAATCCTGTCTCTCAGAATCCTCTCCAATAACGTTCTCATCACAGACTTAAGACTGATTGGTTTATAATTCCCAGGATTATCCCTATTCACTTTCTTGAACAAGGGAATAACATTTGCCATGCTTCAATCATTTGGCACTACTCCAGTGAACAGTGAGGACACAAAGATCATCGTCAAGGGTGCAGCAATCTCTTCCCTCGCCTCCTATAGTATCCCAGTGTATATTCCATCTGACCCTGGGGATTTATCCATCCTTATGTTTTTCAAAATTTTCAGCATATCCTCCTCCTTAACATCAGCCTGTTTGAGTAGATCAGCCTGTTTGAGTAGATCAGCCTATTTCACGCTGTCCTCACAAATGTCAAGGTCCCTCACCCTTGTGAATAATGATTGATAAAGGACTTCCCCTACCTCCTCCAACTCAAGGCACAAGTTCCCTCTGCTGTCCTTGATTAGCCCTACCCTCACTCTGGCCATCCGTTCCTCACATAAGTGTAGAACACCTTAGGGTTTTCCTTAATCCTACCTGCTAAAGATATTTCATGCACCCTCCTAGCTCTCCTAAGTCCATTCTTCAGTTCCTTCCCAGCTACCTTGTAACCCTCTTGAGCCCTGTCTGATCCTTGCCCTCCTCAACCTTAAGTAAGCTTCCTTCTTCATCTTGACTAGATGTTCCACATCCCTTGTCACCCAAGGTTCTTTCAACCTACCATCCCTTCTTTGCCTCAGTGGGACAAACCTGTCCAGCACCATCAGCAAGTGCTCCCTAAAAAATCTCCACATTTCTGTCGTGCATTTCCCTGAGAAAATCTGTTCCCAATTTAGATGCCCTAGTTCATGTCTAATAGCATTGTAATTTCCTCCCCCCCTCTACAATTAAATGCTATCTTATACCATATGCTCCCATCCCTCTCCATGAGTATCGTAAAGCTGGGGGCGTTGTGATCACTATCACCTAAACGCTCTCCCACCAAGAGATCTGACACCTGACCTGGTTCGTTGCCAAGCACCAAATCCAAAATAGGATGTTGGTGTCACTCTCCATTGCAAACCAGCCGTCCAGCCCCCACCGTTGCAGGTGGTAAGTTAGCACAGTTTGCTGGACAGCTGGTGTCAGCTGTAGAGAGGCGAAGTGGTACTTTGGTTAAATTCACCATCAGTTGTCTCTCTACCTCTCTCCAAGACAGAATAACCATTTGAACAGGGCAATTCCTTCGGTGTCCCTCTGTCACAATCCTGGAACATCCCTGTCCCCCCATTCCCTCCACACCACTGACCAATTGTTCCCACATCATCAGGACTGTAGTGGCACAAGAAAGCAGCTACCGCCATAATCTCAAGGGCAGTAAATTCTGACCCAGCCATCGGAGTCAAAGTCCCCTTGATTAATTCTGAAACACATCTGAACAAAACATGTTGACAGACAAGCTTTTGGCTGCCAGAAAGTTCAGACAGTTTATTTCAGATTGTGTGTGCGTCTGTCTGTGTGTCTCTGTGTGTGTGTGTCTATGAAATGTTTCTGACCTGTACAGCATTTTTACAACAGCACTGTCAGGAAATGGTTCATCCTTGGGGCAGGTCATTAAATCCCTGCTGCTAAAAGCAGGAATAACTTCATATGTTCCTGAATTATCGTCTGGTATTTGATTTGTTCTTGTATCTAGGATGGTCCTGTCCCCCTTGTGATCCCAGGGTGGTCAATGTTTGTGTTTGAATGGAATAAAACATACTGCCTGTGCCAACAGTACAGCAAATTAGTGACTGTCATTGTAACAAGAGTGTGTTCTGTTATCAGCTTTGAAGGTGTACTTGTCTTTGAAGAATATTGTTATCTCTCATGTAATTGTGGGTTAACACAAGTATCAGAAGAGCACAGTAACTTCTAGCGTGAGCAGTTTCACATTCAAACTGACAATGACTGATTCCTGTTAGTGTAAGGGTATAATATCAAAAGAACTGATCTGAAGGAGGTGGGGATCAAGACCTGGGTCAAGAGCAGGCTCAGGGTGATCTGTCAGAGAAGAGTTCCCATCACCTATCCTGTGGGGATTGGCTCACTGCCATCAATTCAACCCCTCACTTTCCACGTGGAAATGTTGTCTTAATGAATTATCTAATGTCATTGCCTATCATTGTTTTCAATCTGAATGTACACAATATAAATCACACGTCAGTACATTTGTTAAATGACTGGAAGTAATGTAACTTATGACACTAAAGTTGGTGGAGTAGTGGACAGTTTGGAAGAATGTTTCAGGTTGCAGGGGGACTTGGATAAACTGCAGAATTGGGCTGAGAGGTGGCAAATGGAGTTCAATGCAGGCTAAATGTGAGGTGATGCATATTGGGAAGAATAACAGGAAGGCAGAGTACTGGTTCAATGGAAAGATTCTTGGTAGTGTGGATGTGCAGAGGGATCTTGGAATCCATGTACAGAGATCCCTGAAAGTTGCCACCCAGGTTGATACTGCTGTTAAGAAGGCATACGGTGTGTTAGGTTTCATTGGTAGAGGGATTGAGTTCCAGAGCTGCAACATCATGCTGCAACGATACAAAACGTTAGTGTGGCCACACTTGGAATATTGTATATAGTTCTGGTCGCCATATTTTGGGAAGGATGTGGAAGCATTGGAAAAGGTGCAGAGGAGATTTACCAGGATGTTGCCTGGTCTGGAGGGATGGTCTTATGAAGAAAGGCTGAGAGACTTGAGTCTATTCTCATTGGAAAGAAGAAGGCGAAGAGGGGATTTGATAGAGACATACAAGATGATGAGAGGATTAGATAGGGTAGACAGTGAAAGTCTTTTTTCCTAGGATGATGATGTCAGCTTGTATGAGGGGGCATAACTACAAATTGAGGGGTGATAGATTTAAGACAGGTGTCAGAGGCAGGTTCTTGATTCAGAGAGTGGTAAGGGTGTGGAATGTCCTGCCTGCCAATGGAGTTAACTCAGTCATATTAGGGAGATTTAAACAATCCTTGGATAAGCACATGGATGATGATGGGATAGTGTAGGGGACGAGCTGAGAATAGTTCACAGGTCTGTGCAACATCGAGGGCCGAAGGGCCTGTTCTGCGCTGTATTGTTCGATGTTCTAACTATTTAATTAACCGAATTGATTCCCTGGGGTTTGAGTTTAGAACTAGAATTAAATTCTATTGTCACATGTGTTCACGTATAGGAATACATGAGGACAGTGAAAAGTGCTCAGAGTGACCATTCTCCACCACCATCTGCAACAAGATAGATTCACTGTCATTACCTTGGCCATACACCAGTCAGAATCTGTCAGCTCCGAAGGAAATCATCCACTCTGATGGAGAATGGGGCAACTGCTATTTAGCGAGTGAAACAGCTTTACTATCCCATTCTTGAACCTGTTGCTGTTCCTGGTGATTCATGGTTCAGCCCCAGTGTATTGGAAGATAGCGGGTGGAAGCCCTGCATTAAAAAAGGGAGACAGAAAACAGGAAGCACAGGCCGGTTAGCTTAACATATCACAGGGAAACTGCTGGAATGTATTATTCAACCACATACAGCAGGTCACATTGATCAGTTGAAGTTCATCTGGCAGAGTTGACATTGTTGTGTGCATCCATTGAATTTCTTTGAGGATGTAACATGTGTCACTGATAAAGGGGATTTCCCTGAGCTGAGATTTTATCCCATAAAATGACACAGCAACTGTCATGGCAGGAAGGTGTGGGGTGGTGTTGGGTGGGGCTAATGATTACACGGGAGCACGACAGTTTACTGAAATGGAAAGCAATTGGAAGCAGCGCTTGCAAAAGACACTAGACAGTAGACAATAGGTGCAGGAGTAGGCCATTCGTTCCTTCGAGCCAGCACCACCATTCATTATGATCATGGTTGATCATCCACAGTCAGTATCCTGTTCCTGCCTTATCCCCATGACCCTTGATTCCACTGTCTTTAAGAGCTCTATCCATCTCTTTCTTGAAAGTATGATCAGATTAGATGAGATTACTTACAGTGTGGAAACAGGCCCTTCGGCCCAACAAGTCCACACCGCCCCACCGAAGCGCAACCCACCCATACCCCTACATCTACCCCTTACCTAACACTAGGGGCAATTTAGCATGGCCAATTCACCTGACCTGCACATCTTTGGACTGTGGGAGGAAACCGGAGCACCACGGGGAGAATGTGCAAACTCCACACAGTCAGTCGCCTGAGGCGGGAATTGAACCCGGGTCTCTGGCGCTGTGAGGCAGCAGTGCTAACCACTGTGCCACCGTGGAGACTTGGCTTCTCCTGCCTTCTGGGGCAGAACATTCCATATATCCACTAACTCTCTGGGTGACGAAGTTTCTCCTGAACTCTGTTCTAAATGGCCTACCCCTTATTTTAAAACTGTGTCCTCTAGTTCTGGACACACCCCATCAGCAGAAACTTGCTTCCTGCTTCCAGCCCTTTTATAATCTTATACTTCTCAATCAGATCCCCTCTCATCCTTCTAAGCTCAAGTGTATACAAGCCCAGTTGCTCCAATCTTTCAACATATGACAGCCCCGCCATTCCAAGAATTGACCTCATGAACCTACACTGCACTCCCTCAATAGCTAGAATGTCCTTCCTCAAACTTGGAGACCAAAACTGAACACAATACTCCAGGGTGCTGTCTCACCAGGCCCTGTACAGCTGCAGGACCTCTTTGCTCCTGTACTTCATTCCTCTTGTTATGAAGGCCAGCATGCCATTAGCTTTCTTCACTGCCTGCTGTACTTGCATGCTTGCTTTCATTGACCGATGTACAAGTACACCTAGATCTCGCTGTACATCCCCTTTACTGAACTTGACTCCATTTAGATAATCTGTCTTCCTGTTCTTGCCACCAAAGTGGATAACCACACATTTACCCACATTAAAGTGAATCTGCCAAGCAAATTTGCTAATATTACATTTAATACCCTCATCTATATCATTAATGTATATTGTAAACAGCTGCGGTCCCAGCACCGAACCGTGTGGTACCCCACTGGTCACCTCACCGCCTGCCATTCCAAAAGGGACCCGTTTATCACTACTCTTTACTTCCTGTCAGCCAGGCAATTTTCAGTCCAAGTCAGTATTTTGCCCGCAGTACCATGTGTCCTAATTTTGCTCACTAATCTCCTATGTGGGACTTTATCAAAGGTTTCTGAAAGCCCAGGTACACAACATCCACTGGATCTCCCTTGTCCATCTTCATTGTTACATCCTCAAATATTCCAGAAGATTAGTCAAGCATGATTTCCCCTTGGCAAATCCATGATGACTCTGACCTCTCCTGGGGGTTACTGCTATCCAAATGTGTCATAATTTTATCTTTTATAATTGACTCCAGCATCTTTCCCATCCCTGATGTCAGGCTAGCTGGTCTAAATAATGGATTCTGAAATGGATTAAGGCTAAATAATAATATTTATTATTAATTATATATTATTTTTATTTATATTAGTAATATTTATAATAAATCGATTGTATTAGCATGAATCAATATTAATAGGCAGGATTCCTTTACACATTCTCAGTGACTTGTCATGTTGATTCTTGGCTAATTTAACACATGACTGCATTAATTCATTGTTAATTAAAGAATGGAAAGTTACAGTACTGGCCAGTTAAAGAAGTTTTGCATATGATTGGGGGATAGGGATAGGTATATATATGGCAGGTGAAACTCCCAAAAGCTGGGGAGATGACTGTGATGGCTGTGTATATGTATAAAATAAATGACATGAGAAAACAATGTAAGGCCACTATGGTTGAGGAATATATAAAAAGGTGAAGGCAACATTACTGTAAAATAAAGAACTGAAATTCTACTCGGAATCCCGAGCCTATGTCTGGCATACCAATCCTTTTGGAGGACTGGGATTTTGTTACTGTTTACATGCTGAGCCCTGTGGCTATGTGGTTGGCATTGCTGTCGCGTGGTGCCAGGGTCCTGAGTTTAATGCCAGCCTTCGATGGCTGTCTGTGTGGAATTTGCACATTCTCCCTGTGTCTGTGAGGATTTTCTCCGAGTGCTCCGGTTTCTTCCCACAATCCAAAGATGTGCATGTCAGGTGAAGTGGCCATGCTAATTTGCCCATTGTTTTCGGTGCATTCGTCAGAGGGAAACGGGACTAGGTGGTTTATTCTTCGTAGGATCGGTGTGGACTTGTTGGGCCTGTTTCCACACTGTAGGGAATCTAATCTTCTGATTGTCTCCAGCCTTAATTTAAAGCATCCACTTGTTGAAACGTTTCCTTCTTTTGAAAATGAAGCGTTCAGTCTTCATAGTCGATGTCATGGGTATGAGCGACTTGCGCCATCCTAAACCAGGTCCCATCCCAGGGACTGGATTAGTGGTGCTGGAAGAGCACAGCAGTTCAGGCAGCATCCAACGAGCAGCGAAATCAACGTTTCGGGCAAAAGCCCTTCATCAGGAATGAAGGGCTTTTGCCCGAAACGTCGATTTCGCTGCTCGTTGGATGCTGCCTGAACTGCTGTGCTCTTCCAGCACCACTAATCCAGTATTTGGTTTTCAGCATATGCAGTCATTGTTTTTACCCATCCCAGGGACTAGAGTAATGTTAATGAAGCATGGCTCTAACTGCAATACCAAACAGCCAAATTTGCTCAGTATGTCTAAGTGTGATCCGGATGCAAATGCAGTAAAATTCTAGGAGTAGCCTGAATATGAATGGCTTGTGTTACAAGACTGAAAGATGTGCCTGTCTGTCTGATGGAAATGGCAAACAATTTAACAATAAAGAAGAAGCTCAATTACCTTTATTTAACTTTATGCTTTTGCAATGTTTTCTGGCTGGAGTCACTGACATGATCCAGACCAACAGTACAAACCAGTCCAGGAATTTCCAGTCACAAATGAGATGAGCGGTGGTTTTCTATTGGGATGGCTAGAACCGGACTGAACCATGATGCAAGCTACAGGTAAAACAAATTATATTCAATGTCCTCGCGATCCCAAATGATGGATGCCATCACTGATAGGGTTGATTGCAACCAGGATACCCACTGGGGGTGAAACCTACCCCATGTACCTATGTGATAACTACTGCTGGATAACCTTTTCCCGAGGGGATCCTGAAAATGGGGACAGGCAGACCCCAGCAATTCACCTTTGAGACTGGCAACAAAACATAAAAAAAATCCAGGGGCAAATGCCTGGCCCTTGCTTTAACTGTTGAAATGTGGGTAGTGGAGTAATGTGTCTTTAAAGCTACCTCGGAATTGACGTTGGGAATCAACAGGCGTTCATCCTATTAAAAGTATGCGGAAGTATATGCAGCTGCCAAGTAGGCAGCCATACGCCCCAACCTTCTGATCCCATTGGATCACCAGCAAAACTCATTTGGACACAGTATAAGGATGGGTATGCCAGACCTGGGTGAGGTGCAAAAATAATGGGGGAATGATACTGTCTGTTCAGTGCCAATTCATAACGTAGAGATTGATGTCTCTATTGCTTATCGACTGTCGTCATCCGGGTTTAGTGTTTGGATTGTTTTCAATATTGTTTTGAAATTTGGAAGTAATTTGTAAATTTCCATTTCTGAAGTAATTACAGACACTTTATACTAAAATATACTGCTGACTGAATTCTCAAGTGATTTGATTTCATATATAGCCGCTAAGCCTAAATATCATTGCTGCGTGTATGGAGCTTGTAAGAATACACACTAGCTGATATGATTTATTTTTGGATTAGGCTGTTAGATCTAAGAAGGAGTGTCTGGCTGAGCTATTATCTTCATGTAGATAAGTATACTGAACAGTGATGGCTTATTAGTGGGCGGCACAGTGGCACAGTGGTTAGCACTGTTGCCTCACAGCGCCAGAGACCTGGGTTCAATCCCCCCCTCAGGCGACTGACTGTGTGGAGTTTGCACATTCTCCCTGTGTCTGCGTGGGTTTCCTCCAGGTGCTCCGGTTTCCTCCCACAATCCAAAAAATGTGCAGGTTAGGTGAATTGGCCATGCTAAATTGCCCGTAGTGTTAGGTGACAGGGTAAATGTAGGGGAATGGGTCTTGGGTGGGTTACGCTTCGGCGGGTCGGTGTGGACTTGTTGGGCCGAAGGGCATGTTTCCACTATGTAAGTAATCTAATCTTTATAATTTTAAGATTGTACCAATATCTAAATTCTAGGGTTAGCTCAATATTAGAAAAAAATCAGTGTGGTTTGAAAACTTTGTGTCATGTTATCATAATTTGGGGACAGCATTGCCCTCCAGCCAATATTTATTACCAACTTTTCTGCTCAAAATCATCATCAGATTTCTACATTTAATTCTAATTGCTGTTAACCAAAGCTGTAGATCGGGCCATTTAATTGGGCATCATGTTCATGTTTTTTTTCAAAAAAGAGAATACGATATATTGCAGAACTAATCTAAATTTTAGATAATTGATTTTTTTTTAGGAGCAAAACTTCAAAGAGTATTATATCCCAGCAAAGCTGGATTTATAAAAATAGATTTGCTTAATTCACCCATATGGTTATATGGCCTTTTCCATATAAAATAAGAAAATAATGGGAAGGAAGGGAATCTCTTGTGCATAATTTAAAATGAACGAGCTTTTTGCCAATATGGGCAATATATTTACTCCAGTGGGCTATTTGAGTTTGATTAATTTGAGAATTATTTATTTCAAAACTGTTCTTAGGGCTTCTAGCCTGCTGAAGAGCAAACATTATGGCCTCAAATAAGGTACCCGGCAATACTCAGACCAGAATATGGGTGACCTCCATCAGATTAGTTTGTGCTACTTCTTTGCTGATGCCTATTTTAATTGAATATATGTATACTGTATATACTTATATACAAGGAAGAAATGGTTTATACTTTATTACAATGGACACTTTGCGGTCCCAACCTTGCAAGGGGGGAGATGATAAAGATTTAACTTGACCTGTTGTGTGGACTTGCATTGCCAGCATTGGTGCACAAGAAGGGTCAGTTTACCTGTGTGATCCTGAGCGAATAGAGACTGTGTACCAACTACGCCAGAAAGATGTCCTTGTGCGCCGAAAGACTGAATGTTGCCAAGATGACTTTTGCAGTGGTCAGCTGCATAAAAAATTAACAGTTCATTTACAGAACAAGTCTAAATGGTCTTTACCATGTAAAGGTGTTGTGTGCCAGTTTGATTACACTTGTGCTCTGAGCATCCCTGATGAGCCTAATCCCCTTTCAGATAGATCACGTAGTAAAAGAGACAAAGGGGGGTGTTTCTAGAAACCCATAATAAAATTTTTGGAGAGGATGAAGTAATTTGTTACACCCTTACTTCAGTAAGAGACTCCCTGACCCCTTTTTATCCTTCCAAATTCTAACATGGGGGTATGGAATAGTACTTAGTATTTACAGGACGTAGTATCATTTTAGTTATTACCTATCCCCACCTGCTACTTCTTTATGGACTTCCTCCAATAAATCCGCAATATCCTATCCAAGTTACTACAAAGGTAAGGAATGGAGGTGTGCTTATGTAAAAGTGCCCACTTTTTTTTTCGATAAGTAAACGTATTAGTCGCCACTGCTTTTCTGAAGGACCATGCATCTCATGTGTATGCCTTAAAGAAAAATGTATCCCTATTATCACTGGAATTCAAACTCTATGTGGAGAGGGTAACAATACCCACCTTCATGACGATGCCCCTAACGGCACTAATATTTTCCCAGTTATTGGAAGGAAAGAACCATTTTGGGATGTTGACCATGTTTCTTATCAAGAAACTCACCTCATTAATACTGGATGATTTTCAAACTCAGCACCCAGGGCCAAATTATGTAATCCTGGATTATCCACATACCCCAGGAAGTCACAAAGATAGGCCTGCATCTTACTGGGAAGGACCCTATATTGCCTATGCTAAACCTGAATTTTTTTTCATGTTATAATAAGGCAGCAAACTGCCTTGTCCTGAATAGAGCAAGTCGTCCACATACCGGAGCTGTAGGAACATTATTTCCAACTCCTGTTCCCTGTCCAATGAAATCATAATTCCCCTTTTAAATATACAGTTTCTCCTGACTTCTGTGCAGAATGGAAGAATCCAAAGACCATATCAAGAAGTAAAACACACTCATTGGCATATGCAGCTCTTAGTGTTCTTTCATTATGAAATTCCTTAAGTATTATTAGTCATCAAAACCATAATTATCTCATTTGTGGAGTCACAATTTTGAGAAATGAGACAACTGCTGCCTTAATAGAAATTGCTTTCAGAATTCCGCTAATTTGCCCAACAAAACCGACTGCATAGTTGCGAAAGCATGTGGATTTTGCACTATAGTTAAAGGAAAATGCATTATGAGGGTCACTGACATTTTTGAAAACGTTACTAGACATATTGATAATATTCACACTTTTGTCAACCAAATGAATGAAGGTGCGGGATGGGAAGATTGGGGTTTTGGCTCATGGTAAAACTGATTAATTAATATGTCTTTGTATGGTGCTATTGTTTTAATTGGTCTTTTTGTTGGTATTGCGATACTTAAGCGTATTATTGATAAATATTAACTTAGTCATAGAGATGTACAGCATGGAAACAGGCCCTTCGGTCCAACCTGTCTATGCCGACCAGACATCCCAATCTAATGAAGATACGGCATTTGGAAATAACACCCCAGACAGCTGCACATATTTCTTCAACCGTAATCTTGACGAGAGGAGCAGAGAGATGACATCTGGGGATGGGCTTGAAACAGGACAGTGATGTCATTGAAACCAATGAAATGAGCCAATACCAGGACATCCCGAGCATGACAGTCACAACAGGAGAAAGGGGAATGAAGAAATAACTTGGAATTTGACTTGCTGCTGAAGCTGGGTAAACCACAACTGCTGGAGAAATTCAGCAGGTCTGGCAAAACCTATCGAGAGAAAATAGTTAACATTTCAAATCAGTGATCCTTCATCAGAAGTAGTAAGATCGGGTGCTCCAAAATCGAGCTCAAATGAACTGTTCATAGGAAGGATGAAAGGGGAGGCAACAAAGGAGGGGGGAGTGGCTATTTTGATCAGGGAAACATCACGGCAGTGCGTAGAGAAGGTATTCCTGATGGATCGTCCAATGAAGCTATCTGACTTGTGAAAAAAGGGTGTTATTACTTTGATGGGATTGTATTATAGATTTCCCAGTAGTCAGAGGGATATTGAGGAGCAAATATGTCGGGAAGTCACTGATAGCTGTAAGAATAGTAAGGGGATCTTAACTTTCCAAACACAGATTGGTAATGGCTGGGAGGAATTTGTTAAGTGTATTCAATAAATCTTTCTCAATCAATATGTAGATGGCCCTCTGAGAGAAGGGTCAAAACCCAACCTTCTCTTGGGAAATAAGGCAGGGCAAGTCACTGAGGTATTAGTGGGGAAACACTTACCACAATTCTATTAGTTTTAAAATAGCTATGGAAAAGGATCGGCCTGATCCAAAGGTTAAAAACTTTGGAGCTGACAGTGGGATTAATTCAGTTTCTGGATATTACAGCCTGTAAGGGTGATTTGTAGAGTTTGTTTCCCAACCTTTGATATTGTACAAAGGAGTAAGGTCACTCAGCACTCAGATCTGTTATTCTTTATATGTCTGATAGATTATGATCACATATTTAATGTTTATCTCCATATTTTTGTTTGCAATTATATCTTTAATATTGTAATGTACAAATAGTTTTCTATGTGGTATATCAATTATAAATAACCTGAACTCTATGGGAATATCTGTTTGAATTAAATAACTTGTGTGCCTTCTGGACATGGAGGAAACTTACATGTTGTAAACAGAAAGTGCTGTAAATACTCAGCAGATCAGACAGCATCTGTGGAGAGAGAAACATAATGAATGTTTCTGGTCAATGACCTCTCATCAGAGAAAATTATTGATTAATTCCAATAGTCGTTGTTCTTATTTAATGTTCACAGCATCTGGAGTATTTAGTTTTCAGTTTATAAATCTGCATAAACATACTCTTCAATTGGTTGTTGTAGGTTACTATTGAGAGATTAACACAGTTCTTATTGATCTTCTAGATGCTGTGACTTGGAGGCTGGGATTTGTTTCCAGACCAGTTTGGAGAGAAATATAAATCATTTCTTTCTCTCTCACTCTGTTTGAGTGTTAGAATAAAAATATATCACCAGAACATGGGATCAGCATGAGACTGAACATTGTCTCTGTTTGAGCCTTTGGGAGTGATGACCCTTCTGTGTCTCTGTATCTCTGTCAGTGATAATGTGAGTGTGTGAGAGAGGGAACTACCCGCATTGTTACTTGTGTCTCAGCTGGAAGGTGGGAAGAAGAGCAGAAGGGAAGGGCAGGAGAGGCTGAAATGACAGAGTAACAATATTGACCAAAATGGTGCAAGGAACAGGGTGGAGGGTGCAGTGGGAAAAGAGAAAAAGCAGAAGATGGGGATGTAAATTAGAGGATCCTTACCAACTGTCATCTGAAAGGAATCAAAACAAAAGAAAACTGTGACAGTGATAACAAAGGGAGGTACTCTGCCATGTCCCCTTCACTGTTTACAGGATGCATGATTACTGTCAGATTCTGAATAAATTCTGTCGGTTTCTCATTGTTAACTCAAATATGGCCATTTACTCTCAGTTTTCAGGAAACGGACCTGGAGTCAAGTGACCAATTCATTGGTTTTACAGAAAGTCTGTTCCAACCCAGTTTCAGTGGGAGGACACAGGGAAATGTCCTTTGGCTGTTGGTGCAATGGGCCCGTCTTCTCAGGGCAATGTTACATCCCGAGAATTCTGTATTAACCAAAAACCCACTCTGTCTGTCACTGATGAGCATGACACTTTGTTGACATGACAAATCTCCGACATGAGCACTGGACGATATCGATATAGCTGGTTGTGAACAAAGAACAAAGAAGATTTACAGCCCAGGAACAGGCCCTTCAGCCCTCCAAGCCTGAGCTGATCCAAATCAACTGTCTAAACCTGTCGCCCAATTCCTAAGTATCCCTCTGCTTCCCATCTACTCATGCATCTGTCCAGATGCATCCCAAATTAATCTGCCGTATCTGCCTCTACTACCTCTGCTGGCAACGTGTTCCAGGCAGCTACCACCCTCTGTGTAAAGTACTTGCCGTGTGTATCCCCCTTAAACTTTTCACCTCTCATCTTGAAAGCATAACCTCTCGTTGATGAATCCTTCACCCTGGGAAAAAGCTTATCTCTATCCACCCTGTCTATACTCTTCATGATTTTGTAAACCTCAATCAGATTCCCCCCTCCATCTCCTTTTTTCAAATGAAAACAAACCCAACCTATTCAACCTCTCTTCATAGCTCGCACCTTCTGGACCAGACAACATCCTCGTAAACCTTCTCTGCACCCTCTCCAAAGTGTCCACATCCTTTTGGTCATGTGGTGACCAGAACTATATGCAGTATTCCAAATATGGCCAAACGTAAGTCCTTTGCAACTGTAACATGATCTGCCAGCTCCTTTAGTCAATACCCCATCTGATGAAGGCCTTCTTGACCACTCTATCCACTTGTGTAGCAACCTTCAGGGTACAATGGACCTGAAGTCCCAGATCTCTCTGCTCGTTAACTTTCCCCAAGGCTCTTCAATTCATTGTATAATTCGCTCTAGAATCAGACTTCCCAAAATGCATCACCTCACATTTACCTGGATTGAACTCTATCTGCCATTTCTCCACCCAACTCTCCAGACTATCTGTACTCTCATGTATTCTCTGACAATCCCCTATGCTTTCTGCTACTCCACCAATCTTCGTGTCATCTGCAAACTTGCTGATCATACCAACAGTGACCTCTTCTAGATCATTTATGTATATCACAAACAACACTGATCCCTGTGGAACACCACTGATCACCTTTCTCCATTTCAAGAAACTCCCTTCAACTACTACTCTCTGTCTCCTGTTGCTCAACCAGTTCTTTATCCACCTTGCAAGAACATCCCACACATCATATGACTTCATTCTCTGTATTGATTTGCCATGAGGAACGTTATCAAATGCCTTACTAAAGTTCATGTGTATGACATCTACAGCCCTTCCTTCGTCTATAAACTTAGTCACTTCCTCAAAGAACTCTATTAAGTCGGTAAGGCACGATCTCCCCCACACAAAACCATGATGTCTATCACTGATAAGCGCATTCTTTTCTAAATATAAATAGATTCTATCCCTCAGTCCATTCTCCTACAAATTTCCCAACACTGACATCAGACTCACTCATCTGTAGTTACCCAGAATATCCCTAATAACCCTCTTGCACAGGGGGACAACATGAGCAACCCTCCAGTCCTCTGGCACCTCACCTGTGTTTAAGGATTCCACAACGATATCTGCCAGGGGCGCCAGCTATTTCCTCTCTCACCTCCCATCCAGTTCTGGGGATTTTAATAACCTCTAGCCGACCCAACACAACTTCCCAACTGATGGCAACGTGATCCAGACTAATCAAACATGTATCTCTAATCTCAAAATACATCATGTCCCTCTCCTCAGTGAATACTGATGTAAAGGACTCATTCAGAATCTCACCCATTCTCTCAGGTTTGACACTCAGCCTTCCTTCATTATCCTTTAGTGGACCAATCCTTTCTCTAGTTATTCGCTTGCTTCTTATTTAAGAATAAAATGCTTTGGGGTTCTCCTTAATTCTGCTCGTTAAAGCTATTTCATGACCCCTTTTAGCCCGCTTGATTCCTTGTTTAAGACTGGTCTTCCTCTCCCGAGATTCCTCCAGGGCCTGTTCTGTTCTTAGCTGCCTGGAGCTTATATACACATCCCTTTTCCTCTTGGCTAGTTGTACAATTTCTCCTGTCATCCACGGTTCATGAATCTTGCCCTTCCTATCCTTTGCCTTCAATGGGACATGCCTATCCTGCACTATCTTTAACCTCTCTTTGAAAGCCTCCCATATGTCAAATGTGGACTTCCCTTCAAATAGCTGTGTCCAATCCACATTCCCAGCTCCTGCCTAATTTTGATATAATTGGCTTTGGCCTAGTTTAGTACTCTTCCCTTCGGATCACTCTCATCTTTGTCTATAAGTATTCTAAAGCTTACAGAATTGTGGTCACTGTTCCCAAAGAAATCCCCCACTGTAACTCCCACCACCTGGCCTGGCTCATTCTCCAACACCAGGTGCAATACGGCCCCATCCCTCATCGGATTATTGAGGTACTGCTCTAGAAAACTCTCCTGGATGCGTTTTACAAGTTATGCCCCATCCAGACCTCTGACCATCGGTGTATCCCAGTCAATGTTGGGAAAATTAAAATCTCCCATCATCTCTACCCTTTGACAAAGGGTCAGTTAGACTCGAAACATCAGCTCTTTTCTCTCCTTACAGATGCTGCCAGACCTGCTGAGATTTTCCAGCATTTTCTCTTTTGGTTTCAGATTCCAGCATCCACAGTAATTTGCTTTTATCATCTCTACCCTGTTGCGTCTACATCATTCCATAATCTGTTTACCTATTCATTCTTCTACCTCATGCTCACTGTTGGGAGGCCTGTAATACAGCCCCAACAACGTAACTGTGCCCTTCTTCTTTCTCAGCTCCACCCATAATGCCTCACTATTCAAGCCTTCCATGGTGCCCTCCTTCAGCAAAGCCATGCTATCATCCCTGACCGGCAATGCAACTCCTCTCCCCCTTTTATTTCCTTCCCTGTCCTGTCTGAAGCGTCTATATCCTATAGGGATAGTGAAGGGGCTGGAGGAGGATAAGGAGATAAGGAGGGTTTAGGTGCTGGAGGAGATGACAGAGATAACAAGGGATGTTGGAGCTGGAGGGGTTTACAGAGGTAGGGAGTGGAATAGAGGTTGGAGGCTGTTGGCGAGATATGGAATAATGTCAATAGTCAAGATGGCTTCTCATACAGGGAGGGATGTAACTGCTGGATGTTGTCACAGAAAGAGGAAGGGATGTTGGGGCTGGAACAGATAGGGATAGGTACAGATACAGTGTCTGGAAGATGTTACAAAGATAGGGATGAGTTTTGATGGATGGCGGAATTGACAGTGATAGGGAGTTTGTAGTTTCTCAAGGACATTAGAGAGATGAGGGGTGTATGGATGGAGCAGGTTTACAGATATAGGGAGGCTTGTTGTGGCTAAAGGAGATAACAGAGATGGGAGGGTTGTAGGTGCTCTAGGAGGTGACTGACCTAGGGAGGTGTGCAGGGCTGGAGCATGTTACAAAGGTAGGGAAGAGTTTAGGGGCTGGCAGAATTTACAGAGATAGGGAGGTTTATAGAGATTAATGGAAGTGACAGAGATGGAAGGATTCTAGGTGCTATAGGAGGTTACAGAGATAGGGAGGGGTGCTGGGGCTGAGGGACGTTATAGTGAGGGTTTCAGTAACTCCCTGTTTGATCACAGTGAGGCCTCTTGAACCGGAGAGGTCAAAGTGTGACCTCACCGTGTACATCACAGAGAGAGCTCAGACATCACAACTGGTTTATAAACTGGCTTCATCGGAGACATGAGGCTGCTCCAGGAAACACAGGGAAGGCGAGATCACTGCACTGACCGTGTCTCTGGCTGATCTGTCTGGGAGTGAATGTGATCAGCAAGAAGATCAAAACAGCTTCACAGACACCACATTGTGTTGTGTAAATCCCATTGACGAGGTGATCAGACAGAAGGTAGTGAGATTTGAAAAGTCCCTCAAAAAAATCTTTCTCTTGAACTAACTGAGGTTTTGGTGAGAATGGGGAATAAATTCTCAGAGACTTACTCTGAGGAATTTTAGAACTTAGTTAAACTGGTTAAAATATCCAGAATTGATTCTTAACATGGGTCAGAAACTTAAATTCCAAATATTATTCCTCTCCTCTGACCGAGCCAATCCTGACATCACTGGTGGAAATCACAGTGATAGGGAGGGATGCAGTTGCTGTGAGCGGTTACAGTGACAGGGAGCAGTGCATGGGCTGGAGGATGACACAGCATTAGGAAGAGTTGGAGGGAATGGAGGAAATAACAATGATAGGAAAGAGTATAGGGGCTGGAGCAAGTTCCAGAGATATCGAGAAGTGCAGGGTTGAGTGTAGGTTAGAGAGAGAGAGAGAGAGCTGTATGGTCTGGAGGAGATAACAGAGATAGGGAGATGTTTAGCAGCTGCAGGAGTTTTCAGAGATAGGGAGCTTTGTAAGTGTTGGAGGAGGTAACAGAGACAGGGAGCTGTGTAGGGGCTGGAGGAGGCAACAGTGATAGGGAGGGCTGTAGAGGCTGGAGGGGCTGACGGAGATAGAGCACAGTGTAGGGGATGGAGGATGTTACAGCGATAGGGAGGGATGTCAGGGCTGGAGTAGATTACAGAGATAGGGAGGGTGTAGATCTGAAGGAGCTTATAGTACTAGGGAACAGTGTTGATGCTTGAAGTTACAGAGATATGCCGAGTGTATGTGCTTGAAAGGGCTCCGAGACAGGAAGGTGAGTTGGGGCTGGATGAAGTGATAGACAAATGGAAAGATTCTGGTTTTACAGAGATATGGAAGTCTGTAGGGGTTGGAGAAGGTTACTGAGCTTGGGACGAGTGGAGGTGCTGGAGGAGTTTAGAGAGTGGGGACATTCTGTCGGTCCATGGAGAATATTACAGACAAGGAGGAGAGTCGGGGCTGACAGAGATAGGGATGTATGTTGGGCTGGAGCTCATTACAGATCTGGGGAGGCAAGTAGATGCTGGAGGATATTATAGAGATAGTTGGAGGGATTGGAGGAGATGACAGAGATAGTAGTGTCGGGGCTGGAGGAAGTTACAGAGATATTGAGGGGTGTAGGGCCTGGAGTCATTTAGAGGCAAGGAGGGGTATAGGGGCTGGAGGAGTTTACATGCTGTTGGAGTTTATCAAATTGGGGGAGGGGTGGGGGGATCGTGGGGGCTCAGGGGGCTGGATTGCAGATTAATCCAGAACCTCAGCAAATGCTCTGGGACTCAGGTACAAATCCCATCACAGCAGCTGGTGAAATCTGAATTCATTAATAAAGATTTGGAATTAAGAATGTACTAAAGGCCATGAAACCATTGTTAATTGTTAGAAAAATCCATCTGGCTCACTGATCTCCTTTAAGAAAGGAAATCTACCATTCTCACCTAGTCTGGCCTACATGTGGCTCCACACTCACAGCAACACAATTGACTCTTAGCTACTCTCTAAAATAGCAAGTTGTATCAATGGCTAACAAGGTCTCAATGAAGAAATGAAACCACATGGATAACCTGGCATGGTCTTGGCACCAAAAAGACAATGCTAGAATCAGCCTTGTGGACCCTGCAAATCTCCCTGGGGCTTGTGCCAAAATTAGGAGTGTGGTCTCACAGACTTATCAAGTGATTCTCTATCTCTCTCTGTCTCTCTCTGTGCCCGCCCTCCTCTCACTGTTTCTGTCTGTCCTTTTCTTTGTTTCCTCTCTCTTGACCTCGATGTAAGAACGTTTTACTTCATCTGTCTCTTCATCCTTGTGCCTGACTTTACCCTTTATCTCTTTCTCCCTCTTTCTCCAGCTGTCTGTCTCTCTCTCTCTCTCCAGCTGTCTGTATTTCTCTGCTTGTCTCTGTCTATTGTACACAGTGCCTGCCCAAAAATCATCTTGCACTGCCCCACAATGATGTGCTTTGCTGTTCTTGCACAGGCTCAACATTCCCTTCCCAAACAAATTACATCACCCTTCTCCAGTTTGAGTTCAATTTGTCACTTTTCTGCCCAACTGAGCACTTTGTAGAAGCATAGACTCCCGAAAGTGTGGAAGCTGGCCATTCGGCCCATCGGGTCCAGGCCGACCTTCCGAAAAGTATCAAGCCAGACCCACCTTCCTGCAATATCCCTGTAACCCGGCATTTCCCATGTATAATCCATCGAGCCTGCACATTCCTGGGTACTCTGCTATAATCAGAGAGCTCTGTCACTATTGATCCTCTGATTGTATCCAACACCCTCAGTGCCACTCCCTGAATTGCAAGTTTGCATAAATTGTGCAATGTTGCTGAGTTACAAAGGTGGAGATCCTGCACAAATTCACAAAGAGCATACCCAGTTATATATCACATTGACCATCAGATCATGTTGTATTAAAATGTCTCAAGTTTTGACGAGAATTGAGAATCAAGAAGTTATTAATTAGATTTGTAGGTGCCGGTGTTGGACTGGGGTGTACAAAGGTAAAAATCGCACAACACCAGGTTATAGTCCAACAGGTTTATTTGGAAGCACTAGCTTTTGGAGTGACACTCCAACAACCACCTGATGAAGGAGCAGTGGTCTGAAAGCTAGTGTTTCCAAATAAACCTGTTGGACCAAAATCTGGTATTGTGTGATTTTTACCTTATTGAGGTTCAAGATCATCCAAGTGATTTGGAAGTGCAGGTAGTGAACAATCAATCGGCAGTGAGTGTTCAGAAACAAGTTGGGGTGGTGGTGGCAATGAAATTGGAGAGGTTTTTAAGTGTTCTTTGTTACAGGTTTGAGCAGGGACACATATTGTACATCTGCCAATGTATCCAGAAATGATCATGTGACTACTACAGAGACAGGTAACAGGTGAATTCATGCTACAACTCAGCAATTGTCTTGAATGTTACATTTAAAGTTATTTAGAGCAGGGAAATTAGACGTTACCAAATTTCATGCATTTGTTGGTCCCCTCATACATGCCTAGGCCAAGTAAAATAGAGGTTAGATACAAAGCACGATCCCACAACACTTCCCAATAAAGCAATCCTACATCAGGTAGAGTATAGTCTGGTTACAGAATAAAAACCCCTGCACTATCACTATCAGACATTCCCAGGACAGGTACAGCCCAGGGTTGCATAAAGTGTCAGACTCTTCTGGTTTGAAATCTCCAACCTTCCCAAGGCAGGGACCTGCATTCAACTTTCCAAATGGCAAGCAGTGTATGTTTCTGAAGCAAAATGAAGCCTGTACACTGTGTCATTGAAGCAGTTACAATGTAGGGACAGTAAGGGATTGACAGAGCTCAAAGCTGTGATCTCACAGAGAGTGAACTTGGTGAATGATGGATTGGGTGAAAGAGGGAACGGAATACTCTTCTCCACTTTTCATTTGCTTTCATTGAGTAGCAATGCCAAGTGCTTGGTTCCTCATACAGTGCAGAGGAAGGAGATTTTTGGGACTAACTGGTAAGCCATTCAACATGTTATAACTGGTCAGTAACTTCAAAATAAGATTAGATAGCACTGCTGCAAGGAAATGGTAGACAAGCAGGAGGCGAGAAGAACACAGCAAACCAGGCAGCATCAGGAGGTGGAGAAGGCAATGTTTCGGGTGTAACCCTCCTTCAGGACTGGGGGTGGGTGTAAGGGGAGCTGCAGGTAAACAGGGTGGGGGGGGGAGCAGGGTGGTGAGGTGGGGATAGGTGAAGACAGGTCAAACTGTTTGGTCGATGGGAGGAATGAATCCAATTGGTGGCTAGAAGGGAGAGGGGAGAGTCTGGGAATGGAGTCAGGGGAAGGGAAGGGAGGTTGTTTGAAATTGGAGAACTCAATGTTGAGTACTCAGGACTGCAGGCTGCCCAGGTGGAAGATGAAGTGTTGTTCCTCCAATTTGTAGTGGCAATGGAGGAGGCCGAGGATGGTCATATCAGAAAGGGAGTGGGAAGGGGAATTAAAATGGGCTGTGACTGGGAGGTCTGCTCGCCCTCTGTGGGCCTGGCCGAGATGCTCGGCAAACTGTTCACTAAGTTTATGTTTGGTCTCCCTGTTGTAGAGAAGACCACACCGGGAGCACCGGGTACAGTAAACTAGGTTGGAGGAGAGGCATGTGAACCTTTGTCTCACCAATGATGCAAAACCTACCAGCACACCACCCCCTTCACCTCCATCCAATGCCCCAAACAGTCCTGACAGGTGAGACAATTTCAAATAACCTCCTTTCCCATTCCCTGATTCCCTTCCTAGCCCCTCCCCCTCCCTTCCATTCCTCTCATCGACCCTTCCTCCCAGCCACCAACCAGATTCACTCCTCCCATTGACCAACCAGGTCATACCCTCTACCTGTCTTCACCTATCCCCACCAACACCCTGCCCCTTCCACCCCCTTTATCTGCAGCTCCCCACAAACCCACCCCCAGTCCTGAAGAAGAGTTACCCCCAAAATATTGCCTTCTCCACCTCCTGATGCTGCCTGGCTTGCTGTGTTCTTCCAGCCTCCTGCTTGTCTCCCTTGGAATTCAACATCTGCAGTTTTTTTTTGTCTCTGAGCAAGGAAATGGTCAACCTGTGGAATGTGGGATTCTAGGAGGTTCGATATGTCAGAGATAAACATATCTCCTGGAAATGTCACAGTGTGCATGAACTGGAGGTCTGTTTTCCAGAATGGGAGGAACTGTGGGCCATCCACGGGGCTGAGGATGAGGGGAATACCACATTTATGGAGTTGGCTCCACCACAGTTTAGTGTGTATGGGGAAATAAGGAATGAGTGACAGCCAGGTATCTCAGGGGTCCCCTGAGATGATCGAGATCACACACCAGTTCCCTGCTTTGGAAACTTGTAATGGAAAGGATTCATCAGAGGAATGCAGACAGAGTCACGTCAGGAAGGTAGGAACAGTGGGTACACCGTACTGATAATGGGCTCTTTAGTTAGGGGAACAGAGTGGAGTTTCTACAGTTATAAACATACCTTCAGCATGTGATGATAACCTCCCTGCTACCAGGGTCAAGGATATCACAGAACAGCTGCAGGAAAGTCTGCTGCTGCAGGAGGATCAAACGACAGAGGTATTGCTCCATGTTGGTGACAAAGACCTCGGTGGGAATGTGGGGATGTGGTCCATGAAACAGATTTGAGGCAGCAAGGAATGAGTTTGAAAAGCAGGATGTGGAACACAGTATTCTCAGAATCACTGCCAGTCCCATGTGCTGATCAGAATTTGAGCAGAATAATTGGATGGTTGAACATGTGTCTGGAAAACGGGTTCAGAAGGTCAGGCAGCATGTTTCAAGGCATTAGGACCAGCTCTCGAGCAGGCTAGAACTCAACAAGATGGACAGTTTACATCTTGGTAGGACTGGAATGAACATCCATATAATTCCCCCAAATAGGTTTGTGAGTGCTGTTGGGGAGGTGATAATCGAGATGAGAAATGGCTTGGGAATGTAAGTGGCATCTTGGCTTCAAGGGAAGGCTGCATTCATATTCTGTCCCTCCCCGATCAGTTTCTTGGTCATGTGCTGCTGGATCCTAAATTGCTCCCAATCATCAGGCTTACTATTGTTTCTGGAATTGTTATCCGCCATTTCATTTGACTTTCTGCAACAAAACCTGTAATTATTTTTAGACCATCACACCAGCTGGTTACATTTACAGCATAGCAGAACATCGAACAATTTCATCTTGAGTTTATACATCAAGACTCACACAATCCGAAAAAGAAATGAAATCAGTGGAAGAACATGGAACATTTTGGATACACGAGTGAGAGTGTAAAATCGACAATTTGGAGGACAATATGCCTGTGCTGGTTTTTGCAGTTACCGGATGATCAGGGAATATTGGGATTTGCTGGGATTTGCCAAGGCAGGATGGCGGAAGACACTTGGACAAAGTAAAGGTATGGAGTTTCTAATCTGGTCTCCAGCTGATATGGTGTGTGCTACAAAGGTCCAGATATAACAACGGAATACATTACTGTTTCACCAAATATGAACTGAGGTAGGCATATAGGAGCTGTTCTGCAGATGGAAACAATTCAATTCTTCATGATGATGTAAATATGATTTTGAATTTATCACACCCTTCAATATGAAGCCACAAGCAAACAGGGTTCATCCAGAGTCAGTTCACAGTGAGCTCCATGGAGACAGTGAGAGCCACCAAATGTTTTCAGGATGAGATGTTGCCTCATTTGCCATATCCGACCCCATTCCCAAGTTTCGGATCACATCTGCCACCAAGCCCTCTAATTGGGCCTTGGAGTTTCCCAACGTCTTTCCCAAAGATTGTGTAAAGAAATGAATAATGAAATGGAGTGAGATCAGTCTCAGGGCAGGGCAGACAGTGTGGAAATGGGCAAAGTAAATTATCACTAAAAATATATTTGCAATAAAAAGACAGACTTTTTTTCTGTTTACACATCACATTATTTAGTCTTTATAACAGGAACTTTTCTTTCACTTTTTCCAGATGTATATATCAGAGACTTCACTGCGGAAGAATATTTAATTCCTTTTTTGTTTCGGCTTTTGTTCCTCCCCTTCCTACGAATTGTTGCTCATTACTAACAGGACTTTACACTGGCTTTCCACCTCCAGGCTCTTTCATTTTGCTCCTCAGATGGAGTCATTCCTTGTCCATGAGGAAAGGAGTGTTATCATGTTGCTGCTCCTCCTTCTCCTTTCGGTCCATTCCTCACGTGGACTCCTCGTTCCATTATCTGCTGCATCCAATGTTGACTCTCAGCTACGTGGATCTATTCATCAATTGAATTATTTTTATAAGGGGATATTTCAATGTATACTTTAACCGGTATCTGAAACTATTCTGCATCACCACATAAATAAACGCATTTGTGCAGCAACTTAAATCCCGCAGCATAAATGTGATTAGTTCGAAGAGATAAAAATCATCCAAATAATAACCAACTTTGAAGAAATATAAAATATACCCCAGCCAGAGAAGTATGAAGCTGGCAGATACAGCAAAGAGTAAAGTCACAGATTTCTTTCTGCTCTCTATCTCGGGGTCATTCTCTGTTTTCCTTTGACCCTTCAGTCCCTTACGTGTCTTAACTGCTTCGAAAATGTGTTTGACAGTCATGATGTTCAGAAAGAGAATAAAAGTGAATGGGAGAAGTGGTGTTAAAAATGTTTCAATATATCGATAACTCAGCCAATGAGCATCATTATAATATCTGTAGGTGGTGTAACAGTACCACGGAACATTGTTAATGATCCTTCCGGCTTCAAATCGAAAATAGTTGGGAATATTCTTTAAAGAAAGGAAAATGCAGATTGTTGCTAGAACCCTCATTGCAGTTTTCTCTGTGCAATACTGAGGTTTCATCTGATGAATACAAATGGCAACAAATCGATCAAAAGAAAAAGCGACAGTGAACCAGACAGAACAATCAATGGTCAAGCGGCTCAGGGCATAGATGGCTCTACAAATAGGAGTGATGTCCAGGAAACACCGTGGATAATAATAGTAGGTAAACTTATGAAGCATGATATCAAAAGTAACATACAGTAGATCAGACACTGCCATGGTTACCAGATAACGGGTGGTGCATGTCGAAAGACCACACTTGCCCCCAGACAAGAATAGAATTGCTGTTAGACTAACTGTAAGAGAGAGAGAAAAAAAAAGACAAAGTTACTGATCAAATATTCTCTATGCATGATGGATTTTAGCACAAACATATTTGTTGTTCTGTGTCTTATCATCAGAACCACTATAGTAATACCTCTCAAATGAATCAATTGCACTTTTAGAGACACAATCACATGATTAATCACATGATTAGCAAATTACTCCCAGAAAGACAAAATGTAATCAGTATTGTTTGGGGAAGGCAGAAGTTGTTTCTTCTCCTTTATAGGTTACTGTGACTGGCAGGAGTTTCCCATAAGACCACAACATCCCCAAGAAGACACCTGGGATCAAGAAAATAAAGAATAGGAGACACCTGACATGGACATTGACTGCAAAATGTTTGCATTCAGCTTTGGAAGTTTCCACAGCTCAGACTGCCTCCAGAATTGGATGTCCACGCTATATGACAGATAGTGCAGGATATTGAATCACTCCACAGTGTCCAGGAATGGATGCCCTCCACAATATGGACAGATGAAAGATTGGACATTGAGTCACTCCCTCATGCACAGGACTGAACATACTGACAATCTGAATTATGAAGGTATTCAGCAGTGAATCCAACCAACATTTCCCAGGTTAGATAGCATCATATACAAGATTTTGTTTTTATCTGTATAGTGTGGAAACAAGCTCTTTAGCCCAACAAGTCTGTACCAACTCTCTGAAGAGCATCCCACTCAAACACGTGCCTACCCAATCCCAGTAACCGTGTGTTTCCCATGGCCAATCCACCGACCCTGCACATTTTTGGACTGTGTATGGAGACCAGAGCACCCAGAACAGACTGAGAGAAAATATATAAATGGCACACAGTCACCAGAGGCTGGGATTGAACCTGGCTTCCTGGTGCTACGAGACAGCAGTGCTAACCACTGAGCAACCATGCCATCCAGCGTCCAATATTTGTGATGGAATTCCCCCACATGTTCAAGCCTGTAAACTGTAGTCTTCACATAAATAAAATCTGAATCCATGCAGCATCATTCATTGCATCTTTAGAAATCAGACACTTTATGTGGGATTAAGCAAAGCTTCTTGCCTGATGTCTAGGCTCACGCTCCAAAACTCCTCTCCTAGGCTCTCTCCTTGTGAATGGAGATCCTCCTCCCAGATTTGGAGCACAAACTAGGGCTAGGAATCTTCACAGTTTAACCAGCACTCTCTGTGGAGATCACCAGAATTGCACCACAACTTGTTCGAGGAGACCAAACACAGAATAGTCTTTATTGTCACATAAACTCAATGAGTACAGTGAGGAGTTTATACCTCACCAATTACAGTGCCAACTGAGGTACAAAAGTAAAAGTTCAGGACAGCAGACCACGCTGGCAGCTAGTTTTCAGTCCGCGCCAATGACACACCATGCCAAGAAGCCGCTATGCAAGGAGGCTGTTACACCAGACTAGGACATTGCCATGTCACCCCGGGAGGCTGCTGCACCAGGCAGGAAGGTCACTGTGCTGTAAGGCCACTGTACCAGGTCAGGAGGTTGCCACACTGGGAGGTCACTGCGCCAAGAATAGAGGATGGCACACCACACCGGAAGGCTGCTGTGTTAGGCTGGGAGGCCCCTACAACAGGCCAGGAGGATACCATGCCTCACCGGAATGCTGCTATGGGAAGCGAGAAGGCTGCCACAAATTGCCAGGAATCTGTTGTGCCAGGCCAGGAGACCGTGAGCGGAGGCTGCTTTGCCAGGCCAGGTGTCGTCACGAGCGGCTGGGAATCATCTCTGCAGGCAAAACATCGTCACTTCCCAGAGGCCAGGAGTCATCACCAGCGGTCGGGAATCATCTCTGCAGGCAAGGAATCATTGCTCACCAGCGGCCAGGAAGAAAAGGAGCAGGAAAAGAGAAAGAAGAATACGTGGAGCGGATGAGTTCTGGCTGGAACATCCTACTCTGCTGCCTTCTTGGAGCTTGGTATCAGGGACTGCTGCTGTGGATCCAGTCCAGTGTCAAAGATTAGGGGAGATGATGGGGTTTTGGTCTTGTGAAACAATGATTTCAGAGATCAAGGGGAGCTTGGTTCGATATCCACAACGGCAGATGGTGAATTCTATACAAATCTAGACTTAACAGGTGACCACTAAATTGTTATCAGTTGTCAGGAAAAAGAATCCCATCTCCTTCACAAATGTCTTTCAGAGGAGGTAAGCTTTCATTCTAACATGGTCTGGGCCACATGGGACTACAGTGTGTTGGAAATATGCCTTTAAGAGGGATTTATTTTATCCTGTTCTCTTGAAGAGAGCTATTGTCAACTATTGGTGAGGAGTCTGCTCCATGGAAAGCAGATTAAATAGCTTTGTTATTTTTTAATTTTACATGAAAAACACCTGAGTGGATGGAGTTCGGCTCACAAACTCCCAGGGTTTTAGTTTCTGCTCTCTGTTGTTGAACTTTGTGTTTTGGAGTTGAAACTGGTCAATACAGTTCTCTCTCTGCTGCTACAGAAAATCTCGAGGGCTCTCTCAGTTGTTGAAAGGGTTCTTTCAGTATTTTATTCTGCCGCCTTAGAATGAGAAGACCGCAATGAGAATCACATTATTTTGTTGAATGTGCTTTCGCCAAGGGTGTGTTTATGGATGAGGTTAAAATACAAATTACTTTGTCTCTGGTCAATAATATAGAATAGAATGTATCTGCAAATACAATGCTGCAAATGCAAATTCACCTCATTGACATGTGTGTGTGTGTGCATGTGAGAAGGAGAGAGAGAGAGAGAGAGCATGTGTTGGGGCGGTGGGGGAGAGGGACAGAGTGTGATTGTGTGCATGTTTAGTGGAGTGTGTATAGGTGGAGTGGTCAATAGCCACGTTTGATACCCAGAGGATGGCCTCAACTGGGATCTGGGGTTTAAGTCACACTACAGTTGACTCCACTACACTATACACACACACATATATATGCTCATACACTCACATTGACTCTTTCACATACATATTCTCTCTCTCAGCCACACACATACACAAGCCCCACAAGCACACCCTCTCACAGGCTTATACTCCATCACACTCACACTTTACCAAGCACACAGTCTCGCTCGCACGCACACACACACTCCTCTCCCTCACATGTACACACACAGACATTTAAGTCAATGGGCTGAATTTGCATTGGCAGAATTGTATTTGTAGATACAATCTATTTTGCTCAGAAAGCACACAATCTGCAGGCAGTGAATGCAGGCAGTCAATCTATGTAACATTTTATAAATTCCTACATTGGAACTAGAACCAGTCTGACTCAAGGATGGAATACATACAGTCTCTCACCTCACACATTTAATGCATTATCTGAGCAGGAATGTCACTTTTTAAAATAAAACCTTAAGTTATCTCGGGAATATGACTTGAAAGAAATTCTGGGATTTACATATTAATGAATTAAAACCCGCAACCTATTCTAAAAGAAAGACTTAACAGCAATCTAGATTTCTTCAATATATTATATCAGTTGCATGACACTATGATCTTGTGCTCTCAATTCTGTGTCTTATGAACCTGCCCCATGAGCTACCTGACGAAGGAGTAGTGCTCCGAAAGCTACTACAGGTACACAATCCTTTATCCGAATCCTTGGGACCAGTTGGTTTTTGGAATTCGGAAGTTTTCGCATTTCAGAATAAGTGACAGTTTAATGGTGATTTTTAAAAAAAATTGTACCAAACAGCAGACTCATTGGTGAGTACTACAGGCCCTGAGACAGAATTGCTGGGTGCTGGGTCAGGCCCCCACGTCACATCTGATGTGGGTCGAGTGGGTGTGGAGTTGGGTTAACTGTTTGCACGCCAAACAACCTTATAAATGAGAAAAAACTTCACAAAAGGAACTTCAGATTTGGGAGCTTTTCGGATTTCAGGATTTTGAATAAAGGATTGACTGCCTGTATTTCCAAATAAACCTGTTGAACTATAACTTGGTGTTCGATGATGTGATTAAGATCTGATTAAGGAACAGATATTCTGTAAATACAAGTCAAACAGTCCTGAGTTTGTCACACTTTAGAGTTAACACTTGCTTCTTTGGAAGATCAGCAGCTGGGAATAAAAAATGGGCAATGTGTGACAGTCTGGAGACCCGGTCGAGTCAGAATATTTGTCATTACCATACAAAAAGAAGAGAAATGCCCACAACTTGAGAAATTGGATTTGTGAGCTCTGTTAGTGACATTAAATGTGGTGGGCAGGATTGAGTTGTAAAGTCTTAAGTCAAATGTCTCATTCATGATTTTGTCTACTTAATGGCCTAGATACTGCATTCTGTACTGTTAATTCTCTGTAATGCTCTTAAACTCAATTATTAATCAGAGTCATAATATTGCAGATACTAAAGTCAGTTATTTGTTGAAACAAACACTTTTATTCCAAATATTTTTTTTTATTCCTGTATGTCCATCCTCCTATTCACCTGTCCACTCTACCCCTCCCCATGAACCAATCACGATTACCTCCTATCTGCATCCACCTAACACCATCCTACCTGCCCTTCCCCCAGCCCTACCCCCCTCCCTCTATTTATTTCTTTGCTCCCCTGCCGTCCCCTGCCCTGATGAAGGATCCCAGCCCCAAACATCATCGACTTCCCTGCTCCTCCAATGCAGACTTCTCCAGCTCCACATTGTTGACTTATATTTGTTTATCTCCAACGGATCATTTAACTTTGGAAACTTTGGACCAAACATATTCACCCAACTGAGAAGATTTTCCCACATGCAATCCATCATATTTCCAAGCTAGATTCACAGATCCATTTGTGAACAGATCAGAAATGAGAAATAAAATACAAATAAATCATCACATGGTTTCAATCAAGTTATCATCCTATTTCCCACTGCGGTCAGATATTCCATTGCATTCAATTCCTCACAAACAATTAAAGTTTGTAGTCTGGGTTACTCCTCCCTGTGCAAAACTACAGGGGTAAGTTGTTCCCCTCCAGTCAGTAACCCCTACTCAGTGTAATATTACTCTGAGAGATTCTCCCAGTAACACTTGGACACTGGGGTTAGTTGTTCCCCTTTGGCTGGGAACCCACACTCGGTCAAATTCTAACTGAAAGATGCTGACTGAATCACATTGCCACTGGAACCTGGTATTCCTATTGACCCACATGTAATACAGTTCCACAGTTAAAGACGTTCCCTGTAAGACTTGCAATTGAGGTCACTGGTATTCTGCTATTAGTGCTCCCCATTTACTCCAATGCTGCATTTACAGATACCCATAGAAAAGCAAGAATACTGGCTCAGAAGTTCATACCTGTGCAGTTACCCCATTCTGTACAATTCTACAATGACACATCCTCCCAGCAACATGAGGGTCCAGCCTGAGGTTTGTGATCCCCATTCAGTACAATTCCATGATCCGGAATACCTTCACTCAGAGTGATTCCTGGAGATCTGGATCAACAGTACACAACATTCCAATCAATCTCTGGATAATGCAGAGTCTCTGTGAGCTACAGATAGAGTTTCTTTCCTCAGCTGAGGAATTACACCACAGAGTAAGTTTGGAAATGTTAACTGCAGACGTTGATCTCACACGATGGAAACTCGCATTAACCCAGTGATCTGTCCCCACCAATATCATGACCCCATACATCCACGGACTGATAAAAACCCACAAGATGGTCAAAGCCATCTCTGCTGACCCTCACTTTTCACTCCATAATAACCTGCTGAACCCACCCATTGCCCTGTTGTATCTGGGCTCCCATTTGGAGTGAGCTGCCTGAACAAGATCCACCAACACAATCCCTTTCCATCAAGGAATGGGAAACACCAGGTGTCACTGTGAGGTGGGTTGTTACAAAACCCATCTGACCGATAGCAGGCTGTGAACTACCACAGAGAGAGGGTGGTCTTCCGAAACCCTTTCTAGACCAGGCAGGGCTGGTGCTCAGCCAAACCCCATCAATGTGGCCTCAGTGTAAACCCATTCTGCACAGTATAGGGAAACACACAATGCTGAACATTACTGAGGAAACTCCAAACTGACAAACTATTCACTTTAAACACAATAAGTAAGGACACTACTGTCTGACATCAGGATTTGCTTTGCTAAATGGAAATATAACAATTATCAGTCGTAAGTAGAAATAACTATGTTTCAATGCAGCGACTTATGCAACTTAAAGTTATAACAAAGCCTACCAGGAACACCAACAATGGCAAGGGTGGTGTAGTATACTGTAGCGATCCTCAGTCTTAGAAAATACATTCTGTTGTTTGTGAAACAACCTCCCCCTTCCTGCTGCTGGCAATCTGTCCAATTTGGAGAATCCTCTCAGAATTGGAGATGAGACAGTTCCAGAGACTTTATTTTATATTGTGTTGCATCTCCACTGGGAAACTGTGATTACACCTTCAGGCTTTTTTATAATTTTGAACAATAGCTTTACTTTAATGATGTGATGTCATTGAGATTTAATCTGTAATTGAATACCCCAAAGACTGCACTAATCTGATCCTGGTCTCAACCGTTAATTCCAACTTGTCTTCAAACAACAATACTGAAATTATTTCAAGCACTATTAGCCACATCAATATCTCAATACCTTTTGATATCCTTTTCAGTGATGACCTTCACCCTGCTGAGGCTATTCAGACATTCAATACCTCATGTTGGAGAGCTCCTTGAAAGCTGTTCTACTACACGCTGTTATCCCCCAGCTTTCCTTGTTCATTCAGTTTTATAATTCATTTGGGAAATTCTATCTTGCCTAATACTGTCAAAATTTGCCTTCCTTAACTTTGAGATCAGGTTTATCCTTTTCCATCACTACTTTAAAACTACAAAGGACAAAGACAAAGAAAATTACAGCACAGGAACAGGCCCTTCGGCCCTCCAAGCCTGCGCCGATCCAGATCCTCTATCTAAACCTGTCGCCTATTTTCTAAGGATCTGTATCCCTCTGCTCCCTGCCCATTCATGTATCTGTCTAGATACATCTTAAATGATGTTATTGTGCCCACCTCTCCCACCTTCACTGGCAACTCTTTCCAGGCATCAACCATCCTCTGCATAAATAACTTTCCACGCATACCTCCCTTAAACATTTCCCCTCTTACCTTGAACTCATTACCCCTGGTAATTGAGACCCCCACTCTGGGAAAAAGCTTCTTGCTGTTCACCCTATCGATACCTTTCATGATTTTGTAGACCTCAATCAGGTAACCCCTCAACCTCCATCTTTCTAATGAAAATAATCCTAATCTACTCAACCTTCCTTCATCGCGAGTGCCTTCCATACCAGGCAACACCCTGGTGAACCTCCTTATCACACTCTCCAAACCATCTACATGCTTTTGGTAATGTGGCAACCAGAACTGTATGCAGCATTCCAAATGTGGCTGAACCAAAGTCTTATAGAACTGTAACATGACTTGCCAATTCTTGTACTCAATACGCCGTCCAATAAAGGAAAGCATGCCGTATGCCTTCTTGACCACTCCATAGACCTGCATTGCCACCTCCAGTGTACAATGGACCTGAACACCCTGATCTCTCTGCACATCAATTTTCCCCAGGGCTTTTCCATTCACTGTATAGTTCACTCTAGAATTGGATTTTCTAAAATGCATCACCTCGGATTTTCCCAGATTGAACTCCATCTGTCACTGCTCTGCCCAACTGTCCAATCTATCTATATTCTGCTGCATTCTCTGACAGTCCCCTTCACTATCTGATACTTCACCAATCTTAGTGTCATCTGCAAACTTGCTAATCAGACAATCCATACCTTTCTCCAGACCATTTATGTATATCACAAACAATAGTGGTCCCAATACCGATCCCTGTGGAACACCACTGACCACAGTTCTCCATTTTGAGAAACTTCCTTCCACCACTACTCCATCTCCTGCTGCCCAGCCAATTCTCTATCCATCTAGTTTACACACCCTGGACTCCATGTGACCTACCATTGGGAACCTTACCAAACGTCTGACTGAAGTCCATGTATATGATATCTACAGCCCTTTCCTCATCAATCAACTTTGTGACTTTCTCAAGGAATGCTATTAAGTTGGTAAGGCATGACTTTCCCTACAAAAAGACATGTTGCCTATCACTGACAAACCAATTTTCTTCCAAATGGGTACATATCTTATCCCTCAGTATCTTCTCCAGCAGCTTCCCAATCACTGATGTCAGGCTCTTTGGTCTATAATTATGTGGATAATCCCTGCTACCCTTATTAAACAAGGGGACAATATTTGCAATTCTCCAGTTGTCTGGGACCTCACCCATGTTCAAGGATGCTGCAAAGACATTTGTTAAGGCCCCAGTTATTTCCTCTCTCACTTCCCTCAGTAACCTGGGATAGATCCCATCCAGACCTGGGGACTTGTCCACCTTAATTCCTTTTCGAATATCCAACACTTGCTCCCTCCTTATGCCAACTTGACGGGGAGTAATCAAGCATCTATTCCTAACCTCAACATCTGTCATGTCCCTCTCCTTGGTGAATACTGATGCAAAGTACTCATAAAGTCATAGAGATGTACAGCATGGAAACAGACCCTTCAGTCCAACCCATCCATGCCGACCAGATATCCCAATCCAATCTAGTCCCACCTGCCAGCACCCGGCCCATAACTCTCCAAACCCTTTCTGTTCGTATACCCATCCAAATGCCTCTTAAATGTTGCAATTGTACCAGCCTCCACCACTTCGGCTGGCAGCTCATTCCACACATGTACCACCCTCAGTGTGAAAAAATTACCCCTTAGGTCTCTTTTATATCTTTCCCCTCTCACCCTAAACGTATGGTCTCTAGTTCTGGACTCTCCGACCCCAGGGAAAAGAGTTTGTCTATTTATCCTATCCATGCCCCTCATAATTTTGTAAATCTCTATAAGGTCTCCCCTCAGCCTCCGATGCTCCAGGGAAAACAGCCCCAGCCTGTTCAGCCTCTCCCTCTAGCTCAGATCCTCCAACCCTGGCAACATCCTTGTAAATTTTTTCTGAACCCTTTCAAGTTTCACAACATCTTTCCAATAGGAAGGAGACCAGAATCGCACGCAATATTCCAACAACGGTCTAACCAGTGTCCTGTGCAGCCGAAACATGACCTCCCAACTGTACTCGATACTCTGACCAATAAAGGAAAGCATACCAAACGCCTTCTTCACGATCCAATCTACCTGCGACTCCACTTTCAAGGAGCTATGAACCTGCACTCCAAGGTCTCTTTGTTCAGAAACACTCCCTTGGACCTTACCATTAAGTGTATATGTCCTGCTGAAATTTGCTTTCCCAAAATGGAGCGCCTCGCATTTTTCTGAATTAAACTCCACCTGCCACTTCTCAGCCCATTGGCCCATCTGGTCCAGATCCTGTTGTAATCTAAGGTAACCCTCATTACTGTCCACTACACCTCCAATTTTGGTGTCATCTGCAAACTGTACCTCTAATGCTCGCATCCAAATCATTTATGGAAATGACAAAAAGTAGAGGATCCAGCACCGATCCTTGTGGCACTCCACTGGCCACAGGCCTCCAGTCTGAAAAACAACCCTCCACCACTACCCTCTGTCTTTACCTTTGAGCCAGTTCTGTATCCAAATGGCTAGTTTTCCCTGTATTCCATGAGATCTAACCTTGCTAATCAGTCTCCCATGGGGAACCTTGTCGAACGCCTTACTGAAGTCCATATAGATCACATCTACTGCTCTGCCCTCATCAATCTTCTTTGTTACTTCTTCAAAAAACTCAATCAAGTTGGAGAGACATGACTTTCCATGCACAAAGCCATGTTGACTATCCCGAATCAGTCCTTGCCTTTCCAAATACATGTACGTCCTGTCCCTCAGGATTCCCTCCAACAACCTGACCACCACTGAGGACAGGCTCACTGCTCTATTGTTCCCTGGCTTGTCTTTACCGCCCTTCTTAAACAGTGGCACCACGTTTGCCAACCTCCAGTCTTCCGGCACCTCACCTGTGACTATCGATGATACAAATATCTCAGCAAGAGACCAAGTAATCACTTCTCTAGCTTTCCACAGAGTTCTCGTGTACACCTGATCAAGTCCTTGGGATTTATCCACTTTTAACCATTTCAAGACATCCAGCAATTCCTCCTCTGTAATCTGGACATTTTGCAAGATGTCACCATCTATTTCCCTACAGTTTATGTCTTCCATATCTTTTTCCACAGTAAATACTGGTGCAAAATATTCATTTAGTATCTCCCCCATTTTCTGTGGCTCCACACAAAGGCCGCTTTGCTGATCTTTGAGGGGCCCTATTCTCTTCCTAGTTACCCTTTTGTCCTTAATATATTTGTAAAAACCCTTTGGATTCTCCTTAATTCTATTTGCCAAAGCTATCTCATGTCCCCTTTTTGCCCTCCTGATTTCCCTCTTAAGTATACTCCTACTTCCTTTATACTCTTCTAAGGATTCACTCGATCTATCCTGTCTATACCTGACATATGCTTCCTTCTTTTTCTGAAACCAAACCCTCAATTTCTTTAGTCATCCAGCATTCCCTATACCTACCAGCCTTCCCTTTCACCCTGACAGGAATATATTTTCTCTGGAAACTTGTTATCTCATTTCTGAAGGCTTCCCATTTTCCAGCCGTCCCTTTACCTGTGAACATTTGTCTCCAATCAGCTTTCGAAAGTTCTTGCCTAATACCATCAAAATTGGCCTTTCTCCAATTTAGAACTTCAACTTTAAGATCTGGTCTATTCTTTTCCACCACTATTTTAAAACTAATAAAATTATGGTCGCTGTCCCCAAAGTGCTCCCCCACTGACACCTCAGTCACCTGCCCTGTCTTATTTCCCAAGAGAAGGTCAAGTTTTGCACCTTCTCTAGTCGGTGCATCTACATACTGAATCAGAAAATTGCCTTGTTCGCACTTAAGAAATTCCTCTCCATCTAAACCTTTAACACGATGGCAGTTCCAGTTGATGTTTGGAAAGTTAAAATCCCCTACCATAACCATCCTATTATTCTTACAGATAGCTGAGATCTCTTTACAAGTTTGATTCTCAATTTCCCTCTGACTATTAGGGGGTCTATAATACAATCCCAATAAGGTGATCATCCCTTTCTTATTTCTCAGTTCCACCCAAATAACTCCCCTGGATGTATTTCTGGGAATATCCTCCCTCAGCACAGCTCTAATGCTATCCCTTATCAAATATCCCTCTCCCCCTCTTCTCTTGCCTCCCTTTCTACCCTTCCTGTAGCATTTGTATCCTGGAACATTCAGCTGCCAGTCCTGCCCATTGCTGAGCCATGTTTCTGTAATTGCTATGATATCCCAGTCCCTTGTTCCTAACCATGCCCTGAGTTCATCTGCCTTCCCTATTAGGCCCCTTGCATTGAAATAAATGCAGTTTGATTTATTAGTCTTACCTTATCCCTGCCTGCCCTGAGTGTTTGACTCACTTCTGTTCTGAACTGTACCAGTCTCAGATTGATCTGTTTCCTCATTATCTCCCTGGGTCCCCCACCCCCCACCCCAACCCACCTTACTAGTTTAAATCCTCACAAGCAGTTCTAGCAAATTTCCCTGCCAGTTTATTTGTCCCCTTCCAATTTAGGTGCAATCCGTCCTTCTTGTACAGGCCACTTCTACCCCAAAAGAGACTCTAATGATCCAAAAATGTGAATCCTTCTCCCATACACCAGCTCCTCAGCCATGCATTCATCTGCTCTATCCTCCTATTCCTGCCCTCACTCGCTAGTAGTACTGGGAGTAATCCAGATATTACTACCCCTGAGGACCTCCTTTGTAAATTTCTGCCGAACTCTCTGTAATCTCCCTTCAGAATCTCAACCTTTTCCCTTCCTATATCATTGGTTTCAATGTGGACAATGACCTCTTGCTGGTCCCTCTCCTCTGTGAGAACATTCTGCACCTTCTCTGAGACATCCTTGATCCTGGCACCAGGGAAACAACGTACCATTCTGCTTTCTTCTTTGCTGGCCACAGAAACATCTGTCTGTACCTCGGACTACAGAATCCCCTAATACAATTGATCTCTTGGAAGCCGACATACCCCTCCTTGCATTAGAGCCAATCTCAATACCAGAAACTTGGCTGTTCATGCTACGTTCCCCTCAGAATCCATCACCCCCTACATTTTCCAAAACAGCATACCTGTTTGAAATGGGTATATCCACAAAAGACTCCTGCCCTAGGTGCCTCTCTCTGTTACCCTTCCTGGAGTTAACCCATCTATGTGACTGTATCTGAGACTTTCCCCCCTTCCTATAACTGCCATCCATCACATACTGTTGCTGTTGCAAATTCCTCATCGCTTCTATCTGTCTCTCCAACCGATCCACTCAATCTGGTAAGATTCGCATCCAACAGCATTTATGGCAGATATAATCTGCAGTAATCCTTAAACTCTCTTTAAACTCCCACATCTGACAAGAAGTACATATCATGGCAAAGGCCATATTTGCTCCATTGCAATCTACAGACCTAGAAAATAACACCGTCTTATTCCTCTCCAAAACACTGCACCAGGTTGAATAGCTATGGCTTATATTTTAAGTTTAATCAAGAGACATATCTCCAAAAAACATACAATCAAGAAAGAACCCACTATACTCACTAATACAGCCTTTCTCTTGGACAGACTTAAAACAACAATTCACTTATCTGATTCTGTGCTGTGAACTTCACCCAAACCAGTTCCTCCAAGATTAGTTGTGAAATTCACAGTTTGTTAATTTTCCCAGATGCACTCCGATGTCCAGTGACACATGAATTCAAAAACAGCAAAGGCAGTAACTGTGCAGGTTCTCTCTCTCCCTCTCTCTCTCTCCTGCACTGCCCTCACAATGTGCTTCCTTTGTCTGTTATTCTCCTTTTCAAAACTGCTGTTGTTTTGACTTTTTTTTCTAAAGTTCCAAAACAATGCAACAGCATCTAAAACAGTAAGTGCTGCTCCTGGAATTCGAGGAAATCACCTCCAGCACCTAAAATACCTCAAAAAAAGGAGCAGCTGTTACAGCCAGAAATTTTTCCCATCCTCCATCTTGGATTACCAGAATGCTGGATGACTAGAGAAATTGAGGTTTTGGTTGAGAAAAGAAGGAAGCATAAGCCAGGTACATAAAGCAGAGAGTGAGTGAATCACGAGAAGAGTATAAATGCAGTAGATTAGATTTCCTACAGTGTGGAAACATGCCCTTTGCCCCAACAAGTCCACACCGACTCTCCGAAGAGCAACCCACCCAGACCCATTCCCTTACATTTACCCCTGACTAATGCACCGAACACTACTGGCAATTTAGCACGGCCAATTCACCTGATCTGCACATCTTTGGACTGTGGGAGGAAACCGGAGCATTGGGAGTTAACCCAAGCAGACACGGGGAGAATGTGCAAACTCCACACAGAGAGTTGCCCGAGGTGGAAATTAAACCCGGGTCCCTGGTGCTGTGAGGCAGCAGTGCTAACCACTGAGCCACCGTGCTGCCCCAGTGAATACTTAAGAGGCCCGGTAGGAGTAGACTTAAGAGGGAAATCAGGAGGGCTGAAAGGGGACATGATGTAACACTGACAAATAAGATTAGGGAGAATCCAAAGGGATTTTATAAATACATTAAGGACAAAAGAGTAACAGGGGAGAGAATAGGGCCCCTCAAAGATCAACAAGGCAGCCTATGTTTAAAACCACAGGAGACTGGGGAGATACTAAATGAATATTTCGCATCAATATTTACTGTGGAGAAGGACATGAAAGACAATACAATGTGGGGAAAGAAATGGTGACATCTTAAAAATATTCATATTACAGAGGAGGAGGAGCTGGGCTTAAAATGCATAAAGGTGGATAAATGCCCAGGACGTGATCAGGTGTACCCTCAAACTCTGTGGGAAACTCGGGGAGTGATTGCTGGGCTCCTTGCTGAGACGTTTATGTCATTGATAGTCACAGGTGAAGTGCTGGCAGACTGATGGTTGGCTAATGTAGTGGCACTATTTAAGAAAGACGGTAAGGAAAAGCCAGGGAACGAGAGACCGGTGAGCCTGACATCGATGGTGGGCAGGTTGTTGGAGGGAATATATTTGAAAAGACAAGGATTGTATAGGGATAGTCAGCATGACTTTGTGCTTATGAAGAAGATTGATGAGGGTAGAGTAGTGGGTGTGATCTACATGAACTTCAGTAAGGTGTTCAACAAGGTTCCTCATGGTGGAATGGTTAGCAAGATTAGATCTCGTGGAATTCAGGGAAGCCACTTGGATACAGTATTGGCTCAAAAGGTAGAAGACAGAGGTTAGTGATGGAGGGTTGCTTTTCAGACTGGAGGCCTTTGATCAGTGGTGTGCCACAAGAATTGGTGCTGGGTCCATTTCTTTTCGTCATTTATACAAATGATTTAGATGTGAACGTAGGAGGGATAGTTCAGAGGTTTTCAGATGACATCAAAATGGAGGTTACCTCAGAATACACAGGATCATGCTCAGATGGGCCAATGGGCCGAAGAGTGGCAGATGGAGTTGAATTTAAAGAAATGTGAGGTGCTGCATTTTGGAAAAACAAATCAGAGCAGGACTTATACACTAATGGTAAATCTTGGGGAGTGTTGCTGAACAAAGAGACCTTGGCGTGCAGGTTCATAGTTCCTTGAAAGTCAAGTCGCAGGTAGATAGGATAGTGAAGAAGGCATTTGGTATACTTTCCTTGATTGGTCAATGAATTGAGTAAAGTAGTTGGGAGGTCATGTTACATCTGTACAGGACATTGTTTAGGCCACTTTTGGAATACTGTGTGCAAATCTGGTCTTCCTCCTATCAGAAGGATGTTGTAAAACTTGAAAGTGTTCAGAAAAGATTTACAAGAATGTTGCCAGGGTTGGAGGACTTGAGTTGTAGAGATAGGCTGAAAAGTCTGAGGTTGTTTTTCCTGGAGCTTTGGAGGCTGAGGGGTGACCTTATAGAGGTTTATATGGAGGGGCATGGATAGGATAAGGAGACAAGGACTTTTCCCTGGGTGGGGAAGAAATTTAAAAGGGACCTAAGGGGCAACTTTTCATGCAGAGGGTGGTGGGTGTGTGGAATAAACAGAGGAAGTGGTGGAGGCTGGTACAATTACAACATTTAAAAGGCATCTGGAGGGATATGTGAACAATGAGGGTTTAGAGGGATATTGGCCAAGTGCTGGCAAATGGGACGAGATTAATTTAGGATGTCTGGGTGAAATGGGCCAAAGGGTCTGTTCCTGTGTTGTACATCTCTATGATTATATCTCTCTCTCTCTCTCTCTTGCTGTCTTTCTCTATCTCTCTCTCTCTCTCTCTCTTGCTCTCTTTCTCTCTCTCTCTCTCTCTCTCTCTCTCTCTCTCTGTCTCTCTCTCTCTCACTCACACACACACACGATATACACCACACACAATCAAGTAATACCTTCCTATCCATGGAAAACCAACTCACTCTGCTCATCTATAGTTCATTTCAACTTTGTACTGAGTGAATTCCTTAACTGATTTCAACTTGGGTCATCTCACAATTGTTCAGATAGGATTCAAGTTTATATCGTTGACAGCCCACACTCAATCTATCTGTGTTCCCATTTTCAAGGGACCAAATAGAGACAAAATAATATTACACTCAATGAGACATAATAAAACGTCAACTTTTATTTTGTAATTGGGACAGAAATGTCAAGTTGGATTCTAAATCAGCCAGGAGGCCATATTCAGATACTTCCCAACTATTATCCTGAACCTGGGTCAAATCCTATCAATGACAGATGTCAGAAATTCAATTTAATAAACATGTGGAATTACGACTCTAGTGTTGACCACAAAATCCTTGTTAATTGTTGTTAAAACCCATCTGGTGCTCTAATGCCTTTTAAGGGATTAGGGCTGTCCTGGTCTTGTCTGGGCTACATGTGACTCCAGACCCACAGCAATTGGTGCGGTTGGTGGAGGTCATCCATCTAATCTCCAGGCCCTCAGAGCAGGAGGTCCTCAAGATTGTGTCCTAGCCCTAACTATCTTTAGTGACTGTATAACTGACCTTCCCTCAGTCAGAATGTCATGAGTCCGAGGGTTCGCTAATACTCACACAATGTTCAGCAGCATTCTTCCCTCTTCAGATACTGAAGCCCTCCATGTGGCTCTGCAGCAAGATCCTGGCAAATTCAGCTCCTCAGAAACGGCGTTTGGGAACTGGAGTCGGAGGTGAATGAACTTCGGATCATTCGGGAGGCTGAGGGAGTAATTGAGAGGAGTTACAGGGAGGTAGTCACACCTCAGGTACAGGGGAAAGGTAGATGGATTACAGTCGGAGACAGAAAGGGAACCGGCAGACAGTGCAGGGACCCCCTGTAGCTGCTCCCCTCAGTTTTGGATACTATTGAGGAGGTTGACATATCAGGGGTAAGCCATCGGGTACAGGTCTCTGGCACAGAGTATGTCCCTGGTGCTCAGAAGGGAAGGGGGAAGCGGAGCAGAACATTAGTCATTGGGGTCTCCATAGTTAGGGGGACAGATAGAAGGTTCTGTGGGAACGAGAGAGACTCACGGTTGATGTGTTGCCTCCCAGGTGCCAGGGTTCATGATGTTTCTGATTGTGTTTGCGGTATCCTTAAGGGGGAGGGGTGTAGCCCCAAGTCATGTTCCACATAGGCACCAACGACATAGGTAGGAAAAGGGCTGGGGATTTAAGGCAGAAATTTAGGGAGCTAGGGTGAAAACTTAGTGATAGAACAAACAGAGGTGTTATCTCTGGTTTGTTCCTCATGTCACTTGCTAACGAGGTGAGGAATAGGGAGAGAGAGCAGTTGAACACGTGGCTACAGGAATGATTCAGATACCTGGATAATTGGAGCTCATTCTGGGGTAGATGAGTCCTCTACAAACAGGATGGTCGACACTGAACCAGAGGGGTACCAATATCCTTAGGGGGCAATTTGTTTATGCTCTTCAGGAATGGTGAAGCTAATTCAGCAAAAGATGGGAACCTGAATTGGAGCTCCAGTGTACAGAAGGTTGAGAGTAGTGAGGTCATAAATAAGCTTTCAAGGTCACAGGAGTGCAGCGGCAGGCAAGAAGGTGGTTTGAAGTGTGTCTACTTCAATGCCAGGAGATTCCGGAATAAGGTGGGTGAACTTGCAGCATGGGTTGGTACCTAAGACTTTATGTTCTGGCCATTTCAGAGACATGCAGAGAGCAGGGACAGGAATGATTGTTGCGGGTTTCTGGGTTTAGACGTTTCAGTATGAACACAGAAGGGAGTAAATGAGGGGGAGGTGTGGCATTGTTAGTCAAGGAGCGGTGAGGAATGCAGATGCTGGAGATCAGAGCTGAAAATGTGTTGCAGGAAAAGCACAGCAGGCCAGGCAGCATCCAAGGAGCAGGAGAATCGACATTTCGGACATGAGCCCTTCTTCAGGAGAAGGGTTCACGCCCGAAACATCGAATCTCCTGCTCCTTGGATGCTGCCTGACCTGCTGCGCTTTTCCAGCAACACATTTTCAGCATTGTTAGTCAAGGACAGTATTACAGGTGGCAGAAAGGATGTTTGATGAGGACCCATCTCCTGAGGTAGAACAGGCAACGTTTAGAAACAGGAAAGGAGAGGTTACCCTGTCGGGAGTTTTGTATAGGCTTCCAAAAAGTTCCAGAGATGTAGAGTAAAGGATTGCAAGAATTATTCTGGATAGGAGAGAAAGTAACAGGGTAATTGTTATGAGGTCTTTCACTTTCCAAATATTGACTGGAAACACTATCGTTTGTGTACTTTAGATGGGTCAGTTTTTGTCCAATGTCTGCAGGAGGGTTTCCTGACACATTATGCAAATAGGTCAACAAGAGGCAAGGACAATTGGATTTGCTACTGACTAATGAACTGGGCAAGGTGATAGATTTAGAGGTAGGTGAGCACTTTGGTGATAGTGACCACAATTCGGTTACATTCACTTCAGTGATGGAAATGGAAAAGTATATCCTGCAGGGCAAGAGATATAGTTGGGGGAAAGGCAATTATGATGCAATTCAGCAAGAGTTAAGATGCATAGGATGGGAAGGAAACTGCAGGGAATGGGCACAATTGAAATGTGGAGCTTGTTCAAGGAACAGCTACTGTATGTCCTTGATAAGTATGTACCTGTCAGGCAGGGAGGGGAGGGAACCGTGGTTTACTAAAGAAGTTGTGTCTCTTGTCCAGAACAAGAAGAACGCTGAGAATGAGATGTGAAGGCTCAGTTGGGGTTGAGATTTACAAATTAGCCAAGAAATATCTAAAGAGAAAGCTAAGAAGAGCCAGGAGGGGACACAAGAAGGCTTTGGCAGGTGGGAACGAGGCAACCGGAAAGCTTTCGGAGGGATGTCAGGAACAAAAAAATACTGGAGTAACATTAGGACCAGTCAAGGACAGTAACGGGAAGTTGTGCATGGAGTCTGAGGAGGTGGGAGAGGCAGTAAATGAATATTTTTCATCAGTATTCACACTGGAAAAAGACAATCTTGTCAAGGAGAATACTGAGCTACAAACTATTAGACTAGATGGGATTGAGGTTCAGAAGGAGAAACTGTTAGCAATTCTGGAAAGTGTGAAAATAGATATGTCCCCTGGGCAAGATGGGACTTATCCGAGGACTCTCTGAAAAGCCAGGGAGGAGATTGCAGGGCCTTTGGCTTTGATCTTTATTTTGTCATTGTCGACAGGAATAGTGCTAGAAGACTGGAGGATAGTAAATGTTGTTCCCTTGTTCAAGAAGGGGAGTAGAGACAACCCTGTAATTATAGGCCAGTGAGCCTTAATTCAATTGTGGGTAAAGGGTTGGCAAAGGCTAGAAGAGTTAGAATTTATAATCATCTAGAAAGGACCAAGTTGATTAGGGATAGTCAACATGGTTTTGTGAAGGCTAGGTCTTGCCTGACTAACCTAATTGAGAAGGTGACCAAACAGGTGGATGAGGGTAAAGCTGTTGATGTGGTGTATATGAATTTCAGTCACAATTTGATAAGGGTATCCACGGTAGGCCATTGCACAAAATAAGGAGGCATGGGTTTCAGGGTGTTTTTGTGGTTTGGATCAGAAATTCGCTAGCTCTAAGAAGACAGAGGGTGGTGGTTGATGGGAAATGTTTATCCTGGAGTTCAGTTACTAGTGGTATACAGCAAGGATTTGTTTTGGGTCCACTGCTGTTTGTCATTTTTATAAATGACTTGGATGAGTGTGTAGAACGATAGATTCATTAAATTTGCGGATAATACTAAGATTGGTGGAGTTTTGGACAGTGTGGACAGATGCTGCAGGTTACAGAGGGACATAGATAAGCTGCAGAACTGGGCTGAGAGGTGGCAAATGGAGTTTAATACAGAAAAGTATGAGGTGATTCACTTTGAAAGGTGCAACAAGAACACAGAGTACTGGATTAATGGGAAGATTCTTGGTAGTGTGGATGAGCAGAGAGATCTCTGTGTCCATGTACATAGATCCCTGAAATTTGCCACCTAGGCTAATAGGGTCGTTAAGAAGGCATACAGTGCCTTAGCTTTTATTGGGAGAGGGACTGACTTTCAGAGCCATGTGGCCATGTTGCAGCTGTACAAAACTCTCGTGAGGCCGCAGTTGAAGTGTTGCGTACAGTTCTAGTCGCTATATTATGGGAAGGGCATGAAAGCATTGGAAAGGATGCAGACGAGATTTCCCAGGATGTTGCCTGCTGTGGACCTGGTCCTATGAGGAAAGGTTCAGGGACTTGAGGCTGTTTTTGTTAGAAAAATGGTTAAGAGGTGACTTAAAAGAGACATGCAAGATGATCAGAAGATTAGATCGGGAGGACAGTGAGACCCTTCTTCCCCGGATGGAGATGGCTAGCATGAGGGGACATATTTTAAATTGAGCGGTGACAGATATAGGACAGATGTCAGAGGTAGTTTATTTTCTCAGAGATATTAGGGCCATGGAATGCCCTGCCTGCAACAGTAGTAGACACGTGAACTTTAAGGACATTTAAATGGTCATTGGATAAACACATGGATGATAATGGAATAGTGCAGGTTCAATGGGATTCAGATTGGATTCACAGCTCGGCGCAACATCGAGGGCTGAAGGGTCTGTACTGCGCTGACATGTTCTATGATCCAGGCCTGGGCTGACAAATGGCAATTAACATCCGTGCCAAACAAATGTGAAACAATTACTACCTCCAATAATAAATCACATAAATATCGCCTTTTGACATTCAATGGCTTTTCTGTTGCTGAATCCCCTAAGATCAACAAGCTGGGAGTTCCCATTGAGCTGAAAATGAAATGGATTTACAATGTAAGTACTGTGGGTACAAGAGCAGGTCAGGCAGCAGGAACACTGCAGTGAGGGATGTACCTCATGGCTCCAAAAGCTTCTCCACCATCTCTAAGGCACACATCAGGAGTGTGATGGAATACTCCCCACTGGCCTGATGGAAATATCTCCAATATCCCTCAAGAAATGGGATCCCAGCATGACCAAGCAGCCATATAAAAGCACAATGTTGCAGACATTCAAAATCCACAATGAAATCAGAAAGTGCTGGAGAAATTCAGCAAACCCGGCAACACCTGTGAAGAGAAACATGAAGTTAATATTTTGAGTCCAATATTACTCTTCTTCAGAACAGTGCTGACAAGGTGTCATGTCGGACTAGAAACATTCATTCTCTTTCTCTTTTGACAGTTACACCAACCCTGCTGAGTTTCTCCAACATGTTCTCGTTTACGACAAAGTAACCAGTTTGTTTGGCACCACATCTACAAACATTCATTCCATCCACCACCAGTGCTCTGTCGACAGCATCTTCAACATCTATGACCACTCCCTTCCTAAAGAAACAGGTAATAGATGCATGAGAACACCACAACTTGCATGTTCCCTTCAAGCCTCTCACCATCCTGATTTTGATATATATTCCTTCAGTAAAGTCGCTATAGTCCCATTAGACCATAGGGCTGATCTCTCAGAGACATGACTGGTTGTGTGTTTAACCTGAGTGTCACCATGCCTCAGGGGAGCGGGGGGTTGAGAAGGTAGGATTTTCATGGTGATCTCAACTAGCGTGATTTGGAGGAGCTGGTGTTGGTCTGAGGTGGATAAAATTAAAAATCACACAACAATAGGTTATAGTCCAACAGGTTTATAAGGAAGCACTAGATTTCAAAGCACTGATGAAGAAGCAGCACCTCAAAAGTTCGTTCTTCCAAATAAACCTGTTGGACTATAACCTGATGTTCTGTGATTTTTAACTTCAACCAGTGTGGGAATTGAACCTGTGCTGTTAACGTAGAACATTGAACAGGAAAGCACAGTACAGGCCCTTCAGCCCTCACAGTTCTGCTGACCTTTTATCCTCCTCCAAGATCAAAGGAATCTACATGGTCTTCATTGTTCCACCTTTCATGTGTCTATCCAAGAGTCATTTTAATATCCCTCACGTATTTGACTCTACTCCCACTGCTGGCAGTGCATTCCACACACCCACCACTGGCTGTGTAAAGAACCGACCTCTGACATTCCCTCAAATTTCCTTAAAATATATGCCCTCTCGTGATAGCCATTTCCAGCCTTGGAAAAAAGTCTCTGGCTATACACTCTCTCTGTACCTCATCATCATGGACACGTCTATCAAGTCACCTTGCATCTATCTTGGCTCAAATGAGAAAACCCTGAGTTTCCTCAACTTATCTTCATAAGACATGTGCTCCAGTCCAGGCAGCATCTGGGTAAATCTCCTCTGCCCCAGCTCTGAAGCTACCACATCCTTCCTATAATGAGGTGACCAGAACTGAACACAATATTTCAACCGTGGTCTAACTAGGACTCTATAGAGCTGCCGCATAACCTCATGGTTCTGAAACTCAATTGCCATGCTCATGAAAGCCAACATACCCTACACCTTCTTAACAGCCCTATCAACTTGGGTGGCAACTTTGAGGGATCTATGGAACCCCAAGATCCCTCTGTTCCTCCACACTGCCAAGAATCTTGCCTTTAACCCTATATTCTCCATTTAAATTCAAGCTTCCAAAATTAATCATTCCACACTTTTCCAGGTTGAACTACATCTGACACTTATTAGCCCAGTTCTGCATCCTGTCAATGTCCTGTTGCAACCTACAGCAGTCCTCCACACTATTCACCACTCCACCAACATTCACGCAATCAGCAAACTTACTTACCAACTCTTCCACTTCCTCATCATTTATAAAAATCACAAACAGCAGAGGGCCCAGAACCGATCCCCAAGGAACACCATTGGTCACTAAGCTCCAGGCTGAATATTTTACATCTACTCCCACCCTCTGTCTTCTATGTGTCTGTCAATCCTATATCTGGCAGTCAAGTTTCCCTGTATCCCATACCTGCTTACTTTCTGAATGAGCCTACCATGGGGTACCTTATCAAATGCCTTGCCAAAATTTAGTTACACGACATCCACTGCTCTTACTTCAGCAATGTGTTTTGTCACATCCTCAAAGAATTCAATAAAGTTTGTGAGGCATGATCTGCCCCTCACAAAGCTATGCTGACTATCTCTAATCAAGCTTCAGTTTTCCAAGTCATCAAAAATCCTGTCTCTCAGAATCCTCTCCAATAACGTTCTCATCACAGACTTAAGACTGATTGGTTTATAATTCCCAGGATTATCCCTATTCACTTTCTTGAACAAGGGAATAACATTTGCCATGCTTCAATCATTTGGCACTACTCCAGTGAACAGTGAGGACACAAAGATCATCGTCAAGGGTGCAGCAATCTCTTCCCTCGCCTCCTATAGTATCCCAGTGTATATTCCATCTGACCCTGGGGATTTATCCATCCTTATGTTTTTCAAAATTTTCAGCATATCCTCCTCCTTAACATCAGCCTGTTTGAGTAGATCAGCCTGTTTGAGTAGATCAGCCTATTTCACGCTGTCCTCACAAATGTCAAGGTCCCTCACCCTTGTGAATAATGATTGATAAAGGACTTCCCCTACCTCCTCCAACTCAAGGCACAAGTTCCCTCTGCTGTCCTTGATTAGCCCTACCCTCACTCTGGCCATCCGTTCCTCACATAAGTGTAGAACACCTTAGGGTTTTCCTTAATCCTACCTGCTAAAGATATTTCATGCACCCTCCTAGCTCTCCTAAGTCCATTCTTCAGTTCCTTCCCAGCTACCTTGTAACCCTCTTGAGCCCTGTCTGATCCTTGCCCTCCTCAACCTTAAGTAAGCTTCCTTCTTCATCTTGACTAGATGTTCCACATCCCTTGTCACCCAAGGTTCTTTCAACCTACCATCCCTTCTTTGCCTCAGTGGGACAAACCTGTCCAGCACCATCAGCAAGTGCTCCCTAAAAAATCTCCACATTTCTGTCGTGCATTTCCCTGAGAAAATCTGTTCCCAATTTAGATGCCCTAGTTCATGTCTAATAGCATTGTAATTTCCTCCCCCCCTCTACAATTAAATGCTATCTTATACCATATGCTCCCATCCCTCTCCATGAGTATCGTAAAGCTGGGGGCGTTGTGATCACTATCACCTAAACGCTCTCCCACCAAGAGATCTGACACCTGACCTGGTTCGTTGCCAAGCACCAAATCCAAAATAGGATGTTGGTGTCACTCTCCATTGCAAACCAGCCGTCCAGCCCCCACCGTTGCAGGTGGTAAGTTAGCACAGTTTGCTGGACAGCTGGTGTCAGCTGTAGAGAGGCGAAGTGGTACTTTGGTTAAATTCACCATCAGTTGTCTCTCTACCTCTCTCCAAGACAGAATAACCATTTGAACAGGGCAATTCCTTCGGTGTCCCTCTGTCACAATCCTGGAACATCCCTGTCCCCCCATTCCCTCCACACCACTGACCAATTGTTCCCACATCATCAGGACTGTAGTGGCACAAGAAAGCAGCTACCGCCATAATCTCAAGGGCAGTAAATTCTGACCCAGCCATCGGAGTCAAAGTCCCCTTGATTAATTCTGAAACACATCTGAACAAAACATGTTGACAGACAAGCTTTTGGCTGCCAGAAAGTTCAGACAGTTTATTTCAGATTGTGTGTGCGTCTGTCTGTGTGTCTCTGTGTGTGTGTGTCTATGAAATGTTTCTGACCTGTACAGCATTTTTACAACAGCACTGTCAGGAAATGGTTCATCCTTGGGGCAGGTCATTAAATCCCTGCTGCTAAAAGCAGGAATAACTTCATATGTTCCTGAATTATCGTCTGGTATTTGATTTGTTCTTGTATCTAGGATGGTCCTGTCCCCCTTGTGATCCCAGGGTGGTCAATGTTTGTGTTTGAATGGAATAAAACATACTGCCTGTGCCAACAGTACAGCAAATTAGTGACTGTCATTGTAACAAGAGTGTGTTCTGTTATCAGCTTTGAAGGTGTACTTGTCTTTGAAGAATATTGTTATCTCTCATGTAATTGTGGGTTAACACAAGTATCAGAAGAGCACAGTAACTTCTCGCGTGAGCAGTTTCACATTCAAACTGACAATGACTGATTCCTGTTAGTGTAAGGGTATAATATCAAAAGAACTGATCTGAAGGAGGTGGGGATCAAGACCTGGGTCAAGAGCAGGCTCAGGGTGATCTGTCAGAGAAGAGTTCCCATCACCTATCCTGTGGGGATTGGCTCACTGCCATCAATTCAACCCCTCACTTTCCACGTGGAAATGTTGTCTTAATGAATTATCTAATGTCATTGCCTATCATTGTTTTCAATCTGAATGTACACAATATAAATCACACGTCAGTACATTTGTTAAATGACTGGAAGTAATGTAACTTATGACACTAAAGTTGGTGGAGTAGTGGACAGTTTGGAAGAATGTTTCAGGTTGCAGGGGGACTTGGATAAACTGCAGAATTGGGCTGAGAGGTGGCAAATGGAGTTCAATGCAGGCTAAATGTGAGGTGATGCATATTGGGAAGAATAACAGGAAGGCAGAGTACTGGTTCAATGGAAAGATTCTTGGTAGTGTGGATGTGCAGAGGGATCTTGGAATCCATGTACAGAGATCCCTGAAAGTTGCCACCCAGGTTGATAGTGCTGTTAAGAAGGCATACGGTGTGTTAGGTTTCATTGGTAGAGGGATTGAGTTCCAGAGCTGCAACATCATGCTGCAACGATACAAAACGTTAGTGTGGCCACACTTGGAATATTGTATATAGTTCTGGTCGCCATATTTTGGGAAGGATGTGGAAGCATTGGAAAAGGTGCAGAGGAGATTTACCAGGATGTTGCCTGGTCTGGAGGGATGGTCTTATGAAGAAAGGCTGAGAGACTTGAGTCTATTCTCATTGGAAAGAAGAAGGCGAAGAGGGGATTTGATAGAGACATACAAGATGATGAGAGGATTAGATAGGGTAGACAGTGAAAGTCTTTTTTCCTAGGATGATGATGTCAGCTTGTATGAGGGGGCATAACTACAAATTGAGGGGTGATAGATTTAAGACAGGTGTCAGAGGCAGGTTCTTGATTCAGAGAGTGGTAAGGGTGTGGAATGTCCTGCCTGCCAATGGAGTTAACTCAGCCATATTAGGGAGATTTAAACAATCCTTGGATAAGCACATGGATGATGATGGGATAGTGTAGGGGACGAGCTGAGAATAGTTCACAGGTCTGTGCAACATCGAGGGCCGAAGGGCCTGTTCTGCGCTGTATTGTTCGATGTTCTAACTATTTAATTAACCGAATTGATTCCCTGGGGTTTGAGTTTAGAACTAGAATTAAATTCTATTGTCACATGTGTTCACGTATAGGAATACATGAGGACAGTGAAAAGTGCTCAGAGTGACCATTCTCCACCACCATCTGCAACAAGATAGATTCACTGTCATTACCTTGGCCATACACCAGTCAGAATCTGTCAGCTCCGAAGGAAATCATCCACTCTGATGGAGAATGGGGCAACTGCTATTTAGCGAGTGAAACAGCTTTACTATCCCATTCTTGAACCTGTTGCTGTTCCTGGTGATTCATGGTTCAGCCCCAGTGTATTGGAAGATAGCGGGTGGAAGCCCTGCATTAAAAAAGGGAGACAGAAAACAGGAAGCACAGGCCGGTTAGCTTAACATATCACAGGGAAACTGCTGGAATGTATTATTCAACCACATACAGCAGGTCACATTGATCAGTTGAAGTTCATCTGGCAGAGTTGACATTGTTGTGTGCATCCATTGAATTTCTTTGAGGATGTAACATGTGTCACTGATAAAGGGGATTTCCCTGAGCTGAGATTTTATCCCATAAAATGACACAGCAACTGTCATGGCAGGAAGGTGTGGGGTGGTGTTGGGTGGGGCTAATGATTACACGGGAGCACGACAGTTTACTGAAATGGAAAGCAATTGGAAGCAGCGCTTGCAAAAGACACTAGACAGTAGACAATAGGTGCAGGAGTAGGCCATTCGTTCCTTCGAGCCAGCACCACCATTCATTATGATCATGGTTGATCATCCACAGTCAGTATCCTGTTCCTGCCTTATCCCCATGACCCTTGATTCCACTGTCTTTAAGAGCTCTATCCATCTCTTTCTTGAAAGTATGATCAGATTAGATGAGATTACTTACAGTGTGGAAACAGGCCCTTCGGCCCAACAAGTCCACACCGCCCCACCGAAGCGCAACCCACCCATACCCCTACATCTACCCCTTACCTAACACTAGGGGCAATTTAGCATGGCCAATTCACCTGACCTGCACATCTTTGGACTGTGGGAGGAAACCGGAGCACCACGGGGAGAATGTGCAAACTCCACACAGTCAGTCGCCTGAGGCGGGAATTGAACCCGGGTCTCTGGCGCTGTGAGGCAGCAGTGCTAACCACTGTGCCACCGTGGAGACTTGGCTTCTCCTGCCTTCTGGGGCAGAACATTCCATATATCCACTAACTCTCTGGGTGACGAAGTTTCTCCTGAACTCTGTTCTAAATGGCCTACCCCTTATTTTAAAACTGTGTCCTCTAGTTCTGGACACACCCCATCAGCAGAAACTTGCTTCCTGCTTCCAGCCCTTTTATAATCTTATACTTCTCAATCAGATCCCCTCTCATCCTTCTAAGCTCAAGTGTATACAAGCCCAGTTGCTCCAATCTTTCAACATATGACAGCCCCGCCATTCCAAGAATTGACCTCATGAACCTACACTGCACTCCCTCAATAGCTAGAATGTCCTTCCTCAAACTTGGAGACCAAAACTGAACACAATACTCCAGGGTGCTGTCTCACCAGGCCCTGTACAGCTGCAGGACCTCTTTGCTCCTGTACTTCATTCCTCTTGTTATGAAGGCCAGCATGCCATTAGCTTTCTTCACTGCCTGCTGTACTTGCATGCTTGCTTTCATTGACCGATGTACAAGTACACCTAGATCTCGCTGTACATCCCCTTTACTGAACTTGACTCCATTTAGATAATCTGTCTTCCTGTTCTTGCCACCAAAGTGGATAACCACACATTTACCCACATTAAAGTGAATCTGCCAAGCAAATTTGCTAATATTACATTTAATACCCTCATCTATATCATTAATGTATATTGTAAACAGCTGCGGTCCCAGCACCGAACCGTGTGGTACCCCACTGGTCACCTCACCGCCTGCCATTCCAAAAGGGACCCGTTTATCACTACTCTTTACTTCCTGTCAGCCAGGCAATTTTCAGTCCAAGTCAGTATTTTGCCCGCAGTACCATGTGTCCTAATTTTGCTCACTAATCTCCTATGTGGGACTTTATCAAAGGTTTCTGAAAGCCCAGGTACACAACATCCACTGGATCTCCCTTGTCCATCTTCATTGTTACATCCTCAAATATTCCAGAAGATTAGTCAAGCATGATTTCCCCTTGGTAAATCCATGATGACTCTGACCTCTCCTGGGGGTTACTGCTATCCAAATGTGTCATAATTTTATCTTTTATAATTGACTCCAGCATCTTTCCCATCCCTGATGTCAGGCTAGCTGGTCTAAATAATGGATTCTGAAATGGATTAAGGCTAAATAATAATATTTATTATTAATTATATATTATTTTTATTTATATTAGTAATATTTATAATAAATCGATTGTATTAGCATGAATCAATATTAATAGGCAGGATTCCTTTACACATTCTCAGTGACTTGTCATGTTGATTCTTGGCTAATTTAACACATGACTGCATTAATTCATTGTTAATTAAAGAATGGAAAGTTACAGTACTGGCCAGTTAAAGAAGTTTTGCATATGATTGGGGGATAGGGATAGGTATATATATGGCAGGTGAAACTCCCAAAAGCTGGGGAGATGACTGTGATGGCTGTGTATATGTATAAAATAAATGACATGAGAAAACAATGTAAGGCCACTATGGTTGAGGAATATATAAAAAGGTGAAGGCAACATTACTGTAAAATAAAGAACTGAAATTCTACTCGGAATCCCGAGCCTATGTCTGGCATACCAATCCTTTTGGAGGACTGGGATTTTGTTACTGTTTACATGCTGAGCCCTGTGGCTATGTGGTTGGCATTGCTGTCGCGTGGTGCCAGGGTCCTGAGTTTAATGCCAGCCTTCGATGGCTGTCTGTGTGGAATTTGCACATTCTCCCTGTGTCTGTGAGGATTTTCTCCGAGTGCTCCGGTTTCTTCCCACAATCCAAAGATGTGCATGTCAGGTGAAGTGGCCATGCTAATTTGCCCATTGTTTTCGGTGCATTCGTCAGAGGGAAACGGGACTAGGTGGTTTATTCTTCGTAGGATCGGTGTGGACTTGTTGGGCCTGTTTCCACACTGTAGGGAATCTAATCTTCTGATTGTCTCCAGCCTTAATTTAAAGCATCCACTTGTTGAAACATTTCCTTCTTTTGAAAATGAAGCGTTCAGTCTTCATAGTCGATGTCATGGGTATGAGCGACTTGCGCCATCCTAAACCAGGTCCCATCCCAGGGACTGGATTAGTGGTGCTGGAAGAGCACAGCAGTTCAGGCAGCATCCAACGAGCAGCGAAATCAACGTTTCGGGCAAAAGCCCTTCATCAGGAATGAAGGGCTTTTGCCCGAAACGTCGATTTCGCTGCTCGTTGGATGCTGCCTGAACTGCTGTGCTCTTCCAGCACCACTAATCCAGTATTTGGTTTTCAGCATATGCAGTCATTGTTTTTACCCATCCCAGGGACTAGAGTAATGTTAATGAAGCATGGCTCTAACTGCAATACCAAACAGCCAAATTTGCTCAGTATGTCTAAGTGTGATCCGGATGCAAATGCAGTAAAATTCTAGGAGTAGCCTGAATATGAATGGCTTGTGTTACAAGACTGAAAGATGTGCCTGTCTGTCTGATGGAAATGGCAAACAATTTAACAATAAAGAAGAAGCTCAATTACCTTTATTTAACTTTATGCTTTTGCAATGTTTTCTGGCTGGAGTCACTGACATGATCCAGACCAACAGTACAAACCAGTCCAGGAATTTCCAGTCACAAATGAGAAGAGCGGTGGTTTTCTATTGGGATGGCTAGAACCGGACTGAACCATGATGCAAGCTACAGGTAAAACAAATTATATTCAATGTCCTCGCGATCCCAAATGATGGATGCCATCACTGATAGGGTTGATTGGAACCAGGATACCCACTGGGGGTGAAACCTACCCCATGTACCTATGTGATAACTACTGCTGGATAACCTTTTCCCGAGGGGATCCTGAAAATGGGGACAGGCAGACCCCAGCAATTCACCTTTGAGACTGGCAACAAAACATAAAAAAAATCCAGGGGCAAATGCCTGGCCCTTGCTTTAACTGTTGAAATGTGGGTAGTGGAGTAATGTGTCTTTAAAGCTACCTCGGAATTGACGTTGGGAATCAACAGGCGTTCATCCTATTAAAAGTATGCGGAAGTATATGCAGCTGCCAAGTAGGCAGCCATACGCCCCAACCTTCTGATCCCATTGGATCGCCAGCAAAACTCATTTGGACACAGTATAAGGATGGGTATGCCAGACCTGGGTGAGGTGCAAAAATAATGGGGGAATGATACTGTCTGTTCAGTGCCAACTCATAACGTAGAGATTGATGTCTCTATTGCTTATTGACTGTAGTCATCCAGGTTTAGTGTTTGGATTGTTTTCAATATTGTTTTGAAATTTGGAAGTAATTTGTAAATTTACATTTCTGAAGTAATTACAGACACTTTATACTAAAATATACTGCTGACTGAATTCTCAAGTGATTTGATTTCATATATAGCCGCTAAGCCTAAATATCATTGCTGCGTGTATGGAGCTTGTAAGAATACACACTAGCTGATATGATTTATTTTTGGATTAGGCTGTTAGATCTAAGAAGGAGTGTCTGGCTGAGCTATTATCTTCATGTAGATAAGTATACTGAACAGTGATGACTTATTAGTGGGCGGCACAGTGGCACAGTGGTTAGCACTGTTGCCTCACAGCGCCAGAGACCCGGGTTCAATCCCCCCCTCAGGCGACTGACTGTGTGGAGTTTGCACATTCTCCCTGTGTCTGCGTGGGTTTCCTCCAGGTGCTCCGGTTTCCTCCCACAATCCAAAAAATGTGCAGGTTAGGTGAATTGGCCATGCTAAATTGCCCGTAGTGTTAGGTGACAGGGTAAATGTAGGGGAATGGGTCTTGGGTGGGTTACGCTTCGGCGGGTCGGTGTGGACTTGTTGGGCCGAAGGGCATGTTTCCACTATGTAAGTAATATAATTTTAAGATTGTACCAATATCTAAATTCTAGGGTTAGCTCAATATTAGAAAAAAAATCAGTGTGGTTTGAAAACTTTGTGTCATGTTATCATAATTTGGGGACAGCATTGCCCTCCAGCCAATATTTATTACCAACGTTTCTGCTCAAAATCATCATCAGATTTCTACATTTAATTCTAATTGCTGTTAACCAAAGCTGTAGATCGGGCCATTTAATTGGGCATAATGTTCATGTTTTTTTTCAAAAAAGAGAATACGATATATTGCAGAACTAATCTAAATTTTAGATAATTGATTTTTTTTTAGGAGCAAAACTTCAAAGAGTATTATATCCCAGCAAAGCTGGATTTATAAAAATAGATTTGCTTAATTCACCCATATGGTTATATGGCTTTTCCATATAAAATAAGAAAATAATGGGAAGGAAGGGAATCTCTTGTGCATAATTTAAAATGAACGAGCTTTTTGCCAATATGGGCAATATATTTACTCCAGTGGGCTATTTGAGTTTGATTAATTTGAGAATTATTTATTTCAAAACTGTTCTTAGGGCTTCTAGCCTGCTGAAGAGCAAACATTATGGCCTCAAATAAGGTACCCGGCAATACTCAGACCAGAATATGGGTGACCTCCATCAGATTAGTTTGTGCTACTTCTTTGCTGATGCCTATTTTAATTGAATATATGTATACTGTATATACTTATATACAAGGAAGAAATGGTTTATACTTTATTACAATGGACACTTTGCGGTCCCAACCTTGCAAGGGGGGAGATGATAAAGATTTAACTTGACCTGTTGTGTGGACTTGCATTGCCAGCATTGGTGCACAAGAAGGGTCAGTTTACCTGCGTGATCCTGAGCGAATAGAGACTGTGTACCAACTACGCCAGAAAGATGTCCTTGTGCGCCGAAAGACTGAATGTTGCCAAGATGACTTTTGCAGTGGTCAGCTGCATAAAAAATTAACAGTTCATTTACAGAACAAGTCTAAATGGTCTTTACCATGTAAAGGTGTTGTGTGCCAGTTTGATTACACTTGTGCTCTGAGCATCCCTGATGAGCCTAATCCCCTTTCAGATAGATCACGTAGTAAAAGAGACAAAGGGGGGTGTTTCTAGAAACCCATAATAAAATTTTTGGAGAGGATGAAGTAATTTGTTACACCCTTACTTCAGTAAGAGACTCCCTGACCCCTTTTTATCCTTCCAAATTCTAACATGGGGGTATGGAATAGTACTTAGTATTTACAGGACGTAGTATCATTTTAGTTATTACCTATCCCCACCTGCTACTTCTTTATGGACTTCCTCCAATAAATCCGCAATATCCTATCCAAGTTACTACAAAGGTAAGGAATGGAGGTGTGCTTATGTAAAAGTGCCCACTTTTTTTTTCGATAAGTAAACGTATTAGTCGCCACTGCTTTTCTGAAGGACCATGCATCTCATGTGTATGCCTTAAAGAAAAATGTATCCCTATTATCACTGGAATTCAAACTCTATGTGGAGAGGGTAACAATACCCACCTTCATGACGATGCCCCTAACAGCACTAATATTTTCCCAGTTATTGGAAGGAAAGAACCATTTTGGGATGTTGACCATGTTTCCTATCAAGAAACTCACCTCATTAATACTGGATGATTTTCAAACTCAGCACCCAGGGCCAAATTATGTAATCCTGGATTATCCACATACCCCAGGAAGTCACAAAGATAGGCCTGCATCTTACTGGGAAGGACCCTATATTGCCTATGATAAACCTGAATTTTTTTTCATGTTATATTAAGGCAGCAAACTGCCTTGTCCTGAATAGAGCAAGTCGTCCACATACCGGAGCTGTAGGAACATTATTTCCAACTCCTGTTCCCTGTCCAATGAAATCATAATTCCCCTTTTAAATATACAGTTTCTCCTGACTTCTGTGCAGAATGGAAGAATCCAAAGACCATATCAAGAAGTAAAACACACTCATTGGCATATGCAGCTCTTAGTGTTCTTTCATTATGAAATTCCTTAAGTATTATTAGTCATCAAAACCATAATTATCTCATTTGTGGAGTCACAATTTTGAGAAATGAGACAACTGCTGCCTTAATAGAAATTGCTTTCAGAATTCCGCTAATTTGCCCAACAAAACCGACTGCATAGTTGCGAAAGCATGTGGATTTTGCACTATAGTTAAAGGAAAATGCATTATGAGGGTCACTGACATTTTTGAAAACGTTACTAGACATATTGATAATATTCACACTTTTGTCAACCAAATGAATGAAGGTGCGGGATGGGAAGATTGGGGTTTTGGCTCATGGTAAAACTGATTAATTAATATGTCTTTGTATGGTGCTATTGTTTTAATTGGTCTTTTTGTTGGTATTGCGATACTTAAGCATATTATTGATAAATATTAACTTAGTCATAGAGATGTACAGCATGGAAACAGGCCCTTCGGTCCAACCTGTCTATGCCGACCAGACATCCCAATCTAATCTAGTCCCACCTGCCAGCACGCGGCCCAAATCCCCCCAAACCCTTCCTATAACCATTCAAATGCCTCTTAAATGTTGCAATTGTACCAGCCTCCACCACTTCCTCTGGCAGCTCATTCCATACCCATACCACCCTCTGCATGAAAAAGTTGCCCCTTAGGTCTCTTTTATATCTTTTCCCTCTCACCCTAAAACTATGCCTTCTAGTTCTGAACTCCCAGATCCCAGGGAAAAGACTTTGCCTATTTACCCTATCCATGCCCCTCATAATTTTGTAAACCTCTATAAGGTCACCCCTCAGCCTCCGACGCTCCAGGGAAAACAGCCCCAGCCTGTTCAGCCTCTCCCTGTAGCTCAAATCCTCCAACCCTGGCAACATCCTTGTAAATCATTTCTGAACCCTTTCAAGTTTCACAACGTACTTCCGATAGGAAGGAGACCAGAATTGCACACAATATTCGAACAGTGGCCTAACCAATGTCCTGTACAGCCGCAACATGACCTCCCAACCCCTGTACTCAATACTCTGACCAATAAAGGAAAGCATACCAAATACCTGCTTCACTATTCTATCTACCTGCGATTGCTTCTTCTTTACTTAAATCATGCTGAGGAAACATCATTGGCTGCCCTTGATTCCCCTTCGGCAGAAGAGGAAATATGGCAGTCTTTTGCTGCCACTGAATTCGATTAGTTTGATCTGTGCCTTTATGGTATGGTCATAGAATGACCAAAGGGGGGAATGAGGATCTAAAATTCGAATTTAGGCAACAAAAATATGTAGATTTTTATTATAACAAAATGGTTTCTCGATTTAAAAGAATATATTAAATGGCATGTGAACCATACTGCTAAACATACTGCTGACTTGCAGAATTAAGTTGCAGTTCAAAGATAAGAGGACAATAGAGTTTTCAAAAGATGAATACTGAAACATTAATTGACCATTTGAACTAACCTTGAACTGATACATGGTGTGACAATTTACGTAAATAAGATATTCCTTCTTCAAGATAATACCATTGGATTAACCTGTCTTCAATCGTATCACCATATTACCGTTGATTGGACTTTTTTTTGTAATTAAGAACCCTTTCCCAGGAAATATCATTGGATTATCTTGCTGTAAATCATGTCACCTTATTATATGTGATTGGTATTTCTTGTACTATGACTAAAAAAGAATAAATAATGTGTAACTTCAAATGTAATTGCACAACTTCACCACAGAAGACAGAAGCTTCAATCTCTGTGTTGCTGGATAGAACTGCATTAAGGTACCTTAATTCAATAAATTAGTGACCCTTGCTTTTTGAATAGACCGCATTTCTTGATTGTTTCGACCGATCTCGAACCAAGAGGCCCCTCTTGAGGGGTCGTAGATCTTCATGCTCACAATGAATAATGCCTGGACACACACACAAGGGGTATAAGTTGGATCAAACTCCCATGGTTATCACTTTATTCCTATTCATTTACGGGATGTGGGCATCATTAGCTAGTCAGCATTTATTGCCTATCCTTAGTTGCCCCTTGAGAAGGATAGAGAGTGACAATAAGAGTGGGGTCAGTGATGTAGCCATTGGTGGAAGCATATCTTGCTCACTAAGCCCCCTTCCCTCAGGAAATGCAGTTTAATTCTGCTCAATTGGTCCTGGGAAATGGGGGATGGGGAATAATTGTTGACCTCGGCAACAATGGACACACATCGGTGTGTGAGGAGAATTACATTTCAATCAGTAAGTGCAATGTTCTTGTTTAAAGTGGACTGCTCTTAAAAAAAACAAAGCTCATCAATGCTGTAATCTCGATCTCCCTCAGGAGTTTCCACACTGTATAAGGAAAGGTCTCAGGAAAGCATCAACTCAGTTTCAAACAAGAAGCTTGTCAGCTGACTGAAGGACAGATTACCTCACCGGGAAAAATGCATCTTCCAAATAATCAGGTGCAAAAGGTGTTCTACACCATCCTTGCTTTTACTGGCATCCCTGGTATGGCATTATGACAATTGAACTTGTTTTAATCTGCTGCTGATCTGTTCTCTGGATTTACCTTTCGAACAATATCTCCAGGTCACTGACTGGTAAGCCTTACCCAAAAAACGGAACAGTGCTAATAATTCACTGAGCTGAATTTTCAGTACAATTCCTCTCTGACAGAGACTCCCAACTTCACTGGAGCTGCAGCATTTTCTGATCTCTGTGTTCTGCCATCTGTTCCGGTTTCATACAGTTTGAAGGTAGGAGGAGAGATCGTGAAAGTTAGTTCTGAAGGAGAAGACATGAACTGTTAATTCTACTTTCTCTCCCACATATTCTGTCAGTACTGCTGAGAAATTTCTGTTTTTGTTTTATAAATGAGGCCTGTTTTCGCTAAAATTTATAAAGTTAGGGGCAGATCTGAGCAAAGTCCCAAAGACATTAACAGGGAAAGACAAACTATTCACATTGGTTGGCGATTCTAGATTGAGGATTCTCGATCCGGTGAACAGGTAAGCTACTGAGTGTTCTTGTTTTGGAGACTAAGTGTAGAGTTATGGCAGCGCAGGCAGTGGAATGTTCCCCCTGTAGGATGTTTGAGGTAGGAAGTGCAGCCAGCTCCAGCTCCTAACAGACCGCATTAGGGAACTGGAGTTGGATGAACTGAGGATTATTCGAGAGGCTGAGAGGGTGATAGATAGAAGCTACAGGGACATAGTTACACCAGAGAACAGAGGTAGCTGGGTAACAGTTAGAGGTGGGAAGGGGAGGAAGCAGGCAGTGCAGGGTTCCCCTGTGGTCGTTCCCCTCAACAATAAGTATACCGCTTTGGATACTGTTGAGGGGGAAGGCTTAGCAGGGGTAAACTGTAGTGACCGGGTCTCTGGCATGAGGTCCGGCTCTGAGGCTCAGAAGGGAAAGGGGGAGTGGTGGAGAGCGCTAGTTATAGGAGACTCTATAGTTAGAGGGACAGACAGGCGGTTCTGTGGACATGGGCAAGACTCTCGGATGGTTTGTTGCCTCCCAGGTGCCAGGGTCCGAGACGTCTCGGACCATGTCTTCAGAATCCTTAAGGGGGAGGGTGTGCAGCCAGAAGTCGTGGTGCACATTGGTAGGGGGATGGGATCCGGACTTGTAGTCCAGCAAGTAGGTTAGCTGTTTTTCAGGATGTCCAAGAATGTATGGAGGCTGTGGAGAAGGTAGCACTGACAGGGAATACTTGCCACAGAGATGGGCTCAAGTGTGTATACTTCAACGCAAGGAGTATCAGAAATAAGATGGGTGAACATAAGGCGTGGATCAGTACTTGGGACTACGATGTTGTGGCCATCACGGAAACGTGGATACAAGAGGGACAGGAATGGTTGTTGGAGGTTCCTGGTTACAAATGTTTCTGTAAGATTAGGGAGGGTGGTAAAAAAGGAGGGGGGGGTGGTGTTGCTAATTAGAAATGGATTAACGGCTGCAGAAAGGCAGTTCAAGGGGGATCTGCCTTTGGAGGTAGTATGGGCTGAAGTCAGGAAAGGAGCAGTCACCTTGTTGGGTGTTTACTATAGGCCCCCCAAGAGCAGCAGAGGTGTGAAGAAACAGATTAGGAAACAGATTTTGGAAAGGTGCAGAAGCACAGGGTAGTAGTCATGGGCGATTTCAACTTCCCAAATATTGATTGGAAGATCTTTAGGTCAAGTAGATTGGGGCGGTGTTTGTGCAGTGTGTCCAGGAAGCTTTTCTAACTCAGTATGTAGATTGTCTGACCAGAGGGGAGGCCATATTGGATTTGGTACTCGGTAATGAACTGGGACAAGTGATGGGCTTGTTAGTGGGTGAGCATTTTGGTGATGGTGACCACAATTCTGTGACTTTCACCTTGGTTATGGAGAGAGATAGGTGCGTGCAACAGGGCATGTTTTACAACTGGGGGAAGGGTAAATACGATGCTGCAAGACAGGGTCTGAGGAGCATAAATTGGGAGCACAGGCTGTCAGGGAAGGATGTCGTTGAAATGTGGAACTTTTTCAAGGAACAAATACGACGTGTCCTTGATGTGTATGTACCTGTCAGGTAGGAAAGAGATGGTCATGTGAGGGAACCTTGGTTGACGAGGGAGGTTGAATGTCTTGTAAAGAGGAAGAAGGAGGCTTACATAAGTTTGAGGAAACAAGGTTCAGACAGAGCATTGGAGGGATACAGGATAGCCAGAAGGGAGCTGAAGAAAGGGATTAGGAGAGCTAAGAGAGGGCATGAAAAACCTTTGGCGGGTAGGATCAAGGATAACGCCAAGGCCTTTTATGCGTATGTGAGAAACATGAGAATTACGAGAACGAGGGTAGGTCCGATCAAGGACAGTAGTGGGAGACTGTGTATTGAGTCGGAAGAGATAGGAGAGGTCTTGAATGAGTACTTTTCTTCAGTATTTACAAATGAGAGGGACCGTATTGTTGAAGAGGAGAGTGTGAAACCGAGTGGTAAGCTAGAGGAGATACTTGATAGGAAGGAAGATGTGTTGGGCATTTAGAAAAACTTGGGGATAGACAAGTCCCCCAGGCCTGACAGGATATATCCTAGGATTATGTGGGAAGCAAGAAAGGAAATTGCAGAACCATTGGCAATGATCTTTTCGTCTTCACTGTCAACGGAGAGTGGCGAATGTTGTGCCCCTGTTCAAAAAAGGGAATAGGGATAACCCCGGGAATTACAGGCCAGTTGGTCTTACTTTGGTGGTAAGCAAAGTAATGGAAAGGGTACTGAGGGATAGGATTTATGAGTATCTGGAAAGACACTGCTTGATTAGGAACAGCCAGCATGGATTTGTGAGGGGTAGGTCTTGCCTTACAAGTCTTATTGAATTCTTTGAGGAGGTGACCAAGCATGTGAATGAGGGTAGAGCAGTGGATGAAGTGTACATGGATTTTAGTAAGGCATTTGATAAGTTTCCCCATAGTAGGCCTATGCAGAAAGTCAGGAGGCATGCGATAGTGGGACGTTTGGCCAGTTGGATAGAGAACTGGCTAACCGGTCGAAGTCAGAGAGTGGTGGTAGATGGTAAATATTCAGCCTGGAGTCCAGTTACAAGTGGAGTTCCGCAGGGATCAGTTCTGGGTCCTCTGCTGTTTGTAATTTTTATTAATGACTTGGAAGAGGGAGTCAAAGGGTGGGTCAGTAAATTTGCAGACGATACATAGATTAGTGGAGTTGTGGATAGTGAGGAGGGCTGTTGTCGGCTGCAAAGGGACTTAGATATGATGCAGAGCTGGGCTGAGGAGTGGCAGATGGAGTTCAACCATGTCAAGTGTGAGGTTGTCCATTTTGGAAGGACAAATAAGAATGCGGAATACAGGGTTAACGGTATGGGACTGGGATAGCAAGGCAATTATAGAGATGTGGCTTAGGATGGACAGGACTGACAGCTTAATGTTCCAGGGTATAGATGCTACCAGAAGGATAAAAAGGTGGGCAAGAGAGGAAGGAGAAGGGCATTTCTGATTAGTGATAACATTACAGCTGTACTTAGGGCGGATCTTCCTACAAATGCACACAGGAAAGTTATTCGGGTCGAACTGAGGAATAAGAAAGGGATGATCACTTTATTGGAATTGTACTACAATTGCCCTTCAATAGTCAGTGAAAAATTGAGAACCAAATTTGTAAGGAGATCTCAGTTATCTGTAAGAATAATAGGGTGGTTATGGTAGGTGATTTTAACTTTCCAAACATAGACTGGGATTGACATAGTATTAAGGGCTTGGATGGAGAGGGATTTGTTAAGGGTGTACAAGAACATTTTCTGATTCAGTATGTGGATCTACCTACGAGGGAAGCTGCAAATCTTGACCTACCATTAATGATATAGATGAAGGTATTAAAAGTAATATTAGCAAATTTGCTGATGACACAAAGCTGGGTGACAGGGTGAAATGTGAGGAGGATATTAGGAGAATACAGGGTGACCTGGGCAGGCTAGGTGAGTGGACGGATGCATGGCAGAGGCAGTTTAATGTGGATAAATGTGTGGTTATCCACTTTGGTGGCAAGAACAAGAAGGCAGCTTACTACCTAAATGGAGTCAAGTTCGGTAAAGGGGCAATACAACGAGATCTAGGTGTTCATTCAATGAAAGCAATGAAAGCAAGCATGTAGGTACAGCAGGCAGTGAAGAAAGCTAATAGCTTGCTGGCCTTCATAATGAGTATAGAAGCAAAGAGGGCCCTGGTGAGACCGCACCTGGAAGATTGTGCGCAGTTTTGGTCTCCAAATTTGAGGAAAGACATTCAGGCTATTGAGGGAGTGCAGCATAGGTTCACGAGGTCAATTCCTGGAATGGCGGGACTATCTTATGCTGAAAGATTGGAGCGACTGGGCTTGTATACGCTTGAGTGTAGAAGGCTGAGAGGGGATCTGATTGAGACACATAAGATTATTAAAGGATTGGACACTCTGGAGGCAGGAAGCATGTTTCTGCTGATGGGTGAGTGCCAAACCAGAGGGCACAGTTTAGATATAAGGGGTAGGCCATTTAGAACAGAGTTGAGGAGAAACGTCTTCACCCAGAGAGTGGTGGGTGTGTGGAATGCTCTGCCCAAGAAGGCTGTGGAGGCCAAGTCTCTGGATACTTTCAAGAAAGAGTTGGATAGAGCTCTTAAGGATAGTGGAATCAAGGGTCATGGGGATAAGGCAGAAACAGGATACTGATTGAGGATGATCAGCCATGATCATAATGAACGGTGGTGCTGGCTCGAAGGGCAGAATGGCCTACTCCTGCATCTATTGTCTTGGAAAAAAAGGCAGAGCAGGTGACTGAGGTGGGAGTAGGGGAGCATCTCGGGGCCTGCAACCATAATTCAATTAGTTTGAAAAAAGTGATGGAAAAGGACATACCGGATCTATAAGTTAAACTTTTATATTGGAGGAAGGCCAGTTTTGATGGTATTAGGCAAGAACTTTCAAAAGTGAACAATCACACGACACCAGGTTATAGTCCAGCAGGTTTCATTGGAAACACTAGCTTTCGGAGGACAGGTCTTTTATCAGGTGGGTGATTAAAGAGCAGCGCTCCGAAAGCTAGTGATTCCAATTCGAGCTGTTGGACTGTAACCTGGTGTTGTATGATTTTCAACTTTGTACACCCCAATCCAACACCGGCATCTCCAAATCATTTCAAAAGTTAGATTGATAGGTTTTATTACTGGTTTAGCAGAGCTTTGTTACACTTTCTTAGTATGTTGATTGATTGGGTTTATTTCTGGTATAATGGAGCGAAATTACAGTGTTAGAGTGCAGACTGATAGGGTTCATTACTGGTGTAACACAGCTTTTATCACTGTGTTAACATGTAGAGTGATGGAGTTTATTACTGACGTAACAGAGCTTTTTGACTATGATCTGTAGTCCTCTCTTTCACTCATAATACTCTCTGAGCCTTCCTAATTACTTGCTGTAGCTATCAGTTAACCTTCTGCAATTTGGCAAATAAAACACTCAGATTTCTCTGCATCGCAGAACTTTACAACTTCACCATTTAGTTAATGTTTCTTTATTATTTAGGTGTGCCAATGGGCTGAGGAGTGGGAGGTGGAGTTTAATTTGGATAAATGTGAGCTATTGCATTTTGCAAAGGCAAACCAGAGCAGGACTTAACGTTAAAGGTTAGGCCTTTGTGAGACCTAGTGGTGCGGGTGTACAGTTCCTTGAAACTGGAGTCGCAGGTAGACAGACTGGTGAAGAAGGTTTTGGCCTGCTGACCTTCATTGATGAGAATATTGAGATTCGGAGTTGGGATGTAAATTTGCAGCTGTATAGGATATTTTTGAGGCCACTTTTCAATTCCTGCTTGCAATTCTGGTCCCCCTTCTGTAGGAAAGATATTGTTCAAGTTGAGACGTTGCAGAAAATATTTACAAGGATGTTGCCTGGAATGGAGGGTTTGAGTTATCAGGAGAAGCCGAATAGGCTGGGGCTATTTTCCCTGGAGCATCAGATGCGAAGGAGTGACCGTATAGAGGTGTATAAAATCATGAGGGACATGCATAGGTTGAAGAGCCAAGATTTGTTTTCCTGGAGTTGGTGAGTCCAAAATTAGAGTGTAAAAGTTTAAGGTGAGAAGGGAAAGATTCAAAAAAGACCTGAGGGGTAACTTTTTCACAAAGAGAATGGTGTACATCGAGGAAGGCACATAAGACCAAGATTTTATGGGTTCTGTCAATGCCGGAAAAACCCTGTGTAAACCACCTTGGCGCATCATAGAATATGAACTGTATTTTATGATCATCGAGGATTTATTGTCCTTTAATCCCAGCGGTTTCCCCAGCATAGTCATAGAGATGTACAGCACAGAAACATACCCTTAGGTCCAACTTGTCCATGCCGACCAGGTATCCTAACTAAATCTACATATCCCTCTAAACCTTTCCTATTCACATACCCATCCAGAAGCCTTTTCAATGCTGTAATTGTACCAGTCTCCACCACTTCCTCTGGCAGCTCATTCCATGTACACAGCACCCTCTGTGCGAAAAAGTTGCCCTTTAAGTCCATTTTATATCTTTCCCCTCTAACTATAGACCAATGCCCTCTAGTTCTGGACTCCCTCACTCCAGGGAAAAGACATTGTCTATTTATCCAGTCCATGCCCCTCATGATTTCATAAACCTCTATCAGGTCACCCCTCAGCCTCCAACACTCCCGGGAAGGCAACCTCAGCCTATTCAGCCTCTCCCTGTAGCTCAAATCCTCCAACCATGGCAACATCCTTGTAAATCTTTGTTGAACCATTTCAACTTTCACAACATCTTTCTGATAAGGGGGAGACCAAAATTGCACACAATATTCCAAAAGTGGTCTAACTAATGTCCTGTACAGGCACAACTCCCAACTCCTGCACTAAATGCTCTGACCTTTCCTATCTACTTGCAACTCAACTTCAAAGGAACTATCAACCTGTACTCCAAGGTCTCTTTATTCAGCAACATGCCCCAGGACCTAATCTATGACTCTATGCGTCACTTTGTCCTTAACTGAGGTTTCTCCTCTTCCACTCTGGTTAACAGGGCCCTCACTGATATACTAAATGAATTAATAAAAGAGGTGATAAGGATTCAGCTGAGAACTTTTAAAAAAGGTGGCAGCTGCACTGCTAGTAGTTTACTGTAGACTACCAAATCCTAGAGGAAAATAGAAGAGTAGTATGTCAGACATTTCTGAATATTCAACAATAGAACTTTGAGTAGTTGGTGATTTCATCTCTGAAATACAAATTGGAATATGAACAGAGTGAAAGGCACTGAGAGCAAAACATTCATTGAATCATATTTAACTAACCTCTTTAGCACAGAAGAGCCCAGTGAGAGGAAGAGCAATTCAGGAATTGATCTTCTGAAATGAAGCTGGTCTTCTGGATGAACTGAGAGAGAGGGACTCTTTATGAGCTGCTGACATTAATATATTTAGCATAAATATGGAACAAGGCAAAGACAACAAGATTAAAATGTTGATGTCTGGGGGAACAAATCTTATGAATCTGAGAGATTATCTGATGAAATTCAACTGGATGCAGATATTTGAAGATAAAATAATGATAAACCAGTGGGAGGATTTCAAAAGTGAGATTCTAGAGACACAGTGTAAACATGACCCAACAACAGAAATCATTATGCTTCCAGATCTAGTGCCCCATTGGTGTCCCCAAGCAGACAAGGTGATAGGAAACAGGAAAAGAAAGATACTGATCCTGACAAAACAATTCAAAAACTATGGGAAGTTTAGCCGAGAATCTAAATGGGTGAACTGAAAACTAAAAAAAAACACTTGGAATGCTCAAAGAAGGACAGGGCAATGTTAGTGGGTAAGATCAAAAAGAAAAAGTGGTTTAAAATGAAATTAAGAGCAAAAAGATAACTATGAAAATTATAGGCTGTCAAGTGCAAGGTGATTAATGTTGCCACTGCACATTCACACACTAATGCACACACACAAACGATAATCCAATGCATCACTTAGTATTATATTACTTTAATCACAATGAATCATGTTACTATGTTTGTGATGTATTCCATGTTAATGAATATAAACCTGTTGTGGTGAAGATCTGTGGGAAAGATTTGTCTGAGGCATCATCTCATGAATTGGTTTTGAAGTCGAAATGTTTCCCTGACCACGGAAGTGCATCAAAGATAATCAAGACATAAACACTGTATTGGAGAACTGTGTCCCATTGTTACAATGACTATGAAGATACGGCATTTGGAAATAACACCCCAGACAGCTGCACATATTTCTTCAACTGTAATCTTGACGAGAGGAGCAGAGAGATGACATCTGGGGATGGGCTTGAAACAGGACAGTGATGTCATTGAAACCAATGAAATGAGCCAATACCAGGACATCCCGAGCATGACAGTCACAACAGGAGAAAGGGGAATGAAATAACTTGGAATTTGACTTGCTGTTGAAGCTGGGTAAACCACTACTGCTGGAGAAATTCAGCAGGTCTGGCAACACCTATCGAGAGAAAATAGTTAACATTTCAAATCAGTGACCCTTCATCAGAAGTAGTAAGATCGGGTGCTCCAAAATCGAGCTCAAATGAACTGCTCATAGGAAGGATGAAAGGGGAGGCAACAAAGGAGGAGGGAGTGACTATTTTGATTAGGGAAACATCACGGCAGTACGTAGAGAAGGTATTCCTGATGGATCGTCCAGTGAAGCTATCTGACTTGTGAAAAAAGGGTGTTATTACTTTGATGGGATTGTATTATAGATTTCCCAGTTGTCAGAGGGATATTGAGGAGCAAATATGTCGGGAAGTCACTGATAGCTGTAAGAATAATAAGGGGATCTTAACTTTCCAAACACAGATTGGTAATGGCAGGGAGGAATTTGTTAAGTGTATTCAATAAATCTTTCTCAATCAATATGTAGATGGCCCTCTGAGAGAAGGGTCAAAACCCAACCTTCTCTTGGGAAATAAGGCAGGGCAAGTCACTGAGGTATTAGTGGGGAAACACTTTCCACAATTCTATCAGTTTTAAAATAGCTATGGAAAAGGATCGGCCTGATCCAAAGGTTAAAAACTTTGGAGCTGACAGTGGGATTAATTCAGTTTCTGGATATTACAGCCTGTAAGGGTGATTTATAGAGTTTGTTTCCCAACCTTTGATATTGTACCTCGGAGTAAGGTCACTCAGCACTCAGATCTGTTATTCTTTATATGTCTGATAGATTATGATCACATATTTAATGTTTATCTCCATATTTTTGTTTGCAATTATATCTTTAATATCTTTAACTCTTTACAAATATTTTTCTATGTGGTATATCAATTATAAATAACCTGAACTCGATGGGAATATCTGTTTGAATTAAATAACTTGTGTGCCTTCTGGACATGGAGGAAACTTACATGATGTAAACAGAAAGTGCTGTAAATACTCAGCAGATCAGACAGCATCTGTGGAGAGAGAAACATAATGAATGTTTCTGGTCAATGACCTCTCATCAGAGAAAATTATTGATTAATTCCAATAGTTGTTGTTCTTATTTAATGTTCACAGCATCTGGAGTATATAGTTTTCAGTTTATAAATCTGCATAAACATACTCTTCAATTGGTTGTTGTAGGTTACTATTGAGAGATTAACACAGTTCTTATTGACCTTATAGATGCTGTGATTTGGAGGCTGGGATTTGTTTCCAGACCAGTTTGGAGAGAAATATAAATCATTTCTTTCTCTCTCACTCTGTTTGAGTGTTAGAAGAAAAATATATCACCAGAACATGGGATCAGCATGAGACTGAACATTGTCTCTGTCTGAGCCTTTGGGAGTGATGACCCTTCTGTGTCTCTGTATCTCTGTCAGTGATAATGTGAGTGTGTGAGAGAGGGAACTACCCGCATTGTTACTTGTGTCTCAGCTGGAAGGTGGGAAGAAGAGCAGAAGGGAAAGGCTGTAATGGGCTGGAGGGCAGGAGAGGCTGAAATGACAGAGTAACAATATTGACCAAAATGGTGCAAGGAACAGGGTGGAGGGTGCAGTGGGAAAAGAGAAAAAGCAGAAAATGGGGATGTAAATTACAGGATCCTTACCAACTGTCATCTGAAAGGAATCAAAACAAAAGAAAACTATGACAGTGATAACAAAGGGAGGTACTCTGTCATGTCCCCTTCACTGTTTACAGGATGCATGATTACTGTCAGATTCTGAATAAATTCTGTCGGTTTCTCATTGTTAACTCAAATATGGCCATTTACTCTCAGTTTTCAGGAAACGGACCTGGAGTCAAGTGACCAATTCATTGATTTTACAGAAAGTCTGTTCCAACCCAGTTTCAGTGGGAGAACACAGGGAAATGTCCTTTGGCTGTTGGTGCAATGGGCCCATCTTCTCAGGGCAATGTTACATCCCGAGAATTCTGTATTAACCAAAAACCCACTCTGTCTGTCACTGATGAGCATGACACTTTGTTGACATGACAAATCTCCGACATGAGCACTGGACGATATTGATATAGCTGGTTGTGAACAAAGAACAAAGAAGATTTACAGCCCAGGAACAGGCCCTTCAGCCCTCCAAGCCTGAGTTGATCCAAATCAACTGTCTAAACCTGTCGCCCAATTCCTAAGTATCCCTCTGCTTCCCATCTACTCATGCATCTGTCCAGATGCATCCCAAATTAATATGCCGTATCTGCCTCTACTACCTCTGCTGGCAACATGTTCCAGGCAGCTATCACCCTCTGTGTAAAGTACTTGCTGTGTGTATCCCCCTTAAACTTTTCACCTCTCATCTTGAAAGCATAACCTCTCGTTAATGAATCCTTCACCCTGGGAAAAAGCTTATCTCTATCCACCCTGTCTATACTCTTCATGATTTTGTAAACCTCAATCAGATTCCCCCCTCCATCTCCTTTTTTCAAATGAAAACAAACCCAACCTATTCAACCTCTCTTCATAGCTCGCACCTTCTGTACCAGACAACATCCTCGTAAACCTTCTCTGCACCCTCTCCAAAGTGTCCACATCCTTTTGGTCATGTGGTGACCAGAACTATATGCAGTATTCCAAATATGGCCAAACGTAAGTCCTGTGCAACTGTAACATGATCTGCCAGCTCTTATAGTCAATACCCCATCTGATGAAGGCCTTCTTGACCACTCTATCCACTTGTGTAGCAACCTTCAGGGTACAATGGACCTGAAGTCCCAGATCTCTCTGCTCGTTAACTTTCCCCAAGGCTCTTCAATTCATTGTATAATTCGCTCTAGAATCAGACTTCCCAAAATGCATCACCTCACATTTACCTGGATTGAACTCTATCTGCCACTTCTCCACCCAACTCTCCAGACTATCTATACTCTCATGTATTCTCTGACAATCCCCTATGCTTTCTGCTACTCCACCAATCTTCGTGTCATCTGCAAACTTGCTGATCATACCAACAGTGACCTCTTCTAGATCATTTATGTATATCACAAACAACACTGATCCCTGTGGAACACCACTGGTCACCTTTCTCCATTTCAAGAAACTCCCTTCAACTACTACTCTCTGTCTCCTGTTGCTCAACCAGTTCTTTATCCACCTTGCAAGAACATCCCACACATCATATGACTTCATTCTCTGTATTGATTTGCCATGAGGAACGTTATCAAATACCTTACTAAAGTTCATGTGTATGACATCTACAGCCCTTCCTTCGTCTATCAACTTAGTCACTTCCTCAAAGAACTCTATTAAGTCGGTAAGGCACGATCTCCCCCACACAAAACCATGATGTCTATCACTGATAAGCGCATTCTTTTCTAAATATAAATAGATTCTATCCCTCAGTACATTCTCCTACAAATTTCCCAACACTGACATCAGACTCACTCGTCTGTAGTTACCCAGAATATCCCTAATAACCCTCTTGCACAGGGGGACAACATGAGCAACCATCCAGTCCTCTGGTACCTCACCTGTGTTTAAGGATTCCACAACGATATCTGCCAGGGGCGCCAGCTATTTCCTCTCTCACCTCCCATCCAGTTCTGGGGATTTTAATAACCTCTAGCCGACCCAACACAACTTCCCAAATGATGGTAACGTGATCCAGACTAATCAAACATGTATCTCTAATCTCAAAATCCATCATGTCCCTCTCCTCAGTGAATACTGATGTGAAGGACTCATTCAGAATCTCACCCATTCTCTCAGGTTTGACACTCAGCCTTCCTTCATTATCCTTTAGTGGACCAATCCTTTCTCTAGTTATTCGCTTGCTTCTTATTTAAGAATAAAATGCTTTGGGATTCTCCTTAATTCTGCTCGTTAAAGCTATTTCATGACCCCTTTTAGCCCGCTTGATTCCTTGTTTAAGACTGGTCTTACTCTCTCGATATTCCTCCAGGGCCTGTTCTGTTCTGAGCTGCCTGGACCTTATGTACGTTTCCCTTTTCCTCTTGGCTAGTTGTACAATTTCTCCTGTCATCCACGGTTCATGAATCTTGCCCTTCCTATCCTTTGCCTTCAATGGGACACGCCTATCTTGCACTATCTTTAACCTACATGTCAAAGTGGACTTCCCTTCAAATAGCTGTGTCCAATCCACATTCCCATCTCCTGCCTAATTTTGATATAATTGGCTTTGGCCTAGTTTAGTACTCTTCCCTTCGGATCACTCTCATCTTTGTCTATAAGTATTCTAAAGCTTACAGAATTGTGGTCACTGTTCCCAAAGAAATCCCCCACTGTAACTCCCCCCCACCTGGCCTGGCTCATTCTCCAACACCAGGTGCAATACGGCCCCATCCCTCATCGGATTATTGAGGTACTGCTCTAGAAAACTCTCCTGGATGCGTTTTACAAGTTATGCCCCATCCAGACCTCTGACCATAGGTGTATCCCAGTCAATGTTGGGAAAATTAAAATCTCCCATCATCTCTACCCTTTGGCAAAGGGTCAGTTAGACTCAAAACATCAGCTCTTTTCTCTCCTTACAGATGCTGCCAGACCTGCTGAGATTTTCCAGCATTTTCTCTTTTGGTTTCAGATTCCAGCATCCACAGTAATTTGCTTTTATCATCTCTACCCTGTTGCCTCTACATCATTCCATAATCTGTTTACCTATTCATTCTTCTACCTCACGTTCACTGTTGGGAGGCCTGTAATACAGCCCCAACAACGTAACTGTGCCCTTCTTCTTTCTCAGCTCCACCCATAATGCCTCACTCTTCAAGCCTTCCATAGTGCCCTCCTTCAGCACAGCCATGCTATCATCCCTGACCAGCAATGCAACTCCTCTCCCCCTTTTATTTCCTTCCCTGTCCTGTCTGAAGTGTCTATATCCTGTAGGGATAGTGAAGGGGCTGGAGGAGGATAAGGAGATAAGGAGGGTTTAGGTGCTGGAGGAGATTACAGAGATAACAAGGGATGTTGGAGCTGGAGGGGTTTACAGAGGTAGGGAGTGGAATAGAGGTTGGAGGCTGTTGGAGAGATATGGAATAATGTCAATAGTCAAGATGGCTTCTCATACAGGGAGGGATGTAACTGCTGGATGTTGTCACAGAAAGAGGAAGGGATGTTGGGGCTGGAACAGATAGGGATAGGTACAGATATAGTGTCTGGAAGATGTTACAAAGATAGGGATGAGTTTTGATGGATGGCGGAATTGACAGTGATAGGGAGTTTGTAGTTTCTCAAGGACATTAGAGAGATGAGGTGTGTACAGATGGAGCAGGTTTACAGATATAGGGAGGCTTGTTGTGGCTAAAGGAGATAACAGAGATGGGAGGGTTGTAGGTGCTCTAGGAGGTGACTGACCTAGGGAGGTGTGCAGGGCTGGAGCATGTTACAAAGGTAGGGAAGAGTTTAGGGGCTGGCAGAATTTACAGAGATAGGGAGGTTTATAGAGATTAATGGAAGTGACAGAGATGGAAGGATTCTAGGTGCTATAGGAGGTTACAGAGATAGGGACGGGTGCTGGGGCTGAGGGATGTTATAGTGAGGGTTTCAGTAACTCCCTGTTTGATCACAGTGAGGCCTCTTGAACCGGAGAGGTCAAAGTGTGACCTCACCATGTACATCACAGAGAGAGCTCAGACATCACAATTGGTTTATAAACTGGCTTCATCGGAGACACGAGGTTGCTCCAGGAAACACAGGGAAGGCTAGATCACTGCACTGACCGTGTCTCTGGCTGATCTGTCTGGGAGTGAATGTGATCAGCAAGAAGATCAAAACAGCTTCACAGACACCACATTGTGTTGTGTAAATCCCATTGACGAGGTGATCAGACAGAAGGTAGTGAGATTTGAAAAGTCCCTCAAAAAAATCTTTCTCTTGCACTGACTGAGGTTTTGGTGAGAATGGGGAATAAATTCTCAGAGACTTACTCTGAGGAATTTTAGAACTTAGTTAAACTGTTTAAAATATCCAGAATTGATTCTTAACATGGGTCAGAAACTTAAATTCCAAATATTATTCCTCTCCTCTGACCGAGCCAATCCTGACATCACTGGTGGAAATCACAGTGATAGGGAGGGATGCAGTTGCTGTGAGCGGTTACAGTGACAGGGAGCAGTGCATGGGCTGGAGGATGACACAGCGTTAGGAAGAGTTGGAGGGAGTGGAGGAAATAACAATGATAGGAAAGAGCATAGGGGCTGGAGCAAGTTCCAGAGATATCGAGAAGTGCAGGGTTGAGTGTAGGTTACAGAGAGAGAGAGAGAGCTGTATGGTCTGGAGGAGATAACAGAGATAGGGAGATGTGTAGCAGCTGCAGGAGATTTCAGAGATGGGGAGCTTTGTAAGTGTTGGAGGAGGTAACAGAGACAGGGAGTTGTGTAGGAGCTGGAGGAGGCAACAGTGATCGGGAGGGCTGTCGAGGCTGGAGGGGCTGACGGAGATAGAGCACAGTGTAGGGGATGGAGGATGTTACAGCAATAGGGAGGGATATCAGGGCTGGAGCAGATTACAGAGATAGGGAGGGTGTAGATCTGAAGGAGCTTATAGTACTCGGGAACAGTGTCGATGCTTGAAGTTACAGAGATATGCCGAGTGTATGTGCTTGAAAGGGCTCCGAGACAGGAAGGTGAGTTGGGGCTGGATGAAGTGATAGACAAATGGAAAGATACTGGTTTTACAGAGATATGGAAGTCTGTAGGGGTTGGAGAAGGTTACTGAGCTTGGGACGAGTGGAGGGGCTGGAGGAGTTTAGAGAGTGGGGACATTCTGTCGGTCCATGGAGAATATTACAGACAAGGAGGAGAGTCGGGGCTGACAGAGATAGGGATGTATGTTGGGCTGGAGCTCATTACAGATCTGGGGAGGCAAGTAGATGCTGGAGGATATTATAGAGATAGTTGGAGGGATTGGAGGAGATTACAGAGATAGTAGTGTAGGGGCTGGAGGAAGTTACAGAGATATTGAGGGGTGTAGGGCCTGGAGTCATTTAGAGGCAAGGAGGGGTATAGGGGCTGGAGGAGTTTACATGCTGTTGGAGTTTATCAAATTGGGGGAGGGGTGGGGGGGTCGTGGGGGCTCAGGGGGCTGGATTGCAGATTAATCCAGAACCTCAGCAAATGCTCTGGGACTCAGGTACAAATCCCATCACAGCAGCTGGTGAAATCTGAATTCATTAATAAAGATTTGGAATTAAGAGTGTACTAATGGCCATGAAACCATTGTTAATTGTCAGAAAAATCCATCTGGCTCACTGATCTCCTTTAAGAAAGGAAATCTACCATTCTCACCTAGTCTGGCCTACATGTGGCTCCACACTCACAGCAACACAATTGACTCTTAGCTACTCTCTAAAATAGCAAGTTGTATCAATGGCTAACAAGGTCTCAATGAAGAAATGAAACCACATGGATAACCTGGCATGGTCTTGGCACCAAAAAGACAATGCTAGAATCAGCCTTGTGGACCCTGCAAATCTCCCTGGGGCTTGTGCCAAAATTAGGAGTGTGGTCTCACAGACTTATCAAGTAAGTCTCTATCTCTCTCTGTGCCCGCCCTCCTCTCACTGTTTCTGTCTGTCCTTTTCTTTGTTTCCTCTCTCTTGACCTCGATGTAAGAATGTTTGACTTCATCTGTCTCTTCATCCTTGTGCCTGACTTTACCCTTTATCTCTTTCTCCCTCTTTCTCTCGCTGTCTCTCTCTCTCTCTCCAGCTGTCTGTATTTCTCTGCTTGTCTCTGTCTATTGTACACAGTGCCTGCCCAAAAATCATCTTGCACTGCCCCACAATGATGTGCTTTGCTGTTCTTGCACAGACTCAACATTCCCTTCCCAAACAAATGACTTCACCCTTCTCCAGTTTGAGTTCAATTTGTCACTTTGCTGCCCAACTGAGCACTTTGTAGAAGCATAGACTCCCGAAAGTGTGGAAGCAGGCCATTCGGCCCATTGGGTCCAGGCCGACCTTCCGAAAAGTATCAAGCCCGACCCACCTTCCTGCAATATCCCTGTAACCCGGCATTTCCCATGTCTAATCCATCGAGCCTGCACATTCCTGGGTACTCTGCTATAATCAGAGAGCTCTGTCACTATTGATCCTCTGATTGTATCCAACACCCTCAGTGCCACTCCCTGAATTGCAAGTTTGCATAAATTGTGCAATGCTGCTGAGTTACAAAGGTGGAGATCCTGCACAAATTCACAAAGAGCATACCCAGTTATATATCACATTGACCATCAGATCATGTTGTATTAAAATGTCTCAAGTTTTGACGAGAATTGAGAATCAAGAAGTTATTAATTAGATTTGTAGGTGCCGGTGTTGGACTGGGGTGTTCAAAGGTAAAAATCGCACAACACCAGGTTATAGTCCAACAGGTTTATTTGGAAGCACTAGCTTTTGGAGTGACACTCCAACAACCACCTGATGAAGGAGCAGTGGTCTGAAAGCTAGTGTTTCCAAATAAACCTGTTGGACCAAAATCTGGTATTGTGTGATTTTTACCTTATTGAGGTTCAAGATCATCCAAGTGATTTGGAAGTGCAGGTAGTGAACAATCAATCTGCAGTGAGTGTTCAGAAACAAGTTGGGGTGGTGGTGGCAATGAAATTGGAGAGGTTTTTAAGTGTTCTTTGTTACAGGTTTGAGCAGGGACACATATTGTACATCTGCCAATGTATCCGGAAATGATCATGTGACTACTACAGAGACAGGTAACAGGTGAATTCATGCTACAACTCAGCAATTGTCTTGAATGTTACATTTAAAGTTATTTAGAGCAGGGAAATTAGACGTTACCAAATTTCATGCATTTGTTGGTCCCCTCATACATGCCTAGGCCAAGTAAAATAGAGGTTAGATACAAAGCACGATCCCACAACACTTCCCAATAAAGCAATCCTACATCAGGTAGAGTATAGTCTGGTTACAGAATAAAAACCCCTGCACTATCACTATCAGACATTCCCAGGAGAGGTACAGCCCAGGGTTGCATAAAGTGTCAGACTCTTCTGGTATGAAATCTCCAACCTTCCCAAGGCAGGGACCTGCATTCAACTTTCCAAATGGCAAGCAGTGTATGTTTCTGAAGCAAAATGAAGCCTGTACACTGTGTCATTGAAGCAGTTACAATGTAGGGACAGTAAGGGATTGACAGAGCTCAAAGCTGTGATCTCACAGAGAGTGAACTTGGTGAATGATGGATTGGGTGAAAGAGGGAACGGAATACTCTTCTCCACTTTTCATTTGCTTTCATTGAGTAGCAATGCCAAGTGCTTGGTTCCTCATACAGTGCAGAGGAAGGAGATTTTTGGGACTAACTGGTAAGCCATTCAACATGTTATAACTGGTCAGTAACTTCAAAATAAGATTAGATAGCACTGCTGCAAGGAAATGGTAGACAAGCAGGAGGCGAGAAGAACACAGCAAACCAGGCAGCATCAGGAGGTGGGGAAGGCAATGTTTCGGGTGTAACCCTCCTTCAGGACTGGGGGTGGGTGTAAGGGGAGCTGCAGGTAAACAGGGTGGGGGGGGGAGCAGGGTGGTGAGGTGGGGATAGGTGAAGACAGGTCAAACTGTTTGGTCGATGGGAGGAATGAATCCAGTTGATTAGATTAGATTAGATTAGATTACTTACAGTGTGGAAACAGGCCCTTCGGCCCAACAAGTCCACACCGCCCCGCCGAAGCGTAACCCACCCATACCCGTACATCTACATCTACCCCTTACCTAACACTACGGGCAATTTAGCATGGCCAATTCACCTGACCTGCACATCTTTGGACTGTGGGAGGAAACCGGAGCACCCGGAGGAAACCCACGCAGACACGGGGAGAACGTGCAAACTCCACACAGTCAGTCGCCTGAGGCGGGAATTGAACCCGGGTCTCTGGCGCTGTGAGGCAGCAGTGCTAACCACTGTGCCACCGTGCCGCCCAGTTGGTGGCTAGAAGGGAGAGGGGAGAGGCTGGGAATGGAGTCAGGGGAAGGGAAGGGAGGTTGTTTGAAATTGGAGAACTCAATGTTGAGTACTCAGGACTGCAGGCTGCCCAGGTGGAAGATGAAGTGTTGTTCCTCCAATTTGTAGTGGCAATGGAGGAGGCTGAGGATGGTCATGTCAGAAAGGGAGTGGGAAGGGGAATTAAAATGGGCTGTGACTGGGAGGTCTGCTCGCCCTCTGTGGGACTGGCCGAGATGCTCGGCAAACTGTTCACTAAGTTTATGTTTGGTTTCCCTGTTGTAGAGAAGACCACACCGGGAGCACCGGGTACAGTAAACTAGGTTGGAGGAGAGGCATGTGAACCTTTGTCTCACCAATGATGCAAAACCTACCAGCACACCACCCCCTTCACCTCCATCCAATGCCCCAAACAGTCCTGACAGGTGAGACAATTTCAAATAACCTCCTTTCCCATCCCCTGATTTCCTTCCTAGCCCCTCCCCTTCCCTTCCATTCCTCTCATCGACCTTTCCTCCCAGCCACCAACCAGATTCACTCCTTCCATTGACCAACCAGGTCATACCCTCTACCTGTCTTCACCTATCCCCACCAACACCCTGCCCCTTCCACCCCCTTTAACTGCAGCTCCCCACAAACCCACCCCAGTCCTGAAGAACAGTTACCCCCAAAATATTGCCTTCTCCACCTCCTGATGCTGCCTGGCTTGCTGTGTTCTTCCAGCCTCCTGCTTGTCTCCCTTGGAATTCAACATCTGCAGTTTTTTTTTGTCTCTGAGCAAGGAAATGGTCAACCTGTGGAATGTGGGATTCTAGGAGGTTCGATATGTCAGAGATAAACATATCTCCTGGAAATGTCACAGTGTGCATGAACTGGAGCTCTGTTTTCCAGAATGGGAGTAACTGTGGCCCATCCACGGGGCTGAGGATGAGGGGAATACCACATTTATGGAGTTGGCTCCACCACAGTTTAGTGTGTATGGGGAAATAAGGAATGAGTGACAGCCAGGTATCTCAGGGGTCCCCTGAGATGATCGAGATCACACACCAGTTCCCTGCTTTGGAAACTTGTCATGGAAAGGATTCATCAGAGGAATGTAGACAGAGTCACGTCAGGAAGGTAGGAACAGTGGGTACACCGTACTGATAATGGGCTCTTTAGTTCGGGGAACAGAGTGGAGTTTCTACAGTTATAAACATATCTTCAGCATGCGATGATAACCTCCCTGCTACCAGGGTCAAGGATATCACAGAACAGCTGCAGGAAATTCTGCTGCTGCAGGAGGATCAAACGACAGAGGTATTGCTCCATGTTGGTGACAAAGACCTCGGTGGGAATGTGGGGATGTGGTCCATGAAACAGATTTGAGGCAGCAAGGAATGAGTTTGAAAAGCAGGATGTGGAACACAGTATTCTCAGAATCACTGCCAGTCCCGTGTGCTGATCAGAATCTGAGCAGAATAATTGGATGGTTGAACATGGGTCTGGAAAACGGGTTCAGAAGGTCAGGCAGCATGTTTCAAGGCATTAGGACCAGCTCTAGAGCAGGCTAGAACTCAACAAGATGGACAGTTTACATCTTGGTAGGACTGGAATGAACATCCATATAATTCCCCCAAATAGGTTTGTGAGTGCTGTTGGGGAGGTGATAATCGAGATGAGAAATGGCTTGGGAATGTAAGTGGCATCTTGGCTTCAAGGGAAGGCTGCATTCATATTCTGTCCCTCCCTGATCAGATTCTTGGCCATGTGCTGCTGGATCCTAAATTGCTCCCAATCATCAGGCTTACTATTGTTTCTGGAATTGTTATCCGCCATTTCATTTGACTTTCTGCAACAAAACCTGTAATTTTTTTTAAACCATCACACCAGCTGGTAACATTTACAGCATAGCAGAACATCGAACAATTTCATCTTGAGTTTATACATCAAGACTCACACAATCCGAAAAAGAAATGAAATCAGCGGAAGAACATGGAACATTTTGGATACACGAGTGAGAGTTTAAAATCGAGAATTTGGAGGACAATATGCCTGTGCTGGTTTTTGCAGTTACCGGATGATCAGGGAATATTGGGATTTGCTGGGATTTGCCAAGGCAGGATGGCGGAAGACACTTGGACAAAGTAAAGATATGGAGTTTCTAATCTGGTCTCCAGCCGATATGGTGTGTGCTACAAAGGTCCAGATATAACAATGGAATACATTACTGTTTCACCAAATATGAACTGAGGTAGGGATATAGGAGCTGTTCTGCAGATGGAAACAATTCAATTCTTCATGATGATGTAAATATGATTTTGAATTTATCACACCCTTCAATATGAAGCCACAAGCAAACAGGGTTCATCCAGAGTCAGTTCACAGTGAGCTCCATGGAGACAGTGAGAGCCACCAAATGTTTTCAGGATGAGATGTTGCCTCATTTGCCATATCCGACCCCATTCCCAAGTTTCGGATCACATCTGCCACCAAGCCCTCTAATTGGGCCTTGGAGTTTCCCAACGTCTTTCCCAAAGATTGTGTAAAGAAATGAATAATGAAATGGAGTGAGATCAGTCTCAGGGCAGGGCAGACAGTGTGGAAATGGGCAAAGTAAATTATCACTAAAAATATATTTGCAATAAAAAGACAGACTTTTTTTCTGTTTACACATCACATTATTTAGTCTTTATAACAGGAACTTTTCTTTCACTTTTTCCAGATGTATATATCAGAGACTTCACTGCGGAAGAATATTTAATTCCTTTTTTGTTTCGGCTTTTGTTCCTCCCCTTCCTACGAATTGTTGCTCATTACTAACAGGACTTTACACTGACTTTACACCTCCAGGCTCTTTCATTTTGCCCCTCAGATGCAGTCATTCCTTGCCCATGAGGAAAGGAGTGTTATCATGTTGCTGCTCCTCCTTCTCCTTTCAGTCCATTCCTCACGTGGACTCCTCGTTCCATTATCTGCTGCATCCAATGTTGACTCTCAGCTACGTGGATCTATTCATCAATTGAATTATTTTTATAAGGGGATATTTCAATGTATACTTTAACCGGTCTCTGAAACTATTCTGCATCACCACATAAATAAATGCATTTGTGCAGCAACTTAAATCCCGCAGCATAAATGTGATTAGTTCGAAGAGATAAAAATCATCCAAATAATAACCAACATTGAAGAAATATAAAATATACCCCAGCCAGAGAAGTATGAAGCTGGCAGATACAGCAAAGAGTAAAGTCACAGATTTCTTTCTGCTCTCTATCTCGGGGTCATTCTCTGTTTTCCTTTGACCCTTCAGTCCCTTACGTGTCTTAACTGCTTCGAAAATGTGTTTGACAGTCATGATGTTCAGAAAGAGAATAAAAGTGAATGGGAGAAGTGGTGTTAAAAATGTTTCAATATATCGATAACTCAGCCAATGAGCATCATTGTAATATCTGTAGGTGGTGTAACAGTACCACGGAACATTGTTAATGATCCTTCCGGCTTCAAATCGAAAATAGTTGGGAATATTCTTTAAAGAAAGGAAAATGCAGATTGTTGCTAGAACCCTCATTGCAGTTTTCTCTGTGCAATACTGAGGTTTCATCTGATGAATACAAATGGCAACAAATCGATCAAAAGAAAAAGCGACAGTGAACCAGACAGAACAATCAATGGTCAAGCGGCTCAGGGCATAGATGGCTCTACAAATAGGAGTGATGTCCAGGAAACACCGTGGATAATAATAGTAGGTAAACTTATGAAGCATGATATCAAAAGTAACATACAGTAGATCAGACACTGCCATGGTTACCAGATAACGGGTGGTGCATGTCGAAAGACCACACTTGCCCCCAGACAAGAATAGAATTGCTGTTAGACTAACTGTAAGAGAGAGAGAGAAAAAAAGACAAAGTTACTGATCAAATATTCTCTATGCATGATGGATTTTAGCACAAACATATTTGTTGTTCTGTGTCTTATCATCAGAACCACTATAGTAATACCTCTCAAATGAATCAATTGCACTTTTAGAGACACAATCACATGATTAGCAAATTACTCCCAGAAAGACAAAATGTAATCAGTATTTTTTGGGGAAGGCAGACGTTGTTTCTTCTCCTTTATAGGTTACTGTGACTGGCAGGAGTTTCCCATAAGACCACAACATCCCCAAGAAGACACCTGGGATCAAGAAAATAAAGAATAGGAGACACCTGACATGGACATTGACTGCAAAATGTTTGCATTCAGCTTTGGAAGTTTCCACAGCTCAGACTGCCTCCAGAATTGGATGTCCACGCTATATGACAGATAGTGCAGGATATTGAATCACTCCACAGTGTCCAGGAATGGATGCCCTCCACAATATGGACAGATGAAAGATTGGACATTGAGTCACTCCCTCATGCACAGGACTGAACATACTGACAATCTGAATTATGAAGGTATTCAGCAGTGAATCCAACCATCATGTCCCAGGTTAGATAGCATCATATACAAGATTTTGTTTTTATCTGTATAGTGTGGAAACAAGCTCTTTAGCCCAACAAGTCTGCACCAACTCTCTGAAGAGCATCCCACTCAAACACGTGCCTACCCAATCCCAGTAACCGTGTGTTTCCCATGGCCAATCCACCGACCCTGCACATTTTTGGACTGTGTATGGAGACCAGAGCACCCAGAACAGACTGAGAGAAAATATATAAATGGCACACAGTCACCAGAGGCTGGGATTGAACCTGGCTTCCTGGTGCTACGAGACAGCAGTGCTAACCACTGAGCAACCATGCCATCCAGCTTCCAATATTTGTGATGGAATTCCCCCACATGTTCAAGCCTGTAAACCGTAGTCTTCACATAAATAAAATCTGAATCCATGCAGCATCATTCATTGCATCTTTAGAAATCAGACACTTTATGTGGGATTAAGCAAAGCTTCTTGCCTGATGTCTAGGCTCACGCTCCAAAACTCCTCTCCTAGGCTCTCTCCTTGTGAATGGAGATCCTCCTCCCAGATTTGGAGCACAAACTAGGGCTAGGAATCTTCACAGTTTAACCAGCACTCTCTGTGGAGATCACCAGAATTGCACCACAACTTGTTCGAGGAGACCAAACACAGAATAGCCTTTATTGTCACATAAACTCAATGAGTACAGTGAGGAGTTTATACCTCACCAATTACAGTGCCAACTGAGGTACAAAAGTAAAAGTTCAGGACAGCAGACCATGCTGGCAGCTAGTTTTCAGTCCGCGCCAATGACACACCATGCCAAGAAGCCGCTATGCAAGGAGGCTGTTACACCAGACTAGGACATTGCCATGTCACCCCGGGAGGCTGCTGCACCAGGCAGGGAGGTCACTGTGCTGTAAGACCACTGTACCAGGTCAGGAGGTTGCCACACTGGGAGGTCACTGCGCCAAGAATAGAGGATGGCAGGTGTTAGGCTGGCATAGAGGTGTTAGGCTGGGAGGCCCCTACAACAGGCCAGGAGGATACCATGCCTCACCGGAATGCTGCTATGGGAAGCGAGAAGGCTGCCACAAATTGCCAGGAATCTGTTGTGCCAGGCCAGGAGACTGTGAGCGGAGGCTGCTGTGCCAGGCCAGGTGTCGTCACCAGCGGCTGGGAATCATCTCTGCAGGCAAAACATCGTCACTTCCCAGAGGCCAGGAGTCATCACCAGCGGTCGGGAATCATCTCTGCAGGCAAGGAATCATTGCTCCCCAGCGGCCAGGAAGAAAAGGAGCAGGAAAAGAGAAAGAAGAACACGTGGAGCGGATGAGTTCTGGCTGGAACATCCTACTCTGCTGCCTTCTTGGAGCTTGGTATCAGGGACTGCTGCTGTGGATCCAGTCCAGTGTCAAAGATTAGGGGAGATGATGGGGTTTTGGTCTTGTGAAACAATGATTTCAGAGATCAAGGGGAGCTGGGTTCGATATCCACAATGGCAGATGGTGAATTCTATACAAATCTAGACTTAACAGGTGACCACTAAATTGTTATCAGCTGTCAGGAAAAAGAATCCCATCTCCTTCACAAATGTCTTTCAGAGGAGGTAAGCTTTCATTCTAACATGGTCTGGGCCACATGGGACAACAGTGTGTTGGAAATATGCCTTTAAGAGGGATTTATTTTGTCCTGTTCTCTTGAAGAGAGCTATTGTCAACTATTGGTGAGGAGTCTGCTCCATGGAAAGCAGGTTAAATAGCTTTGTTATTTTTTAATTTTACATGAAAAACACCTGAGTGGATGGAGTTCGGCTCACAAACTCCCAGGGTTTTAGTTTCTGCTCTCTGTTGTTGAACTTTGTGTTTTGGAGTTGAAACTGGTCAATACAGTTCTCTCTCTGCTGCTACAGAAAATCTTGAGGACTCTCTCAGTTGTTGAAAGGGTTCTTTCAGTATTTTATTCTGCCGCCTTAGAATGAGAAGACCGCAATGAGAATCACATTATTTTGTTGAATTTGCTTTCGCCAAGGGTGTGTTTATGGATGAGGTTAAAATACAAATTACTTTGTCTCTGGTCAATAATATAGAATAAAATGTATCTGCAAATACAATGCTGCAAATGCAAATTCACCTCATTGACATGTGTGTGTGTGTGTGTGTGTGTGTATGAGAAGGAGAGAGAGAGAGAGTGCATGTGTTGGGGCGGTGGGGGAGAGGGACAGAGTGTGAGTGTGTGCATGCTTAGTGGAGTGTGTATAGGTGGAGTGGTCAATAGCCACATTTGATACCCAGAGGATGGCCTCAACTGGGATCTGGGGTTTAAGTCACACTACAGTTGACTGTTGACTCCACTACACTATACACACACACATATATATGCTCATACACTCACATTGACTCTTTCACATACATATTCTCTCTCTCAGCCACACACATACACAAGCCCCACAAGCACACCCTCTCACAGGCTTATACTCCATCACACTCACACTTTACCAAGCACACAGTCTCGCTCGCACGCACACACACACTCCTCTCCCTCACATGTACACACACAGACATTTAAGTCAATGGGCTGAATTTGCATTGGCAGAATTGTATTTGTAGATACAATCTATTTTGCTCAGAAAGCACACAATCTGCAGGCAGTGAATGCAGGCAGTCAATCTATGTAACATTTTATAAATTCCTACATTGGAACTAGAACCAGTCTGACTCAAGGATGGAATACATACAGTCTCTCACCTCACACATTTAATGCATTATCTGAGCAGGAATGTCACTTTTTAAAATAAAACCTTAAGTTATCTCGGGAATATGACTTGAAAGAAATTCTGGGATTTACATATTAATGAATTAAAACCCGCAACCTATTCTAAAAGAAAGACTTAACAGCAATCTAGATTTCTTCAGTATATTGTATCAGTTGCATGACACTATGATCTTGTGCTCTCAATTCTGTGTCTTATGAACCTGCCCCATGAGCTACCTGACGAAGGAGTAGTGCTCCGAAAGCTACTACAGGTACACAATCCTTTATCCGAATCCTTGAGACCAGTTGGTTTTTGGAATTCGGAAATTTTCGCATTTCAGAATAAGTGACAGTTTAATGGTGATTTTTAAAAAAATTGTACCAAACAGCAGACTCATTGGTGAGTACTACAGGCCCTGAGACAGAATTGCTGGGTGCTGGGTCAGGCCCCCACGTCATATCTGATGTGGGTCGAGTGGGTGTGGAGTTGGGTTAACTGTTTGCACGCTAAACAACCTTATAAATGAGAAAAAACTTCACAAAAGGAACTTCAGATTTGGGAGCTTTTCGGATTTCAGGATTTTGAATAAAGGATTGACTGCCTGTATTTCCAAATAAACCTGTTGAACTATAACTTGGTGTTCGATGATGTGATTAAGATCTGATTAAGGAACAGATATTCTGTAAATTCAAACAGTCCTGAGTTTGTCACACTTTAGAGTTAACACTTGCTTCTTTGGAAGATCAGCAGCTGGGAATAAAAAATGGGCAATGTGTGACAGTCTGGAGACCCGGTCGAGTCAGAATATTTGTCATTACCATACAAAAAGAAGAGAAATGCCCACAACTTAAGAAATTGGATTTGTGAGCTCTGTTAGTGACATTAAATGTGGTGGGCAGGATCGAGTTGTAAAGTCTTAAGTCAAATGTCTCATTCATGATTTTCTCTACTTAATGGCCTAGATACTGCATTCTGTACTGTTAATTCTCTGTAATGCTCTTAAACTCAATTATTAATCAGAGTCATAATATTGCAGATACTAAAGTCAGTTATTTGTTGAAACAAACACTTTTATTCCAAATATTTTTTTTTATTCCTGTATGTCCATCCTCCTATTCACCTGTCCACTCCACCCCTCCCCATGAACCAATCACGATTACCTCCTATCTGCATCCACCTATCACCATCCTACCTGCCCTTCCCCAGCCCTACCCCCCTCCCTCTATTTATTTCTTTGCTCCCCTGCCATCCCCTGCCCTGATGAAGGATCCCAGCCCCAAACATCATCGACTTCCCTGCTCCTCCAATGCAGACTTCTCCAGCTCCACATTGTTGACTTATATTTGTTTATCTCCAACAGATCATTTAACTTTGGAAACTTTGGACCAAACATATTCACCCAACTGAGAAGATTTTCCCATATGCAATCCATCATATTTCCAAGCTAGATTCACAGATCCATTTGTGAACAGATCAGAAATGAGAAATAAAATACAAATAAATCATCACATGGTTTCAATCAAGTTATCATCCTATTTCCCACTGCGGTCAGATATTCCATTGCATTCAATTCCTCACAAACAATTAAAGTTTGTAGTCTGGGTTACTCCTCCCTGTGCAAAACTACAGGGGTAAGTTGTTCCCCTCCAGTCAGTAACCCCTACTCAGTGTAATTTTACTCTGAGAGATTCTCCCAGTAACACTTGGACACTGGGGTTGGTTGTTCCTCTTTGGCTGGGAACCCACACTCGGTCAAATTCTAACTGAAAGATGCTGACTGAATCACATTGCCACTGGAACCTGGTATTCCTATTGACCCACATGTAATACAGTTCCACAGTTAAAGACGTTCCCTGTAAGACTTGCAATTGAGGTCACTGGTATTCTGCTATTAGTGCTCCCCATTTACTCCAATGCTGCATTTACAGATACCCATAGAAAAGCAAGAATACTGGCTCAGAAGTTCATACCTGTGCAGTTACCCCATTCTGTACAATTCTACAATGACACATCCTCCCAGTAACATGAGGGTCCAGCCTGAGGTTTGTGATCCCCATTCAGTACAATTCCATGATCAGGAATACCTTCACTCAGAGTGATTCCTGGAGATCTGGATCAACAGTACACAACATTCCAATCAATCTCTGGATAATGCAGAGTCTCTGTGAGCTACAGATAGAGTTTCTTTCCTCAGCTGAGGAATTACACCACAGAGTAAGTTTGGAAATGTTAACTGCAGACGTTGATCTCACACGATGGAAACTCGCATTAACCCAGTGATCTGTCCCCACCAATATCATGACCCCATACATCCATGGACTGATAAAAACCCACAAGATGGTCAAAGCCATCTCTGCTGACCCTCACTTTTCACTCCATAATAACCTGCTGAACCCACCCATTGCCCTGTTGTATCTGGGCTCCCATTTGGAGTGAGCTGCCTGAACAAGATCCACCAACACAATCCCTTTCCATCAAGGAATGGGAAACACCAGGTGTCACTGTGAGGTGGGTTGTTACAAAACCCATCTGACCGATAGCAGGCTGTGAACTACCACAGAAAGAGGGTGGTCTTCCGAAACCCTTTCTAGACCAGGCAGGGCTGGTGCTCAGCCAAACTCCATCAATATGGCCTCAGTGTAAACCCATTCTGCACAGTATAGGGAAACACACAATGCTGAACATTACTGAGGAAACTCCAAACTGACAAACTATTCACCTAAAACACAATAAGTAAGGACACTACTGTCTGACATCAGGATTTGCTTTGCTAAATGGAAATATAACAATTATCAGTCGTAAGTAGAAATAACTATGTTTCAATGCAGCGACTTATGCAACTTAAAATTATAACAAAGCCTACCAGGAACACCAACAATGGCAAGGGTGGTGTAGTATACTGTAGCGATCCTCAGTCTTAGAAAATACATTCTGTTGTTTGTGAAACAACCTCCCCCTTCCTGCTGCTGGCAATCTGTCCAATTTGGAGAATCCTCTCAGAATTGGAGATGAGACAGTTCCAGAGACTTTATTTTATATTGTGTTGCATCTCCACTGGGAAACTGTGATTACACCTTCAGGCTTTTTTATAATTTTGAACAATAGCTTTACTTTAATGATGTGATGTCATTGAGATTTAATCTGTAATTGAATACCCCAAAGACTGCACTAATCTGATCCTGGTCTCAACCGTTAATTCCAACTTGTCTTCAAACAACAATACTGAAATTATTTCAAGCACTATTAGCCACATCAATATCTCAATACCTTTTGATATCCTTTTCAGTGATGACCTTCACCCTGCTGAGGCTATTCAGACATTCAATACCTCATGTTGGAGAGCTCCTTGAAAGCTGTTCTACTACACGCTGTTATCCCCCAGCTTTCCTTGTTCATTCAGTTTTATAATTCATTTGGGAAATTCTATCTTGCCTAATACTGTCAAAATTTGCCTTCCTTAACTTTGAGATCAGGTTTATCCTTTTCCATCACTACTTTAAAACTACAAAGGACAAAGACAAAGAAAATTACAGCACAGGAACAGGCCCTTCGGCCCTCCAAGCCTGCGCCGATCCAGATCCTCTATCTAAACCTGTCGCCTATTTTCTAAGGATCTGTATCCCTCTGCTCCCTGCCCATTCATGTATCTGTCTAGATACATCTTAAATGATGTTATTGTGCCCACCTCTCCCACCTTCACTGGCAACTCTTTCCAGGCATCAACCATCCTCTGCATAAATAACTTTCCACGCATACCTCCCTTAAACATTTCCCCTCTTACCTTGAACTCATTACCCCTGGTAATTGAGACCCCCACTCTGGGAAAAAGCTTCTTGCTGTTCACCCTATCGATACCTTTCATGATTTTGTAGACCTCAATCAGGTAACCCCTCAACCTCCATCTTTCTAATGAAAATAATCCTAATCTACTCAACCTTCCTTCATCGCGAGTGCCTTCCATACCAGGCAACACCCTGGTGAACCTCCTTATCACACTCTCCAAACCATCTACATGCTTTTGGTAATGTGGCAACCAGAACTGTATGCAGCATTCCAAATGTGGCTGAACCAAAGTCTTATAGAACTGTAACATGACTTGCCAATTCTTGTACTCAATACGCCGTCCAATAAAGGAAAGCATGCCGTATGCCTTCTTGACCACTCCATAGACCTGCATTGCCACCTCCAGTGTACAATGGACCTGAACACCCTGATCTCTCTGCACATCAATTTTCCCCAGGGCTTTTCCATTCACTGTATAGTTCACTCTAGAATTGGATTTTCTAAAATGCATCACCTCGGATTTTCCCAGATTGAACTCCATCTGTCACTTCTCTGCCCAACTGTCCAATCTATCTATATTCTGCTGCATTCTCTGACAGTCCCCTTCACTATCTGATACTTCACCAATCTTAGTGTCATCTGCAAACTTGCTAATCAGACAATCCATACCTTTCTCCAGACCATTTATGTATATCACAAACAATAGTGGTCCCAATACCGATCCCTGTGGAACACCACTGACCACAGTTCTCCATTTTGAGAAACTTCCTTCCACCACTACTCCATCTCCTGCTGCCCAGCCAATTCTCTATCCATCTAGTTTACACACCCTGGACTCCATGTGACCTACCATTGGGAACCTTACCAAACGTCTGACTGAAGTCCATGTATATGATATCTACAGCCCTTTCCTCATCAATCAACTTTGTGACTTTCTCAAGGAATGCTATTAAGTTGGTAAGGCATGACTTTCCCTACAAAAAGACATGTTGCCTATCACTGACAAACCAATTTTCTTCCAAATGGGTACATATCTTATCCCTCAGTATCTTCTCCAGCAGCTTCCCAATCACTGATGTCAGGCTCTTTGGTCTATAATTATGTGGATAATCCCTGCTACCCTTATTAAACAAGGGGACAACATTTGCAATTCTCCAGTTGTCTGGGACCTCACCCATGTTCAAGGATGCTGCAAAGACATTTGTTAAGGCCCCAGTTATTTCCTCTCTCACTTCCCTCAGTAACCTGGGATAGATCCCATCCAGACCTGGGGACTTGTCCACCTTAATTCCTTTTCGAATATCCAACACTTGCTCCCTCCTTATGCCAACTTGACGGGGAGTAATCAAGCATCTATTCCTAACCTCAACATCTGTCATGTCCCTCTCCTTGGTGAATACTGATGCAAAGTACTCATAAAGTCATAGAGATGTACAGCATGGAAACAGACCCTTCAGTCCAACCCATCCATGCCGACCAGATATCCCAATCCAATCTAGTCCCACCTGCCAGCACCCGGCCCATAACTCTCCAAACCCTTTCTGTTCGTATACCCATCCAAATGCCTCTTAAATGTTGCAATTGTACCAGCCTCCACCACTTCGGCTGGCAGCTCATTCCACACATGTACCACCCTCAGTGTGAAAACATTACCCCTTAGGTCTCTTTTATATCTTTCCCCTCTCACCCTAAACGTATGGTCTCTAGTTCTGGACTCTCCGACCCCAGGGAAAAGAGTTTGTCTATTTATCCTATCCATGCCCCTCATAATTTTGTAAATCTCTATAAGGTCTCCCCTCAGCCTCCGATGCTCCAGGGAAAACAGCCCCAGCCTGTTCAGCCTCTCCCTCTAGCTCAGATCCTCCAACCCTGGCAACATCCTTGTAAATTTTTTCTGAACCCTTTCAAGTTTCACAACATCTTTCCAATAGGAAGGAGACCAGAATCGCACGCAATATTCCAACAACGGTCTAACCAATGTCCTGTGCAGCCGAAACATGACCTCCCAACTGTACTCGATACTCTGACCAATAAAGGAAAGCATACCAAACGCCTTCTTCACGATCCAATCTACCTGCGACTCCACTTTCAAGGAGCTATGAACCTGCACTCCAAGGTCTCTTTGTTCAGAAACACTCCCTTGGACCTTACCATTAAGTGTATATGTCCTGCTGAAATTTGCTTTCCCAAAATGGAGCGCCTCGCATTTTTCTGAATTAAACTCCACCTGCCACTTCTCAGCCCATTGGCCCATCTGGTCCAGATCCTGTTGTAATCTAAGGTAACCCTCATTACTGTCCACTACACCTCCAATTTTGGTGTCATCTGCAAACTGTACCTCTAATGCTCGCATCCAAATCATTTATGGAAATGACAAAAAGTAGAGGATCCAGCACCGATCCTTGTGGCACTCCACTGGCCACAGGCCTCCAGTCTGAAAAACAACCCTCCACCACTACCCTCTGTCTTTACCTTTGAGCCAGTTCTGTATCCAAATGGCTAGTTTTCCCTGTATTCCATGAGATCTAACCTTGCTAATCAGTCTCCCATGGGGAACCTTGTCGAACGCCTTACTGAAGTCCATATAGATCACATCTACTGCTCTGCCCTCATCAATCTTCTTTGTTACTTCTTCAAAAAACTCAATCAAGTTGGAGAGACATGACTTTCCATGCACAAAGCCATGTTGACTATCCCGAATCAGTCCTTGCCTTTCCAAATACATGTACGTCCTGTCCCTCAGGATTCCCTCCAACAACCTGACCACCACTGAGGTCAGGCTCACTGCTCTATTGTTCCCTGGCTTGTCTTTACCGCCCTTCTTAAACAGTGGCACCACGTTTGCCAACCTCCAGTCTTCCGGCACCTCACCTGTGACTATCGATGATACAAATATCTCAGCAAGAGACCAAGTAATCACTTCTCTAGCTTTCCACAGAGTTCTCGTGTACACCTGATCAAGTCCTTGGGATTTATCCACTTTTAACCATTTCAAGACATCCAGCAATTCCTCCTCTGTAATCTGGACATTTTGCAAGATGTCACCATCTATTTCCCTACAGTTTATGTCTTCCATATCTTTTTCCACAGTAAATACTGGTGCAAAATATTCATTTAGTATCTCCCCCATTTTCTGTGGCTCCACACAAAGGCCGCTTTGCTGATCTTTGAGGGGCCCTATTCTCTTCCTAGTTACCCTTTTGTCCTTAATATATTTGTAAAAACCCTTTGGATTCTCCTTAATTCTATTTGCCAAAGCTATCTCATGTCCCCTTTTTGCCCTCCTGATTTCCCTCTTAAGTATACTCCTACTTCCTTTATACTCTTCTAAGGATTCACTCGATCTATCCTGTCTATACCTGACATATGCTTCCTTCTTTTTCTGAAACCAAACCCTCAATTTCTTTAGTCATCCAGCATTCCCTATACCTACCAGCCTTCCCTTTCACCCTGACAGGAATATATTTTCTCTGGAAACTTGTTATCTCATTTCTGAAGGCTTCCCATTTTCCAGCCGTCCCTTTACCTGTGAACATTTGTCTCCAATCAGCTTTCGAAAGTTCTTGCCTAATACCATCAAAATTGGCCTTTCTCCAATTTAGAACTTCAACTTTAAGATCTGGTCTATTCTTTTCCACCACTATTTTAAAACTAATAAAATTATGGTCGCTGTCCCCAAAGTGCTCCCCCACTGACACCTCAGTCACCTGCCCTGTCTTATTTCCCAAGAGAAGGTCAAGTTTTGCACCTTCTCTAGTCGGTGCATCTACATACTGAATCAGAAAATTGCCTTGTACGCACTTAAGAAATTCCTCTCCATCTAAACCTTTAACACTATGGCAGTTCCAGTTGATGTTTGGAAAGTTAAAATCCCCTACCATAACCATCCTATTATTCTTACAGATAGCTGAGATCTCTTTACAAGTTTGATTCTCAATTTCCCTCTGACTATTAGGGGGTCTATAATACAATCCCAATAAGGTGATCATCCCTTTCTTATTTCTCAGTTCCACCCAAATAACTCCCCTGGATGTATTTCTGGGAATATCCTCCCTCAGCACAGCTCTAATGCTATCCCTTATCAAATATCCCTCTCCCCCTCTTCTCTTGCCTCCCTTTCTACCCTTCCTGTAGCATTTGCATCCTGGAACATTCAGCTGCCAGTCCTGCCCATTGCTGAGCCATGTTTCTGTAATTGCTATGATATCCCAGTCCCTTGTTCCTAACCATGCCCTGAGTTCATCTGCCTTCCCTATTAGGCCCCTTGCATTGAAATAAATGCAATTTGATTTATTAGTCTTACCTTATCCCTGCCTGCCCTGAGTGTTTGACTCACTTCTGTTCTGAACTGTACCAGTCTCAGATTGATCTGTTTCCTCATTATCTCCCTAGGTCCCCCACCCCCCACCCCAACCCACCTTACTAGTTTAAATCCTCACAAGCAGTTCTAGCAAATTTCCCTGCCAGTTTATTTGTCCCCTTCCAATTTAGGTGCAATCCGTCCTTCTTGTACAGGTCATTTCTACCCCAAAAGAGACTCTAATGATCCAAAAATGTGAATCCTTCTCCCATACACCAGCTCCTCAGCCATGCATTCATCTGCTCTATCCTCCTATTCCTGCCCTCACTCGCTAGTAGTACTGGGAGTAATCCAGATATTACTACCCCTGAGGACCTCCTTTGTAAATTTCTGCCGAACTCTCTGTAATCTCCCTTCAGAATCTCAACCTTTTCCCTTCCTATATCATTGGTTTCAATGTGGACAATGACCTCTTGCTGGTCCCTCTCCTCTGTGAGAACATTCTGCACCTTCTCTGAGACATCCTTGATCCTGGCACCAGGGAAACAACACACCATTCTGCTTTTTTCTTTGCTGGCCACAGAAACATCTGTCTGTACCTCGGACTACAGAATCCCCTAATACAATTGATCTCTTGGAAGCCGACATACCCCTCCTTGCATTAGAGCCAGTCTCAATACCAGAAACTTGGCTGTTCATGCTACGTTCCCCTCAGAATCCATCACCCCCTACATTTTCCAAAACAGCATACCTGTTTGAAATGGGTATATCCACAAAAGACTCCTGCCCTAGGTGCCTCTCTCTGTTACCCTTCTTGGAGTTAACCCATCTATGTGACTGTATCTGAGACTTTCCCCCCTTCCTATAACTGCCATCCATCACATACTGTTGCTGTTGCAAATTCCTCATCGCTTCTATCTGTCTCTCCAACCGATCCACTCAATCTGGTAAGATTCGCATCCAACAGCATTTATGGCAGATATAATCTGCAGTCATCCTTAAACTCTCTTTAAACTCCCACATCTGACAAGAAGTACATATCATGGCAAAGGCCATATTTGCTCCATTGCAATCTACAGACCCAGAAAATAACACCGTCTTATTCCTCTCCAAAACACTGCACCAGGTTGAATAGCTATGGCTTATATTTTAAGTTTAATCAAGAGACATATCTCCAAAAAACATACAATCAAGAAAGAACCCACTATACTCACTAATACAGCCTTTCTCTTGGACAGACTTAAAACAACAATTCACTTATCTGATTCTGTGCTGTGAACTTCACCCAAACCAGTTCCTCCAAGATTAGTTGTGAAATTCACAGTTTGTTAATTTTCCCAGATGCACTCCGATGTCCAGTGACACATGAATTCAAAAACAGCAAAGGCAGTAACTGTGCAGGTTCTCTCTCTCCCTCTCTCTCTCTCCTGCACTGCCCTCACAATGTGCTTCCTTTGTCTGTTCTTCTCCTTTTCAAAACTGCTGTTGTTTTGACTTTTTTTTCTAAAGTTCCAAAACAATGCAACAGCATCTAAAACAGTAAGTGCTGCTCCTGGAATTCGAGGAAATCACCTCCAGCACCTAAAATACCTCAAAAAAAGGAGCAGCTGTTACAGCCAGAAATTTTTCCCATCCTCCATCTTGGATTACCAGAATGCTGGATGACTAGAGAAATTGAGGTTTTGGTTGAGAAAAGAAGGAAGCATAAGCCAGGTACATAAAGCAGAGAGTGAGTGAATCACGAGAAGAGTATAAATGCAGTAGATTAGATTTCCTACAGTGTGGAAACATGCCCTTTGCCCCAACAAGTCCACACCGACTCTCCGAAGAGCAACCCACCCAGACCCATTCCCTTACATTTACCTCTGACTAATGCACCGAACACTACTGGCAATTTAGCACGGCCAATTCACCTGATCTGCACATCTTTGGACTGTGGGAGGAAACCGGAGCATCGGGAGAAAACCCACGCAGACACAGGGAGAATGTGCAAACTCCACACAGAGAGTTGCCCGAGGTGGAAATTAAACCTGGGTCCCTGGTGCTGTGAGGCAGCAGTGCTAACCACTGAGCCACCGTGCTGCCCCAGTGAATACTTAAGAGGCCCAGTAGGAGTAGACTTAAGAGGGAAATCAGGAGGGCTGAAAGGGGACATGATGTAACACTGACAAATAAGATTAGGGAGAATCCAAAGGGATTTTATAAATACATTAAGGACAAAAGAGTAACAGGGGAGAGAATAGGGCCCCTCAAAGATCAACAAGGCAGCCTATGTTTAAAACCACAGGAGACTGGGGAGATACTAAATGAATATTTCGCATCAATATTTACTGTGGAGAAGGACATGAAAGACAATACAATGTGGGGAAAGAAATGGTGACATCTTAAAAATATTCATATTACAGAGGAGGAGGAGCTGGGCTTAAAATGCATAAAGGTGGATAAATGCCCAGGACGTGATCAGGTGTACCCTCAAACTCTGTGGGAAACTCGGGGAGTGATTGCTGGGCTCCTTGCTGAGACATTTATGTCATTGATAGTCACAGGTGAAGTGCTGGCAGACTGAGGGTTGGCTAATGTAGTGGCACTATTTAAGAAAGACGGTAAGGAAAAGCCAGGGAACTATAGACCGGTGAGCCTGACATCGATGGTGGGCAGGTTATTGGAGGGAATATATTTGAAAAGACAAGGATTGTATAGGGATAGTCAGCATGACTTTGTGCTTATGAAGAAGATTGATGAGGGTAGAGTAGTGGGTGTGATCTACATGAACTTCAGTAAGGTGTTCAACAAGGTTCCTCATGGTGGAATGGTTAGCAAGATTAGATCTCGTGGAATTCAGGGAAGCCACTTGGATACAGTATTGGCTCAAAAGGTAGAAGACAGAGGTTAGTGATGGAGGGTTGCTTTTCAGACTGGAGGCCTTTGATCAGTGGTGTGCCACAAGAATTGGTGCTGGGTCCATTTCTTTTCGTCATTTATACAAATGATTTAGATGTGAACGTAGGAGGGATAGTTCAGAGGTTTTCAGATGACATCAAAATGGAGGTTACCTCAGAATACACAGGATCATGCTCAGATGGGCCAATGGGCCGAAGAGTGGCAGATGGAGTTGAATTTAAAGAAATGTGAGGTGCTGCATTTTGGAAAAACAAATCAGAGCAGGACTTATACACTAATGGTAAATCTTGGGGAGTGTTGCTGAACAAAGAGACCTTGGCGTGCAGGTTCATAGTTCCTTGAAAGTCAAGTCGCAGGTAGATAGGATAGTGAAGAAGGCATTTGGTATACTTTCCTTGATTGGTCAATGAATTGAGTAAAGTAGTTGGGAGGTCATGTTACATCTGTACAGGACATTGTTTAGGCCACTTTTGGAATACTGTGTGCAAATCTGGTCTTCCTCCTATCAGAAGGATGTTGTAAAACTTGAAAGTGTTCAGAAAAGATTTACAAGAATGTTGCCAGGGTTGGAGGACTTGAGTTGTAGAGATAGGCTGAAAAGTCTGAGGTTGTTTTTCCTGGAGCTTTGGAGGCTGAGGGGTGACCTTATAGAGGTTTATATGGAGGGGCATGGATAGGATAAGGAAACAAGGACTTTTCCCTGGGTGGGGAAGAAATTTAAAAGGGACCTAAGGGGCAACTTTTCATGCAGAGGGTGGTGGGTGTGTGGAATAAACAGAGGAAGTGGTGGAGGCTGGTACAATTACAACATTTAAAAGGCATCTGGAGGGATATGTGAACAATGAGGGTTTAGAGGGATATTGGCCAAGTGCTGGCAAATGGGACGAGATTAATTTAGGATGTCTGGGTGAAATGGGCCAAAGGGTCTGTTCCTGTGTTGTACATCTCTATGATTATATCTCTCTCTCTCTCTCTCTTGCTATCTCTCTCTCTCTCTCTCTCTTGCTCTCTTTCTCTCTCTCTCTCTCTCTCTCTCTCTCTCTCTCTCTGTCTCTCTCTCTCTCACTCACACACACACGATATACACCACACACAATCAAGTAATACCTTCCTATCCATGGAAAACCAACTCACTCTGCTCATCTATAGTTCATTTCAACTTTATACTGAGTGAATTCCTTAACTGATTTCAACTTGGGTCATCTCACAATTGTTCAGATAGGATTCAAGTTTATATCATTGACAGCCCACACTCAATCTATCTGTGTTCCCATTTTCAAGGGACCAAATAGAGACAAAATAATATTACACTCAATGAGACATAATAAAACGTCAACTTTTATTTTGTAATTGGGACAGAAATGTCAAGTTGGATTCTAAATCAGCCAGGAGGCCATATTCAGACACTTCCCAACTATTCTCCTGAACCTGGGTCAAATCCTATCAATGACAGATGTCAGAAATTCAATTTAATAAACATGTGGAATTACGACTCTAGTGTTGACCACAAAATCATTGTCAATTGTTGTTAAAACCCATCTGGTGTTCTAATGCCTTTTAAGGGATTAGGGCTGTCCTGGTCTTGTCTGGGCTACATGTGACTCCAGACCCACAGCAATTGGTGCGGTTGGTGGAGGTCATCCATCTAATCTCCAGGCCCTCAGAGCAGGAGGTCCTCAAGATTGTGTCCTAGCCCTAACTATCTTTAGTGACTGTATAACTGACCTTCCCTCAGTCAGAATGTCATGAGTCCGAGGGTTCGCTAATACTCACACAATGTTCAGCAGCATTCTTCCCTCTTCAGATACTGAAGCCCTCCATGTGGCTCTGCAGCAAGATCCTGGCAAATTCAGCTCCTCAGAAACGGCGTTTGGGAACTGGAGTCGGAGGTGAATGAACTTCGGATCATTCGGGAGGCTGAGGGAGTAATTGAGAGGAGTTACAGGGAGGTAGTCACACCTCAGGTACAGGGGAAAGGTAGATGGATTACAGTCGGAGACAGAAAGGGAACCGGCAGACAGTGCAGGGACCCCCTGTAGCTGCTCCCCTCAGTTTTGGATACAATTGAGGAGGTTGACATATCAGGGGTAAGCCATCGGGTACAGGTCTCTGGCACAGAGTATGTCCCTGGTGCTCAGAAGGGAAGGGGGAAGCGGAGCAGAACATTAGTCATTGGGGTCTCCATAGTTAGGGGGACAGATAGAAGGTTCTGTGGGAACGAGAGAGACTCACGGTTGATGTGTTGCCTCCCAGGTGCCAGGGTTCATGATGTTTCTGATTGTGTTTGCGGTATCCTTAAGGGGGAGGGGTGTAGCCCCAAGTCATGTTCCACATAGGCACCAACGACATAGGTAGGAAAAGGGCTGGGGATTTAAGGCAGAAATTTAGGGAGCTAGGGTGAAAACTTAGTGATAGAACAAACAGAGGTGTTATCTCTGGTTTGTTCCTCATGTCACTTGCTAACGAGGTGAGGAATAGGGAGAGAGAGCAGTTGAACACGTGGCTACAGGAATGATTCAGATACCTGGATAATTGGAGCTCATTCTGGGGTAGATGAGTCCTCTACAAACAGGATGGTCGACACTGAACCAGAGGGGTACCAATATCCTTAGGGGGCAATTTGTTTATGCTCTTCAGGAATGGTGAAGCTAATTCAGCAAAAGATGGGAACCCGAATTGGAGCTCCAGTGTACAGAAGGTTGAGAGTAGTGAGGTCATAAATAAGCTTTCAAGGTCACAGGAGTGCAGCGGCAGGCAAGAAGGTGGTTTGAAGTGTGTCTACTTCAATGCCAGGAGATTCCGGAATAAGGTGGGTGAACTTGCAGCATGGGTTGGTACCTAAGACTTTATGTTCTGGCCATTTCAGAGACATGCAGAGAGCAGGGACAGGAATGATTGTTGCGGGTTTCTGGGTTTAGACGTTTCAGTATGAACACAGAAGGGAGTAAATGAGGGGGAGGTGTGGCATTGTTAGTCAAGGAGCGGTGAGGAATGCAGATGCTGGAGATCAGAGCTGAAAATGTGTTGCAGGAAAAGCACAGCAGGCCAGGCAGCATCCAAGGAGCAGGAGAATCGACATTTCGGACATGAGCCCTTCTTCAGGAGAAGGGTTCACGCCCGAAACATCGAATCTCCTGCTCCTTGGATGCTGCCTGACCTGCTGCGCTTTTCCAGCAACACATTTTCAGCATTGTTAGTCAAGGACAGTATTACAGGTGGCAGAAAGGATGTTTGATGAGGACCCATCTCCTGAGGTAGAACAGGCAACGTTTAGAAACAGGAAAGGAGAGGTTACCCTGTCGGGAGTTTTGTATAGGCTTCCAAAAAGTTCCAGAGATGTAGAGTAAAGGATTGCAAGAATTATTCTGGATAGGAGAGAAAGTAACAGGGTAATTGTTATGAGGTCTTTCACTTTCCAAATATTGACTGGAAACACTATCGTTTGTGTACTTTAGATGGGTCAGTTTTTGTCCAATGTCTGCAGGAGGGTTTCCTGACACATTATGCAAATAGGTCAACAAGAGGCAAGGACAATTGGATTTGGTACTGACTAATGAACTGGGCAAGGTGATAGATTTAGAGGTAGGTGAGCACTTTGGTGATAGTGACCACAATTCGGTTACATTCACTTCAGTGATGGAAATGGAAAAGTATATCCTGCAGGGCAAGAGATATAGTTGGGGGAAAGGCAATTATGATGCAATTCAGCAAGAGTTAAGATGCATAGGATGGGAAGGAAACTGCAGGGAATGGGCACAATTGAAATGTGGAGCTTGTTCAAGGAACAGCTACTGTATGTCCTTGATAAGTATGTACCTGTCAGGCAGGGAGGGGAGGGAACCGTGGTTTACTAAAGAAGTTGTGTCTCTTGTCCAGAACAAGAAGAACGCTGAGAATGAGATGTGAAGGCTCAGTTGGGGTTGAGATTTACAAATTAGCCAAGAAATATCTAAAGAGAAAGCTAAGAAGAGCCAGGAGGGGACACGAGAAGGCTTTGGCAGGTGGGAACGAGGCAACCGGAAAGCTTTCGGAGGGATGTCAGGAACAAAAAAATACTGGAGTAACATTAGGACCAGTCAAGGACAGTAACGGGAAGTTGTGCATGGAGTCTGAGGAGGTGGGAGAGGCAGTAAATGAATATTTTTCATCAGTATTCACACTGGAAAAAGACAATCTTGTCAAGGAGAATACTGAGCTACAAACTATTAGACTAGATGGGATTGAGGTTCAGAAGGAGAAACTGTTAGCAATTCTGGAAAGTGTGAAAATAGATATGTCCCCTGGGCAAGATGGGACTTATCCGAGGACTCTCTGAAAAGCCAGGGAGGAGATTGCAGGGCCTTTGGCTTTGATCTTTATTTTGTCATTGTCGACAGGAATAGTGCTAGAAGACTGGAGGATGGTAAATGTTGTTCCCTTGTTCAAGAAGGGGAGTAGAGACAACCCTGTAATTATAGGCCAGTGAGCCTTAATTCAATTGTGGGTAAAGGGTTGGCAAAGGCTAGAAGAGTTAGAATTTATAATCATCTAGAAAGGACCAAGTTGATTAGGGATAGTCAACATGGTTTTGTGAAGGCTAGGTCTTGCCTGACTAACCTAATTGAGAAGGTGACCAAACAGGTGGATGAGGGTAAAGCTGTTGATGTGGTGTATATGAATTTCAGTCACAATTTGATAAGGGTATCCACGGTAGGCCATTGCACAAAATAAGGAGGCATGGGTTTCAGGGTGTTTTTGTGGTTTGGATCAGAAATTCGCTAGCTCTAAGAAGACAGAGGGTGGTGGTTGATGGGAAATGTTTATCCTGGAGTTCAGTTACTAGTGGTATACAGCAAGGATTTGTTTTGGGTCCACTGCTGTTTGTCATTTTTATAAATGACTTGGATGAGTGTGTAGAACGATAGATTCATTAAATTTGCGGATAATACTAAGATTGGTGGAGTTTTGGACAGTGTGGACAGATGCTGCAGGTTACAGAGGGACATAGATAAGCTGCAGAACTGGGCTGAGAGGTGGCAAATGGAGTTTAATACAGAAAAGTATGAGGTGATTCACTTTGAAAGGTGCAACAAGAACACAGAGTACTGGATTAATGGGAAGATTCTTGGTAGTGTGGATGAGCAGAGAGATCTCTGTGTCCATGTACATAGATCCCTGAAATTTGCCACCTAGGCTAATAGGGTCGTTAAGAAGGCATACAGTGCCTTAGCTTTTATTGGGAGAGGGACTGAGTTTCAGAGCCATGTGGCCATGTTGCAGCTGTACAAAACTCTCGTGAGGCCGCAGTTGAAGTGTTGCGTACAGTTCTAGTCGCTATATTATGGGAAGGGCATGAAAGCATTGGAAAGGATGCAGACGAGATTTCCCAGGATGTTGCCTGCTGTGGACCTGGTCCTATGAGGAAAGGTTCAGGGACTTGAGGCTGTTTTTGTTAGAAAAATGGTTAAGAGGTGACTTAAAAGAGACATGCAAGATGATCAGAAGATTAGATCGGGAGGACAGTGAGACCCTTCTTCCCCGGATGGAGATGGCTAGCATGAGGGGACATATTTTAAATTGAGCGGTGACAGATATAGGACAGATGTCAGAGGTAGTTTATTTTCTCAGAGATATTAGGGCCATGGAATGCCCTGCCTGCAACAGTAGTAGACACGTGAACTTTAAGGACATTTAAATGGTCATTGGATAAACACATGGATGATAATGGAATAGTGCAGGTTCAATGGGATTCAGATTGGATTCACAGCTCGGCGCAACATCGAGGGCTGAAGGGTCTGTACTGCGCTGACATGTTCTATGATCCAGGCCTGGGCTGACAAATGGCAATTAACATCCGTGCCAAACAAATGTGAAACAATTACTACCTCCAATAATAAATCACATAAATATCGCCTTTTGACATTCAATGGCTTTTCTGTTGCTGAATCCCCTAAGATCAACAAGCTGGGAGTTCCCATTGAGCTGAAAATGAAATGGATTTACAATGTAAGTACTGTGGGTACAAGAGCAGGTCAGGCAGCAGGAACACTGCAGTGAGGGATGTACCTCATGGCTCCAAAAGCTTCTCCACCATCTCTAAGGCACACATCAGGAGTGTGATGGAATACTCCCCACTGGCCTGATGGAAATATCTCCAATATCCCTCAAGGAATGGGATCCCAGCATGACCAAGCAGCCATATAAAAGCACAATGTTGCAGACATTCAAAATCCACAATGAAATCAGAAAGTGCTGGAGAAATTCAGCAAACCCGGCAACACATGTGAAGAGAAACATGAAGTTAATATTTTGAGTCCAATATTACTCTTCTTCAGAACAGTGCTGACAAGGTGTCATGTCGGACTAGAAACATTCATTCTCTTTCTCTTTTGACAGTTACACCAACCCTGCTGAGTTTCTCCAACATGTTCTCGTTTACGACAAAGTAACCAGTTTGTTTGGCACCACATCTACAAACATTCATTCCATCCACCACCAGTGCTCTGTCGACAGCATCTTCAACATCTATGACCACTCCCTTCCTAAAGAAACAGGTAATAGATGCATGAGAACACCACAACTTGCATGTTCCCTTCAAGCCTCTCACCATCCTGATTTTGATATATATCCCTTCAGTAAAGTCGCTATAGTCCCATTAGACCATAGGGCTGATCTCTCAGAGACATGACTGGTTGTGTGTTTAACCTGAGTGTCACCATGCCTCAGGGGAGCGGGGGGTTGAGAAGGTAGGATTTTCATGGTGATCTCAACTAGCGTGATTTGGAGGAGCTGGTGTTGGTCTGAGGTGGATAAAATTAAAAATCACACAACAATAGGTTATAGTCCAACAGGTTTATAAGGAAGCACTAGATTTCAAAGCACTGATGAAGAAGCAGCACCTCAAAAGTTCGTTCTTCCAAATAAACCTGTTGGACTATAACCTGATGTTCTGTGATTTTTAACTTCAACCAGTGTGGGAATTGAACCTGTGCTGTTAACGTAGAACATTGAACAGGAAAGCACAGTACAGGCCCTTCAGCCCTCACAGTTCTGCTGACCTTTTATCCTCCTCCAAGATCAAAGGAATCTACATGGTCTTCATTGTTCCACCTTTCATGTGTCTATCCAAGAGTCATTTTAATATCCCTCACGTATTTGACTCTACTCCCACTGCTGGCAGTGCATTCCACACACCCACCACTGGCTGTGTAAAGAACCGACCTCTGACATTCCCTCAAATTTCCTTAAAATATATGCCCTCTCGTGATAGCCATTTCCAGTCTCTGGCTATACACTCTCTCTGTACCTCATCATCATGGACACGTCTATCAAGTCACCTTGCATCTATCTTGGCTCAAATGAGAAAACCCTGAGTTTCCTCAACTTATCTTCATAAGACATGTGCTCCAGTCCAGGCAGCTTCTGGGTAAATCTCCTCTGCCCCAGCTCTGAAGCTACCACATCCTTCCTATAATGAGGTGACCAGAACTGAACACAATATTTCAACCGTGGTCTAACTAGGACTCTATAGAGCTGCCGCATAACCTCATGGTTCTGAAACTCAATTGCCATGCTCATGAAAGCCAACATACCCTACACCTTCTTAACAGCCCTATCAACTTGGGTGGCAACTTTGAGGGATCTATGGAACCCCAAGATCCCTCTGTTCCTCCACACTGCCAAGAATCTTGCCTTTAACCCTATATTCTCCATTTAAATTCAAGCTTCCAAAATTAATCATTCCACACTTTTCCAGGTTGAACTACATCTGACACTTATTAGCCCAGTTCTGCATCCTGTCAATGTCCTGTTGCAACCTACAGCAGTCCTCCACACTATTCACCACTCCACCAACATTCACGCAATCAGCAAACTTACTTACCAACTCTTCCACTTCCTCATCATTTATAAAAATCACAAACAGCAGAGGGCCCAGAACCGATCCCCAAGGAACACCATTGGTCACTAAGCTCCAGGCTGAATATTTTACATCTACTCCCACCCTCTGTCTTCTATGTGTCTGTCAATCCTATATCTGGCAGTCAAGTTTCCCTGTATCCCATACCTGCTTACTTTCTGAATGAGCCTACCATGGGGTACCTTATCAAATGCCTTGCCAAAATTTAGTTACACGACATCCACTGCTCTTACTTCAGCAATGTGTTTTGTCACATCCTCAAAGAATTCAATAAAGTTTGTGAGGCATGATCTGCCCCTCACAAAGCTATGCTGACTATCTCTAATCAAGCTTCAGTTTTCCAAGTCATCAAAAATCCTGTCTCTCAGAATCCTCTCCAATAACGTTCTCATCACAGACTTAAGACTGATTGGTTTATAATTCCCAGGATTATCCCTATTCACTTTCTTGAACAAGGGAATAACATTTGCCATGCTTCAATCATTTGGCACTACTCCAGTGAACAGTGAGGACACAAAGATCATCGTCAAGGGTGCAGCAATCTCTTCCCTCGCCTCCTATAGTATCCCAGTGTATATTCCATCTGACCCTGGGGATTTATCCATCCTTATGTTTTTCAAAATTTTCAGCATATCCTCCTCCTTAACATCAGCCTGTTTGAGTAGATCAGCCTGTTTGAGTAGATCAGCCTATTTCACGCTGTCCTCACAAATGTCAAGGTCCCTCACCCTTGTGAATAATGATTGATAAAGGACTTCCCCTACCTCCTCCAACTCAAGGCACAAGTTCCCTCTGCTGTCCTTGATTAGCCCTACCCTCACTCTGGCCATCCGTTCCTCACATAAGTGTAGAACACCTTAGGGTTTTCCTTAATCCTACCTGCTAAAGATATTTCATGCACCCTCCTAGCTCTCCTAAGTCCATTCTTCAGTTCCTTCCCAGCTACCTTGTAACCCTCTTGAGCCCTGTCTGATCCTTGCCCTCCTCAACCTTAAGTAAGCTTCCTTCTTCATCTTGACTAGATGTTCCACATCCCTTGTCACCCAAGGTTCTTTCAACCTACCATCCCTTCTTTGCCTCAGTGGGACAAACCTGTCCAGCACCATCAGCAAGTGCTCCCTAAAAAATCTCCACATTTCTGTCGTGCATTTCCCTGAGAAAATCTGTTCCCAATTTAGATGCCCTAGTTCATGTCTAATAGCATTGTAATTTCCTCCCCCCCTCTACAATTAAATGCTATCTTATACCATATGCTCCCATCCCTCTCCATGAGTATCGTAAAGCTGGGGGCGTTGTGATCACTATCACCTAAACGCTCTCCCACCAAGAGATCTGACACCTGACCTGGTTCGTTGCCAAGCACCAAATCCAAAATAGGATGTTGGTGTCACTCTCCATTGCAAACCAGCCGTCCAGCCCCCACCGTTGCAGGTGGTAAGTTAGCACAGTTTGCTGGACAGCTGGTGTCAGCTGTAGAGAGGCGAAGTGGTACTTTGGTTAAATTCACCATCAGTTGTCTCTCTACCTCTCTCCAAGACAGAATAACCATTTGAACAGGGCAATTCCTTCGGTGTCCCTCTGTCACAATCCTGGAACATCCCTGTCCCCCCATTCCCTCCACACCACTGACCAATTGTTCCCACATCATCAGGACTGTAGTGGCACAAGAAAGCAGCTACCGCCATAATCTCAAGGGCAGTAAATTCTGACCCAGCCATCGGAGTCAAAGTCCCCTTGATTAATTCTGAAACACATCTGAACAAAACATGTTGACAGACAAGCTTTTGGCTGCCAGAAAGTTCAGACAGTTTATTTCAGATTGTGTGTGCGTCTGTCTGTGTGTCTCTGTGTGTGTGTGTCTATGAAATGTTTCTGACCTGTACAGCATTTTTACAACAGCACTGTCAGGAAATGGTTCATCCTTGGGGCAGGTCATTAAATCCCTGCTGCTAAAAGCAGGAATAACTTCATATGTTCCTGAATTATCGTCTGGTATTTGATTTGTTCTTGTATCTAGGATGGTCCTGTCCCCCTTGTGATCCCAGGGTGGTCAATGTTTGTGTTTGAATGGAATAAAACATACTGCCTGTGCCAACAGTACAGCAAATCAGTGACTGTCATTGTAACAAGAGTGTGTTCTGTTATCAGCTTTGAAGGTGTACTTGTCTTTGAAGAATATTGTTATCTCTCATGTAATTGTGGGTTAACACAAGTATCAGAAGAGCACAGTAACTTCTCGCGTGAGCAGTTTCACATTCAAACTGACAATGACTGATTCCTGTTAGTATAAGGGTATAATATCAAAAGAACTGATCTGAAGGAGGTGGGGATCAAGACCTGGGTCAAGAGCAGGCTCAGGGTGATCTGTCAGAGAAGAGTTCCCATCACCTATCCTGTGGGGATTGGCTCACTGCCATCAATTCAACCCCTCACTTTCCACGTGGAAATGTTGTCTTAATGAATTATCTAATGTCATTGCCCATCATTGTTTTCAATCTGAATGTACACAATATAAATCACACGTCAGTACATTTGTTAAATGACTGGAAGTAATGTAACTTATGACACTAAAGTTGGTGGAGTAGTGGACAGTTTGGAAGAATGTTGCAGGTTGCAGGGGGACTTGGATAAACTGCAGAATTGGGCTGAGAGGTGGCAAATGGAGTTCAATGCAGGCTAAATGTGAGGTGATGCATATTGGGAAGAATAACAGGAAGGCAGAGTACTGGTTCAATGGAAAGATTCTTGGTAGTGTGGATGTGCAGAGGGATCTTGGAATCCATGTACAGAGATCCCTGAAAGTTGCCACCCAGGTTGATAGTGCTGTTAAGAAGGCATACGGTGTGTTAGGTTTCATTGGTAGAGGGATTGAGTTCCAGAGCTGCAACATCATGCTGCAACGATACAAAACGTTAGTGTGGCCACACTTGGAATATTGTATATAGTTCTGGTCGCCATATTTTGGGAAGGATGTGGAAGCATTGGAAAAGGTGCAGAGGAGATTTACCAGGATGTTGCCTGGTCTGGAGGGATGGTCTTATGAAGAAAGGCTGAGAGACTTGAGTCTATTCTCATTGGAAAGAAGAAGGCGAAGAGGGGATTTGATAGAGACATACAAGATGATGAGAGGATTAGATAGGGTAGACAGTGAAAGTCTTTTTTCCTAGGATGATGATGTCAGCTTGTATGAGGGGGCATAACTACAAATTGAGGGGTGATAGATTTAAGACAGGTGTCAGAGGCAGGTTCTTGATTCAGAGAGTGGTAAGGGTGTGGAATGTCCTGCCTGCCAATGGAGTTAACTCAGCCATATTAGGGAGATTTAAACAATCCTTGGATAAGCACATGGATGATGATGGGATAGTGTAGGGGACGAGCTGAGAATAGTTCACAGGTCTGTGCAACATCGAGGGCCGAAGGGCCTGTTCTGCGCTGTATTGTTCGATGTTCTAACTATTTAATTAACCGAATTGATTCCCTGGGGTTTGAGTTTAGAACTAGAATTAAATTCTATTGTCACATGTGTTCACGTATAGGAATACATGAGGACAGTGAAAAGTGCTCAGAGTGACCATTCTCCACCACCATCTGCAACAAGATAGATTCACTGTCATTACCTTGGCCATACACCAGTCAGAATCTGTCAGCTCCGAAGGAAATCATCCACTCTGATGGAGAATGGGGCAACTGCTATTTAGCGAGTGAAACAGCTTTACTATCCCATTCTTGAACCTGTTGCTGTTCCTGGTGATTCATGGTTCAGCCCCAGTGTATTGGAAGATAGCGGGTGGAAGCCCTGCATTAAAAAAGGGAGACAGAAAACAGGAAGCACAGGCCGGTTAGCTTAACATATCACAGGGAAACTGCTGGAATGTATTATTCAACCACATACAGCAGGTCACATTGATCAGTTGAAGTTCATCTGGCAGAGTTGACATTGTTGTGTGCATCCATTGAATTTCTTTGAGGATGTAACATGTGTCACTGATAAAGGGGATTTCCCTGAGCTGAGATTTTATCCCATAAAATGACACAGCAACTGTCATGGCAGGAAGGTGTGGGGTGGTGTTGGGTGGGGCTAATGATTACACGGGAGCACGACAGTTTACTGAAATGGAAAGCAATTGGAAGCAGCGCTTGCAAAAGACACTAGACAGTAGACAATAGGTGCAGGAGTAGGCCATTCGTTCCTTCGAGCCAGCACCACCATTCATTATGATCATGGTTGATCATCCACAGTCAGTATCCTGTTCCTGCCTTATCCCCATGACCCTTGATTCCACTGTCTTTAAGAGCTCTATCCATCTCTTTCTTGAAAGTATGATCAGATTAGATGAGATTACTTACAGTGTGGAAACAGGCCCTTCGGCCCAACAAGTCCACACCGCCCCACCGAAGCGCAACCCACCCATACCCCTACATCTACCCCTTACCTAACACTAGGGGCAATTTAGCATGGCCAATTCACCTGACCTGCACATCTTTGGACTGTGGGAGGAAACCGGAGCACCCGAAGGAAACCCACACAGACACGGGGAGAATGTGCAAACTCCACACTGTCAGTCGCCTGAGGCGGGAATTGAACCCGGGTCTCTGGCGCTGTGAGGCAGCAGTGCTAACCACTGTGCCACCGTGGAGACTTGGCTTCTCCTGCCTTCTGGGGCAGAACATTCCATATATCCACTAACTCTCTGGGTGAAGAAGTTTCTCCTGAACTCTGTTCTAAATGGCCTACCCCTTATTTTAAAACTGTGTCCTCTAGTTCTGGACACACCCCATCAGCAGAAACTTGCTTCCTGCTTCCAGCCCTTTTATAATCTTATACTTCTCAATCAGATCCCCTCTCATCCTTCTAAGCTCAAGTGTATACAAGCCCAGTTGCTCCAATCTTTCAACATATGACAGCCCCGCCATTCCAAGAATTGACCTCATGAACCTACACTGCACTCCCTCAATAGCTAGAATGTCCTTCCTCAAACTTGGAGACCAAAACTGAACACAATACTCCAGGGTGCTGTCTCACCAGGCCCTGTACAGCTGCAGGACCTCTTTGCTCCTGTACTTCATTCCTCTTGTTATGAAGGCCAGCATGCCATTAGCTTTCTTCACTGCCTGCTGTACTTGCATGCTTGCTTTCATTGACCGATGTACAAGTACACCTAGATCTCGCTGTACATCCCCTTTACTGAACTTGACTCCATTTAGATAATCTGTCTTCCTGTTCTTGCCACCAAAGTGGATAACCACACATTTACCCACATTAAAGTGAATCTGCCAAGCAAATTTGCTAATATTACATTTAATACCCTCATCTATATCATTAATGTATATTGTAAACAGCTGCGGTCCCAGCACCGAACCGTGTGGTACCCCACTGGTCACCTCACCGCCTGCCATTCCAAAAGGGACCCGTTTATCACTACTCTTTACTTCCTGTCAGCCAGGCAATTTTCAGTCCAAGTCAGTATTTTGCCCGCAGTACCATGTGTCCTAATTTTGCTCACTAATCTCCTATGTGGGACTTTATCAAAGGTTTCTGAAAGCCCAGGTACACAACATCCACTGGATCTCCCTTGTCCATCTTCATTGTTACATCCTCAAATATTCCAGAAGATTAGTCAAGCATGATTTCCCCTTGGTAAATCCATGATGACTCTGACCTCTCCTGGGGGTTACTGCTATCCAAATGTGTCATAATTTTATCTTTTATAATTGACTCCAGCATCTTTCCCATCCCTGATGTCAGGCTAGCTGGTCTAAATAATGGATTCTGAAATGGATTAAGGCTAAATAATAATATTTATTATTAATTATATATTATTTTTATTTATATTAGTAATATTTATAATAAATCGATTGTATTAGCATGAATCAATATTAATAGGCAGGATTCCTTTACACATTCTCAGTGACTTGTCATGTTGATTCTTGGCTAATTTAACACATGACTGCATTAATTCATTGTTAATTAAAGAATGGAAAGTTACAGTACTGGCCAGTTAAAGAAGTTTTGCATATGATTGGGGGATAGGGATAGGTATATATATGGCAGGTGAAACTCCCAAAAGCTGGGGAGATGACTGTGATGGCTGTGTATATGTATAAAATAAATGACATGAGAAAACAATGTAAGGCCACTATGGTTGAGGAATATATAAAAAGGTGAAGGCAACATTACTGTAAAATAAAGAACTGAAATTCTACTCGGAATCCCGAGCCTATGTCTGGCATACCAATCCTTTTGGAGGACTGGGATTTTGTTACTGTTTACATGCTGAGCCCTGTGGCTATGTGGTTGGCATTGCTGTCGCGTGGTGCCAGGGTCCTGAGTTTAATGCCAGCCTTCGATGGCTGTCTGTGTGGAATTTGCACATTCTCCCTGTGTCTGTGAGGATTTTCTCCGAGTGCTCCGGTTTCTTCCCACAATCCAAAGATGTGCATGTCAGGTGAAGTGGCCATGCTAAATTGCCCATTGTTTTCGGTGCATTCGTCAGAGGGAAACGGGACTAGGTGGTTTATTCTTCGTAGGATCGGTGTGGACTTGTTGGGCCTGTTTCCACACTGTAGGGAATCTAATCTTCTGATTGTCTCCAGCCTTAATTTAAAGCATCCACTTGTTGAAACGTTTCCTTCTTTTGAAAATGAAGCGTTCAGTCTTCATAGTCGATGTCATGGGTATGAGCGACTTGCGCCATCCTAAACCAGGTCCCATCCCAGGGACTGGATTAGTGGTGCTGGAAGAGCACAGCAGTTCAGGCAGCATCCAACGAGCAGCGAAATCAACGTTTCGGGCAAAAGCCCTTCATCAGGAATGAAGGGCTTTTGCCCGAAACGTCGATTTCGCTGCTCGTTGGATGCTGCCTGAACTGCTGTGCTCTTCCAGCACCACTAATCCAGTATTTGGTTTTCAGCATATGCAGTCATTGTTTTTACCCATCCCAGGGACTAGAGTAATGTTAATGAAGCATGGCTCTAACTGCAATACCAAACAGCCAAATTTGCTCAGTATGTCTAAGTGTGATCCGGATGCAAATGCAGTAAAATTCTAGGAGTAGCCTGAATATGAATGGCTTGTGTTACAAGACTGAAAGATGTGCCTGTCTGTCTGATGGAAATGGCAAACAATTTAACAATAAAGAAGAAGCTCAATTACCTTTATTTAACTTTATGCTTTTGCAATGTTTTCTGGCTGGAGTCACTGACATGATCCAGACCAACAGTACAAACCAGTCCAGGAATTTCCAGTCACAAATGAGATGAGCGGTGGTTTTCTATTGGGATGGCTAGAACCGGACTGAACCATGATGCAAGCTACAGGTAAAACAAATTATATTCAATGTCCTCGCGATCCCAAATGATGGATGCCATCACTGATAGGGTTGATTGGAACCAGGATACCCACTGGGGGTGAAACCTACCCCATGTACCTATGTGATAACTACTGCTGGATAACCTTTTCCCGAGGGGATCCTGAAAATGGGGACAGGCAGACCCCAGCAATTCACCTTTGAGACTGGCAACAAAACATAAAAAAAATCCAGGGGCAAATGCCTGGCCCTTGCTTTAACTGTTGAAATGTGGGTAGTGGAGTAATGTGTCTTTAAAGCTACCTCGGAATTGACGTTGGGAATCAACAGGCGTTCATCCTATTAAAAGTATGCGGAAGTATATGCAGCTGCCAAGTAGGCAGCCATACGCCCCAACCTTCTGATCCCATTGGATCACCAGCAAAACTCATTTGGACACAGTATAAGGATGGGTATGCCAGACCTGGGTGAGGTGCAAAAATAATGGGGGAATGATACTGTCTGTTCAGTGCCAATTCATAACGTAGAGATTGATGTCTCTATTGCTTATCGACTGTCGTCATCCGGGTTTAGTGTTTGGATTGTTTTCAATATTGTTTTGAAATTTGGAAGTAATTTGTAAATTTACATTTCTGAAGTAATTACAGACACTTTATACTAAAATATTCTGCTGACTGAATTCTCAAGTGATTTGATTTCATATATAGCCGCTAAGCCTAAATATCATTGCTGCGTGTATGGAGCTTGTAAGAATACACACTAGCTGATATGATTTATTTTTGGATTAGGCTGTTAGATCTAAGAAGGAGTGTCTGGCTGAGCTATTATCTTCATGTAGATAAGTATACTGAACAGTGATGGCTTATTAGTGGGCGGCACAGTGGCACAGTGGTTAGCACTGTTGCCTCACAGCGCCAGAGACCCGGGTTCAATCCCCCCCTCAGGCGACTGACTGTGTGGAGTTTGCACATTCTCCCTGTGTCTGCGTGGGTTTCCTCCAGGTGCTCCGGTTTCCTCCCACAATCCAAAAAATGTGCAGGTTAGGTGAATTGGCCATGCTAAATTGCCCGTAGTGTTAGGTGACAGGGTAAATGTAGGGGAATGGGTCTTGGGTGGGTTACGCTTCGGCGGGTCGGTGTGGACTTGTTGGGCCGAAGGGCATGTTTCCACTATGTAAGTAATCTAATCTTTATAATTTTAAGATTGTACCAATATCTAAATTCTAGGGTTAGCTCAATATTAGAAAAAAATCAGTGTGGTTTGAAAACTTTGTGTCATGTTATCATAATTTGGGGACAGCATTGCCCTCCAGCCAATATTTATTACCAACTTTTCTGCTCAAAATCATCATCAGATTTCTACATTTAATTCTAATTGCTGTTAACCAAAGCTGTAGATCGGGCCATTTAATTGGGCATAATGTTCATGTTTTTTTTCAAAAAAGAGAATACGATATATTGCAGAACTAATCTAAATTTTAGATAATTGATTTTTTTTTAGGAGCAAAACTTCAAAGAGTATTATATCCCAGCAAAGCTGGATTTATAAAAATAGATTTGCTTAATTCACCCATATGGTTATATGGCTTTTCCATATAAAATAAGAAAATAATGGGAAGGAAGGGAATCTCTTGTGCATAATTTAAAATGAACGAGCTTTTTGCCAATATGGGCAATATATTTACTCCAGTGGGCTATTTGAGTTTGATTAATTTGAGAATTATTTATTTCAAAACTGTTCTTAGGGCTTCTAGCCTGCTGAAGAGCAAACATTATGGCCTCAAATAAGGTACCCGGCAATACTCAGACCAGAATATGGGTGACCTCCATCAGATTAGTTTGTGCTACTTCTTTGCTGATGCCTATTTTAATTGAATATATGTATACTGTATATACTTATATACAAGGAAGAAATGGTTTATACTTTATTACAATGGACACTTTGCGGTCCCAACCTTGCAAGGGGGGAGATGATAAAGATTTAACTTGACCTGTTGTGTGGACTTGCATTGCCAGCATTGGTGCACAAGAAGGGTCAGTTTACCTGTGTGATCCTGAGCGAATAGAGACTGTGTACCAACTACGCCAGAAAGATGTCCTTGTGCGCCGAAAGACTGAATGTTGCCAAGATGACTTTTGCAGTGGTCAGCTGCATAAAAAATTAACAGTTCATTTACAGAACAAGTCTAAATGGTCTTTACCATGTAAAGGTGTTGTGTGCCAGTTTGATTACACTTGTGCTCTGAGCATCCCTGATGAGCCTAATCCCCTTTCAGATAGATCACGTAGTAAAAGAGACAAAGGGGGGTGTTTCTAGAAACCCATAATAAAATTTTTGGAGAGGATGAAGTAATTTGTTACACCCTTACTTCAGTAAGAGACTCCCTGACCCCTTTTTATCCTTCCAAATTCTAACATGGGGGTATGGAATAGTACTTAGTATTTACAGGACGTAGTATCATTTTAGTTATTACCTATCCCCACCTGCTACTTCTTTATGGACTTCCTCCAATAAATCCGCAATATCCTATCCAAGTTACTACAAAGGTAAGGAATGGAGGTGTGCTTATGTAAAAGTGCCCACTTTTTTTTTCGATAAGTAAACGTATTAGTCGCCACTGCTTTTCTGAAGGACCATGCATCTCATGTGTATGCCTTAAAGAAAAATGTATCCCTATTATCACTGGAATTCAAACTCTATGTGGAGAGGGTAACAATACCCACCTTCATGACGATGCCCCTAACGGCACTAATATTTTCCCAGTTATTGGAAGGAAAGAACCATTTTGGGATGTTGACCATGTTTCTTATCAAGAAACTCACCTCATTAATACTGGATGATTTTCAAACTCAGCACCCAGGGCCAAATTATGTAATCCTGGATTATCCACATACCCCAGGAAGTCACAAAGATAGGCCTGCATCTTACTGGGAAGGACCCTATATTGCCTATGCTAAACCTGAATTTTTTTTCATGTTATAATAAGGCAGCAAACTGCCTTGTCCTGAATAGAGCAAGTCGTCCACATACCGGAGCTGTAGGAACATTATTTCCAACTCCTGTTCCCTGTCCAATGAAATCATAATTCCCCTTTTAAATATACAGTTTCTCCTGACTTCTGTGCAGAATGGAAGAATCCAAAGACCATATCAAGAAGTAAAACACACTCATTGGCATATGCAGCTCTTAGTGTTCTTTCATTATGAAATTCCTTAAGTATTATTAGTCATCAAAACCATAATTATCTCATTTGTGGAGTCACAATTTTGAGAAATGAGACAACTGCTGCCTTAATAGAAATTGCTTTCAGAATTCCGCTAATTTGCCCAACAAAACCGACTGCATAGTTGCGAAAGCATGTGGATTTTGCACTATAGTTAAAGGAAAATGCATTATGAGGGTCACTGACATTTTTGAAAACGTTACTAGACATATTGATAATATTCACACTTTTGTCAACCAAATGAATGAAGGTGCGGGATGGGAAGATTGGGGTTTTGGCTCATGGTAAAACTGATTAATTAATATGTCTTTGTATGGTGCTATTGTTTTAATTGGTCTTTTTGTTGGTATTGCGATACTTAAGCGTATTATTGATAAATATTAACTTAGTCATAGAGATGTACAGCATGGAAACAGGCCCTTCGGTCCAACCTGTCTATGCCGACCAGACATCCCAATCTAATGAAGATACGGCATTTGGAAATAACACCCCAGACAGCTGCACATATTTCTTCAACCGTAATCTTGACGAGAGGAGCAGAGAGATGACATCTGGGGATGGGCTTGAAACAGGACAGTGATGTCATTGAAACCAATGAAATGAGCCAATACCAGGACATCCCGAGCATGACAGTCACAACAGGAGAAAGGGGAATGAAGAAATAACTTGGAATTTGACTTGCTGCTGAAGCTGGGTAAACCACAACTGCTGGAGAAATTCAGCAGGTCTGGCAAAACCTATCGAGAGAAAATAGTTAACATTTCAAATCAGTGATCCTTCATCAGAAGTAGTAAGATCGGGTGCTCCAAAATCGAGCTCAAATGAACTGTTCATAGGAAGGATGAAAGGGGAGGCAACAAAGGAGGGGGGAGTGGCTATTTTGATCAGGGAAACATCACGGCAGTGCGTAGAGAAGGTATTCCTGATGGATCGTCCAGTGAAGCTATCTGACTTGTGAAAAAAGGGTGTTATTACTTTGATGGGATTGTATTATAGATTTCCCAGTAGTCAGAGGGATATTGAGGAGCAAATATGTCGGGAAGTCACTGATAGCTGTAAGAATAGTAAGGGGATCTTAACTTTCCAAACACAGATTGGTAATGGCTGGGAGGAATTTGTTAAGTGTATTCAATAAATCTTTCTCAATCAATATGTAGATGGCCCTCTGAGAGAAGGGTCAAAACCCAACCTTCTCTTGGGAAATAAGGCAGGGCAAGTCACTGAGGTATTAGTGGGGAAACACTTACCACAATTCTATTAGTTTTAAAATAGCTATGGAAAAGGATCGGCCTGATCCAAAGGTTAAAAACTTTGGAGCTGACAGTGGGATTAATTCAGTTTCTGGATATTACAGCCTGTAAGGGTGATTTGTAGAGTTTGTTTCCCAACCTTTGATATTGTACAAAGGAGTAAGGTCACTCAGCACTCAGATCTGTTATTCTTTATATGTCTGATAGATTATGATCACATATTTAATGTTTATCTCCATATTTTTGTTTGCAATTATATCTTTAATATTGTAATGTACAAATAGTTTTCTATGTGGTATATCAATTATAAATAACCTGAACTCTATGGGAATATCTGTTTGAATTAAATAACTTGTGTGCCTTCTGGACATGGAGGAAACTTACATGTTGTAAACAGAAAGTGCTGTAAATACTCAGCAGATCAGACAGCATCTGTGGAGAGAGAAACATAATGAATGTTTCTGGTCAATGACCTCTCATCAGAGAAAATTATTGATTAATTCCAATAGTCGTTGTTCTTATTTAATGTTCACAGCATCTGGAGTATTTAGTTTTCAGTTTATAAATCTGCATAAACATACTCTTCAATTGGTTGTTGTAGGTTACTATTGAGAGATTAACACAGTTCTTATTGATCTTATAGATGCTGTGACTTGGAGGCTGGGATTTGTTTCCAGACCAGTTTGGAGAGAAATATAAATCATTTCTTTCTCTCTCACTCTGTTTGAGTGTTAGAATAAAAATATATCACCAGAACATGGGATCAGCATGAGACTGAACATTGTCTCTGTTTGAGCCTTTGGGAGTGATGACCCTTCTGTGTCTCTGTATCTCTGTCAGTGATAATGTGAGTGTGTGAGAGAGGGAACTACCCGCATTGTTACTTGTGTCTCAGCTGGAAGGTGGGAAGAAGAGCAGAAGGGAAGGGCAGGAGAGGCTGAAATGACAGAGTAACAATATTGACCAAAATGGTGCAAGGAACAGGGTGGAGGGTGCAGTGGGAAAAGAGAAAAAGCAGAAGATGGGGATGTAAATTAGAGGATCCTTACCAACTGTCATCTGAAAGGAATCAAAACAAAAGAAAACTGTGACAGTGATAACAAAGGGAGGTACTCTGCCATGTCCCCTTCACTGTTTACAGGATGCATGATTACTGTCAGATTCTGAATAAATTCTGTCGGTTTCTCATTGTTAACTCAAATATGGCCATTTACTCTCAGTTTTCAGGAAACGGACCTGGAGTCAAGTGACCAATTCATTGGTTTTACAGAAAGTCTGTTCCAACCCAGTTTCAGTGGGAGGACACAGGGAAATGTCCTTTGGCTGTTGGTGCAATGGGCCCGTCTTCTCAGGGCAATGTTACATCCCGAGAATTCTGTATTAACCAAAAACCCACTCTGTCTGTCACTGATGAGCATGACACTTTGTTGACATGACAAATCTCCGACATGAGCACTGGACGATATCGATATAGCTGGTTGTGAACAAAGAACAAAGAAGATTTACAGCCCAGGAACAGGCCCTTCAGCCCTCCAAGCCTGAGCTGATCCAAATCAACTGTCTAAACCTGTCGCCCAATTCCTAAGTATCCCTCTGCTTCCCATCTACTCATGCATCTGTCCAGATGCATCCCAAATTAATCTGCCGTATCTGCCTCTACTACCTCTGCTGGCAACGTGTTCCAGGCAGCTACCACCCTCTGTGTAAAGTACTTGCCGTGTGTATCCCCCTTAAACTTTTCACCTCTCATCTTGAAAGCATAACCTCTCGTTGATGAATCCTTCACCCTGGGAAAAAGCTTATCTCTATCCACCCTGTCTATACTCTTCATGATTTTGTAAACCTCAATCAGATTCCCCCCTCCATCTCCTTTTTTCAAATGAAAACAAACACAACCTATTCAACCTCTCTTCATAGTTCGCATCTTCTGGACCAGACAACATCCTCGTAAACCTTCTCTGCACCCTCTCCAAAGTGCCAAATCCTTTTGGTCATGTGGTGACCAGAACTATATGCAGTATTCCAAATATGGCCAAACGTAAGTCCTTTGCAACTGTAACATGATCTGCCAGCTCCTTTAGTCAATACCCCATCTGATGAAGGCCTTCTTGACCACTCTATCCACTTGTGTAGCAACCTTCAGGGTACAATGGACCTGAAGTCCCAGATCTCTCTGCTCGTTAACTTTCCCCAAGGCTCTTCAATTCATTGTATAATTCGCTCTAGAATCAGACTTCCCAAAATGCATCACCTCACATTTACCTGGATTGAACTCTATCTGCCATTTCTCCACCCAACTCTCCAGACTATCTGTACTCTCATGTATTCTCTGACAATCCCCTATGCTTTCTGCTACTCCACCAATCTTCGTGTCATCTGCAAACTTGCTGATCATACCAACAGTGACCTCTTCTAGATCATTTATGTATATCACAAACAACACTGATCCCTGTGGAACACCACTGATCACCTTTCTCCATTTCAAGAAACTCCCTTCAACTACTACTCTCTGTCTCCTGTTGCTCAACCAGTTCTTTATCCACCTTGCAAGAACATCCCACACATCATATGACTTCATTCTCTGTATTGATTTGCCATGAGGAACGTTATCAAATGCCTTACTAAAGTTCATGTGTATGACATCTACAGCCCTTCCTTCGTCTATAAACTTAGTCACTTCCTCAAAGAACTCTATTAAGTCGGTAAGGCACGATCTCCCCCACACAAAACCATGATGTCTATCACTGATAAGCGCATTCTTTTCTAAATATAAATAGATTCTATCCCTCAGTCCATTCTCCTACAAATTTCCCAACACTGACATCAGACTCACTCATCTGTAGTTACCCAGAATATCCCTAATAACCCTCTTGCACAGGGGGACAACATGAGCAACCCTCCAGTCCTCTGGCACCTCACCTGTGTTTAAGGATTCCACAACGATATCTGCCAGGGGCGCCAGCTATTTCCTCTCTCACCTCCCATCCAGTTCTGGGGATTTTAATAACCTCTAGCCGACCCAACACAACTTCCCAACTGATGGCAACGTGATCCAGACTAATCAAACATGTTCTCTAATCTCAAAATACATCATGTCCCTCTCCTCAGTGAATACTGATGTAAAGGACTCATTCAGAATCTCACCCATTCTCTCAGGTTTGACACTCAGCCTTCCTTCATTATCCTTTAGTGGACCAATCCTTTCTCTAGTTATTCGCTTGCTTCTTATTTAAGAATAAAATGCTTTGGGGTTCTCCTTAATTCTGCTCGTTAAAGCTATTTCATGACCCCTTTTAGCCCGCTTGATTCCTTGTTTAAGACTGGTCTTCCTCTCCCGAGATTCCTCCAGGGCCTGTTCTGTTCTTAGCTGCCTGGAGCTTATATACACATCCCTTTTCCTCTTGGCTAGTTGTACAATTTCTCCTGTCATCCACGGTTCATGAATCTTGCCCTTCCTATCCTTTGCCTTCAATGGGACATGCCTATCCTGCACTATCTTTAACCTCTCTTTGAAAGCCTCCCATATGTCAAATGTGGACTTCCCTTCAAATAGCTGTGTCCAATCCACATTCCCAGCTCCTGCCTAATTTTGATATAATTGGCTTTGGCCTAGTTTAGTACTCTTCCCTTCGGATCACTCTCATCTTTGTCTATAAGTATTCTAAAGCTTACAGAATTGTGGTCACTGTTCCCAAAGAAATCCCCCACTGTAACTCCCACCACCTGGCCTGGCTCATTCTCCAACACCAGGTGCAATACGGCCCCATCCCTCATCGGATTATTGAGGTACTGCTCTAGAAAACTCTCCTGGATGCGTTTTACAAGTTATGCCCCATCCAGACCTCTGACCATCGGTGTATCCCAGTCAATGTTGGGAAAATTAAAATCTCCCATCATCTCTACCCTTTGACAAAGGGTCAGTTAGACTCGAAACATCAGCTCTTTTCTCTCCTTACAGATGCTGCCAGAGCTGCTGAGATTTTCCAGCATTTTCTCTTTTGGTTTCAGATTCCAGCATCCACAGTAATTTGGTTTTATCATCTCTACCCTGTTGCGTCTACATCATTCCATAATCTGTTTACCTATTCATTCTTCTACCTCATGCTCACTGTTGGGAGGCCTGTAATACAGCCCCAACAACGTAACTGTGCCCTTCTTCTTTCTCAGCTCCACCCATAATGCCTCACTATTCAAGCCTTCCATGGTGCCCTCCTTCAGCAAAGCCATGCTATCATCCCTGACCGGCAATGCAACTCCTCTCCCCCTTTTATTTCCTTCCCTGTCCTGTCTGAAGCGTCTATATCCTATAGGGATAGTGAAGGGGCTGGAGGAGGATAAGGAGATAAGGAGGGTTTAGGTGCTGGAGGAGATGACAGAGATAACAAGGGATGTTGGAGCTGGAGGGGTTTACAGAGGTAGGGAGTGGAATAGAGGTTGGAGGCTGTTGGCGAGATATGGAATAATGTCAATAGTCAAGATGGCTTCTCATACAGGGAGGGATGTAACTGCTGGATGTTGTCACAGAAAGAGGAAGGGATGTTGGGGCTGGAACAGATAGGGATAGGTACAGATACAGTGTCTGGAAGATGTTACAAAGATAGGGATGAGTTTTGATGGATGGCGGAATTGACAGTGATAGGGAGTTTGTAGTTTCTCAAGGACATTAGAGAGATGAGGGGTGTATGGATGGAGCAGGTTTACAGATATAGGGAGGCTTGTTGTGGCTAAAGGAGATAACAGAGATGGGAGGGTTGTAGGTGCTCTAGGAGGTGACTGACCTAGGGAGGTGTGCAGGGCTGGAGCATGTTACAAAGGTAGGGAAGAGTTTAGGGGCTGGCAGAATTTACAGAGATAGGGAGGTTTATAGAGATTAATGGAAGTGACAGAGATGGAAGGATTCTAGGTGCTATAGGAGGTTACAGAGATAGGGAGGGGTGCTGGGGCTGAGGGACGTTATAGTGAGGGTTTCAGTAACTCCCTGTTTGATCACAGTGAGGCCTCTTGAACCGGAGAGGTCAAAGTGTGACCTCACCGTGTACATCACAGAGAGAGCTCAGACATCACAACTGGTTTATAAACTGGCTTCATCGGAGACATGAGGCTGCTCCAGGAAACACAGGGAAGGCGAGATCACTGCACTGACCGTGTCTCTGGCTGATCTGTCTGGGAGTGAATGTGATCAGCAAGAAGATCAAAACAGCTTCACAGACACCACATTGTGTTGTGTAAATCCCATTGACGAGGTGATCAGACAGAAGGTAGTGAGATTTGAAAAGTCCCTCAAAAAAATCTTTCTCTTGAACTAACTGAGGTTTTGGTGAGAATGGGGAATAAATTCTCAGAGACTTACTCTGAGGAATTTTAGAACTTAGTTAAACTGGTTAAAATATCCAGAATTGATTCTTAACATGGGTCAGAAACTTAAATTCCAAATATTATTCCTCTCCTCTGACCGAGCCAATCCTGACATCACTGGTGGAAATCACAGTGATAGGGAGGGATGCAGTTGCTGTGAGCTGTTACAGTGACAGGGAGCAGTGCATGGGCTGGAGGATGACACAGCATTAGGAAGAGTTGGAGGGAATGGAGGAAATAACAATGATAGGAAAGAGTATAGGGGCTGGAGCAAGTTCCAGAGATATCGAGAAGTGCAGGGTTGAGTGGAGGTTACAGAGAGAGAGAGAGAGCTGTATGGTCTGGAGGAGATAACAGAGATAGGGAGATGTGTAGCAGCTGCAGGAGTTTTCAGAGATAGGGAGCTTTGTAAGTGTTGGAGGAGGTAACAGAGACAGGGAGCTGTGTAGGGGCTGGAGGAGGCAACAGTGATAGGGAGGGCTGTAGAGGCTGGAGGGGCTGACGGAGATAGAGCACAGTGTAGGGGATGGAGGATGTTACAGCGATAGGGAGGGATGTCAGGGCTGGAGTAGATTACAGAGATAGGGAGGGTGTAGATCTGAAGGAGCTTATAGTACTAGGGAACAGTGTTGATGCTTGAAGTTACAGAGATATGCCGAGTGTATGTGCTTGAAAGGGCTCCGAGACAGGAAGGTGAGTTGGGGCTGGATGAAGTGATAGACAAATGGAAAGATTCTGGTTTTACAGAGATATGGAAGTCTGTAGGGGTTGGAGAAGGTTACTGAGCTTGGGACGAGTGGAGGTGCTGGAGGAGTTTAGAGAGTGGGGACATTCTGTCGGTCCATGGAGAATATTACAGACAAGGAGGAGAGTCGGGGCTGACAGAGATAGGGATGTATGTTGGGCTGGAGCTCATTACAGATCTGGGGAGGCAAGTAGATGCTGAAGGATATTATAGAGATAGTTGGAGGGATTGGAGGAGATTACAGAGATAGTAGTGTCGGGGCTGGAGGAAGTTACAGAGATATTGAGGGGTGTAGGGCCTGGAGTCATTTAGAGGCAAGGAGGGGTATAGGGGCTGGAGGAGTTTACATGCTGTTGGAGTTTATCAAATTGGGGGAGGGGTGGGGGGGTCATGGGGGCTCAGGGGGCTGGATTGCAGATTAATCCAGAACCTCAGCAAATGCTCTGGGACTCAGGTACAAATCCCATCACAGCAGCTGGTGAAATCTGAATTCATTAATAAAGATTTGGAATTAAGAATGTACTAAAGGCCATGAAACCATTGTTAATTGTTAGAAAAATCCATCTGGCTCACTGATCTCCTTTAAGAAAGGAAATCTACCATTCTCACCTAGTCTGGCCTACATGTGGCTCCACACTCACAGCAACACAATTGACTCTTAGCTACTCTCTAAAATAGCAAGTTGTATCAATGGCTAACAAGGTCTCAATGAAGAAATGAAACCACATGGATAACCTGGCATGGTCTTGGCACCAAAAAGACAATGCTAGAATCAGCCTTGTGGACCCTGCAAATCTCCCTGGGGCTTGTGCCAAAATTAGGAGTGTGGTCTCACAGACTTATCAAGTAAGTCTCTATCTCTCTCTGTCTCTCTCTGTGCCCGCCCTCCTCTCACTGTTTCTGTCTGTCCTTTTCTTTGTTTCCTCTCTCTTGACCTCGATGTAAGAACGTTTTACTTCATCTGTCTCTTCATCCTTGTGCCTGACTTTACCCTTTATCTCTTTCTCCCTCTTTCTCCAGCTGTCTCTCTCTCTCTCTCTCTCCAGCTGTCTGTATTTCTCTGCTTGTCTCTGTCTATTGTACACAGTGCCTGCCCAAAAATCATCTTGCACTGCCCCACAATGATGTGCTTTGCTGTTCTTGCACAGGCTCAACATTCCCTTCCCAAACAAATTACATCACCCTTCTCCAGTTTGAGTTCAATTTGTCACTTTTCTGCCCAACTGAGCACTTTGTAGAAGCATAGACTCCCGAAAGTGTGGAAGCTGGCCATTCGGCCCATCGGGTCCAGGCCGACCTTCCGAAAAGTATCAAGCCAGACCCACCTTCCTGCAATATCCCTGTAACCCGGCATTTCCCATGTCTAATCCATCGAGCCTGCACATTCCTGGGTACTCTGCTATAATCAGAGAGCTCTGTCACTATTGATCCTCTGATTGTATCCAACACCCTCAGTGCCACTCCCTGAATTGCAAGTTTGCATAAATTGTGCAATGTTGCTGAGTTACAAAGGTGGAGATCCTGCACAAATTCACAAAGAGCATACCCAGTTATATATCACATTGACCATCAGATCATGTTGTATTAAAATGTCTCAAGTTTTGACGAGAATTGAGAATCAAGAAGTTATTAATTAGATTTGTAGGTGCCGGTGTTGGACTGGGGTGTTCAAAGGTAAAAATCGCACAACACCAGGTTATAGTCCAACAGGTTTATTTGGAAGCACTAGCTTTTGGAGTGACACTCCAACAACCACCTGATGAAGGAGCAGTGGTCTGAAAGCTAGTGTTTCCAAATAAACCTGTTGGACCAAAATCTGGTATTGTGTGATTTTTACCTTATTGAGGTTCAAGATCATCCAAGTGATTTGGAAGTGCAGGTAGTGAACAATCAATCGGCAGTGAGTGTTCAGAAACAAGTTGGGGTGGTGGTGGCAATGAAATTGGAGAGGTTTTTAAGTGTTCTTTGTTACAGGTTTGAGCAGGGACACATATTGTACATCTGCCAATGTATCCGGAAATGATCATGTGACTACTACAGAGACAGGTAACAGGTGAATTCATGCTACAACTCAGCAATTGTCTTGAATGTTACATTTAAAGTTATTTAGAGCAGGGAAATTAGACGTTACCAAATTTCATGCATTTGTTGGTCCCCTCATACATGCCTAGGCCAAGTAAAATAGAGGTTAGATACAAAGCACGATCCCACAACACTTCCCAATAAAGCAATCCTACATCAGGTAGAGTATAGTCTGGTTACAGAATAAAAACCCCTGCACTATCACTATCAGACATTCCCAGGACAGGTACAGCCCAGGGTTGCATGAAGTGTCAGACTCTTCTGGTTTGAAATCTCCAACCTTCCCAAGGCAGGGACCTGCATTCAACTTTCCAAATGGCAAGCAGTGTATGTTTCTGAAGCAAAATGAAGCCTGTACACTGTGTCATTGAAGCAGTTACAATGTAGGGACAGTAAGGGATTGACAGAGCTCAAAGCTGTGATCTCACAGAGAGTGAACTTGGTGAATGATGGATTGGGTGAAAGAGGGAACGGAATACTCTTCTCCACTTTTCATTTGCTTTCATTGAGTAGCAATGCCAAGTGCTTGGTTCCTCATACAGTGCAGAGGAAGGAGATTTTTGGGACTAACTGGTAAGCCATTCAACATGTTATAACTGGTCAGTAACTTCAAAATAAGATTAGATAGCACTGCTGCAAGGAAATGGTAGACAAGCAGGAGGCGAGAAGAACACAGCAAACCAGGCAGCATCAGGAGGTGGGGAAGGCAATGTTTCGGGTGTAACCCTCCTTCAGGACTGGGGGTGGGTGTAAGGGGAGCTGCAGGTAAACAGGGTGGGGGGGGGAGCAGGGTGGTGAGGTGGGGATAGGTGAAGACAGGTCAAACTGTTTGGTCGCTGGGAGGAATGAATCCAATTGGTGGCTAGAAGGGAGAGGGGAGAGGCTGGGAATGGAGTCAGGGGAAGGGAAGGGAGGTTGTTTGAAATTGGAGAACTCAATGTTGAGTACTCAGGACTGCAGGCTGCCCAGGTGGAAGATGAAGTGTTGTTCCTCCAATTGGTAGTGGCAATGGAGGAGGCCGAGGATGGTCATATCAGAAAGGGAGTGGGAAGGGGAATTAAAATGGGCTGTGACTGGGAGGTCTGCTCGCCCTCTGTGGGCCTGGCCGAGATGCTCGGCAAACTGTTCACTAAGTTTATGTTTGGTCTCCCTGTTGTAGAGAAGACCACACCGGGAGCACCGGGTACAGTAAACTAGGTTGGAGGAGAGGCATGTGAACCTTTGTCTCACCAATGATGCAAAACCTACCAGCACACCACCCCCTTCACCTCCATCCAATGCCCCAAACAGTCCTGACAGGTGAGACAATTTCAAATAACCTCCTTTCCCATCCCCTGATTCCCTTCCTAGCCCCCCCCCTCCCTTCCATTCCTCTCATCGACCTTTCCTCCCAGCCACCAACCAGATTCACTCCTTCCATTGACCAACCAGGTCATACCCTCTACCTGTCTTCACCTATCCCCACCAACACCCTGCCCCTTACACCCCCTTTATCTGCAGCTCCCCACAAACCCACCCCCAGTCCTGAAGAAGAGTTACCCCCAAAATATTGCCTTCTCCACCTCCTGATGCTGCCTGGCTTGCTGTGTTCTTCCAGCCTCCTGCTTGTCTCCCTTGGAATTCAACATCTGCAGTTTTTTTTTTGTCTCTGAGCAAGGAAATGGTCAACCTGTGGAATGTGGGATTCTAGGAGGTTCGATATGTCAGAGATAAACATATCTCCTGGAAATGTCACAGTGTGCATAAACTGGAGCTCTGTTTTCCAGAATGGGAGGAACTGTGGGCCATCCACGGGGCTGAGGATGAGGGGAATACCACATTTATGGAGTTGGCTCCACCACAGTTTAGTGTGTATGGGTAAATAAGGAATGAGTGACAGCCAGGTATCTCAAGGGTCCCCTGAGATGATCGAGATCACACACCAGTTCCCTGCTTTGGAAACTTGTAATGGAAAGGATTCATCAGAGGAATGTAGACAGAGTCATGTCAGGAAGATAGGAACAGTGGGTACACCGTACTGATAATGGGCTCTTTAGTTCGGGGAACAGAGTGGAGTTTCTACAGTTATAAACATATCTTCAGCATGCGATGATAACCTCCCTGCTACCAGGGTCAAGGATATCACAGAACAGCTGCAGGAAATTCTGCTGCTGCAGGAGGATCAAATGACAGAGGTATTGCTCCATGTTGGTGACAAAGACCTCGGTGGGAATGTGGGGATGTGGTCCATGAAACAGATTTGAGGCAGCAAGGAATGAGTTTGAAAAGCAGGATGTGGAACACAGTATTCTCAGAATCACTGCCAGTCCCATGTGCTGATCAGAATTTGAGCAGAATAATTGGATGGTTGAACATGGGTCTGGAAAACGGGTTCAGAAGGTCAGGCAGCATGTTTCAAGGCATTAGGACCAGCTCTAGAGCAGGCTAGAACTCAACAAGATGGACAGTTTACATCTTGGTAGGACTGGAATGAACATCCATACAATTCCCCCAAATAGGTTTGTGAGTGCTGTTGGGGAGGTGATAATCGAGATGAGAAATGGCTTGGGAATGTAAGTGGCATCTTGGCTTCAAGGGAAGGCTGCATTCATATTCTGTCCCTCCCCGATCAGATTCTTGGTCATGTGCTGCGGGATCCTAAATTGCTCCCAATCATCAGGCTTACTATTGTTTCTGGAATTGTTATCCGCCATTTCATTTGACTTTCTGCAACAAAACCTGTAATTTTTTTTAAACCATCACACCAGCTGGTTACATTTACAGCATAGCAGAACATCGAACAATTTCATCTTGAGTTTATACAACAAGACTCACACAATCCGAAAAAGAAATGAAATCAGTGGAAGAACATGGAACATTTTGGATACACGAGTGAGAGTTTAAAATTGAGAATTTGGAGGACAATATGCCTGTGCTGGTTTTTGCAGTTACCGGATGATCAGGGAATATTGGGATTTGCTGGGATTTGCCAAGGCAGGATGGCGGAAGACACTTGGACAAAGTAAAGGTATGGAGTTTCTAATCTGGTCTCCAGCCGATATGGTGTGTGCTACAAAGGTCCAGATATAACAACGGAATACATTACTGTTTCACCAAATATGAACTGAGGTAGGGATATAGGAGCTGTTCTGCAGATGGAAACAATTCAATTCTTCATGATGATGTAAATATCATTTTGAATTTATCACACCCTTCAATATGAAGCCACAAGCAAACAGGGTTCATCCAGAGTCAGTTCACAGTGAGCTCCATGGAGACAGTGAGAGCCACCAAATGTGTTCATGATGAGATGTTGCCTCATTTGCCATATCCGACCCCATTCCCAAGTTTCGGATCACATCTGCCACCAAGCCCTCTAATTGGGCCTTGGAGTTTCCCAACGACTTTCCCAAAGATTGTGTAAAGAAATGAATAATGAAATGGAGTGAGATCAGTCTCAGGGCCGGGCAGACAGTGTGGAAATGGGCAAAGTAAATTATCAAAAAAAATATATTTGCAATAAAAAGACAGACTTTTTTTCTGTTTACACATCACATTATTTAGTCTTTATAACAGGAACTTTTCTTTCACTTTTTCCAGATGTATATATCAGAGACTTCAGTGCGGAAGAATATTTAATTCCTTTTTTGTTTTGGCTTTTGTTCCTCCCCTTCCTACGAATTGTTGCTCATTACTAACAGGACTTTACACTGGATTTTCACCTCCAGGCTCTTTCATTTTGCTCCTCAGATGGAGTCATTCCTTGTCCATGAGGAAAGGAGTGTTATCATGTTGCTGCTCCTCCTTCTCCTTTCAGTCCATTCCTCACGTGGACTCCTCGTTCCATTATCTGCTGCATCCAATGTTGACTCTCAGCTACGTGGATCTATTCATCAATTGAATTATTTTTATAAGGGGATATTTCAATGTATACTTTAACCGGTCTCTGAAACTATTCTGCATCACCACATAAATAAATGCATTTGTGCAGCAACTTAAATCCCGCAGCATAAATGTGATTAGTTCGAAGAGATAAAAATCATCCAAATAATAACCAACATTGAAGAAATATAAAATATACCCCAGCCAGAGAAGTATGAAGCTGGCAGATACAGCAAAGAGTAAAGTCACAGATTTCTTTCTGCTCTCTATCTCGGGGTCATTCTCTGTTTTCCTTTGACCCTTCAGTCCCTTACGTGTCTTAACTGCTTCAAAAATGTGTTTGACAGTCATGATGTTCAGAAAGAGAATAAAAGTGAATGGGAGAAGTGGTGTTAAAAATGTTTCAATATATCGATAACTCAGCCAATGAGCATCATTATAATATCTGTAGGTGGTGTAACAGTACCACGGAACATTGTTAATGATCCTTCCGGCTTCAAATCGAAAATAGTTGGGAATATTCTTTAAAGAAAGGAAAATGCAGATTGTTGCTAGAACCCTCATTGCAGTTTTCTCTGTGCAATACTGAGGTTTCATCTGATGACTACAAATGGCAACAAATCGATCAAAAGAAAAAGCGACAGTGAACCAGACAGAACAATCAATGGTCAAGCGGCTCAGGGCATAGATGGCTCTACAAATAGGAGTGATGTCCAGGAAACACCGTGGATAATAATAGTAGGTAAACTTATGAAGCATGATATCAAAAGTAACATACAGTAGATCAGACACTGCCATGGTTACCAGATAACGGGTGGTGCATGTCGAAAGACCACACTTGCCCCCAGACAAGAATAGAATTGCTGTTAGACTAACTGTAAGAGAGAGAGAAAAAAAAAGACAAAGTTACTGATCAAATATTCTCTATGCATGATGGATTTTAGCACAAACATATTTGTTGTTCTGTGTCTTATCATCAGAATCACTATAGTAATACCTCTCAAATGAATCAATTGCACTTTTAGAGACACAATCACATGATTAATCACATGATTAGCAAATTACTCCCAGAAAGACAAAATGTAATCAGTATTTTTTGGGGAAGGCAGACGTTGTTTCTTCTCCTTTATAGGTTACTGTGACTGGCAGGAGTTTCCCATAAGACCACAACATCCCCAAGAAGACACCTGGGATCAAGAAAATAAAGAATAGGAGACACCTGACATGGTCATTGACTGCAAAATGTTTGCATTCAGCTTTGGAAGTTTCCGCAGCTCAGACTGCCTCCAGAATTGGATGTCCACGCTATATGACAGATAGTGCAGGATATTGAATCACTCCACAGTGTCCAGGAATGGATGCCCTCCACAATATGGACAGATGAAAGATTGGACATTGAGTCACTCCCTCATGCACAGGACTGAACATACTGACAATCTGAATTATGAAGGTATTCAGCAGTGAATCCAACCATCATGTCCCAGGTTAGATAGCATCATATACAAGATTTTGTTTTTATCTGTATAGTGTGGAAACAAGCTCTTTAGCCCAACAAGTCTGCACCAACTCTCTGAAGAGCATCCCACTCAAACACGTGCCTACCCAATCCCAGTAACCGTGTGTTTCCCATGCCAATCCACCGACCCTGCACATTTTTGGACTGTGTATGGAGACCAGAGCACCCAGAACAGACTGAGAGAAAATATATAAATGGCACACAGTCACCAGAGGCTGGGATTGAAGCTGGCTTCCTGGTGCTAAGAGACAGCAGTGCTAACCACTGAGCAACCATGCCATCCAGCTTCCAATATTTGTGATGGAATTCCCCCACATGTTCAAGCCTGTAAACTGTAGTCTTCACATAAATAAAATCTGAATCCATGCAGCATCATTCATTGCATCTTTAGAAATCAGACACTTTATGTGGGATTAAGCAAAGCTTCTTGCCTGATATCTAGGCTCACGCTCCAAAACTCCTCTCCTAGGCTCTCTCCTTGTGAATGGAGATCCTCCTCCCAGATTTGGAGCACAAACTAGGGCTAGGAATCTTCACAGTTTAACCAGCACTCTCTGTGGAGATCACCAGAATTGCACCACAACTTGTTCGAGGAGACCAAACACAGAATAGCCTTTATTGTCACATAAACTCAATGAGTACAGTGAGGAGTTTATACCTCACCAATTACAGTGCCAACTGAGGTACAAAAGTAAAAGTTCAGGACAGCAGACCACGCTGGCAGCTAGTTTTCAGTCCACGACAATGACACACCATGCCAAGAAGCCGCTATGCAAGGAGGCTGTTACACCAGACTAGGACATTGCCATGTCACCCCGGGAGGCTGCTGCACCAGGCAGGGAGGTCACTGTGCTGTAAGACCACTGTACCAGGTCAGGAGGTTGCCACACTGGGAGGTCACTGCGCCAAGAATACAGGATGGCAGGTATTAGGCTGGGATAGAGGTGTTAGGCTGGGAGGCCCCTACAACAGGCCAGGAGGATACCATGCCTCACCGGAATGCTGCTATGGGAAGCGAGAAGGCTGCCACAAATTGCCAGGAATCTGTTGTGCCAGGCCAGGAGACCGTGAGCGGAGGCTGCTGTGCCAGGCCAGGTGTCGTCACCAGCGGCTGGGAATCATCTCTGCAGGCAAAACATCGTCACTTCCCAGAGGCCAGGAGTCATCACCAGCGGTCGGGAATCATCTCTGCAGGCAAGGAATCATTGCTCACCAGCGGCCAGGAAGAAAAGGAGCAGGAAAAGAGAAAGAAGAACACGTGGAGCGGATGAGTTCTGGCTGGAACATCCTACTCTGCTGCCTTCTTGGAGCTTGGTATCAGGGACTCCTGCTGTGGATCCAGTCCAGTGTCAAAGATTAGGGGAGATGATGGGGTTTTGGTCTTGTGAAACAATGATTTCAGAGATCAAGGGGAGCTGGGTTCGATATCCACAACGGCAGATGGTGAATTCTATACAAATCTAGACTTAACAGGTGACCACTAAATTGTTATCAGCTGTCAGGAAAAAGAATCCCATCTCCTTCACAAATGTCTTTCAGAGGAGGGAAGCTTTCATTCTAACATGGTCTGGGCCACATGGGACTACAGTGTGTTGGAAATATGCCTTTAAGAGGGATTTATTTTGTCCTGTTCTCTTGAAGAGAGCTATTGTCAACTATTGGTGAGGAGTCTGCTCCATGGAAAGCAGGTTAAATAGCTTTGTTATTTTTGAATTTTACATGAAAAATACCTGAGTGGATGGAGTTAGGCTCACAAACTCCCAGGGTTTTAGTTTCTGCTATCTGTTGTTGAACTTTGTGTTTTGGAGTTGAAACTGGTCAATACAGTTCTCTCTCTGCTGCTACAGAAAATCTTGAGGACTCTCTCAGTTGTTGAAAGGGTTCTTTCAGTATTTTATTCTGCCGCCTTAGAATGAGAAGACCGCAATGAGAATCACATTATTTTGTTGAATTTGCTTTCGCCAAGGGTGTGTTTATGGATGAGGTTAAAATACAAATTACTTTGTCTCTGGTCAATAATATAGAATAAAATGTATCTGCAAATACAATGCTGCAAATGCAAATTCACCTCATTGACATGTGTGTGTGCGTGCATGTGAGAAGGAGAGAGAGAGAGAGCATGTGTTGGGGCGGTGGGGGAGAGGGACAGAGTGTGAGTGTGTGCATGTTTAGTGGAGTGTGTATAGGTGGAGTGGTCAATAGCCACATTTGATACCCAGAGGATGGCCTCAACTGGGATCTGGGGTTTAAGTCACACTACAGTTGACTCCACTAGACTATACACACACACATATATATGCTCATACACTCACATTGACTCTTTCACATACATATTCTCTCTCTCAGCCACTCACATACACAAGCCCCACAAGCACACCCTCTCACAGGCGTATACTCCATCACACTCACACTTTACCAAGCACACAGTCTCGCTCGCACGCACACACACACTCCTCTCCCTCACATGTACACACACAGACATTTAAGTCAATGGGCTGAATTTGCATTGGCAGAATTGTATTTGTAGATACGATCTATTTTGCTCAGAAAGCACACAATCTGCAGGCAGTGAATGCAGGCAGTCAATCTATGTAACATTTTATAAATTCCTACATTGGAACTAGAACCAGTCTGACTCAAGGATGGAATACATACAGTCTCTCACCTCACACGTTTAATGCATTATCTGAGCAGGAATGTAACTTTTTAAAATAAAACCTTAAGTTATCTCGGGAATATGACTTGAAAGAAATTCTGGGATTTACATATTAATGAATTAAAACCCGCAACCTATTCTAAAAGAAAGACTTAACAGCAATCTAGATTTCTTCAGTATATTGTATCAGTTGCATGACACTATGATCTTGTGCTCTCAATTCTGTGTCTTATGAACCTGCCCCATGAGCTACCTGACGAAGGAGTAGTGCTCCGAAAGCTACTACAGGTACACAATCCTTTATCCGAATCCTTGGGACCAGTTGGTTTTTGGAATTCGGAAGTTTTCGCATTTCAGAATAAGTGACAGTTTAATGGTGATTTTTAAAAAAAATTGTACCAAACAGCAGACTCATTGGTGAGTACTACAGGCCCTGAGACAGAATTGCTGGGTGCTGGGTCAGGCCCCCACGTCACATCTGATGTGGGTCGAGTGGGTATGGAGTTGGGTTAACTGTTTGCACGCCAAACAACCTTATAAATGAGAAAAAACTTCACAAAAGGAACTTCAGATTTGGGAGCTTTTCGGATTTCAGGATTTTGAATAAAGGATTGACTGCCTGTATTTCCAAATAAACCTGTTGAACTATAACTTGGTGTTCGATGATGTGATTAAGATCTGATTAAGGAACAGATATTCTGTAAATACAAGTCAAACAGTCCTGAGTTTGTCACACTTTAGAGTTAACACTTGCTTCTTTGGAAGATCAGCAGCTGGGAATAAAAAATGGGCAATGTGTGACAGTCTGGAGACCCGGTCGAGTCAGAATATTTGTCATTACCATACAAAAAGAAGAGAAATGCCCACAACTTGAGAAATTGGATTTGTGAGCTCTGTTAGTGACATTAAATGTGGTGGGCAGGATCGAGTTGTAAAGTCTTAAGTCAAATGTCTCATTCATGATTTTCTCTACTTAATGGCCTAGATACTGCATTCTGTACTGTTAATTCTCTGTAATGCTCTTAAACTCAATTATTAATCAGAGTCATAATATTGCAGATACTAAAGTCAGTTATTTGTTGAAACAAACACTTTTATTCCAAATATTTTTTTTTATTCCTGTATGTCCATCCTCCTATTCACCTGTCCACTCTACCCCTCCCCATGAACCAATCACGATTACCTCCTATCTGCATCCACCTAACACCATCCTACCTGCCCTTCCCCCAGCCCTACCCCCCTCCCTCTATTTATTTCTTTGCTCCCCTGCCGTCCCCTGCCCTGATGAAGGATCCCAGCCCCAAACATCATCGACTTCCCTGCTCCTCCAATGCAGACTTCTCCAGCTCCACATTGTTGACTTATATTTGTTTATCTCCAACAGATCATTTAACTTTGGAAACTTTGGACCAAACATATTCACCCAACTGAGAAGATTTTCCCACATGCAATCCATCATATTTCCAAGCTAGATTCACAGATCCATTTGTGAACAGATCAGAAATGAGAAATAAAATACAAATAAATCATCACATGGTTTCAATCAAGTTATCATCCTATTTCCCACTGCGGTCAGATATTCCATTGCATTCAATTCCTCACAAACAATTAAAGTTTGTAGTCTGGGTTACTCCTCCCTGTGCAAAACTACAGGGGTAAGTTGTTCCCCTCCAGTCAGTAACCCCTACTCAGTGTAATTTTACTCTGAGAGATTCTCCCAGTAACACTTGGACACTGGGGTTGGTTGTTCCCCTTTGGCTGGGAACCCACACTCGGTCAAATTCTAACTGAAAGATGCTGACTGAATCACATTGCCACTGGAACCTGGTATTCCTATTGACCCACATGTAATACAGTTCCACAGTTAAAGACGTTCCCTGTAAGACTTGCAATTGAGGTCACTGGTATTCTGCTATTAGTGCTCCCCATTTACTCCAATGCTGCATTTACAGATACCCATAGAAAAGCAAGAATACTGGCTCAGAAGTTCATACCTGTGCAGTTACCCCATTCTGTACAATTCTACAATGACACATCCTCCCAGCAACATGAGGGTCCAGCCTGAGGTTTGTGATCCCCATTCAGTACAATTCCATGATCCGGAATACCTTCACTCAGAGTGATTCCTGGAGATCTGGATCAACAGTACACAACATTCCAATCAATCTCTGGATAATGCAGAGTCTCTGTGAGCTACAGATAGAGTTTCTTTCCTCAGCTGAGGAATTACACCACAGAGTAAGTTTGGAAATGTTAACTGCAGACGTTGATCTCACACCATGGAAACTCGCATTAACCCAGTGATCTGTCCCCACCAATATCATGACCCCATACATCCACGGACTGATAAAAACCCACAAGATGGTCAAAGCCATCTCTGCTGACCCTCACTTTTCACTCCATAATAACCTGCTGAACCCACCCATTGCCCTGTTGTATCTGGGCTCCCATTTGGAGTGAGCTGCCTGAACAAGATCCACCAACACAATCCCTTTCCATCAAGGAATGGGAAACACCAGGTGTCACTGTGAGGTGGGTTGTTACAAAACCCATCTGACCGATAGCAGGCTGTGAACTACCACAGAAAGAGGGTGGTCTTCCGAAACCCTTTCTAGACCAGGCAGGGCTGGTGCTCAGCCAAACTCCATCAATATGGCCTCAGTGTAAACCCATTCTGCACAGTATAGGGAAACACACAATGCTGAACATTACTGAGGAAACTCCAAACTGACAAACTATTCACCTAAAACACAATAAGTAAGGACACTACTGTCTGACATCAGGATTTGCTTTGCTAAATGGAAATATAACGATTATCAGTCGTAAGTAGAAATAACTATGTTTCAATGCAGCGACTTATGCAACTTAAAGTTATAACAAAGCCTACCAGGAACACCAACAATGGCAAGGGTGGTGTAGTATACTGTAGCGATCCTCAGTCTTAGAAAATACATTCTGTTGTTTGTGAAACAACCTCCCCCTTCCTGCTGCTGGCAATCTGTCCAATTTGGAGAATCCTCTCAGAATTGGAGATGAGACATTTCCAGAGACTTTATTTTATATTGTGTTGCATCTCCACTGGGAAACTGTGATTACACCTTCAGGCTTTTTTATAATTTTGAACAATAGCTTTACTTTAATGATGTGATGTCATTGAGATTTAATCTGTAATTGAATACCCCAAAGACTGCACTAATCTGATCCTGGTCTCAACCGTTAATTCCAACTTGTCTTCAAACAACAATACTGAAATTATTTCAAGCACTATTAGCCACATCAATATCTCAATACCTTTTGATATCCTTTTCAGTGATGACCTTCACCCTGCTGAGGCTATTCAGACATTCAATACCTCATGTTGGAGAGCTCCTTGAAAGCTGTTCGACTACACGCTGTTATCCCCCAGCTTTCCTTGTTCATTCAGTTTTATAATTCATTTGGGAAATTCTATCTTGCCTAATACTGTCAAAATTTGCCTTCCTTAACTTTGAGATCAGGTTTATCCTTTTCCATCACTACTTTAAAACTACAAAGGACAAAGACAAAGAAAATTACAGCACAGGAACAGGCCCTTCGGCCCTCCAAGCCTGCGCCGATCCAGATCCTCTATCTAAACCTGTCGCCTATTTTCTAAGGATCTGTATCCCTCTGCTCCCTGCCCATTCATGTATCTGTCTAGATACATCTTAAATGATGTTATTGTGCCCACCTCTCCCACCTTCACTGGCAACTCTTTCCAGGCATCAACCATCCTCTGCATAAATAACTTTCCACGCATACCTCCCTTAAACATTTCCCCTCTTACCTTGAACTCATTACCCCTGGTAACTGAGACCCCCACTCTTGGAAAAAGCTTCTTGCTGTTCACCCTATCGATACCTTTCATGATTTTGTAGACCTCAATCAGGTAACCCCTCAACCTCCATCTTTCTAATGAAAATAATCCTAATCTACTCAACCTTCCTTCATCGCGAGTGCCTTCCATACCAGGCAACACCCTGGTGAACCTCCTTATCACACTCTCCAAACCATCTACATGCTTTTGGTAATGTGGCAACCAGAACTGTATGCAGCATTCCAAATGTGGCTGAACCAAAGTCTTATAGAACTGTAACATGACTTGCCAATTCTTGTACTCAATACGCCGTCCAATAAAGGAAAGCATGCCGTATGCCTTCTTGACCACTCCATAGACCTGCATTGCCACCTCCAGTGTACAATGGACCTGAACACCCTGATCTCTCTGCACATCAATTTTCCCCATGGCTTTTCCATTCACTGTATAGTTCACTCTAGAATTGGATTTTCTAAAATGCATCACCTCGGATTTTCCCAGATTGAACTCCATCTGTCACTTCTCTGCCCAACTGTCCAATCTATCTATATTCTGCTGCATTCTCTAACAGTCCCCTTCACTATCTGATACTTCACCAATCTTAGTGTCATCTGCAAACTTGCTAATCAGACAATCCATACCTTTCTCCAGACCATTTATGTAAATCACAAACAATAGTGGTCCCAATACCGATCCCTGTGGAACACCACTGACCACAGTTCTCCATTTTGAGAAACTTCCTTCCACCACTACTCCATCTCCTGCTGCCCAGCCAATTCTCTATCCATCTAGTTTACACACCCTGGACTCCATGTGACCTACCATTGGGAACCTTACCAAACGTCTGACTGAAGTCCATGTATATGATATCTACAGCCCTTTCCTCATCAATCAACTTTGTGACTTTCTCAAGGAATGCTATTAAGTTGGTAAGGCATGACTTTCCCTACAAAAAGACATGTTGCCTATCACTGACAAACCAATTTTCTTCCAAATGGGTACATATCTTATCCCTCAGTATCTTCTCCAGCAGCTTCCCAATCACTGATGTCAGGCTCTTTGGTCTATAATTACGTGGATAATCCCTGCTACCCTTATTAAACAAGGGGACAACATTTGCAATTCTCCAGTTGTCTGGGACCTCACCCATGTTCAAGGATGCTGCTGTTAAGGCCCCAGTTATTTCCTCTCTCACTTCCCTCAGTAACCTGGGATAGATCCCATCCAGACCTGGGGACTTGTCCACCTTAATTCCTTTTCGAATATCCAACACTTGCTCCCTCCTTATGCCAACTTGACGGGGAGTAATCAAGCATCTATTCCTAACCTCAACATCTGTCATGTCCCTCTCCTTGGTGAATACTGATGCAAAGTACTCATAAAGTCATAGAGATGTACAGCATGGAAACAGACCCTTCAGTCCAACCCATCCATGCCGACCAGATATCCCAATCCAATCTAGTCCCACCTGCCAGCACCCGGCCCATATCTCTCCAAACCCTTTCTGTTCGTATACCCATCCAAATGCCTCTTAAATGTTGCAATTGTAACAGCCTCCACCACTTCGGCTGGCAGCTCATTCCACACATGTACCACCCTCAGTGTGAAAAAATTACCCCTTAGGTCTCTTTTATATCTTTCCCCTCTCACCCTAAACGTATGGTCTCTAGTTCTGGACTCTCCGACCCCAGGGAAAAGAGTTTGTCTATTTATCCTATCCATGCCCCTCATAATTTTGTAAATCTCTATAAGGTCTCCCCTCAGCCTCCGATGCTCCAGGGAAAACAGCCCCAGCCTGTTCAGCCTCTCCCTCTAGCTCAGATCCTCCAACCCTGGCAACATCCTTGTAAATCTTTTCTGAACCCTTTCAAGTTTCACAACATCTTTCCAATAGGAAGGAGACCAGAATCGCACGCAATATTCCAACAACGGTCTAACCAATGTCCTGTGCAGCCGAAACATGACCTCCCAACTGTACTCGATACTCTGACCAATAAAGGAAAGCATACCAAACGCCTTCTTCACGATCCAATCTACCTGCGACTCCACTTTCAAGGAGCTATGAACCTGCACTCCAAGGTCTCTTTGTTCAGAAACACTCCCTAGGACCTTACCATTAAGTGTATATGTCCTGCTGAAATTTGCTTTCCCAAAATGGAGCGCCTCGCATTTTTCTGAATTAAACTCCACCTGCCACTTCTCAGCCCATTGGCCCATCTGGTCCAGATCCTGTTGTAATCTAAGGTAACCCTCTTTACTGTCCACTACACCTCCAATTTTGGTGTCATCTGCAAACTGTACCTCTAATGTTCGCATCCAAATCATTTATGGAAATGACAAAAAGTAGAGGGCCCAGCACCGATCCTTGTGGCCCTCCACTGGCCACAGGCCTCCAGTCTGAAAAGCAACCCTCCACCACTACCCTCTGTCTTTACCTTTGAGCCAGTTCTGTATCCAAATGGCTAGTTTTCCCTGTATTCCATGTGATCTAACCTTGCTAATCAGTCTCCCATGGGGAACCTTGTCGAACGCCTTACTGAAGTCCATATAGATCACATCTACTGCTCTGCCCTCATCAATCTTCTTTGTTACTTCTTCAAAAAACTCAATCAAGTTGGAGAGACATGACTTTCCATGCACAAAGCCATGTTGACAATCCCGAATCAGTCCTTGCCTTTCCAAATACATGTACATCCTGTCCCTCAGGATTCCCTCCAACAACCTGCCCACCACTGAGGTCAGGCTCACTGCTCTATAGTTCCCTGGCTTGTCTTTACCATCCTTCTTAAACAGTGGCACCACGTTTGCCAACCTACAGTCTTCCGGCACCTCACCTGTGACTATCGATGATACAAATATCTCAGCAAGAGACCAAGTAATCACTTCTCTAGCTTTCCACAGAGTTCTCGTGTACACCTGATCAAGTCCTTGGGATTTATCCACTTTTAACCATTTCAAGACATCCAGCAATTCCTCCTCTGTAATCTGGACATTTTGCAAGATGTCACCATCTATTTCCCTACAGTTTATGTCTTCCATATCTTTTTCCACAGTAAATACTGGTGCAAAATATTCATTTAGTATCTCCCCCATTTTCTGTGGCTCCACACAAAGGCCGCTTTGCTGATCTTTGAGGGGCCCTATTCTCTTCCTAGTTACCCTTTTGTCCTTAATATATTTGTAAAAACCCTTTGGATTCTCCTTAATTCTATTTGCCAAAGCTATCTCATGTCCCTTTTTGCCCTCCTGATTTCCCTTTTAAGTATACTCCTACTTCCTTTATACTCTTCTAAGGATTCACTCGATCTATCCTGTCTATACCTGACATATGCTTCCTTCTTTTTCTGAAACCAAACCCTCAATTTCTTTAGTCATCCAGCATTCCCTATACCTACCAGCCTTCCCTTTCACCCTGACAGGAATATATTTTCTCTGGAAACTTGTTATCTCATTTCTGAAGGCTTCCCATTTTCCAGCCGTCCCTTTACCTGTGAACATTTGTCTCCAATCAGCTTTCGAAAGTTCTTGCCTAATACCATCAAAATTGGCCTTTCTCCAATTTAGAACTTCAACTTTAAGATCTGGTCTATTCTTTTCCACCACTATTTTAAAACTAATAAAATTATGGTCGCTGTCCCCAAAGTGCTCCCCCACTGACACCTCAGTCACCTGCCCTGTCTTATTTCCCAAGAGAAGGTCAAGTTTTGCACCTTCTCTAGTCGGTGCATCTACATACTGAATCAGAAAATTGCCTTGTACGCACTTAAGAAATTCCTCTCCATCTAAACCTTTAACACTATGGCAGTTCCAGTTGATGTTTGGAAAGTTAAAATCCCCTACCATAACCATCCTATTATTCTTACAGATAGCTGAGATCTCTTTACAAGTTTGATTCTCAATTTCCCTCTGACTATTAGGGGGTCTATAATACAATCCCAATAAGGTGATCATCCCTTTCTTATTTCTCAGTTCCACCCAAATAACTCCCCTGGATGTATTTCTGGGAATATCCTCCCTCAGCACAGCTCTAATGCTATCCCTTATCAAATATCCCTCTCCCCCTCTTCTCTTGCCTCCCTTTCTACCCTTCCTGTAGCATTTGCATCCTGGAACATTCAGCTGCCAGTCCTGCCCATTGCTGAGCCATGTTTCTGTAATTGCTATGATATCCCAGTCCCTTGTTCCTAACCATGCCCTGAGTTCATCTGCCTTCCCTATTAGGCCCCTTGCATTGAAATAAATGCAGTTTGATTTATTAGTCCTACCTTATCCCTGCCTGCCCTGAGTGTTTGACTCACTTCTGTTCTGAACTGTACCAGTCTCAGATTGATCTGTTTCCTCATTATCTCCCTAGGTCCCCCACCCCCCACCCCACCCCACCTTACTAGTTTAAATCCTCACAAGCAGTTCTAGCAAATTTCCCTGCCAGTTTATTTGTCCCCTTCCAATTTAGGTGCAATCCGTCCTTCTTGTACAGGTCATTTCTACCCCAAAAGAGACTCTAATGATCCAAAAATGTGAATCCTTCTCCCATACACCAGCTCCTCAGCCATGCATTCATCTGCTCTATCCTCCTATTCCTGCCCTCACTCGCCAGTAGTACTGGGAGTAATCCAGATATTACTACCCCTGAGGACCTCCTTTGTAAATTTCTGCCGAACTCTCTGTAATCTCCCTTCAGAATCTCAACCTTTTCCCTTCCTATATCATTGGTTTCAATGTGGACAATGACCTCTTGCTGGTCCCTCTCCTCTGTGAGAACATTCTGCACCTTCTCTGAGACATCCTTGATCCTGGCACCAGGGAAACAACACACCATTCTGCTTTTTTCTTTGCTGGCCACAGAAACATCTGTCTGTACCTCGGACTACAGAATCCCCTAATACAATTGATCTCTTGGAAGCCGACATACCCCTCCTTGCATTAGAGCCAGTCTCAATACCAGAAACTTGGCTGTTCATGCTACGTTCCCCTCAGAATCCATCACCCCCTACATTTTCCAAAACAGCATACCTGTTTGAAATGGGTATATCCACAAAAGACTCCTGCCCTAGGTGCCTCTCTCTGTTACCCTTCCTGGAGTTAACCCATCTATGTGACTGTATCTGAGACTTTCCCCCCTTCCTATAACTGCCATCCATCACATACTGTTGCTGTTGCAAATTCCTCATCGCTTCTATCTGTCTCTCCAACCGATCCACTCAATCTGGTAAGATTCGCATCCAACAGCATTTATGGCAGATATAATCTGCAGTCATCCTTAAACTCTCTTTAAACTCCCACATCTGACAAGAAGTACATATCATGGCAAAGGCCATATTTGCTCCATTGCAATCTACAGACCCAGAAAATAACACCGTCTTATTCCTCTCCAAAACACTGCACCAGGTTGAATAGCTATGGCTTATATTTTAAGTTTAATCAAGAGACATATCTCCAAAAAACATACAATCAAGAAAGAACCCACTATACTCACTAATACAGCCTTTCTCTTGGACAGACTTAAAACAACAATTCACTTATCTGATTCTGTGCTGTGAACTTCACCCAAACCAGTTCCTCCAAGATTAGTTGTGAAATTCACAGTTTGTTAATTTTCCCAGATGCACTCCGATGTCCAGTGACACATGAATTCAAAAACAGCAAAGGCAGTAACTGTGCAGGTTCTCTCTCTCCCTCTCTCTCTCTCCTGCACTGCCCTCACAATGTGCTTCCTTTGTCTGTTCTTCTCCTTTTCAAAACTGCTGTTGTTTTGACTTTTTTTTCTAAAGTTCCAAAACAATGCAACAGCATCTAAAACAGTAAGTGCTGCTCCTGGAATTCGAGGAAATCACCTCCAGCACCTAAAATACCTCAAAAAAAGGAGCAGCTGTTACAGCCAGAAATTTTTCCCATCCTCCATCTTGGATTACCAGAATGCTGGATGACTGGAGAAATTGAGGTTTTGGTTGAGAAAAGAAGGAAGCATAAGCCAGGTACATAAAGCAGAGAGTGAGTGAATCACGAGAAGAGTATAAATGCAGTAGATTAGATTTCCTACAGTGTGGAAACATGCCCTTTGCCCCAACAAGTCCACACCGACTCTCCGAAGAGCAACCCACCCAGACCCATTCCCTTACATTTACCCCTGACTAATGCACCGAACACTACTGGCAATTTAGCACGGCCAATTCACCTGATCTGCACATCTTTGGACTGTGGGAGGAAACCGGAGCATCGGGAGAAAACCCACGCAGACACAGGGAGAATGTGCAAACTCCACACAGAGAGTTGCCCGAGGTGGAAATTAAACCTGGGTCCCTGGTGCTGTGAGGCAGCAGTGCTAACCACTGAGCCACCGTGCTGCCCCAGTGAATACTTAAGAGGCCCAGTAGGAGTAGACTTAAGAGGGAAATCAGGAGGGCTGAAAGGGGACATGATGTAACACTGACAAATAAGATTAGGGAGAATCCAAAGGGATTTTATAAATACATTAAGGACAAAAGAGTAACAGGGGAGAGAATAGGGCCCCTCAAAGATCAACAAGGCAGCCTATGTTTAAAACCACAGGAGACTGGGGAGATACTAAATGAATATTTCGCATCAATATTTACTGTGGAGAAGGACATGAAAGACAATACAATGTGGGGAAAGAAATGGTGACATCTTAAAAATATTCATATTACAGAGGAGGAGGAGCTGGGCTTAAAATGCATAAAGGTGGATAAATGCCCAGGACGTGATCAGGTGTACCCTCAAACTCTGTGGGAAACTCGGGGAGTGATTGCTGGGCTCCTTGCTGAGACATTTATGTCATTGATAGTCACAGGTGAAGTGCTGGCAGACTGAGGGTTGGCTAATGTAGTGGCACTATTTAAGAAAGACGGTAAGGAAAAGCCAGGGAACTATAGACCGGTGAGCCTGACATCGATGGTGGGCAGGTTATTGGAGGGAATATATTTGAAAAGACAAGGATTGTATAGGGATAGTCAGCATGACTTTGTGCTTATGAAGAAGATTGATGAGGGTAGAGTAGTGGGTGTGATCTACATGAACTTCAGTAAGGTGTTCAACAAGGTTCCTCATGGTGGAATGGTTAGCAAGATTAGATCTCGTGGAATTCAGGGAAGCCACTTGGATACAGTATTGGCTCAAAAGGTAGAAGACAGAGGTTAGTGATGGAGGGTTGCTTTTCAGACTGGAGGCCTTTGATCAGTGGTGTGCCACAAGAATTGGTGCTGGGTCCATTTCTTTTCGTCATTTATACAAATGATTTAGATGTGAACGTAGGAGGGATAGTTCAGAGGTTTTCAGATGACATCAAAATGGAGGTTACCTCAGAATACACAGGATCATGCTCAGATGGGCCAATGGGCCGAAGAGTGGCAGATGGAGTTGAATTTAAAGAAATGTGAGGTGCTGCATTTTGGAAAAACAAATCAGAGCAGGACTTATACACTAATGGTAAATCTTGGGGAGTGTTGCTGAACAAAGAGACCTTGGCGTGCAGGTTCATAGTTCCTTGAAAGTCAAGTCGCAGGTAGATAGGATAGTGAAGAAGGCATTTGGTATACTTTCCTTGATTGGTCAATGAATTGAGTAAAGTAGTTGGGAGGTCATGTTACATCTGTCCAGGACATTGTTTAGGCCACTTTTGGAATACTGTGTGCAAATCTGGTCTTCCTCCTATCAGAAGGATGTTGTAAAACTTGAAAGTGTTCAGAAAAGATTTACAAGAATGTTGCCAGGGTTGGAGGACTTGAGTTGTAGAGATAGGCTGAAAAGTCTGAGGTTGTTTTTCCTGGAGCTTTGGAGGCTGAGGGGTGACCTTATCGAGGTTTATATGGAGGGGCATGGATAGGATAAGGAGACAAGGACTTTTCCCTGGGTGGGGAAGAAATTTAAAAGGGACCTAAGGGGCAACTTTTCATGCAGAGGGTGGTGGGTGTGTGGAATAAACAGAGGAAGTGGTGGAGGCTGGTACAATTACAACATTTAAAAGGCATCTGGAGGGATATGTGAACAATGAGGGTTTAGAGGGATATTGGCCAAGTGCTGGCAAATGGGACGAGATTAATTTAGGATGTCTGGGTGAAATGGGCCAAAGGGTCTGTTCCTGTGTTGTACATCTCTATGATTATATCTCTCTCTCTCTCTCTCTTGCTGTCTTTCTCTATCTCTCTCTCTCTCTCTCTCTTGCTCTCTTTCTCTCTCTCTCTCTCTCTCTCTCTCTCTCTGTCTCTCTCTCTCTCACTCACACACACACGATATACACCACACACAATCAAGTAATACCTTCCTATCCATGGAAAACCAACTCACTCTGCTCATCTATAGTTCATTTCAACTTTGTACTGAGTGAATTCCTTAACTGATTTCAACTTGGGTCATCTCACAATTGTTCAGATAGGATTCAAGTTTATATCGTTGACAGCCCACACTCAATCTATCTGTGTTCCCATTTTCAAGGGACCAAATAGAGACAAAATAATATTACACTCAATGAGACATAATAAAACGTCAACTTTTATTTTGTAATTGGGACAGAAATGTCAAGTTGGATTCTAAATCAGCCAGGAGGCCATATTCAGACACTTCCCAACTATTATCCTGAACCTGGGTCAAATCCTATCAATGACAGATGTCAGAAATTCAATTTAATAAACATGTGGAATTACGACTCTAGTGTTGACCACAAAATCATTGTCAATTGTTGTTAAAACCCATCTGGTGTTCTAATGCCTTTTAAGGGATTAGGGCTGTCCTGGTCTTGTCTGGGCTACATGTGACTCCTGACCCACAGCAATTGGTGCGGTTGGTGGAGGTCATCCATCTAATCTCCAGGCCCTCAGAGCAGGAGGTCCTCAAGATTGTGTCCTAGCCCTAACTATCTTTAGTGACTGTATAACTGACCTTCCCTCAGTCAGAATGTCATGAGTCCGAGGGTTCGCTAATACTCACACAATGTTCAGCAGCATTCTTCCCTCTTCAGATACTGAAGCCCTCCATGTGGCTCTGCAGCAAGATCCTGGCAAATTCAGCTCCTCAGAAACGGCGTTTGGGAACTGGAGTCGGAGGTGAATGAACTTCGGATCATTCGGGAGGCTGAGGGAGTAATTGAGAGGAGTTACAGGGAGGTAGTCACACCTCAGGTACAGGGGAAAGGTAGATGGATTACAGTCGGAGACAGAAAGGGAACCGGCAGACAGTGCAGGGACCCCCTGTAGCTGCTCCCCTCAGTTTTGGATACTATTGAGGAGGTTGACATATCAGGGGTAAGCCATCGGGTACAGGTCTCTGGCACAGAGTATGTCCCTGGTGCTCAGAAGGGAAGGGGGAAGCGGAGCAGAACATTAGTCATTGGGGTCTCCATAGTTAGGGGGACAGATAGAAGGTTCTGTGGGAACGAGAGAGACTCACGGTTGATGTGTTGCCTCCCAGGTGCCAGGGTTCATGATGTTTCTGATTGTGTTTGCGGTATCCTTAAGGGGGAGGGGTGTAGCCCCAAGTCATGTTCCACATAGGCACCAACGACATAGGTAGGAAAAGGGCTGGGGATTTAAGGCAGAAATTTAGGGAGCTAGGGTGAAAACTTAGTGATAGAACAAACAGAGGTGTTATCTCTGGTTTGTTCCTCATGTCACTTGCTAACGAGGTGAGGAATAGGGAGAGAGAGCAGTTGAACACGTGGCTACAGGAATGATTCAGATACCTGGATAATTGGAGCTCATTCTGGGGTAGATGAGTCCTCTACAAACAGGATGGTCGACACTGAACCAGAGGGGTACCAATATCCTTAGGGGGCAATTTGTTTATGCTCTTCAGGAATGGTGAAGCTAATTCAGCAAAAGATGGGAACCTGAATTGGAGCTCCAGTGTACAGAAGGTTGAGAGTAGTGAGGTCATAAATAAGCTTTCAAGGTCACAGGAGTGCAGCGGCAGGCAAGAAGGTGGTTTGAAGTGTGTCTACTTCAATGCCAGGAGATTCCGGAATAAGGTGGGTGAACTTGCAGCATGGGTTGGTACCTAAGACTTTATGTTCTGGCCATTTCAGAGACATGCAGAGAGCAGGGACAGGAATGATTGTTGCGGGTTTCTGGGTTTAGACGTTTCAGTATGAACACAGAAGGGAGTAAATGAGGGGGAGGTGTGGCATTGTTAGTCAAGGAGCGGTGAGGAATGCAGATGCTGGAGATCAGAGCTGAAAATGTGTTGCAGGAAAAGCACAGCAGGCCAGGCAGCATCCAAGGAGCAGGAGAATCGACATTTCGGACATGAGCCCTTCTTCAGGAGAAGGGTTCACGCCCGAAACATCGAATCTCCTGCTCCTTGGATGCTGCCTGACCTGCTGCGCTTTTCCAGCAACACATTTTCAGCATTGTTAGTCAAGGACAGTATTACAGGTGGCAGAAAGGATGTTTGATGAGGACCCATCTCCTGAGGTAGAACAGGCAACGTTTAGAAACAGGAAAGGAGAGGTTACCCTGTCGGGAGTTTTGTATAGGCTTCCAAAAAGTTCCAGAGATGTAGAGTAAAGGATTGCAAGAATTATTCTGGATAGGAGAGAAAGTAACAGGGTAATTGTTATGAGGTCTTTCACTTTCCAAATATTGACTGGAAACACTATCGTTTGTGTACTTTAGATGGGTCAGTTTTTGTCCAATGTCTGCAGGAGGGTTTCCTGACACATTATGCAAATAGGTCAACAAGAGGCAAGGACAATTGGATTTGGTACTGACTAATGAACTGGGCAAGGTGATAGATTTAGAGGTAGGTGAGCACTTTGGTGATAGTGACCACAATTCGGTTACATTCACTTCAGTGATGGAAATGGAAAAGTATATCCTGCAGGGCAAGAGATATAGTTGGGGGAAAGGCAATTATGATGCAATTCAGCAAGAGTTAAGATGCATAGGATGGGAAGGAAACTGCAGGGAATGGGCACAATTGAAATGTGGAGCTTGTTCAAGGAACAGCTACTGTATGTTCTTGATAAGTATGTACCTGTCAGGCAGGGAGGGGAGGGAACCGTGGTTTACTAAAGAAGTTGTGTCTCTTGTCCAGAACAAGAAGAACGCTGAGAATGAGATGTGAAGGCTCAGTTGGGGTTGAGATTTACAAATTAGCCAAGAAATATCTAAAGAGAAAGCTAAGAAGAGCCAGGAGGGGACACAAGAAGGCTTTGGCAGGTGGGAACGAGGCAACCGGAAAGCTTTCGGAGGGATGTCAGGAACAAAAAAATACTGGAGTAACATTAGGACCAGTCAAGGACAGTAACGGGAAGTTGTGCATGGAGTCTGAGGAGGTGGGAGAGGCAGTAAATGAATATTTTTCATCAGTATTCACACTGGAAAAAGACAATCTTGTCAAGGAGAATACTGAGCTACAAACTATTAGACTAGATGGGATTGAGGTTCAGAAGGAGAAACTGTTAGCAATTCTGGAAAGTGTGAAAATAGATATGTCCCCTGGGCAAGATGGGACTTATCCGAGGACTCTCTGAAAAGCCAGGGAGGAGATTGCAGGGCCTTTGGCTTTGATCTTTATTTTGTCATTGTCGACAGGAATAGTGCTAGAAGACTGGAGGATGGTAAATGTTGTTCCCTTGTTCAAGAAGGGGAGTAGAGACAACCCTGTAATTATAGGCCAGTGAGCCTTAATTCAATTGTGGGTAAAGGGTTGGCAAAGGCTAGAAGAGTTAGAATTTATAATCATCTAGAAAGGACCAAGTTGATTAGGGATAGTCAACATGGTTTTGTGAAGGCTAGGTCTTGCCTGACTAACCTAATTGAGAAGGTGACCAAACAGGTGGATGAGGGTAAAGCTGTTGATGTGGTGTATATGAATTTCAGTCACAATTTGATAAGGGTATCCACGGTAGGCCATTGCACAAAATAAGGAGGCATGGGTTTCAGGGTGTTTTTGTGGTTTGGATCAGAAATTCGCTAGCTCTAAGAAGACAGAGGGTGGTGGTTGATGGGAAATGTTTATCCTGGAGTTCAGTTACTAGTGGTATACAGCAAGGATTTGTTTTGGGTCCACTGCTGTTTGTCATTTTTATAAATGACTTGGATGAGTGTAGAACGATAGATTCATTAAATTTGCGGATAATACTAAGATTGGTGGAGTTTTGGACAGTGTGGACAGATGCTGCAGGTTACAGAGGGACATAGATAAGCTGCAGAACTGGGCTGAGAGGTGGCAAATGGAGTTTAATACAGAAAAGTATGAGGTGATTCACTTTGAAAGGTGCAATAAGAACACAGAGTACTGGATTAATGGGAAGATTCTTGGTAGTGTGGATGAGCAGAGAGATCTCTGTGTCCATGTACATAGATCCCTGAAATTTGCCACCTAGGCTAATAGGGTCGTTAAGAAGGCATACAGTGCCTTAGCTTTTATTGGGAGAGGGACTGACTTTCAGAGCCATGTGGCCATGTTGCAGCTGTACAAAACTCTCGTGAGGCCGCAGTTGAAGTGTTGCTTACAGTTCTAGTCGCTATATTATGGGAAGGGCATGAAAGCATTGGAAAGGATGCAGACGAGATTTCCCAGGATGTTGCCTGCTGTGGACCTGGTCCTATGAGGAAAGGTTCAGGGACTTGAGGCTGTTTTTGTTAGAAAAATGGTTAAGAGGTGACTTAAAAGAGACATGCAAGATGATCAGAAGATTAGATCGGGAGGACAGTGAGACCCTTCTTCCCCGGATGGAGATGGCTAGCATGAGGGGACATATTTTAAATTGAGCGGTGACAGATATAGGACAGATGTCAGAGGTAGTTTATTTTCTCAGAGATATTAGGGCCATGGAATGCCCTGCCTGCAACAGTAGTAGACACGTGAACTTTAAGGACATTTAAATGGTCATTGGATAAACACATGGATGATAATGGAATAGTGCAGGTTCAATGGGATTCAGATTGGATTCACAGCTCGGCGTAACATCGAGGGCTGAAGGGTCTGTACTGCGCTGACATGTTCTATGATCCAGGCCTGGGCTGACAAATGGCAATTAACATCCGTGCCAAACAAATGTGAAACAATTACTACCTCCAATAATAAATCACATAAATATCGCCTTTTGACATTCAATGGCTTTTCTGTTGCTGAATCCCCTAAGATCAACAAGCTGGGAGTTCCCATTGAGCTGAAAATGAAATGGATTTACAATGTAAGTACTGTGGGTACAAGAGCAGGTCAGGCAGCAGGAACACTGCAGTGAGGGATGTACCTCATGGCTCCAAAAGCTTCTCCACCATCTCTAAGGCACACATCAGGAGTGTGATGGAATACTCCCCACTGGCCTGATGGAAATATCTCCAATATCCCTCAAGAAATGGGATCCCAGCATGACCAAGCAGCCATATAAAAGCACAATGTTGCAGACATTCAAAATCCGCAATGAAATCAGAAAGTGCTGGAGAAATTCAGCAAATATGGGTATTTAAGCGGGCATTGGATAGGTATATGGAGGATAGTGGGTTAGTGTAGGTTAGGTGGGCTTTGATCGGCGCAACATCGAGGGCTGAAGGGCCTGTACTGCGCTGTATTCTTCTATGTTCTATGTTCTAAACCCGGCAACACCTGTGAAGAGAAACATGAAGTTAATATTTTGAGTCCAATATTACTCTTCTTCAGAACAGTGCTGACAAGGTGTCATGTCGGACTAGAAACATTCATTCTCTTTCTCTTTTGACAGTTACACCAACCCTGCTGAGTTTCTCCAACATGTTCCCGTTTACGACAAAGTAACCAGTTTGTTTGGCACCACATCTACAAACATTCATTCCATCCACCACCAGTGCTCTGTCGACAGCATCTTCAACATCTATGACCACTCCCTTCCTAAAGAAACAGGTAATAGATGCATGAGAACACCACAACTTGCATGTTCCCTTCAAGCCTCTCACCATCCTGATTTTGATATATATTCCTTCAGTAAAGTCGCTATAGTCCCATTAGACCATAGGGCTGATCTCTCAGAGACATGACTGGTTGTGTGTTTAACCTGAGTGTCACCATGCCTCAGGGGAGCGGGGGGGTTGAGAAGGTAGGATTTTCATGGTGATCTCAACCAGCGTGATTTGGAGGAGCTGGTGTTGGTCTGAGGTGGATAAAATTAAAAATCACACAACAATAGGTTAAAGTCCAACAGGTTTATAAGGAAGCACTAGATTTCAAAGCACTGATGAAGAAGCAGCACCTCAAAAGTTCGTTCTTCCAAATAAACCTGTTGGACTATAACCTGATGTTCTGTGATTTTTAACTTCAACCAGTGTGGGAATTGAACCTGTGCTGTTAACGTAGAACATTGAACAGGAAAGCACAGTACAGGCCCTTCAGCCCTCACAGTTCTGCTGACCTTTTATCCTCCTCCAAGATCAAAGGAATCTACATGGTCTTCATTGTTCCACCTTTCATGTGTCTATCCAAGAGTCATTTTAATATCCCTCACGTATTTGACTCTACTCCCACTGCTGGCAGTGCATTCCACACACCCACCACTGGCTGTGTAAAGAACCGACCTCTGACATTCCCTCAAATTTCCTTAAAATATATGCCCTCTCGTGATAGCCATTTCCAGCCTTGGAAAAAAGTCTCTGGCTATACACTCTCTCTGTACCTCATCATCATGGACACGTCTATCAAGTCACCTTGCATCTATCTTGGCTCAAATGAGAAAACCCTGAGTTTCCTCAACTTATCTTCATAAGACATGTGCTCCAGTCCAGGCAGCATCTGGGTAAATCTCCTCTGCCCCAGCTCTGAAGCTACCACATCCTTCCTATAATGAGGTGACCAGAACTGAACACAATATTTCAACCGTGGTCTAACTAGGACTCTATAGAGCTGCCGCATAACCTCATGGTTCTGAAACTCAATTGCCATGCTCATGAAAGCCAACATACCCTACACCTTCTTAACAGCCCTATCAACTTGGGTGGCAACTTTGAGGGATCTATGGAACCCCAAGATCCCTCTGTTCCTCCACACTGCCAAGAATCTTGCCTTTAACCCTATATTCTCCATTTAAATTCAAGCTTCCAAAATTAATCATTCCACACTTTTCCAGGTTGAACTACATCTGACAATTATTAGCCCAGTTCTGCATCCTGTCAATGTCCTGTTGCAACCTACAGCAGTCCTCCACACTATTCACCACTCCACCAACATTCACGCAATCAGCAAACTTACTTACCAACTCTTCCACTTCCTCATCATTTATAAAAATCACAAACAGCAGAGGGCCCAGAACCGATCCCCAAGGAGCACCATTGGTCACTAAGCTCCAGGCTGAATATTTTACATCTACTCCCACCCTCTGTCTTCTGTGTGTCTGTCAATCCTATATCTGGCAGTCAAGTTTCCCTGTATCTCATACCTGCTTACTTTCTGAATGAGCCTACCATGGGGTACCTTATCAAATGCCTTGCCAAAATTTAGTTACACGACATCCACTGCTCTTACTTCAGCAATGTGTTTTGTCACATCCTCAAAGAATTCAATAAAGTTTGTGAGGCATGATCTGCCCCTCACAAAGCTATGCTGACTATCTCTAATCAAGCTTCAGTTTTCCAAGTCATCAAAAATCCTGTCTCTCAGAATCCTCTCCAATAACGTTCTCATCACAGACTTAAGACTGATTGGTTTATAATTCCCAGGATTATCCCTATTCACTTTCTTGAACAAGGGAATAACATTTGCCATGCTTCAATTATTTGGCACTACTCCAGTGAACAGTGAGGACACAAAGATCATCGTCAAGGGTGCAGCAATCTCTTCCCTCGCCTCCTATAGTATCCCAGTGTATATTCCATCTGACCCTGGGGATTTATCCATCCTTATGTTTTTCAAAATTTTCAGCATATCCTCCTCCTTAACATCAGCCTGTTTGAGTAGATCAGCCTGTTTGAGTAGATCAGCCTATTTCACGCTGTCCTCACAAATGTCAAGGTCCCTCACCCTTGTGAATAATGATTGATAAAGGACTTCCGCTACCTCCTCCAACTCAAGGCACAAGTTCCCTCTGCTGTCCTTGATTAGCCCTACCCTCACTCTGGCCATCCGTTCCTCACATAAGTGTAGAACACCTTAGGGTTTTCCTTAATCCTACCTGCTAAAGATATTTCATGCACCCTCCTAGCTCTCCTAAGTCCATTCTTCAGTTCCTTCCCAGCTACCTTGTAACCCTCTTGAGCCCTGTCTGATCCTTGCCCTCCTCAACCTGAAGTAAGCTTCCTTCTTCATCTTGACTAGATGTTCCACATCCCTTGTCACCCAAGGTTCTTTCAACCTACCATCCCTTCTTTGCCTCAGTGGGACAAACCTGTCCAGCACCATCAGCAAGTGCTCCCTAAAAAATCTCCACATTTCTGTCGTGCATTTCCCTGAGAAAATCTGTTCCCAATTTAGATGCCCCAGTTCATGTCTAATAGCATTGTAATTTCCTCCCCCCCTCTACAATTAAATGCTATCTTATACCATATGCTCCCATCCCTCTCCATGAGGGGGCGTTGTGATCACTATCACCTAAACGCTCTCCCACCAAGAGATCTGACACCTGACCTGGTTCGTTGCCAAGCACCAAATCCAAAATAGGATGTTGGTGTCACTCTCCATTGCAAACCAGCCGTCCAGCCCCCACCGTTGCAGGTGGTAAGTTAGCACAGTTTGCTGGACAGCTGGTGTCAGCTGTAGAGAGGCGAAGTGGTACTTTGGTTAAATTCACCATCAGTTGTCTCTCTACCTCTCTCCAAGACAGAATAACCATTTGAATAGGGCAATTCCTTCGGTGTCCCTCTGTCACAATCCTGGAACATCCCTGTCCCCCCATTCCCTCCACACCACTGACCAATTGTTCCCACATCATCAGGACTGTAGTGGCACAAGAAAGCAGCTACCGCCATAATCTCAAGGGCAGTAAATTCTGACGCAGCCATCGGAGTCAAAGTCCCCTTGATTAATTCTGAAACACATCTGAATAAAACATGTTGACAGACAAGCTTTTGGCTGCCAGAAAGTTCAGACAGTTTATTTCAGATTGTGTGTGCGTCTGTCTGTGTCTGTGTGTGTGTGTCTATGAAATGTTTCTGACCTGTACAGCATTTTTACAACAGCACTGTCAGGAAATGGTTCATCCTTGGGGCAGGTCATTAAATCCCTGCTGCTAAAAGCAGGAATAACTTCATATGTTCCTGAATTATCGTCTGGTATTTGATTTGTTCTTGTATCTAGGATGGTCCTGTCCCCCTTGTGATCCCAGGGTGGTCAATGTTTGTGTTTGAATGGAATAAAACATACTGCCTGTGCCAACAGTACAGCAAATTAGTGACTGTCATTGTAACAAGAGTGTGTTCTGTTATCAGCTTTGAAGGTGTACTTGTCTTTGAAGAATATTGTTATCTCTCATGTAATTGTGGGTTAACACAAGTATCAGAAGAGCACAGTAACTTCTCGCGTGAGCAGTTTCACACTCAAACTGACAATGACTGATTCCTGTTAGTATAAGGGTATAATATCAAAAGAACTGATCTGAAGGAGGTGGGGATCAAGACCTGGGTCAAGAGCAGGCTCAGGGTGATCTGTCAGAGAAGAGTTCCCATCACCTATCCTGTGGGGATTGGCTCACTGCCATCAATTCAACCCCTCACTTTCCACGTGGAAATGTTGTCTTAATGAATTATCTAATGTCATTGCCCATCATTGTTTTCAATCTGAATGTACACAATATAAATCACACGTCAGTACATTTGTTAAATGACTGGAAGTAATGTAACTTATGACACTAAAGTCGGTGGAGTAGTGGACAGTTTGGAAGAATGTTGCAGGTTGCAGGGGGACTTGGATAAACTGCAGAATTGGGCTGAGAGGTGGCAAATGGAGTTCAATGCAGGCGAAATGTGAGGTGATGCATATTGGGAAGAATAACAGGAAGGCAGAGTACTGGTTCAATGGAAAGATTCTTGGTCGTGTGGATGTGCAGAGGAATCTTGGAATCCATGTACAGAGATCCCTGAAAGTTGCCACCCAGGTTGATAGTGCTGTTAAGAAGGCATACGGTGTGTTAGGTTTCATTGGTAGAGGGATTGAGTTCCAGAGCTGCAACATCATGCTGCAACGATACAAAACATTAGTGTGGTCACACTTGGAATATTGTATATAGTTCTGGTCGCCATATTTTGGGAAGGATGTGGAAGCATTGGAAAAGGTGCAGAGGAGATTTACCAGGATGTTGCCTGGTCGGGAGGGATGGTCTTATGAAGAAAGGCTGAGAGACTTGAGTCTATTCTCATTGGAAAGAAGAAGGCTAAGAGGGGATTTGATAGAGACATTCAAGATGATCAGAGGATTAGATAGGGTAGACAGTGAAAGTCTTTTTCCTAGGATGGTGACATCAGCTTGTATGAGGGGGCATAACTGCAAATTTAGGGGTGATAGATTTAAGACAGGTGTCAGAGGCAGGTTCTTGATTCAGAGAGTGGTAAGGGTGTGGAATGTCCTGCCTGCCAATAGAGTTAACTCAGCCATATTAGGGAGATTTAAACAATCCTTGGATAAGCACATGGATGATGATGGGATAGTGTAGGGGGACGAGCTGAGAATAGTTCACAGGTCTGTGCAACATCGAGGGCCGAAGGGCCTGTTCTGCACTGTATTGTTCGATGTTCTAACTATTTAGTTAACCGAATTGATTCCCTGGGGTTTGAGTTTAGAACTAGAACTAAATTCTATTGTCACGTGTGTTCACGTATAGGAATACATGAGGACAGTGAAAAGTGCACAGAGTGACCATTCTCTACCACCATCTGCAACAAGATAGATTCCCTTCCGTTACCTTGGCCATACACCGGTCAGAATCTGTCAGCTCCTAAAGAAATCATCCACTCTGATGGAGAATGGGGTGAACCAGCAAGAGAGAGCTTTACTATCCCATTGTTGAAACTGTTGCTGTTCCTGGTGATTCATGGTTCAGCCCCAGTGTATTGGAAGGTAGCGGGTGGAAGCCCTGCATTAAAAAAGGGAGGCAGAAAACAGGAAGAACAGGCCGGTAAGCTTAACATATCACAGGGAAATTTCTGGAAGGTATTATTCAATCACATACAGCAGGTCACATTGATCAGTTGAAGTTCATCTGGCAGAGTTGACATTGTTGTGTGTGTCCATTGAATTTCTTTGAGAATGTAACATGTGTCATTGATAAAGGGGATTTCCCTGAGCTGAGATTTTATCCCATAAAATGACACAGCAAATGTCATGGCAGGAAGGTGTGGGGTGGTGTTGGGTGGGGGTAATGATTACACGGGAGCACTACAGTTTACTGAAATGGAAAGGAATGGAAGCAGCACTTGCAAAAGACAATAGACAGTAGACAGTAGACAGTAGACAATAGGTGCAGGAGTAGGCCATTCGGTCCTTCGAGCCAGCACCACCATTCATTATAGAACATAGAACATAGAACATAGAACATAGAACAATACAGCACAGAACAGGCCCTTCGGCCCACGATGTTGTGCCAAACTTCTATCCTAGATTAAGCACCCATCCATGTACCTATCCAAATGCCGCTTAAAGGTCGCCAATGAATCTGACTCTACCACTCCCACGGGCAGCGCATTCCATGCCCCCACCACTCTCTGGGTAAAGAACCCACCCCTGACATCTCCCCTATACCTTCCACCCTTCACCTTAAATTTATGTCCCCTTGTAACACTCTGTTGTACCCGGGGAAAAGGTTTCTGACTGTCTACTCTATCTATTCCTCTGATCATCTTATAAACCTCTATCAAGTCACCCCTCATCCTTCGCCGTTCCAACGAGAAAAGGCCGAGAACTCTCAACCTATCCTCGTACGACCTACTCTCCATTCCAGGCAACATCCTGGTAAATCTTCTCTGCACCCTCTCCAAAGCTTCCACATCTTTCCTAATGATCATCCTCAATCAGTATCCTGTTCCTGCCATATCCCCATAACCCTTGATTCCACTGTCTTTAAGAGCTCTATCCATCTCTTTCTTGAAAGTATCTGGAGACTTGGCTTCCACTGCCTTCTGGGGCAGAACATTCCATATATCCACTAACTCTCTGGGTGAAGAAGTTTCTCCTGATCTCTGTTCTAAATAGCCTCCCCCTTATTTTTAAACTGTGTCCTCTAGTTCTGGACACACCCCATCAGCAGAAACTTGCTTCCTGCTTCCAGAGTGTCCAACCCTTTTATAATCTTATACTTCTCAATCAGATCCCCTCTCATCCTTCTAAGCTCAAGTGTATACAAGCCCAGTTGCTCCAATCTTTCAACATCTGACAGTCCCGCCATTTCAAGAATTGACCTCGTGAACCTACACTGCACTCCCTCAATAGCTAGAATGTCCTTCCTCAAACTTGGAGACCAAAGCTGAACACAATACTCCAGGTGCTGTCTCACCAGGCCCTGTACGGCTGCAGGACCTCTTTGCTCCTATACTTAATTCCTCTTGTTATGAAGGTCAGCATGCCATTAGCTTTCTTCACTGCCTGCTGTACTTGCATGCTTGCTTTCATTGACCGATGTACAAGTACACCTAGATCTCGCTGTACATCCCCTTTACTGAACTTGACTCCATTTAGATAATCTGTCTTCCTGTTCTTGCCATCAAAGTGGATAACCACGCCTTTATCCACATTAAAGTGAATCTGCCAAGCAAATTTGCTAATATTACATTTAATACCCTCATCTATATCATTAATGTATATTGTAAACAGCTGCGGTCCCAGCACCGAACCGTGTGGTACCCCACTGGTCACCTCACCGCCTGCCATTCCAAAAGGGACCTGTTTATCACTACTCTTTACTTCCTGTCAGCCAGCCAATTTTCAGTCCAAGTCAGTATTTTGCCCCGAATACCATGTGCCCTAATTTTGCTCACTAATCTCCTATGTGGGACTTTATCAAAGGTTTCTGAAAGCCCAGGTACACGACATCCACTGGATCTCCCTTGTCCATCTTCATTGTTACATCCTCAAATATTCCAGAAGATTAGTCAAGCATGATTTCCCCTTGGCAAATCCATGATGACTCTGACCTCTCCTGGGGGTTACTGCTATCCAAATGTGTCATAATTTCATCTTTTATAATTGACTCCAGCATCTTTCCCATCCCTGATGTCAGGTTAGCTGGTCTAAATAATGGATTCTGAAATTGATTAAGTCTAAATAATAATATTTATTATTAATTATATATATTATTATTATTTATATTATTAATATTTATAATAAATCGATTGTATTAGCATGAATCAATATTAATAGGCAGGATTCCTTTACACATTCTCAGTGACCCGTCATATTGATTCTTGGCTAATTTAACACATGACTGCATTAATTCATTGTTAATTAAAGAATGGAAAGTTACAGTACTGGCCAGTTAAAGAAGTTTTGCATATGATTGGGGGATAGGGATAGGTATATATATGGAAAGGTGAAACTCCCAAAAGCTGGGGAGGTGACTGTGATGGCTGTGTATATGTATAAAAAAAATGACATGAGAAAACAATGTCAGGCCACTATGGTTGAGGAATATATAAAAAGGTTAAGGCAACATTACTGTAAAATAAAGAACTGAAATTCTCCTCGGAATCCTGAGCCTATGTCTGGCATACCAATCCTTTTGGAGGACTGGGATTTTGTTACTGTTTACATGCTGAGCCCTGTGGCTATGTGGTTGGCATTGCTGTCACGTAGTGCCAGGGTCCTGAGTTTAATGCCAGCCTTCGATGGCTGTCTGTGTGGAATTTGCACATTCTCCCTGTGTCTGTGAGGATTTTCTCCGGGTGCTCCGTTTTCTTCCCACAATCCAAAGATGTGCATGTCAGGTGAAGTGGCCATGCTAAATTGCCCTTTGTTTTCGGTGCATTAGTCAGAGGGAAACTGGTCTAGGTGGTTTATTCTTCGTAGGATCAGTGTGGACTTGTTGGGCCTGTTTCCACACTGTAGGGAATCTAATCTTCTGATTGTCTCCAGCCTTAATTTAAAGCATCCACTTGTTGAAACGTTTCCTTCTTTTAAAAATGAAGCGTTCAGTCTTCATAGTCGATGTCATGGGTATGAGCGACTTGCGCCATCCTAAACCAGGTCCCATCCCAGAGACTAGAGTAATGTTAATGAAGCATGGCTCTAACTGCAATACCAAACAGCCAAATTTGCTCAGTATGTCTAAGTGTGATCCGGATGCAAATGCAGTAAAATTCTAGGAGTAGCTTGAATATGAATGGCTTGTGGTACAAGACTGAAAGACGCGCCTTTCTGTCTGATGGAAGTGACAAACAATTTAACAATAAACAAGAAGCTCAATTACCTTTATTTAACTTCATGCTCTTGCAATGTTTTCTGGCTGGCGTCACTGACATGATCCAGACTAACAGTACAAACCAGTCCAGGAATTTCCAGTCACAAATGAGATGAGCGGTGGTTTTCTATTGGAATGGCTAGAACCAGACTGAACCATAATGCAAGCTACAGGTAAAACAAATTATATTCAGTGTCCTCGTGATCCCAAATGATGGATGCCATCACTGATAGGATTGATTGGAACCAGGATACCCACTGGGGGTGAAACCTACCCCATGTACCTACGCGATTACTACTGCTGGATAACCTTTTCCCGAGGGGATCCTGAAAATGGGGACAGGCAGACCCCAGCAATTCACCTTTGAGACTGGCAACAAAACATAAAAAAAACCCAGGGGCAAATGCCTGGCCCTTGCTTTAACTGTTGAAATGTGGCCAATGTGGAGTAATGTGTCTTTAAAGCTACCTCGGAATTGACGTTGGGAATCAACAGGCGTTCATCCTATTAAAAGTATGCGGAAGTATATGCAGCTGCCAAGTAGGCAGCCATACGCCCCAACCTTCTGATCCCATTGGATCACCAGCAAAACTCATTTGGACACAGTATAAGGATGGGTATGCCAGACCTGGGTGAGGTGCAAAAATAATGGGGGAATGATACTGTCTGTTCAGTGCCAACTCATAACGTAGAGATTGATGTCTCTATTGCTTATCGACTGTCGTCATCCGGGTTTAGTGTTTGGATTGTTTTCAATATTGTTTTGAAATTTGGAAGTAATTTGTAAATTTCCATTTCTGAAGTAATTACAGACACTTTATACTAAAATATACTGCTGACTGAATTCTCAAGTGATTTGATTTCATATATAGACGCTAAGCCTAAATATCATTGCTGCGTGTATGGAGCTTGTAAGAATACACACTAGCTGATATGATTTATTTTTGGATTAGGCTGTTAGATCTAAGAAGGAGTGTTTGGCTGAGCTATTATCTTCATGTAGATATTTATACTGAACAGTGATGGTTTATAATTTTAAGATTGTACCAATATCTAAATTCTAGGGTTAGCTCAATATTAGAAAAAAATCAGTGTGGTTTGAAAAGTTTGTGTCATGTTATCATAATTTGGGGACAGCATTGCCCTCCAGCCAATATTTATTACCAACTTTTCTGCTCAAAATCATCATCAGATTTCTACATTTAATTCTAATTGCTGTTAACCAAAGCTGTAGATCGGGCCATTTAATTGGGCATAATGTTCATGTTTTCTTTTCAAAAAAGAGAATACAATATATTGCAGAACTAATCTAAATTTTAGATAATAGATTTTTTTTAGTAGCAAAACTTCAAAGAGTATTATATCCCAGCAAAGCTGGATTTATAAAAATAGATTTGCTTAATTCACCCATATGGTTATATGGCTTTTCCATATAAAATAAGAAAATAATGGGAAGGAAGGGAATCTCTTGTGCATAATTTAAAATGAACGAGCTTTTTTGCCAATATGAGCAATATATTTACTCCAGTGAGCTATTTGAGTTTGATTAATTTGAGAATTATTTATTTCAAAATTGTTCTTAGGGCTTCTAGCCTGCTGAAGAGCAAACATTATGGCCTCAAATAAGGTCCCCCGCAATACTCAGACCAGAATATGGGTGACCTCCATCAGATTAGTTTGTGCTACTTCTTTGCTGCTGCCTATTTTAATTGAATATATGTATACTGTATATACTTATATACAAGGAAGAAATGGTTTATACTTTATTACAATGGACACTTTGCGGTCCCAACCTTGCAAGGGGGGAAATGATAAAGATTAAACTTGACCTGCTGTGTGGACTTGCCATTGCCAGCATTGGTGCACAAGAAGGGACAGTTTACCTGTGCGATCCTGAGCAAATAGAGACTGTGTACCAACTATGCCAGAAAGATGTCCTTGTGTGCAAAAAGACTGAATGTTGCCAAGGATGACTTTTGCAATGGTCAGCTGCATAAAAAATTAACAGTTCATTTACAGAACAAGTCTAAATGGTCTTTACCATGTAAAGGTGTTGTGTGCCAGTTTGATTACACTTGTGCTATGAGCATTTCTGATGAGCCTAATCCCCTTTCAGATAGATCACGTAGTAAAAGAGACAAAGGGGGGTGTTTCTAGAAACCCATAATAAAATTTTTGGAGAGGATGAAGTAATTTGTTACACCCTTACTTCAGTAAGAGACTCCCTGACCCCTTTTTATCCTTCCAAATTCTAACATGGGGGTATGGAATAGTACTTAGTATTGACAGGACGTAATATCATTTTAGTTATTACCTATCCCCACCTGCTACTTCTTTATGGACTTCCTCCAATAAATCCGCAATATTCCTATCCAAGTTACTACAAAGGTAAGGAATGGAGGTGTGCTTATGTAAGAGTGCCCACTTTTTTTTTCGATAAGTAAACGTATCAGTCGCCACTGCTTTTCTGAAGGACCATGCATCTCATGTGTATGCCTTAATGAAAAATGTATCCCTATTATCACTGGAATTCAAACTCTATGTGGAGAGGGTAACAATACCCACCTTCATGACGATGCCCCTAACAGCACTAATATTTTCCCAGTTATTGGAAGGAAAGAACCATTTTGGGATGTTGACCATGTTTCTTATCAAGAAACTCACCTCATTAGTACTGGATGATTTTCAAACTCAGCACCCAGGGCCAAATTATGTAATCCTGGATTATCCACATACCCCAGGAAGTCACAAAGATAGGCCTGCATCTTACTGGGAAGGACCCTATATTGCCTATGATAAACCTGAATTTTTTTTCATGTTATAATAAGGCAGCAAACTGCCTTGTCCTGAATAGAGCAAGTAGTTCACATGCTGGAGCTGTAGGAACATTATTTCCAACTCCTGTTCCCTGTCCAATGAAATCATAATTCCCCTTTTAAACATACAGTTTCTCCTGACTTCTGTGCAGAATGGAAGAATCCAAAGACCATATCAAGAAGTAAAACACACTCATTGGCATATGCAGCTCTTAGTGTTCTTTCATTATGAAATTCCTTAAGTATTATTAGTCATCAAAACCATAATTATCTCATTTGTGGAGTCACAATTTTGAGAAATGAGACAACTGCTGCCTTAATAGAAATTAGGGACATGCTTTCAGAATTCCGCTAATTTGCCCAACAAAACCGATTGCATAGTTGCGAAAGCATGTGGATTTTGCACTATAGTTAAAGGAAAATGCATTATGAGGGTCACTGACATTTTTGAAAACGTTACTAGACATATTGATAATATTCACACTTTTGTCAACCAAATGAATGAAGGTGCAGGATGGGAAGATTGGGGTTTTGGCTCATGGTAAAACTGATTAATATGTCTTTGTATGGTGCTATTGTTTTAATTGGTCTTTTTGTTGGTATTGCGATACTTAAGCATATTATTGATAAATATTGTCTTACAGTCATAGAGATGTACAGCCTGGAAACAGACCCTTCGGTCCAACCTGTCCATGCCGACCAGATATCTCAATCTAATCTAGTCCTTCCTGCCAGCACCCGGCCCATATCCCTCCAAACCCTTCCTATTCATATAACCATTCAAATGTCTCTTAAATGTTGGAATTGTACCAGCCTCCACCACTTCCTCTGGCAGCTCATTCCCTACCATTACCACCCTCTGCATGAAAAAGTTGCCCCTTAGGTCTCTTTTATATCTTTTCCCTCTCACCCTAAAACTATGCCTTCTAGTTCTGGACTCCCAGATCCCAGGGAAAAGACTTTGCCTATTTACCCTATCCATGCCCCTCATAATTTTGTAAACCTCTATAAGGTCACCCCTCAGCCTCCGATGCTCCAGCGAAAACAGCCCCAGCCTGTTCAGCCTCTCCCTATAGCTCAAATCCTCCAACTCTGGCAACATCCTTTTAAATCTTTTCTGAACACTTTCAAGTTTCACAACATATTTCCAACAGGAAGGAGACCAGAATTGCAGACAATACTCCAACAGTGGCCTAACCAATGTCCTGTACAGCCGCAGCATGACCTCCCAACTCCTGTACTCAATACTCTGACCAATAAAGGAAAGCACACCAAACACCTTCTTCACTATTCTATCAACCTGTGACTCAGTGAGGTCAGAGATGTATCCATTGGTGGAAGCATATCTTGCTCACTAAGCCCCTTCCCTCAGGAAATGCAGTTTAATTCTGCTCAATTGGTCCTGGGAAATGGGGGATGGGGAATAATTGTTGACCTCGGCAACAATGGACACACATCGGTGTGTGAGGAGAATTACATTTCAATCAGTAAGTGCAATGTTCTTGTTTAAAGCGGACTGCTCTTGAAAAAAAAACAAAGCTCAGCAATGCTGTAATCTCGATCTCCCTAAGGAGTTTCCACACAGTATAAGGAAAGGTCTCAGGAATGCATCAACTCAGTTTCAAACAAGAAGCTTGTCAGCTGACTGAAGGACAGATTACCTCACCGGGAAAAATGCATCTTCCAAATAATCAGGTGCAAAAGGTGTTCTACACCATCCTTGCTTTTACTGGCATCCCTGGTATGGCATTATGACAATTGAACTTGTTTTAATCTGCTGCTGATCTGTTCTCTGGATTTACCTTTCGAACAATATCTCCAGGTCACTGATAGGTAAGCCTTACCCAAAAAACAGAACAGTGATAATAATTCACTGAGCTGAATTTTCAGTACAATTCCTCTCTGACAGAGACTCCCAACTTCACTGGAGCTGCAGCATTTTCTGATCTCTGTGTTCTGCCATCTGTTCCGGTTTCATACAGTTTGAAGGTAGGAGGAGAGATCGTGTAAGTTAGTTCTGAAGGAGAAGACCTGAACTGTTAATTCTACTTTCTCTCCCACATATTCTGTCAGTACTGCTGAGAAATTTCTGTTTTTGTTTTATAAATGAGGCCTGTTTTCACTAAAATTTATAAAGTTAGGGGCAGATCTGAGCAAAGACATTAACATAGAAAGACAAACTATTCACATTGGTTGGCGATTCTAGATTGAGGATTCTCGATCCGGTGAACAGGTAAGCTTCATAGTGTTCTTGTTTTGGAGACTAAGTGTAGAATTATGGCAGCGCAGGCAGTGGAATGTTCCTCCTGTAGGATGTTCAGGAGAGATGTTTGGAAGCACTTCCACATAAAAAGGGTGGGAGAGGATTAGAAATCTCTTCCACACACTGCAGTGGATACTGGATGATTTGTTAACTTTAAATCTGAGACAGTTCTTTGGTTTGTTAAGCAAAGAATTTGAGGATAATGCAGCTGTTTTGATTTGTAAAGCTTAATCTATCATCCTTTTTGGAAATTCTCTCCTCCCCACTGCCTCTGGTCAGGAAATTCAAATATTAACAGATTGCCCTCCTGATCCCTGCACGTTGAGGCATTTGTCATGCACAGATGTGTCGAATTACAGTGTGAATATCACAGCAGTTCCAACACTCACACATTGTCACGAAGGGAGCCTTGCATTATCTGTAAGTGCAAGACACATGGAGTAGCTTGGTTGAAATTTTACATAAGTTCTGATGACCTGTTTTCTGGTTCTGTAGTGGCTCCAATCAGGATTTTGTCCAATGCTAAGAGCTAGGGATAACCTTACCCAAGGGAAAGGGGAGAGCGTGTTTTATTGACAGTCCAATCTCCAGTCCTATGACTGGGTTAGGAGCAAGGATTCCAATGGGGTTCTGCCTCCAGCAGAGTTGGAGCTGATACCTTTAAGAATCTTTTACAGTTATTCAAATAGTTATCTTGTAACCAAACAAACTCTGAGTTTTCTTTCTGCTCCCTGAGGAGGACTGTGAACTCAGACCCCATCCTAGCTCCATAATCTCTGCAGTGAATGGGCTGGAGGACAATCTTAAAATTCAAGCTCACTCAATCCAAAACAATTCTACAGACACAATGGGCAGGTCATTGGTGGTAAAATCTTATTGTTGCTCTCTGGAACAGGCAGGGGGAACTTCTGTTCAGTAATTCGCTATTTCTTTTCCCATCTGCCTTCCTCAGTTAATTTGCTGGCAATTTGCATTCTTTCCCAGGGTAAGTGTGGTGTTTCCTCTTGCACGACTCGTTACCTGGTAGTTATGGCAGCTGCCGATCTGATGGTTATTTTCACTGATGTTATACTGAGGAGAATTCCCTATTTTTATTACCCACAGTCTTTGCTGGACATCACCCCTGTGTGTAATGTTATTGGGGCTCTGTTTCGTGCAGCCATGGACTGCTCTGTCTGGTTCACCGTCACTTTCTCCTTTGACCGATTTGTTGTCAGAAGCTGAGAACAAAATATTGCACTGAGAAAACTGCGACAATGGTTCTAGCAACAACCTGCATCCTGTTCTGTCTGAAAAACATCCCTTTCTATTTTCAATACGAATCTTGGACGATGATCAAAATTGTGCCATTCTACTGTAAAATAAAATCAAGTTACTATACTGAGACTTGGTGGGTGGCATTGGATTGACTTGATATGGTTTTAACCCCTATACTGCCATTTGCTTTAATTCTGTTGATCAATGTTCTGACAGTCAGACACATTTTAGTGACCAGTCAAGTCCGAAAGAGGCTGAAGGGTGAGAGCAAAGGAGAGAACGGCAGAGACCCAGAGATGGAGAGCAGAAGGAAGGCTGTGATTTTGCTCTTCTCCATATCGGGGAGCTTCATCCTCCTGTGGTTAATCAATGCTGTGGATTTCTTGTATTCTGTCATTCAAGGAATGAATATTTTCAACTTCACCTCAATAAGGTTGGTTGTATGCTGTGGAATCTAAGTTGTGTCTCAAACACATTTATTTATGCAGCAACTTTGTCTCGGTTCAGAGCAAAGTTCAGTAACACAGCAAAATATCTGGTTACATAAATTCCTTGTGTTATAAATAAATAAAACTCCTCAGTGAAGCACATAGGAGGAACTTGTTGTTCCTGGGCTTGAATGATTTTTGTTTCATTAATTTGTGCAACGTGGACATCACTGGCTGGGTCAGCATTTACTCCCTGTCCCTAGTTGTCCTTTGAAAAGGTGGTGGTCTCCTTCCTTCTTGAATCGCTGCAGTCTATGTGCTTTGGTTCACCTACAATGTTGTTAGGGAGGGAGTTCTTGGATTTTGATGCAGCAACACTGAAGGAGCAGTGACATATTTCCAAGTCAGGATGATGAGTAGCTTCAAGGTAACCTTGGAGGTGCTGGTGTTCCCATGTATCTGCTGACCTTCTCCTTCCAGGTTGAAGTGGTTGTGGGTTTGGAAGGAATTGTACAGGGCTGTGAATTTCTGGAGTGCATCTTGTAGATGCTACACACTGGCCAACTGAGCGTCGGTGGAGGCAAGAGTGAATATTTGTGGATGTGGTACGAATCAAGCGGATTGTTTTGTCCTGGATGGTGTCAAGCTTCTTGAGTGTTTGTTGGAGCAACACCCATCCAGGCAAGTGAGGAGTATTCTATGACACCCTGATAAGAATCCTTATCCCAGTGCAGGAAGTGAGTCGAGCTGCAAACCTGCAGATTCCTCATCATTGCATAATCCAAAGGAATTGTCTGGGAAAGTTAAATTTCCTATTGGGTAAATCCTATCAGCTTGGAATCATCTATTCATCTCCATCAAATTCAAATACTTCAGAGGGTTCTGATACAATTTCATAGAATAATTCTTCAGAAAATGTTTGACCATTCAACAGACCACATACCAATGGCAAAAACAGCCATGAGCTGTTTTGATGCAAGAAAGTGTGGCAGGTATTATATGACATTATGATTTCCCGCCCACCGAAAAAATATCTGGCTCCCAACATTTCAGCATCAGACAGGTGTGGAGGCTGAAAAACCTCAAGGATTCAATCAAGGGTTAGAGAGGGAGGGCAACAGCTCACAGCACTATCCAAACTGACAGCACACACAAACACATGCACAGATACACACACACACACACGCACATATATATACACACACACACACGCATACATACAAATGCACACCATTGCTGTGAGGAAATTGTTGCGATTGGACAGAGGTCCCTCGGTGAAGATGCTCATGTGGAGAAATGTTGTGCACCCCCTGCAATGTGGAAATGATTTATCTTTGAGTAGTATTCCTGACATTATTAAAAGCAGAGTGTTTCTAGTGCAATTATATCCAGGCAACTCCATGTGAACCAATTTGTGAGGAGACAGTGTGAAATTTATTATACTTTCTGCTGCTTACAATGTTTTCTGATGTACTCTCACAAATTCTAAGCGAGAAAGGATTCAAAAATGGTAGCAGTGAGACCAGCACTGGGCATGTTCATCTCCTCCTCATATTCCAAGGACAGGATCACAAGTCATCCAGCAAAACTGTTCTGTGTCTCCAAAGATATTCTTTGAAGAACAAAACAAACGCGCAATATGAGAGATTCACAGGCTTAAATGTTTTCTCCAAAAATAAATCTGATTCTTGTGGAGAGTTCACTAGAGGGTGGCATTGTATCACTTTAGACACAAGATGGGCAGACAGAGAGAAAGACAGAGACTCGAGCCTTTGATTCACCATATTTTAATTCATTCATCCAAAATTCCATCAGGACAAAGTGAGTACCATTGCAGGCAGACACGGACAGACACATACACACACACATGTCAACATTATCATCAACATTGTATTATCTTAAATACAAAGGGACAGAGAGAGAGAGACGTGTTTGATCCCATTTTAATGGCTTCATCCCGAAAACAACAGAGACCCCATTGCAGAGATGCACATAAACATGGATACACATAAACATAATTACATAAACACACACTGGACACAAACACATAGATAGGTACAAAGACAGACACAGATACACGTAATCAAAAAAGTACTGTAATACATACACGAACACACACCCATATCCCTTCAGACACACACATCATTCACACAGATGCACAGGCACACACACAGACACAGAGATAGAAACCCACACAGACTGATACAGAAACACACACATACTTGCAGACACACAGACACGTACATACAGAAACAAACACACACAGGCGTACACATTCAGACTCAGATATTGTCAAGGACAGCAAAAGTGAAGCCACTAATAAAATTCCTCATTCCAAAAACTAAATGAGAAATCAGTAGATTTTTTGGAATGTGAAAGTTTACTGGAAATGTATGCATAATTTCAAATGAAGAGCTGTGCCTTTGTTATGAAGGTGTAAAAGTGTACTGTACCTTTAGGAAAGTATCTGACAGCACCAAATGTTCTGAACAAGATACAATGAAACCTTTTAGTGCAGCAGCTAGAATAGTCGGTTGGAGACAAAAAACGAATGTGAATTAGGCCAATCAGTTTAATTATACACCAAAAAAAACCAAACTCCAATCAAGTTTGAATCTAGTATATCGACAATATTAAAAGCCGATGGCAAAATCTGGTGCTTGGGGATATAAAACCAGGAAAACGTGAACAGTTGAGAGAGAACTGCCAAGCCACCAATAAATGCAGACTGCCCACACAATAGGTCTCTTAAAGGTACATTTATCTATCAACGACCTGTGAAAGAGAAATTCTAAGAAGAAGAAAATCTACAGAGGAAGATACAAATGGAAGATTCGACAGCTGCCTGGTTTTGAAATTTGGATTTTGGTAAATCTTAATCAGAGGTTTTATTGGACTAGTATTATAAAAGGGAAAGTAACAATAGGAGATGGAAAGAGATTCCGCTTTGGCCCCACTCCTTTCCCTGAACATGTCATCTTGCAGGTAAGTGGGGCCGGGCGGCCGTTACTGGTTTTATTTTATATTTTCGTCTCTCACGCAGCCCAGAGGTTTGTATTTAAATTGGACGGGATTCTTAACGAAAGCATTGATTCTCCTGGATTCATTAGGCATGTTATGGTTGATAATACCTTTTAGGAATGACCAGGAGACGCAGAGAATTCCTCAAGATAATAAGCCATTATTTGCAAACAAAAGCTGTAGCGATCATAGCGACCAACCCTGAAAGCCCACGAACACTGAGAGTACTCACAGTGAGTTATGTTCTAAAAGCCAGGCTCTACCCCCGTTATATTTACATAACCAATCGCACTGAGTCTACATTAACTAATCAGATTCTGTCACAATTGTCTTCTGGATTGCTGCAGACCCCCACATCGTGCTGTGGTCATCTTTTCACCTTTTGTCACCTGACAGGCAGCAGTTGGGCAAGACTGACTCGATCATGTAATCCAGACCTTGGACTTATGTAACATCTCAACATGTATTAATTTGGAGTTATATATTCACTTTTACCATAGACGCTGTCCAAATGGCCATTTCTACTATCTTTCAGTCGTTTCCAATCCCTTTCCCACCCCTAAAACTGTAAGAGCAGTGGTCCCCACCCTTATTATTTCTCCTACACACCGTCCAACACAAGTGGGAATAATTATTGTCTGTTGTTTTTAATCTCTCTGATCTGGGAACTTCACTATCCACAGGTTAGTGACAGCCACTGGCCGCAAGCGGGAACTGCAACCAACTCACGGAAATGTTCAGGGTCTGTCGGGGTCATGAAGCAGCTCATGTGAGCAAACGGACTCTCTCTGTCCACAAAGCACTCCGATTGATGCACACGACTGAGAAATAAAACAGGAAAATCGACGTTTCAGACAAAAAGTCGATGTTCCTGCTCCTCGGATGCTGCCTGACCTGCTGGGCTTTTCCAGCACCTCTCTGATCTAAACTCTGGTTTCCAACATCTGCAGTCCTCACTTTTGCCCTGAGAAATAAAACTACCGATTGTCCAAAATAAAGAATATTGTTGGATACGTTTTGTTCAAAATTGATCAGAATTTCGCAAAAGAAGAGCAATAGTGTGAAAGGGTTGGAATAAAGAAAGTGTTAATTTATGTAAAAAGGTAAAATTCAGGATCTCTGATTTGAGGTTTGAGTTTATTTTAACCTTGAATAGATCTGACACATTAATCCTTCCTCCCCTTCTCAATAGATGCTGTTGGAATTGTTCAATGTTTCCAGCAGCTTGTGTGATTATTTGAGGTTCCTAACAGGAGCAGTGTCTCACTTTTCGAAAAAAATTGCTGTGCTGCAATTAACATTTAAATAAGAATTGGGAAGCTGCAGAGGGGTAAACTTCAGAGCTGCTGAGTTTTGTTACCCACTTCCACGCTGCAATTCATAGAAACCATCGTCATGACAAGCGAGGAGCAATCTGGATGGTTTTGTTTTCTCACAGAATAAAACATTCATGTACTTTCGGAGAAAGTAAGATGACAATGTCAGTTCATCTTCAAGTTCTTCTGTGCAAAATGGCTTTGAAAGCACAACCCTGTGATGTCTGGGAATCAAACGCGGGTTAACTGCTTGGAAGGGAGGTTTCCTTCCCACCATACCACCATCGCTGTGAGACTGAATGGCTCTCAATTCTCAAACGCATTTTACAAGGCCGTGATCATAAGGAATTGAACGTGACGAAAATAAAAACACGAATTTCTGGCGAAACTCAACAGGCCAGCCATCATTAGCATCAGAAATCTTCAGTTCTGAAAAAAAATCATTACACCGAAAGGTTTGACTGCTTTGTTCCCACAGATGCTAGACCTGCCGAATTTCACCAACATTTTCTGTAATAGTTTTGAAATCTCCAGTATGGACAGTTCTTTCCTTCAAATAGACCTGATGATGCATTGAGTATAGGAGTTGCAAAGACATGTTGCAGCTGTGCAGGACATTGGTTAGGCCACTTTTTGAATATTGTGTGCAATTCCACTCTCCCTGTCAGAAGGATACTGTAAAACTTGAAAAGTTTCAGAAAAGATTTACCAGGATGTTGCCAGGGTTGGAGGGTTTGAGCCATATGGAGAGGCGTAATAGGTTGGGACTGAGGGGTGACTTTAGAAGTTTATAAAATCGTGAAGGGCATTAATAGGGTGAATATTTTTTCTTGGACTGGGGAATTCAGAACTAGAGGTTATAGGTTTAAGAAGAGAGGGAAAAAGTTTAAAAGGGAACATAGGGGCAAGCTTTTCATACAGAGGGTGGTGTGTGTATGAAATGAGCTGCCAGAGGAAGTGGTGGAGGCTGGTACAATTACAACATTTAAAAGACATCTGGATAGGTAAATGGATTGGGAGGATTTAAAAGGATATTGGACAAACTGCTGGCAAATTAACTTAGAATGTCTGGTAGGCATGGACGAGTTGGATTGAAGGTCTGTTTCCGTGCTGTACAAATCTCTGGCTCTATGACCCATTGAAGGGGATACTGGGTCAGGTGATAGTCTACCTCAGAGGCAGAGGTGAAGCAGCATAGAATTGATGTGGAAACTTGATTCGGCCCAACAAGTCCACACTGATTCTTCGAACAGCATCCCGCCTAGACTCACTCCCTAACCCTGTAATCCTGCATTTCCCATGTATGATCCATTTTACCTACACATCCCTGAATAATATGGGCAATTTAGTACGACCAAGGTACCTAATCTGCACATCTTTGGACTGTGTGAGGATACCGGAGAAATGGATTCAGATGAATATCCTCAGGGATTGACAATATTAAAGGCTCACTGACGTTAGAATGAAGTGCTGTCTGCTCATCTGTCCCAAATAATCTGCCCCTTTCTCTGACGTTCTATCCTTGTGTTTCAGATTCCCAAATATACCTAAAAGGGAAATCAGGAGGGCAAAAAGGGGACGTGAGAGAGCTCTGGCAAATAAGGTTTGGGAAAATCCAAAGGAATTCTATAAATGCATCAAGGACAAAAAAGTAACCAAGGAGAGAATAGGGCCCCTCAAAGGTCACAAAAGCAACCTTTGTGTGCACCTGCAGGCGATGAGGGGAGATGGTGAAGGACCATGTTGCATCAGTGTTTACTGTGCAGAAGGACAAGGAACATATAGAACGTGGGAAAATAGACTTCGATATCTTAAAATGTCCATATTACAGAGGAGGAGAAGCTAGATGTCTTAAAACGCATAAAGATAGATAAATCTCCAGGACCTGGTCAAGTATACCCTAGAACTCTCTGAGAAGCGAGTTAAGTAATTGCTGGGCCTCTTGCTGAGATAGGAGAAAGTGAGGACTGCAGATGCTGGAGATCAGAGCTGAAAATGTGTTGCTGGAAAAGCGCAGCAGGTCAGGCAGCATCCAAGGAACAGGAGAATTGACGTTTCGGGCATAAGCCCTTCTTCAGGAAGGTTAAACATAGATATTGACAGGTTTCTCAGAAGGGCAGATCAGTGGCAGATAAAATGTAACCCTGATGAAGGTGAGGTGATGCACTTTGAAAGAAATGACAAGACAAGGTAATGGTCAATGAATGGTAATACACTAGGAAGCTTTGAGGAACAAAAAGCTTGGGGTGATTTTTATTTTTATTGAAAATTTTAACATGTTTTAACAAATTTACAAAAGAAAACTTAAAAAAAAGACCCAAGTATAAACATTGATATACAGTTAAATCTTAACCAAAATCTATCAAACAAGAAAAAAGAAATACCAAGAGAAAAAAAAGACAAACTCGACTAACTACTCATCTAACTTACAACTAACCAGAGCGTATCATTAAAATTCTTACATTATTCAAGAGAGAAAAAAAAATCCAATGGATAACACAAATTGAGCAGTGATATACATGCTCGGAATGTGTTAACATCAGATCACAACAAAACCTGTATTTATCCAAAACATCCTGAGCATAGAGCAGATAAAATTCACAAAAATAAAAAAAAGCTCTTTAGAACATTCAGATCAATATAATAAAAGAAACTATTTCTAAATAGTAAAACAAAGTATAAAATATATTTAAATGGAGATCTTTCCCCCCCCCCTTATTCCCAGGGAGCATCACTTCCTTTCCAAAAAACCATCATAACCTCTCCCAACCAGTGCCCCACCCTTGACCCAGACACCCCACGATAGGAAAAAGAAAATTCAAGTATACTACTGAACTAGAACTAACAGAGAGTACCCTCTCCCCAACCTCCCCCCCCCCCACCCACACCAACACCAACACAATATATTAGGTAATGTTAATGCCATATATGAACATATGACTAAAATTACAGTCTCAGCAAATAATAATTAAATATATTAATACAAAATAACAGGGGAAAACAACCCCACTCCCAAGGACAAAGGTAAAATAAGATAAGGTCGCCCCCCTTCCCCCCCCCTCCTCCCCATCTGCATTAACTAGACCCCCGGCATATATATAAAAAAGGGGGGGGGGGGGAAGGAAATCGCTAAGTAAAGGATGAATAAATAAATCCTTCTTCCCACCCCCCAGAGATAATATTAAACAGTAAGATAATGAAAGGAAACAAAGGGGTGTAAATCGGGGTGGGGCTAGGGCAAAACAACATCAATTAACTTTTATAATTTGTCTAAGAGAGTCCAAAAGTTCCTTGGCCTTCTCCGGTGATCCGAAGTTATATATGGACCCTTCATGGCTAAAGCGTAGAGAGCTGGGTATCACAAGGAGTATTGAATGTTTAAATCCCTGGAATGTTTCTTTGCTTCATCAAACACCTTCCTCTTTCAGACCAAAGCTGGGGAAAAGTCCTGAAATAACAGAATCTTGGATCCTTTATAAGTCATGGCTTGGGGATCTTTCCCAAGATTTCTGGAGGCTTCCAAGAGCATCTGCCTCAACTTATCGCTCTGCAGCCGGAAAAGGACCGGGCGGGGGCACTGGTTCAAGCCAGGCCCATGTATTGTAACCCGGTCGGCCCATTCTACCCTGACCTGGCCTGATCCAGCCTCCAGATTCAACAACTGCAGAAGCCACTGTTCAAGGAACCCTCTAAGCTGGCCACCTTCTTCCCGTTCTGGATGGCGCAGCAACTGAATATTTTTTCGACGACCTTGATTCTTGAGGTCATCAATGTGATTCTCTAAGGTCCGGATTCGCTGCTCGAGAGGTCACAGCCTTTAGCTCAGCCCTCCAACTCGGCATTCAATTTCTTCAATGTCTCGGCCGTACTTTTGTTGCACACCTGAGAGCGAATTCCACCGACTTCAGGACTCTTCTACGAACGCATCGATTTTCCATCGAGTTTGGAGATTATTTCCGCAAGGCTCGCCACCGTAGGTAAGTCCCGCGGGGTGTCTGCGGACGCCTCTGCTGCAGATGGGGAGGGTGTGGGAGGGGCTCCTGCCCGCTGAGAATTGCGGGCTCCTTTCCCCCTCGTCATTTTTACAGGAGACTGAACTGTATAAATTTAGTCCTAAACCATTAATTGCATCAAGTAAAAACTATTTTTAATTGACTTGGTGAGTGTGGTGGAGGAGGGTGGCCCACTTTGCATAGGTCTTGGGAGGAGCATGACAGACTCAGACTTGCTGAGTCGCCGCCATCTTGGATCTCGAGGTGATTTTTAAGAGATACCTGAAGGCAACAGGCAGGACAGGTTTTTCGGACTTTTATGAAGACATTCAGGATACATGCCTTTACCAGTCGAGTTATGTTATATACGAGCAGGAAAGTCCCATTGGAGCTGTACAGGAGTCATCGAGTCAGAAAGGTCTACGGCATGGAAACAGGCCCTTTGGTCCAACTTGCACATGCAACCCAGTTTTAACAATTAAACTATTCCCACTTGCCTGTGTTTGGTCCATATACTTCGACGTCCACCACATCCATGTACCTGCCAAATTTTATTTGCTTCCACCACTACCTCTGGCTTCCCATTCCAGACATTCACCACCCTCTTGTGTGAAAAATAATAGCCGCTTTGTACCCTTTTGTATCTCTTCCCTTGAACCTATACCCTCTTGTTTTTGATTCACCCACTGTGGGGGAATATCTGTTGGCTATTTACTTTGTCTAGGACTCTCATTTTTTTGGACCTTTATAAAGGCGACCCCTCAGTCTCCTTTGCTCCAGAAGTAAGTCCCAGCATGTTCATCTTCTCCTCATAACTCAAGCCTCCCAGTCCAGGTAGCATCCTAGTAAATCGTTCCTGCATTTTTTCTAGTTTTCTAATATCCTTTCTCTAGCATGGTGACCAGAACTGCGTGTCGTACCCAATTGTAGCTTCACCAACATCTTGACCAGCTGCAGAGAGTTATCCCAACTCCTAGACTCAATGCTCTGACCAATGAAAGAAAGTGCAGATCTCTCTATTCTGCAACACTCCCCAGGGCCCTACAATTGACTGTCTAAGTTCTACGCTGGTTTGACCCACCAAAGTATAACACTTTGCTTTTATCAAATTAAAATCCATTCCCAGTTGGTTAAGATCTTGCAGGATTCTCAGATAACCTTCTTCACCATGCCACAAATCTTGGTGTCATGTGCAAACTTCTTCACCGTCCTTCCTAAACTCTCATGCAAATCATTTATACAAGTAACGAATAATCATGAACCCAGCACTGATCCCTGTGGCACACAGCTCGTTACAGGCCTCCAGTTTGAAAGACAACACACTACCAGCACCCTCTATGTTCTACCGTCAAGCCAATGTTATATCCAATTGGCTAGCTGTTCCTGGATTTCATGAGATACTACCATACTCAACAACTTACCACGTGATACATTGTCAAAGGCTTTGCTGTAGATGGCGTATACCACACTGCCTTTATTTACGCTCTTGTTCGCTACTTCAAAAACTCAATCAATCAGGATATTGTTTAAGCCCACAGTTGGATTACTGTGAGCAGTTTTGGTCATTGTGCCATAGGATGTGATAGCATTGGAAGGAGTGTAAAGGACATTCACCAGAATGTTGCTTGGGCTGCAGTGATTTAGCTGTGCACAAGAGGCTGGATCAGTTTGAGTTACTTTGTTTAGAGCAGACACCAGGATATATCAAATTATGAGAGGCATGGACAGGGTGAACAGAAACCAGTTATTTTCCTTAGTCAAAGGGCCAAGAGCAATCAGGTATAAATTGTAATATCAAAGGCTGGAAGTTTTGAGGGGACATAACACCCAGAGGATGGTAGGGCTCAGCACTATTTTGCCTGGGAGGGTAACTGTTACGGACCATGCCAGACCTCAAAATATTTTGAGAAGTTAGCCTCGACCCTAACTTTTGTTTTAATTTTAAAGGCAGATGTGAAGTGGGTCTTCCAGGTGTGATGTCATTGGTCAAATTATTTGGTTTTAGCAAAACAGAATGTATTTCAACACTGCAGCTGAAACACGAACAAATGAAAGCAGAATTTCGAAAACATAACTATTGGAAAGCTTACGTGACCTGATACAGTAACTATTACTAATTACCTGTTCCAATACAGGAACATCACATAAATACACTCCGGGGAAATAAAGGTTAATTCAAACACAGATTCGAACAGGAAGGAGGGAATAACATCCAGAAAGTGGTTTCAGAGTAAGTCAGAGGATTGTTTTATTGAAACATGCCACTCTCCTGGAATCACACATCTTGTGACTGTTACAGTTAATTTAAAACCAGAAAATTACTGAACTGAGAAAACTGGCCACTCCCCTTCCATTGTTCAACTAAACCTCTTCAGAACCTCTGTCTTTATGACCTCTCTTCTCAAAACAAAATGACAGCATCATAACAGTAACTAAGTTGGGAAAACTCAAAACCTTTAAGACGCACTTGGATAAACACTGAAAATTCAAGACAAAATGTTGGGAAGTGATATTTGTTGTAGCTTTTTTGTGTAATTTTACAAACTGAGTGGATCTATGGGCCACCTCTGTTCTGTATGATGCAATCATTCTATGATTCTGAGATTAAGGTTCTGAATTCTTTTTTGTCTTCGATTTGAGGAAATGTGACCTGGTGTTCACTCCAGGTATTGGTGTGGTCAGTATCAGCTTCAGGCTCTGGACATTCACACATAGGATTTCCCAAATGAGATGTAAAACTGAATTAATGAGGAAAGCAATGCTATAACAGTGCAACAATTCCCAAGGAGCTCTACACCATGAGGTATTGAGTGGCTGAATATGAAAGTCATCAATGAAAAGAATATCAAATAAATTAGATGTTCATTGGCTGATAGCACATGAAATGATGCAAGTATTGTCGTTTGAAGACAAATTGCAATTAATGTTTTAGACCTCATAGGATACAGTCTTTGGAGTATTTAATCACAGACATAAATCTCAATGACATCATGTCATTAAAATAAACCTGTTCTCATAACCAGGTATACTCAAAGTTTCCCTTTCGGAGATACCATGCAATTTAAAGTCCATTTCCTCAATAATTCTCTGATTCCAACAGTTTGCCAGCAGCAGGAAGGGAAGATTGTTTCACAAAGTACAAAATGTATCCTGTAAGACAAGTAATTGAAAAAATATACTATACCATTCTTGCCATTATTGGCATTCCTGGTAAGTCCTGGAACAACTTCACTTGTATGAATCACTGGACTAAACCATGCTGATTTCCGCTGTACGATTGCTAATTATTTTATTTCCATTTAGCAAGGCAAATCTCAATGACAGATGATATTTCCCTCGCTCACGGAGTTTAAAGTGAATGTTTTGCTGTTTAGGAGGCTCCTCAGTAATGTGCAGTGTTGTGTGTTTCTCTACACTAAGCAGAATGGGTTTGCATTGATGCCACATTGATAAAGTTTTGCTGAGCTTCAGTCCTGACTGCTCGAGAAAGTGTTTAGCAAGACCACGCTCTCTCTGTGTTAGGTTAATGCCGGTTATCGGTCAGATGGGTTTTGTAACAACCCACTTCCTAGTGACACCTGGTGTTTCCCATTCCTTGATGGAAAGGGATTGTGTTAGTGGATCTTGCTTAGGCAGCTTGCTCCAAATAGGAGCCCAGATACAACAGGGTTCAGCAAGTTATGGAGTGATAAGCGTGGATCAGCACAGATGGCTTCAATGATCTTGTGTGTTTGCAGCAGTCAGTAGATGTGAGGAGGTGTGATATTTGTAAGAACAGTTCACTCAGAGGGGTACTGAGTGCAGAGTTGCAACTGTGATGTTTTTTTTTGAAATTATTTGATTGTGAAAAAATCATGTAAACTGCGCCATTTGTCAAAAGATGCACAATACTGTGGTGCAGACTTTAAAAGTACAAAAGCTGAGATCTGAAGTGCCGTGTCAGTAGCTGTCCCAAAGAGAATCAAATAACTTTCACAAACAGAATGTTTCTCACTTTGCCCTTTGATGCTGTTGTCCTTTTATGTTGTCCAACTGATAATTCTGTTGTGTCCACTGATGGAGCTGACAATTGTCATGACATCTGCCTTTAAGAGATATTTGTTCTGTCCGGTTTCTTTTGAAGAAGTGTTCAGAAATTTGATGTCAAGGTGACTGCTCCATGGAAAACAGTAAATAAATGCTTTTTTCAAGGAGGCAAAAGAAGAATGAGTGGGTGGAATCGGACTCTCACAACGCAGGGCTGACAATTATTGAAGTTTGAGCTTTGGATTGAAACTGCTGGACACAGCTTTCACTCTGTTGCTGCTGCAAAAAGCTTGCAGTCACTCTCTCTGCTGCGAGATTCATTCCGTCAGCATTGCTTCTGAGATTGGAGGAGATAGCAAATGAGGGAAATCTATTCTGATGAATTTGCCTTCACCAACTATGTTTGTGGGAATGCTGCTGTGTTGGTACAATTGAAGAGTCATAATTAAATAATGTAACAATTTGTTAAGAATTTCGACAGTTAAAGTTATATCAATTCTTTTTTTGGTTTCTACTTTAACTATGGTGGAAGAATAAATTGAGCTTTTGCTTAAAGCAGAGTGTTTGACCAATCAAGTCACACCTGGAATACAATGCCTTATATTTGCCTTTAAATGAGATAAAAATTAGAGTCTCGGTTATTTCATGATATTGTTTGAGAAATTGTGGTCTGGTCCAGAACACAGAAACATTGTGGAGTACAAATGGGAAATTCTTCCCCTATGTTTCGTAAAAGTTTCCAAAATGGAGATAAACTGAAGTGATTAATTTCAGAAAGGGAAAATGGCAGAGCAGCAATGTTAATTCAGTGAAATGTCCCATAGACATGTTAACTATTGTCCAAATAGTTGGGACTGATTAATCTTCAAGCAAGATTAGGGCAAGCTGTGGGACCTAGTATCTCTAATTTATTGGCTTGACATTAGTAAGGATGGATATAGAGTTGGACGTGTTCACGCTATTTCAAGTCTGATCCTAATTAGGTTTTGATAAACAGTTTCTCAATCGATAATTCACAATCTTTCCACACCTAAAATTTCAGTGAGTTCTGCTCTTTGTTTTGTGATATATATCCTTCATGGGAGGAAGATGTTTCAATGAGAAATTTTCCCCAACCAGTTTTAAGGCAATGTATCAAAATGAAAATACTAATAATAAGTCGAATAAAATTGTTTCAACAAATACCTCTTCAGTACCTATAATCTTATGACTATGATTAATAATTGAGTTGGAGAGCATGACAAAGGCTTAACAGTCCAGAATTCTGAAAGTTTTAAATATTAATCTATCAACCAAGCCTCTTCTATTGACACATTTTCGAACCCTGAATGAGCATTCCATATTAATGGCGCCAGTATGGTCTCTCTCATTCAGGGAAGTAACATGTCCATGTATTGTATCTGAAAATCCTTTGACATTTCATACCCAACTTTAGTACAGTATCAAATTTCTCTCAGCAAAATTCGAGATGTGTCTGTGTGTGTCTGTGTGTGTGTATGTTTATACTCTCACACACCTTTTGAATGTGGCAAACTAAATATAGAAAATCGTGAATGAATTATTTTACCTTCATCATAAATAATCGATTCAGCCTGCAATCTGTATTCTCTATGTCACTAACTCAGCTCACAGTGTTCATTTCCAGAATTGTGAGCAGTTCTCTTTGTGATAATGACAAACATTCTCTTCTCTACAAAGAAGTCAATATTCTGTCTCTCGTTGCTATTTTTATTGTACTAGTGCCTCTGACTTTCCAACATAATGACATGTTAACTCTGTCGTGCCCCAATCTCAGGATTGTTTGATTGCATTCACAGAAACATTCATCTGTTCCTCAACCAGATGCACCTACTTTTACAGTTACATTTTAATGACTGGAAAAATATTCAGCTCTTAAAATGAACACATTCACAACAATGAGCCCTCAAAAAAGAGTCAGTCAATGAGATTTCATTGTTTTCATACTGACTCCAAATGAAGATGGTTCAGTCTGTTCGCGTGCCATCACCTCAGCCATTGCACATCTCCATCGGAATTCTTCAGGGTCATGTCCTAGGCCCCAAAATCTGCAGCTGCCTCACCAGTGCCCTTCCCCGCATTGCGCAATTATGAGCAAACATCCCCACTTTGGAAATGGCAATGTTCAGCATCATTTACTTTCTTAGATAATGAAGAGGTCTCTGTCCATATACAATGTTGTGAAGGTGCTGGTGTTGGACAGGGATGGACAAACTGAAGTCCCACAATACAAGATTATTGTTCAACAGGTTTATTTGCAATCCCAAGAATTTCGAGAGTTGCTCCTTTTTCGGGTGAAGTGGAGGAAAGCTCTGAAAACTTGTGAAAGCCTGTTGTACTATAACCCGATGTTATTTGATGTTTGAATTTGTTCATATACAGTGAGATAAGATCTGATAATAGACAGCAACATTTGCATACCACAAGCGGTAGGCAATGATTGTCTCCGAACAGTGAGAATCTACTAATCTCCCATTGGATGACTATCTCTGAATGCATGATGACCAATACAAGAGCTGTGGTAACAGAAGTATGTTAGACACTCTAATTACAATGGCAATAAGCTCCCGACCTGTCTCTCCAATCCATGTCTCCCACCCAGAATGCATAGCCCAGTGGTGGAATGGAATGCTGTCCATGTATCTGGCTGACAGCAGCTCAATTGTAACAATGGGTGCAACGTTCACAAAGTACCACGCTGTGTAGGACAAACAGTCGATTCATTGGCATGTCAATCACCACATTCAGTAGTCACAGTCTTCACCAATGACACCATGACCAACAATGAATACCACCTACAAAATTCAAAATATTTAGAGTTTAAGTCTCAACTCACAAATGTATGATCTCCAGTACCTAGTCAAACAAGTGTAGCATAGAACCGCCATCACATGCCAGTTAGCTTTCATTCTGAATTCAGAATATATCGTTGTTCCATCACCTTTGCTGGGCAAAAATTCTGCAACTCCCTCCAAGAACACTGTGGGTTGTCCTGTACCCAGGATGTAATGCAAACGTTCAAAAAGGCAGATCTCCAGCACCCACAGAAAGGCAAATAGAGCTGGATAATGAACATTTGGCCAGATTATAGGCCATGACATGATCACATTTTATAAATAATCACTATTTCCATATCTGCACAAGGGTATCTCTGAACCAGTTTAACGGGTGACTTTAGACTCTCAAGTCCATATTTATTTCAATTCAATTTACACCATTTGTCATTGGGACATGAGATCTCTGAATTTATAGTCTCTTGATAAGACCAGTCAATCATGGTTTCCCCTAATTTTCAGCATTGGCCTGAATCCATGGAAGGAGATCCTGATACCAAGCAATGATACAATGGGGTTTCTTGGAAAAAGCTATGGTCCAATTCTGGTGATTTCCATTGAAAATGCTGGTTAAAACTTGTGGTTCTTAGCCCTGGTATGTGCTCTAAATCTCGGAGGGGGATCTCCATTCACAAGGTGATGCCTAGCAGAGGGGCTTTGGTGTGTGAGACTGGACATCAGGCAGAAAGCTTTGCTTAATCTCAGACATAGAGTGTGATTTCTAAACTGGGAAATTGCAATGACCAATACAACATAAATTCATATTTTACTTGAATGAGGGCTATGGTGTACGGTCTTTGACGTGTGTGGGGGGGGGGGGGGGGGGGGGGGGGGGGGGGGAAGGTGAGGGAAGGCCATAGCAAATATTGAAGCTCTTCTGATTGTGCTGTGTATCCAATCTGGGCGAGGGTGGTGGTATTCACTGCTGAATACTTGTAGTTCAGATTGTCAGGATATTCTGAAGGAAGAACTCAATGTCTCGTCATTTGTTTCTTCATATTGCAGGGGCCATGCATTTCTGGACACTGCAGTGTGTTTCAATGGCCCATGCTTTTAGTTCCTGCAGTGCAGATGTACAATTCTAGAGGCAATCTAATTTCATCACTTTCACAAATATATTCTGCTCCTTTTTGAAAGCTCCAATGGAATCCACTTCCATCACTCTCCCAGGCAGGACATTCCAATTCCTATCAACTCTTTGGGTAAAGAACTTTCTCCTAATCTTACTACCATCTCTCTTGCTGATAATCCTGAAGATGTATTCCCTACTTATTCACACACCAATGATTGAAATATCATTGTTTACCCTGTCAAAATTGTTCAGAATTATGAACTCCTCTGTCAGGTCATCTCTTAATCTTCTCTAACACAAAGAATAAACCTAATCTCTCTCAATTTTCCTTTTCGCTGAAATCCATCATTCAGAGGTTTATTGTTGTAAATGTTCTTCCCTATCTATTTTGTAAGTGCATTTGATTCATTTTCAGAAGCTTTGATGTTGTGGTTATAATTCTTTATCTTGATGTGGCATGGAACAACAATTATCATTGGTTTTCACACATTCCTTACCATCTGTACTCAACCAAAGAATATTTGATCAGTAACTTCAAGTCTCTATTGTTTCCTTTATCTCCCTAACAGTTAGTCTAGTGGTGATTATATTCCTGTGTCGGGACAAGTGTGGTCTTTCTAAATGCAGCACTTGCTATCTGGTAGCCATGGCAGCGTCTGACCTACTGTTCATTTTCTTTGAAATCATAATTAGTTGGTTTCACTACTATTATTATCCACAATGTTTCTTGGACATCGTTCCTGTTTGCCGTGTTACCTATGTCCTGAACTTCATAGCAACTGATTGTTCTGTCTGGTTCACTGTCGCTTTTTCTTTTGATCGATTTGTCGCCATTTGTTTTCATCAGATGAAAACCACGTATTGCACAGAGAAAACTGCAAATAGAGATCTAGCAACAATGTGCATTTTCTTTTCTTTGAAGAACATTCCCAACTATTTTCGATATGAACCTCTAACAATAATCAACAATGTTCCATGGTATTGTTATTCCAGCGATAGTTATTATAATGACCCTCGATGGGCAAGTTTTAAATACTTTGAATATTTTTTAACACCATTGCTCCCATTCAGTTTTATTCTTTTTATTAACATTCTGACTGTCAGACATATCCTTGAGGCCATTAAAGTACGTAAGGAACTGAGGGGTCAAAGAAAAACAGAGAATGAACCAGAGGTAGACAACAGACGCAATTCTGTCTTTTTACTCTTTGCTATATCCACCAGTTTTATCCTTCTCTGGTCGGTGTATGTTACATATGCATTTAATGCTGGTTTTTCCTTGAATTGGGATGATTTTTATCTCTTTGAACAAGTTGCATATATGCTGCGGAGCTTAAGTTGCTGCACAAATGCATGTATTTATGTGATGACACAGAAAAAATTCAGAGAGCAATTAAAGTATGTCATGAATTATCCAGTGATAAAAATAATTCAATTGATGAATGAATCCAAGTAACTGAGAGCCGATAATGGAACAAGGAGTCAACGTGAGGAAGGGACCAAAAAGAGGAAATGGATAGGCAACATGATAACACTCCTTTTCGAATGGGCAAGGAATGACCCGAAGATGCAACAAGAAAAAGACTGGGGGCAAAGTAAAGTGCTGTTAGCAATGAGCAACAGTTCGAAGAAAGTTGAACAAAAAAAAAACATAACTGAAAGAGAAATTAGATGAGCCTGAGAAAAGAAATTCATTCCAAATAATTTCTCCTCAGACAGTGAACCAATACCAAACAAAAATCTGAAGGAAAGTCTCATCATTCACTGCATGCCAACTTGGGAACAGCAACGATAGGCTCCTGTGAACTCCTGCTCATGGAATTCTCCGATACACACATCTGGACACAATTTACAATTGAAAAGTTTCCTATTTTAAAGATTAAATAACAAACTGTGAAAGAAATCGATGTACTTTGGTTATAAGCGTTTTTTTTTCAGCAAGACTGTGTGTTTCCATTCAGTTCCCCCCCGGCCTGATGCTGACATCACTTCCTTTTGTCATTTATTTCTTTCCCCGAATCAGCTGCTGTGTTGATCGGGAGAATACAAGCTCCAACCAGAGAGCTCAGTTACAGATGAGATCCCATGCTCGGGAATGGGGTCGGATATCGTGGATGAGCCAACATCCTCAGTGCTTCCATGGAAATGTTTTGTGGCTCTCAGTGAGCTCGATGGAGTCAATGAGAACTTCTCTGATTTCTGTTCGCATGTGGCTTCCGAATTGAGCCTGAGATCAATTCAAACACATGTCCACATCATCACCAAGAGTCATTGTTTCCATCTGTGAAATGGCTCCTACATCCATCCCTGCCTCAGATCTTATTTGGCAAATCACTCATTCATTGCATTGTGACCTCGGGACGCTCGTGTCCAGCACCATTTCGCACTGAAAGCAGATTATTAACTCCACACATTTGCTTTATCCAGATTTCTTCCTCTATTCTGATTTGCTTTCATAACAAATCCCATTTTCTCGTCATCCAGTTAACGTAATAACCGACACAGGCATATTGTCCTCCAAATTATCAATGTTGAATTCTCATCTGTCTTGCTTGGATTGGTGTGACTCGTGTTATAAACTCGATCTGAAAGTGTTAGATATTCAGCTGTGATATAAATGTTACCAGCTGGTGAAATGTTAGATGAAATTACCGATTTCATTGAATTAAGTCAAATGAAATGGAAGGGAAGCATTCCAGAAACAAAAGTACATTTGACAATTGGGAACAATCCTGTGTTGCTGAACTGTCTCAACGCCTGGACTCCATCTCTACTCCTTCCGATTAAAGAGCTCCTTCTTTTTAAAATGCTCCTTAAAATCTTCCTTATGCACAAGTTATTGTCATCTGACCTACTATCACCTGCTATGGATCAACATTAACTCTATTTTGTTTGGCATGATAAAAAGGTCTTTTTAAGTATGTTTATGCAGTGATAGAATTGTACAGAATGGAAATAGACCCTTCAGTATGACTCATCTATGCCAATCAGAAATCCAACATTAATCTAGTCCCATATGCCAGCATTTGGCACTTATCGCTCTGAAACTGTCCTGTTTACGTACCTTTCTGGATGCTTTATAAATATCGTAATTGCACCTACTCCGCCACATGCTCTGGCATTTCATTCCAAACTTGCATCACCCTCAGGGTGCAAAAGTTGCCCCTTTGTTCTCTTTTAAATATTTTCTCCCTCACCTTAAACTTATGTCCTCTAGTTTTAGAATCCCCTGCGCTGGACGAAGACCTACACAATTTACCCAATCCATGTCCCTCATGATCTTATAAACCTCCAGACAGTCACAACTCAGACATTCCAGTGAAAATTAGCCCAGCCCATTCAGCTTCTCCCTATAGCTCAAACTATCCAAACGTGGAAATTCCTTATCAATATTTTCTGAACACTTTCAAGTCACGCATCTTTTCCAAAGCAGGGAGACCAGAATTGAATACATTTGTCATTAACTATCAAGCAGCACCTGCTTATCAATAACCTGCTCAGTGACATTCTGTTTGGGTGCTGCTGGAGCCATTGAGCTCCTGAATTCATTACAGCCTTGGTTCAAACATGGACAAAATAACTCCATTCCAGAGGAACATCAAGGCTGCTTTTGACCAAGTGTAACGTCAAGGATCCCGAGCAAAACTGAAATCAATGGGTACCAGGGGGCAATCTCCCCGGTAGTCAGAGTCATAGCTGACACATGAGAAAATGGTAATGTTAGTTGGAGGTGAGTCAACTCAGCTCCAGGCTATCCCCTGCAGAAATTCCTAGACCCAAACACCTTCAGCTGCTTCATCAATGACCTTCCCTCCATCATAAGGTGAGGAATAGGTATGTTCACCAATGATTGCACAATGTTCAACACTATTTATGACTCCTCAGACACAGACATTCCACATTGTATAAAAAGCTTACCTTGTGAATCTGCAGCAGGTGCGGTGACAGCGAAGACCAGGGGCTGCTGGGCATTAAATAAATTCTGTAAAAACTTACCTCATGAACAGGTAGAGTTCATGCTGAACAGGAAGAAAATGGGATGGCTCAATAAGTGAGATTATACATTTGGGTGGTTGATTAACTAGAAACATAGAGTCATAGTCATAGAGATGGACAGCATGGAAACAGACCCTTTGGTCCAACTTGTCCATGCAGACCAGATATCGCAATCCAATCTCATCCCACCTGCCAGCACCCAGCCCATGTCCCTCCAAACCCTTCCTATTCATATACCCATCCAAATGCCTCTTAAATGTTGCAATTGTACCAGCCTCCACCACTTCCTCTGGCAGCTCATTCCATACACGTACCACCACCTGCGCAAAAACGTTGTCCCTTACGGCTCTTTTATATCTTTTCCACTCTCACCCTAAAACTATGCCCTCTAGTTCTGGACTCCCCAGCCCCAGGGTAAAGACTTTGCCTATTTACCCTATCCATGCCCCTCATAATTTTGTAAACCTCTACATGGGCACCCCTCAGCCTCCGACGCTCCAGTGAAAACAGCCCCAGCCTGTTTAGCCTCTCCTTGTATCTCAATCCTCCAACCCTGGCACCATCCTTGTAAATCTTTTCTGAACCCTTTCAAGTTTCACAACATCTTTCCGATAGGAAGGAGACCAGAATTGCACACAATATTCCAACAGTGACCTAATCAATGTCCTGTACAGCCACAACATGACCTCCCAATTCCAGTACTGGTCTCCCATCCTACTCCTCCTCAAAACAGAAAAAGTATTGTGCACCGATTTGGTAAGGTTATTAGTTTTATTTTTGAATAGTCTCTTTGGGAATTTAGAATGGTGGGAATGGAGGTCAGGGCAGCTGAATGCTCCCCCTCCAGAATGTGAGAGATAAGGGTCACCATGAGTATCCCTGCTGACTGCATCTACAGGAAGTGCACCCAACTCCAGCTTTTCAGAAACCGCATTAGATTAGATGACATAGAGTGTGGAAACAGGCCCTTCAGCCCAACAAGTCCACACCGACCCACCAATACGCACCCACGCAGACCCATTCCCCTACACCTAACACTACGGGCAATTTAGCATGGCCAATTCACCTAACCTCCACATTTTTGGACTGTGGGAGGAAACCGGAGCACCCGGAGGAAACCCACGCAGACACGGGGAGGATGTGCAAACTCCACACAGTCAGTCACCTGAGGCGGGAATTGAACCGGGGTCTCTGGCGCTGTGAGGCAGCAGTGCTAACCACTGTGCCACCGTGTCACCCACAGAACCTGACCATGATATTTGCATGATAACATGGCTTTTACCGATTAATATTTGGAATCATTTTACTATGTGTGAAGTATCTCAGATTAGATTACTAACAGTGTGGAAACAGGCCCTTCAGCCCAACAAGTCCACACCAACTCACAATCCATCCATACCACTACATTTACCCCTTCACCTAACACTACGGCCAATTCACCTGACCTGCACATCTTTGGACTGTGGGAGGAAACCACTGTGCCACCATGTCGCCGAGTTAGGGAACTGAAGCTTGAGCTAGATGAAATTCAGATCATTTGGGAGGCTGAGGGGGTTATTGAGAGGAGTTACAGGGGAGGTAGTCACATCTCAGATACAGGAAAAAGGTAGATGGGTTACAGTCAGGGGATGGAAAGGGAACAGGTAGACAGTGAAGTGATCCACTGTGGTTGGTTCTTTCAATAACAAGTATACTGTTTTGGATACTGTTGATGGGGAATGAATTAGCACGTGTAAGCCATGGGGCACAGGTCTCTGGCACAGAGTCTGTCCCTGTTGCTCAGAAATGAAGGGGGAAGAGGAGCAGAACATCAATCATTGGGGACTCCATCGTTAGGGGGAACAGATAGGATGTTCTGTGGGAACGAGAGAGACTCATGTTTGATGTGTTGCCTCCCAGGTGCCAATGTTTGTGATGTACAGTATCATGGTTTTGGGATCCTAAACAGGGGGGTGGATGTGGAGCAGTTCCAAGTCGTGGCACATGTAGGCACCAACAACATTAGTGAGAAACAGAATGGGGATGTAATGGAGAAATTCAAGAAGCTAGTGTGGAAGCTGAGAGCTAGAACAAACAGAGTTGTTATCTCTGGTTTGTTACTCGTGCTGAAAATGTGTTGCTTGAAAAGCGCAGCAGGTCAGGCAGCATCCAAGGAGCAGGAGAATTGACGTTTCGTGCATGAGCCTCATTCAGGAATGAGGAAAGTGTGCCCAGTAGGCTAAGATAAAAGGTAGGGAGGAGGGACTTGGGGGAAGGGCGTTGGAAATGCAATAGGTGGAAGGAGATTAAGGTGAGGGTGATAGGCCGGAGTGGGGGTGGGGGCGGAGAGGTCAGGAAGAAGATTGCAGGTTAGGAAGGTGGTGCTGAGTTCAAGGGTTGGGACTGAGACAAGGTGGGGGTAGGGGAAATGAGGAAACTGGAGCAATCTGAGTTCATCCCTTGTGGTTGGATGGTTCCTAGGAGGAAGATGAGGCGCTCTTCCTCCAGCCGTTGTGTTGCTATGGTCTGGTGATGGAGGAGTCCAAGAACCTGCATGTCCTTGGTGGAGTGGGAGGGGGAGTTGAAGTGTTGAGCCACAGGGTGGTTGGGTTCGTTGGTCCGGGTGTCCCGGAGGTGTTCTCTGAAACGTTCCGCAAGTAGGCGGCCTGTCTCCCCAATTTAAAGGAGGCCACATTGGGTGCAGCGGATGCAGTAAATGATGTGTGTGGAGGTGCAGATGAATTTGTGGTGGATATGGAAGCATCCCTTTGGGCCTTGGAGGGAAGTGAGGGGGGAGGTGTGGGCGCAGGTTTTGCATTTCTTGCGTTTGCAGGGGAAGGTCCCGGGAGTGGAGGTTGGGTTGGTTGGGGGTGTGGATCTGACGAGGGAGTCACGGAGGGAGTGGTCTTTTTGGAATGCTGATAGGAGAGGGGAGGGAAATATATCCCTAGTGGTGGGGTCTGTTTGGAGGTGGCGGAAATGACAACGGATGATATGATGTATATGGAGGTTGGTGGGGTTGTAGGTGAGGACCAGTGGGGTTCTGTCCTGGTGGCGATTGGAGGGGCAGGGTTCAAGGGCGGAGGAGATGCAGTGGAGAGCATCGTCGATCACTTCTGGGGGGAAATTGCAGTCTTTGAAGAAGGAGGCCATCTGCGTTGTTCGGTATTGGAACTGGTCCTCCTGGGAACAGATGCAGCGGAGACGAAGGAATTGGGAATATGGGATGGTCTGAACGTAGTCCAGAGTCCGTGCGGGGTCAGTCGGTTCCGTAGGCAGGTGCTGAGGAAGGAGATGTGGCTGTGGTAGCGAGTCTGTTTGAGGACGTGGCTGAAGAGCTTCAGGGCAGAGGAGATGACCTGGGGGTCTGAACGTAGTCCGGAGTCCGTGCGGGGGTCAGTAACTGAACGTAGTCCGGCGGCCGTGCGGGGTCAGTAACTGAACATAGTCCGGAGTCCGTGCGGGGTCATTAAACCTTTGTTACTCGTGCCACATGTTTACAAGGCGAGGAATAGAGAGAGAGAGAGAGAGAGAGAGAGAGAGAGAGGAGTTGAACACATGGCGACAGGGATGGTGCAGGAGGGAGGAATTCATATACCTGAATAATTGGGGTTCATTCTGCGGTATGTGGGACCTCTACAAACAGAATGGTCAACACCTGAACCAGGACAGTAACAATATCCGAGGGTGTTTTTGTCAATGCTCTTTGGCAGGATTTAAACTAATTCATCAGGGGAATAGGAACTAGAATTATAGCTCCAGTGTCCAGGAGGTTGAGAGTACTGAGGTCATAAATAAAGTTTCAGGAGTGTAGCGGCAGGCAGGAAGGTGCTTTGAAGTGTGTCTACTTCAACACCAGAATTATCCAGAAAGAGGTGGGTGAACATGCAGCATGGATTGGTACCTGGGACTTTAACTTTGTGGCTATTTTGGAGACATGGATGGAGTAGGGACAGAAATGGTTGTTGCAGATTTCGGGGTTTAGATATTTCAGTAAGAACAGGGAAGGTTATAAACGAGAGGGAGGCATGGCATTTTTAGTCAAGGGCAGAATGACAGTGGCAGAAAAGATGTTTGATGAGGACTCATCTACTAAGGTAGTATGGACTGAGGTTAGTTACAAGGAAGAAGAGGTCATCCTGTTGGGTGTTTTCTGTATGCCTCCAAATATTTACAGAGATGTAGAGGAAAGGATTGCAAAGATGATTCTAGATAGGAGTGAAAGTCACGGGGTATTTGTTAAGGGGGCTTTAACATTCCAAATATTGCTTCAAAATGCTGTAGTTTGAGAAACTTCGATAGATCAGTTTTGTCCAATGTGTGCAGGAGGGTTTCCTGACACAGTATGTAAACAGGCCAACAAAGAGGCGATGCCACATTGGATTTGGTACTGGGTAATGAACCAAGCCAGATGTTAGTTTTGGAGGTAGGTGAGCACTTTGGTGATAGTGACCGCAATTTGGTTATGTTTACTTTAGCGATAGATAGGCACAGGTATACACCACAGAGAAAGAGTTACAACTGGGGCAAAGGTTTTTATGATGCGATTAGGCAACAGTTAGAATCCATAGGATGGGAAAGGAAATTGAGGGGATAAGCACAATTGAAATGTCGAGCTTGTTCAAGGGAGAGCTACTGCTGTCCTTGATAAGTATGTACCTGTCAGGCAGGGAGGAGGTTGTCAAGCGAGGTAACTGTGGTTTATTCAAGAAGTTGAATCTCTTTTCAAGGGAAGGAGGAGGCTTATGAAAAGAAGAGATGTGAAAGCTCAGTTTGGGTGATTGAGAGTTACAAGTTAGCCAGAAAGAACCTAAAGTGAGAGCTCAGAAGAGCCAGGTCATGAGAAGTCTTTGGTAGCTAGGATCAAGGAAAACCCTAAAGCTTTCGTGAGGTATGTCAGGAATAAAAGAATGACCAGAGTAAGACTAAGGCCTGTCAAGGACAACACTGGGAAGTTGAGTGTGGGGTCCAAAGAGACAGGAGAGGCACTAAATTAATAATTTTCATCAGTATTCACACAGGAAAAGGACAATGTTGTCAAGGAGAATACTGAGATACAGGCTCTTAGACTAGATGGGATTGAGGTTCAGAAGGTGGTGTTAGGAATTCTGGAAATTGTGAAAATAGGTAAGTCCCCTGGGCCAGATGGGATTCTCTGAGAAGCTATGCAGAAGATTTCAGAGCCTTTGGCTTTGATCTTTTTGTCACCATTCTCTACAGGAATAGTTCCAGAAGACTGGATGATAGCAAATGTTGTCCCCTTGTTCAATAAGGGGGGTAGAGTCAACCCTAAAAGTTATAGACCAATGAGCCTTACTTTGGTTGTGGGTAAGGATTATAAGAGATAACATATATAATCATCTAGAAAAGAATAATTTGATTGAAGATCACCAACACAGTTTTGTGAAGGGTAGATTGTGCCTCAGAAATCTTCTTGAGTTCATTGAAAAGGTGATGAGGTGTGTGGATGAGGGTGAAGCGGTTGATGTGTGTATGGATTTCAGTGAAGTATTTGATAAAGTTCCCCATGGTAGGCTACTCCAGAAAGTACGGAGGCATGGGATTGAGGATGATTAAGCAGTTTAGATCAGAAATTGGCTAGCTGTAAGAAGACAGAGGGTTGTGTTTGTTGGGAAATGTTCATCCTGGGATTCAATTGCTAGTGGTGTACCACAAGGGTCTGTTTTGAGGTCACTGCTGTTTGTCATTTTTATAAATGACATGGATGTGGGCATAGAAAGATGGGTTACTAAATTTGTGGATGACACAAAGGTCAGTAGAGTCGTGGACATTGCAGAAAGATGTTGCAGGTTACAGTGAGAAAAAGATAAGCTGCAGAGCTGGGCTGAGAGGTGGCAAATGGAGTTTTCTGCGGAAAAGTGTGAAGTGATTCACTTTGGAAGGAGCAAAAGAAATACAGAGTATTGAGTTAATTGTAAGATTCTTGGTAGTATGGATGAACAGAGATATCTTGGTGTCCATGTATACAGATCCCTGAAAATTGCCACCCAGGTTGGTAGGATCGTTAAGAATGTATACGGTGTGGTTGCTTTCTTTGGAGAGGGATTGAGTTCTGGAGCCATGAGGTCATGTTGCAGTTGTACAAAACATTGGGGCAACGCACTTGGAGATTGTGAACAGTTCTGGTCATCACATTACAAGAAGAATGTGGAAGCTTTGGAAAAGGTACAGAGATTTACTAAGATGTTGCCTGGTATGGAGGGAAGGTCTTATTAGGAAAGAATGAGAGACTGGAGGCTGGAAAGAAGGTTAAGAGGTGACTTAACAGATGCAAACAAGATGATCAGAGGATTCGATAGGGTGGAGAGTGAGAGCTTTTTTCCTTTGGTGATAGCAAGCACGAGGGTACATAGCTTTAAACTGAGAAGTGATAGATAAAGGATAAATGTCAAGGGTCGGTTATTTACTCAGACAGTAGTCAGGGTGTGGAATACCCTGCTTGGAAGAGTAGTAGACTCATCAACTTTGAGGGCATTTCAGTGATCATTGGATAAATATACAGATGATAATGGAGTAGTGGCTTTAGATCAATTTCAAAGATCGATACAACATCAAGGCCCGAAGGGCCTGTATGCACTCTATTGTTCTGTGCTCTCTGTCTCCAAATTCAACAAGAGTTGGACAATATCCAGGCTTGGGCTGACAAGTGGCAAGTAACAATCATACTACACAAATACCAGGCTATGGTCATCAAGAATAAGAGACAGACTAAGAACCATCCCTTGGCATTCAATGGTGTTACCAACACTGAGTCGTCCACTCCCAATAGCCTGAGAGTTAGCATTGATCAGAACCTCAAGTGGACTCATCACATAAACGCAGTGGTTGCAATAGCAGGGCAAAGGCAAGACGAGTAACTCACCTCCTGGCTCCCAAAAGCCTATCCACCATCCACGAAGCATTAGTCAGGAGTGTAATGGAATATTCTCCTCTTGCCCAGATGGATGCAGCTCCAACAGTCAAGAAGCTTGACACCATCCTTTCCAAAGCAGCCCCTTGATTGGCACCACATCCACAGGCAGTCACTCCCTCCGCCACCAGACACTCAGTAACAGCAGTATGTACTATCCACAAGATGAACTGCAGAAATTAAGCCAAGTTCTGCAGAGAGTGCTTTTCAAACCCATGACCACTTCCATCTGGAAGGACAAGGGCAGCAGATAATGGGAACATGAAGCCACTCACAATCCTAACTTGGAAATATATTGCTGTAATTTTACTGGCTGAGTGAAAATCCTAGAATCCCCTCCTTAATGGCATTGTAGGTTAACACACAGCAGGAGAATTGAAGCGGTTCAAGGCGGCAGCTCATCACCACCTTCTCAAGGAGCAACTAGAGACAGGCAAAAAATGCTGGCCAGCCAGTGATGCCCACATATCACAAAATGAATTGAGAAGGAAGTATTCCAAAAGTGGCCTCTCCAATGTCCTGAACATGACATCCCAACTCCTATCTTCAATGCACTGACCAAAAAAGGCAAGCATACCAAACACCTTCTTGAGTTCCTTGTCTACCTGCAACTCCACTTTCAGGGAGCTATGAATATGTACACAAAAGTCTCTTTGTTTGGCAATGCTAACCAGGATCGTATCATTATGTGCAATTTCTGCCCTGATTTGCCTTGTAAAAATGTAAAGCCCACATTTATCTTCATTAAGCTCCCATCTTCCACTCCATGGCCCATCTGATCAATGTCCAATTGTACTGAGATAACCTTGTTCACTATCCATGCACAACTTACTTGATGTCATCTGCAAACTCACTGACCATACCTCCTAAATTCACATCCAAATCATTTCAATAAATGACAAAAAGCAATGAACCAGCATTTATCCTTGTGGCACACTGCTGGTCACAGGCCTTCAGTCCAAAGAAAAATCCTCAACCACCACCTTCTGTCTCCCATCTTCAAAACAACTAAGAATCCAAATGGCTAGCTCTTCTTGTATTTCATGTAAACTAACCTAGCTTTCCAGATGACCATGTCGAACACTTTGCTGAATGCCAATATAGATAATGTAAACTTCTATTCCTTTATAAATCTTCTTTGTGACTTCTTCAAAAGACTCAGTCAAGTTATTGAGACATGACTTCCTATGCACAAAACCATATTGACTATCCCTAATCAATCCTTGTCTTTCCAAATATGTATAAATCCTGTCTGGCAGAATCCCCTCTGACAACTTATCTATCACAGATGTCAGGCTCACTGGTCAATAGTCCCCTACATTTTCATTACCATTTCCTTAAATAATTGCACAACATTAGCCACCCTCTAGTCTTCCGGTACCTGACCCATGGTTATTGATGATATAAATATCTCAGTAAGAGGCCCAGCAATTCCCTAACTTCCTGCAAAGTTCTGCGATATACCTGATCAGGCCCTGCGGATTTATTCTTCCTTATACATTTTAAGATGCCCAGCACCTCCTCTCTGGAATATGGAAACTTTTTTCAAGATATCACTACACATTTCTCCAAGCTCTCTAGCTTTTCTATCCTTCTCCACAGTTTGAGAATGATGTTGTGTTAAAGTGTGCAGTGATGGTGGTATCCTAGTGAGTGTAGCTGCATTCTAAGCAGGTGGCCTGGGTTGGATTCCTGACAATTGCCTATTGAGATTTTTATATTGACCAAACGGAAAACTCAAAGCGAAAATGAATTTGATCAGTTTGAAAATACATGTCACTTTCATTCCATATGTCTATCCAATGACTATTTAAATGCCCTTAAAGCTGGTGAGTCTAATACTGTTGAAAGCTGGCTGTTCCATGCCCTAATACTCTGAGTAAAGAAACTACCTCTAACATCTGTCCTATATCTATCAGCCCTCAATTGAAAGCGATGTCCCCTCGTGCTAGCCATCAACATCAAAGGAAAAAGGCTGTCACAGTCCACCTGATCTAACCCTCTGATTATCTTATATGTCTCAATTAAGTCACCTCTCAATATTCTTCTCTCTAATGAAAACAGCCTCAAGTCATTCAGCCTTTCAAGGAACAAAGAAAACTTACAGCCCAAGAACAGGCCCTTCGGCCCTCCAAGCCTGAGAAGATCCAAATGTACTGTCTAAACCTGTCGATCAATTCCTAAGTATCTATATCCCTCTGCTCCCCACCTACTCATGCATCTGCCCAGTCACATCTTAACTGAATCTACCGTGCCTGCCTCTACCACCTCTGCTGGAAACACATTCCAAACACCCACCACCCTGTGTGAAGTTATCTCCTTAGACTTTCCACCTCTCACTTTGAAAGCATGACCTCTTGTTATTGAATTCTTCACCCTGGGAAAAAAAACTTGTCTCTATTCACCCTGTCTGTACCCTTCATGATTTTGTAAACCTCAAATCAGGTTCCCCCCTCAATCTCCTTTTTTCTAGTGAAACTAAACCTAACCTACTGAACCTCTCTTCATAGCTAGCACCTTCCATACCAGGCAACATCCTTGTAAACATTCTCTGCACCCTCTCCAAAGTGTCCACACCCTTTGGTAATGTGGCGCCCAGAACTCTACACAGTATTCTAAATGCAGCTGAACCAATGTCTTGTACAAAGACCTTTCCTCAAGACCTTCCTTCCATACCAGGCAACATCCTAGTAAATGTCTTCTGAACCCTTTCCAATGCTTACACATCCTTCTTACAATGTGGTGACCAGAATTGTACACAATATTCTAAGTGTAGCCGCACCAGAGTTTTGTATAAATGCAGCATGACCTCATAGCTTTGAAACTCAATCCCTCTATCGATAACAGCTAGCTTACTGTATGCCTTCTTAACAAAACTATCAACATGGGTGGCAACTTTCAAGGATCTGTGTACATGGACAATGAGATCTCTCTGCTTATCTATACGACCAAGAATCTTACCATTCACCCAGAACTCCGCATTTTTGTTGCTCTTTCCAAAGTGAATCATCTCACACGTTTCCATATTAAACCCCATTTGCCATCTCTCAACCCAGCTCTGCGGCTTATCTATGTCTCTCTGTAATCTGCAACATCTTTCATCACTATCTACAACACCACCGATGTTAGAGTCATCCACAAATTTGCTAATCCATCCTTCTACACCCTCATCCAGGTCATTTATAAAAAAGACAAACAGCAGTGGCCCTAAAACAGATCCTTGCTAATTTGGCTGTGAAATATATACAAGTTTTAGTGGCTGTTTTGACAACAATTCAAACTTAACCAGTTTCAATTATGCCCCAGAATGCAAAAACCCAATAAACTTTGAATTTATTGTTTTGCCAACATTGGAACAATGAGGCGATCTGATATTTGGCATACAAAAATGCGGATATTTTAAAAACTGGCACCGAAGATGACAGCCGCTGTGTGATTTTGAAATTAAGTTGATGTAATTTTAATATGTGTCTTATTAGAACAGCACATTGTTGTAGAGTTGGAGGCAGATAATAAGCATTTAAGGTGGGGGGGGGGTGCTTAGAGTTGTGCGTAGTTGTTGTTGAATGTTCACTTTTTGATATTATTTTCTTGAAATAGTGGAATTTGGGAATTCTCTATCACTCATACCTTAACAGAGGTGAGCTTTTCTGGTTATTGGGTTTAATTAACAAAAGTGTTCACCACCATGTTGTAACAAGCGTCATACAATGGAAACACACCCTTCAGTCCAATGGGTCTCTGCTAACCATAACCTCAAACTAAACAATCCCACCTGCCTGCACTTGACCCATATCCCTCCAAATATTATTCATGTACTTGGTTAAATGTCTTCTAAATGTTCTAACTATATGTGCATCCACCACTTCCTCTGGAAGTTCAATCCACACACGAACCACTCGACCTGTAAAAACATTGGCCTTCATGCCTTTTTGAAATCTTTCTCCTTTCACCTTAAAAATATGCCCCCTATCCTTGAAATTCCCCCAGTCTAGGGAAAGGACTCCGCCATTCTCCTTATCAATACTCCTCATGATTTTTTATAACCTTTAGTAAGGTCACACAGAAACCTCCTATGCTCGAGGGAAAACGTTTTGGTCTATCTAGCCCCTCCTTATAACTCAGACCTTCCATTTCCAATGACATCCTAGTAAATTTCTTTTGAGCCCTCTCCAGCTTGATATTATTCTTCCTATAACTGGGCGACCAGAACTGGACACAATAACTGGACGCAGACCGCACAGAAGAGCCCCACCAATGTCCTGCACAATCTCAACATGGCATCCCAACTCCTACACTCCAAGCAATGAAGGCAAGGGTGTGAACGCCTATTTAACCAACCTATCTCTATGCTGAAATGCAATAACTTTATGAAATCTAGAAGTAACTCTACAAATAAAACAGAATCTCAGGAGCAGCTGCAATATCTGCATTACTCTCAGTCCACAATTTTCAGTATTAAGGCACACTCCAATTAGATAAACTATTCAGCAGAACATCCAAGTTTACTTACATTTATGGTGGCACCGTAGAATAGAGGACATGAATGAGCGGTGAGGGTTCTCCACTGCCAACTCACTCCCCTCCCACCAACCAATTCTCCCAAAGGGAGCTGGCTTTGCAGAGGTCACCGTGCAGCCCAATGGCTGGAGCAGCTGCCCACATACACAGCCCCCTCACCTCTAGTAACTGACCGCCATCCAGTCCAATACACCACCAATCCACCCTCTACTAACACTCCCTATCCCTCCATCCACACTCCTCCTCCCATGCCTTCCTCGCTAACTCCTTTCCCCCTTCTTACCCTCACACCACTCCTTCACTCACAGTCATTATCTGAAATTGCCTGGTGTTGCTTTGCAGGGAAAAGTCCTAAATCGCTTGTGGGAGTAGGGTCCAGCTCGACAAGATCCTCACGATTAGAATGCCCATTCTGGCAGGGACATAGAATTGATGTGTTCATATCTGAGATGATTTTGTATTGGTTCCTACTTTTCAGAGTATTTGGCTCTCTCCCTCTCTCTTTCACACACTCTCTTCCACGCTCTCTCTCTGAACAGTACCAACATTACATGTCCACAAATAAAGATCAAGTCCTCACATCTCAATCCCTGAAAACTCTGGTTTAAGTTCAGCCAAAGTATTCAAACACCACAGGAACTTATCCAAAAGAATAACACAGCATCTCTCCAATTTTGATATCAGGAAGTATCCTTCAGATCACACCATAGCAGAAAGGACATTCAATGGAAAACATTGACACCTTGAGCCTCTCAACATGGAGTTTTCAACAAACAAGCATTGGGCATGTGACTTTCTCAGAAAGCTTTAAATGTTCAACTTAAGATTTTTCAAGTGGCAGAAGCTCCTAGACAGAGCAATCATATTTGTAATGAGCTCCAATCGATAGACAGAGCAGTCGGGAACATATTCTTTCAGAGACATCTCCATCACTTGCATGATATATTCCAGTGAATACATTATAGCAGGAGACATGTTCAAGGTGACTATTACAGATTCTTCGGTTTTTATGTTCAAGTTTATGAGGAGGTGACAGAAAACAGCTCATGATCAGACGAGGATCCGTCTTTTTTTTAAATGGCAAAGAGGTTTTGAACAATTGTAGGCCTATTTGTGTCTATGGATCTGGTATTGCTAATGTTCCTTACGTAAAAATGAGCTGACCAAATTTAAAGTGCATTGGCTAAGAAACAAGCCTTCCAAGTGAACTGTGTAAAATATGAAGACAGGTTTTAAAAGAATAAAACTCTGAAATTATTGAATCCAACTATCAAAACATTTGTCGTCACCCAAACATGTCCTCAAACTTCAGGTCTCATGTTAACTCTCTATTCTCATCATCAGTTGAGTAATGTTACTCTTTTCTGTGCCTCATTATAGATACATGAATTATTTGTCATTTACTGTATCTTTAATATATAATCTGCATGTGTAAAGTTATTGCCACATGTTTTAATAACTGCAACCAGTACAATCTCCTTGTGCAATAAATCTCGCTGTTTTTAGTTCATTACAACCAGCTGAAAATAAGAAGCTCGCTGTTATATTTAGAATTACAATGTGACTGATCTCGTTTACAAGGCATATTGAGTTCTGTTAATGCATTTTACATTTAAACAGTCTGACATGTATCCAGTGAAAATTTGATTTAGATTAGATTAGATTACTTACAGTGTGGAAACAGGCCCTTCGGCCCAACAAGTCCACACCGACTCGCAGAATCGCAACCCACCCACACCCCTACATCTACCCCTTACCTAACACTACGGGCAATTTAGCATGGCCAATTCACCTGACCTGCACATTTTTAGACTATGGGAGGAAACCGGAGCACCCGGAGGAAACTCACGCAGATACGGGGAGAACGTGCTAACTCCAAACAGTCAGTCGCCTGAGGCGGGAATTGAACCCAGGTCTCTGACGCTGTGAGGCAGCAGTGCTAACCACTGTGCCACCGTGCCGCCCATAAGCTTTATTTTGCTGGAATAAACAGTCATTGTTGGAAAAGTGTTTATGTTATAAGATCTAATAACAGGTTCTGACTAGTGTAAGTAACATGCCCAGATGCTGTGCTGTTTTTAATTCAAATGGCTGTGCCTGTTTGTAGTTTGCAAAGTCTGCCAGGCACTGAACAAAGAACATAGAGTATAGCACAGGAACAGGACTTCTGCACACCATATCTATACTGACTATGATGCTATTTAATGTTAATCCAAAGTAATCTATTCACTGCTTGTTCATGTGTCTGCTCAAATGTTGCTGTCGTATCTGCTTCCAGTACTTCCCCGTTAGCATGTTCCAGGGACCTACTACCTCTGCATAAAAAGCTAACCTCACACCTCCTTTCAACATTCCCCTCTCACCTTGATCTGATGTCTCTTAGTCTTTTACACTTCCATCCTTGGAAAAAGACTCCAAATATCCACCATTTCATCATTTCATTTACTTCTATCACATCACCCCTCAGCCACCAACATTGCAATGAAAACGACCCAAGTTTGACCACCAGTGCCTTTCAACTAATACACTCCAGTCTCAGCAATATCCTGGTATATCTCTTTGGCACCCACTCCAAAAACACAACATCTTGCTTGTAGTTTGGTGACCATAATAACACACAGTACTAGAACTGTGTCCTAACTAAAGTTTTAAACAACAATAACATGACTTGCTAACTTTTGTACTGCAAATAGTGAAAGCAAGAATGCTGTATTCCTTTTTCCCCACCTTATTTACTTCTGTTGCCACTTCACAGAGAACTACAGACCTGCACCCCAAGATACCCCTGTATGTCAATGTTCCTAAGGGTCCTGCTTGTATACTTTATATATTGTATCCTTTCATCTTGCATTTGACCTCCTGAAATGCATCACTTCATACTTGTCCAGATTAAAGTCCATCTGCTGTTGCTCCACCCAACATTCCAGGTGAATTATGTTCTGCTGTCTACTCTGACAACCCTCCTCACTATTCATTCGCAGAAAGTGAGGACTGCAGATGCTGGAAAGTCAGAATTGATAAAATATAGAGCTGGAAATAGCACAGCAGATCAAGCAGCATCAGAAGAGCAGGGTAGTCGATGTTTGGGGCAGAACTTCTCATCAGTATTCATGATGAATGGTCCTGTCCGTAACGTCAACTCTCCTGCTGCTCTGATGCTGCTTGACATGCTGTGGTTTTCCCAGCTCCATATTTTATCAACTCCTCACTATCCATGATTCTTCAATTATTGTGGCATCTGCAAATTTATTAATCACACCGCCAAATCATATTTAGAGGGAGAGGGAGCAAAGAATCAAGGTCCCAGCACTGGTCTTCACAGAAAGCCACAGGCCTCCACTCAGAAGAACACTCCTCCAGAATTACCTTCCATCTTCTATAATCAAGTAAACTTTGTTTGTAACTTACCAACTCACCACAGATCACAAGGGACTGAATCTTTTCAACCAGCTTTCCACAAGACACCTGGTGAAATGCTTTAGTAAAGTTCATGTAGACGACATTTACTGCCCTACCCTCAATCAATCATCTTCAGCAGTTTGAAGCAAAGAGCCACTCTAACTGTACTCGGGAACCCTTCGCTGATCTGCATCATCTCTTGCCTCTCCCTTTTTGACAGTGCACCCTCAGGCCTGGGGACCACGTTATGGTGATGTCACTGCGCAGCCATTGCGTCTCCACTTCTCCCAGGGTCCAACGCGGCCCTGTTTCATTGTTTGAGGGTATTCATGTATGCAGGGCATTATGGGTAGACGTGCAGTCATTGCTCTATCGACGACTGAAATGCTCCTGAACAAGAAATGTCAGGAATTCGGGAACAATTGAATCCGTTGGCAATGTGTATGTTAAACTAGATAAATGAGACCAATTCGTTTGGGTATACAAGCAGCTTTATTAACACGTTAAAATTAGACTTGTGTGTGAAAATGATTTTTTTTACATTTAAAGAAGATAGCAAATTTTAATAACTTATGATATGAATGATATCCATATGGAAATATTTTTTCAGAAAGAATATTACTAAGGCCAATACCAACTATGAATAAGAAACGAAGAGTGTGGCACTAGAAAAGCGCAGTTGGTCAGGCAACATAGGAGAATTGACGTTATGGCATAAGCCCGTCATCAGGCTTATGGGCGAAACGTTGATTCTCCTGTTCCTCGGATGCTGCCTGACTGGCTGTGCATTTCCAGCATCGGACTCTTCGACTCTGATCTCCAGTATCTGCAGTTCTCACTTTCTCCTATGAATAAGAAAGGCTCATCATACATTGATATGAATACAGCCATGAGTTTAAAAATCGTTCAAAACAATCTATGTTAATCATTCCGAAGTGAACTGTTAATGAAAAAGTGAAACAACTATGTGATGTTGTTTTGCTCATCGTAACGAAATAATTACATTTTTAAAATAATCTTATTTTAAATCGTAGAGCACAGTTACACTCAATTGTAAAATAAGTTTATTTTAATTTATACAATACATATACATTTGCACAATAAGCTTATGTTAACTTGTTTAATAAACAATGTTCAATTGTATAATTGAATTTATGTTCATTCGCAAGAATTTCAAGCTCATTCATGTAAAATTTCAGAATTTACTTGTTAATTTTAGTTTCACCAATATTTGCGTTCATTTGTGCAAAAGCTTGTATTCTTTTGTGTAATAAAGTGTGCTCTGTCCATTAAAGATTTGAAACTGCAGCTTTGTGTGTGTGTTGCAACCCTGGGTCCAATGGGAGGAAGAAAGGATTATGATACTCTCCGCACTCTTTTAAAACTTACTGTAATCTTCACTGAAATAAACTGCTACCCTCTCACCACACGTTGTGAAGTTGTTGCTTCCTCTCTGAGTGCTCCTTCAAAACGAACTGTTTAGGAATGTTGTCTGTCAGTCCACAAAACTGTCAAAGGATTTGGGCAGTGCAAACAATACTTTAAAGAGGCGCATCAATAACTCACAAAATAATTGAATGGATTTTGTTCTGCACTTGAATTTCACTTGGAAACTGTTCTGATCATTAATCTGACAGATGCAGATGGTGAGCTTGTTAAATTTGTTAGTGTATTGTGACAAGATGAATGGCTGTCAATGGAAACTTGGACACATTGCTGCTCCTCTGGTGGTTCTATGACCTCATTGGTAAGACATCTGAGTTTGAGTTCTGATGCATTTGGCGATTACATCTTGTTTTTCTGAAATAAGCCAAGTTGCTTTCATTCTCATTTGCCGATATTACCGACTTTCACAATGAAAATACAATTTCAACATGATTTTAGTGTTTGTGGTTGACATATTCTGTTCATTTTTTAAATGAATCAACATAGCTCTGAATACATTAATTATGTTTTTCAAAATTTGACTCAATTGTTTCAATCTCAAGCCGTTTCAAACCGAGGAGCAAATGGAAGAATAAAGTAATCATGAGGTTTGCCACGCGCGTTTGAACTTGAAAGATAAGTGATATTGAATGATGGGATTGTGAAGAAATGTTAATATCAGAAATGGGAAACCATGAAATGGAAAGTTTCGTAGAATCTCAGTAAATGCAGTAATTCTGTCCCATCTCCTCTCTAGATACCACGGACAATTACCATAATCAGCAACAAGCAGAATATTAAAAACATAGTTACATTTTAAGTGGAAGGCAAGGTTAACTTGAACCTCAGGAGCAGAACAATTCAGCAGTAACAGAGTTTCAATTTGGACAGATTTGCAACAATTGCAATTTGCACTAAGTGCGAAACGAATTCGGGCTTGGAAAAAGCAATTATACACAAGACATCCCTCTGTGTAATTCTACATGTGCGGTATTCTGCAGCAAAATATTCATCAAAAGACTGATGATTGCAAATAAAATATGTTTTGAAGTGCAAATAATTATCATGTCAAAAACATCAAATCAGTAGATTTTGAGAGCAGTGTTGAAGAGGAGCGGGACTAGATTCGCAGGAAGAACAGTGTGATTCTGTCACTGAGCCAGGCAGAGCAGGCTGACCCCACTGTGTCTCTGTCACTGACCCGGGGAGAGCAGAGCGATCACATTGTGTCTCTGCCTCTGATTCTGGAAAGAACAGACTGACCCCACTGAATTTTTCTCACTGAACCAAGGGGACAGAATCACGTCTCCGAATGTTTGAAAGACCTAATTCTGTACTGTGAAGGTCTGAGTTTAGGGTGAACCTATAAGTGTAAGATCAGTCGATTTAAATTATTTCCTTCTGGAAGTTTCTCCTTATTAGGTAAAAGTGTTGCAAAATTGAAGCATGATTCTATGGCTGTGATCACATCCACAGTCGAATAGCTGGTGTTTGTCGAAGATGAATTCAGCAGATTTTGGGGAATTGTGGAGTTTTTGTCCCTCACTTATTGTAACATTTCTAGTTTGTCACCAATGTCTTGTTTTTGTTCTCTGAGATGATGAATTCACAGATTCTTTCTTTTAAAACTTGTGTGATCACATTCAGTTTACATCATCATCAGTCTTAGTCTTACTCTGTATTGAACAAACACTTGACGATAGTGAGTCAATTCCCTTTTAGGGTTAAAATTATTTAAGGCTTAAACTCCACAGGACAATTCCATTTATGTTAATTGGCCAATAGAATTTGGGAGATTTATCCTGCCGATGTTGATTCTGTTTAATCTAATGGTTTGTTCGAAAACAACACAGAAAATTTTACTGGTAAATTTTCGTCCTTTTGTTGTGACAATTCAGTTATTAAATTGCATGTGGTCAAGATTTTCTCCCTGTCTGTTGTTGTGTCTACCTGTCACTATCTCTCTCTTGCTCTCTTCCTGTCTAGCAGTCTATTGACATCACTTTCTGTTTCCATCTCTCTCACTGTCTCTCTCTCTCTCTCTGTTTCTTTCTTTCCCAATGCCTCTCTGTCAATCAGCCTACCTCACTATCTCTGTTTTTCTCTCTTGCTCCTCTTATTGGTTTACCTCGCTCTCTCTCTGTTTTTCTTTCTATCCCTCTTTGTCAGTCTGTCTACATCTCTCTCTCTGTTTTTCTATCTCTGTCTCTGCACCCTCTCTGTTGGTCTGTCTACATGTCTCTCACTGTTTGATTTTCTCTCTCTCCCTGTTGCTCTGTCTTCAGCTTTATATTTTCTCATTCTCCGTATCACGCTCTTTTCCTGTCTCCTTCACTCTCTCTCGAACACCCAAGAGCAATCTACTGCTCTGTGGCTGTAAATGTGATTATTCAGTTGCCCAATCAAAATTCATTAATATATGACTAAGAATAACAGATTCACAATATTTTACTTTCTGTTCTAGAATCCTATTATTTCCATGTGGGTGCAAAATGAATACATTTCCATGAATTTGATTTTTTTTCATATAGAACTGGAAAGGTTCTCAGCGTTCTCTTCTGAGTTGTTATCTCGGATTCTTTATCACTCATCAACAATTTATCTTCACTCTGGGCAATGTGGCCTGTCCAGGAGGAAGCTGAGTGAGACATTACAACATGAAGATGTCTGACTGAAATGCACACATGTCTTTCCCTTCCTTAACTCAACCAACTCATGTTTCTTGGAAGACAGCAAAGACCTGGAAAGGCTTTTTAATCTCTCCATTGGATCCTGACAAGTCGAGTCATGCCTGGCCACCCTATATGATACAGGGGCCAGAGATGTTCAAAGTGGAATCACTGTCAATGAAGTGGGAGCATTAAAGAAAGAACTGCCCATTTGGGGCTGAGAGTGGGATTACTTAATTAATGCTCCTTTGCAAGTGTTCTTTCTTTAAGACTTTTGTTAAGCAGGGCCTCTGTTAGTGGCCTTTAGTCCCACAGTCTCCCTTGGTGTGATGGTCTTCCATTAGCATCAGGCTCTATGTTAGTGACAGACTCTCCATTAGTGTTGGGGTCTCCATTGTTGACATGGTCTTCGTCAGTGTCACGGCCTCCGTCAGTGTCATGGTCTTCCTTTAGTGATAATCTGTCCACATTTGCCTCTTTGTCTCCATTACTGTGACAGTCTTCTGTTCGTATCAGGGTCTCTGTTAGTGACAGACTCTCCGTTTGTCATGAGGTCTCTGTGAGTGACACGGTATTCTGTTAGTGAGAGGCTCTGCATTAGTGTTAAAGTCTCTGTTATAATTGATGTGAGTGGGACCGGTACACATTGCGCAGATGATATTTGGTTTCAAACTACAATCCAGTCCTAACAGATTTGACAGTATTGCAGATCCTATCATAACCACAGGGGAATGGTTCCAGCACTAACCTGGGTCAGAGGTTGGTCAAGCACAACCCGAAGTGTCACTGAGCTCTCATGTTGGGAATCCTCCAGTTGTTTTCTTTGAAAAAAAATTACACACTTGAGCACAAACTTATTACACAGACTACAATATATTTATGGCACAACTGAACATAGCTATAAATACAATTTATGTACAAGATTAATACAGCAATTAACACAGGTTTCCTATACAATTGAATAAATCCTTCACAGTCACATCTTCATCCCCTTCTGTGTGCCATAGATCCTCAATGGTTGCTACTTAAATTTCCAATGAATCTTGTTGCCATGAGGGACACTCCACATGGTTTCCATTTCATTTCAGAATTCCAAGAATTGCTTTTCTGGACTCAGTGAAACATCTCAGGTATTTCATTCTATCCTTTATGGATATACAAGTGAGAAAATACAAACTGTAATAACGAGTCCAAATAACAGACAACTTCTCAATCCTTTGATCATACAACCAACATAATTCAAGACCTTTTCCACCCTGTTTATGCTCTCTTCCATTCTCGTCTGTCAGGCACCCCTCCTCATCTCTCTAACCTCCTCCAGGCCTTACACCCCTCCCTACCTCTGTGACATCCTCCAGCACTGACACCCCTCCCTACCTCTGTAATATCCTCCAGCACTTACACCTATCCCTACCTCTATAAAGTCCTGCAGCACTGACACCCCTCCCTACCTCTGTGACATCCTCCAGCACGGACATCCCTCCCACCTCTGTAATAGCCTTCAGCACTGACACCACTCCCTACCTCTGTAACATCCTCGAGTACCACTACTTCTCCTTATCTCTGTAGCTTGCTCAAATACTGATACCCCTCCCTGTCTATGTAACTTTCTCCATCACCGACACTCTCTCTTTTGATGTAATCTCCTCAGCACTGACATCCCTCCCTATCTGTATAACCTCCTCTAACACTGACACCCCTCCTAACATGACCTTGTCCTGCACTGATACCCGTCCCTATCATGGTGACTTCTTCAGCACTGGCACCACTACCTACCTCTGAAACTTTCTCCAGGATTGACACCCCTCCATATCTGTGTAACCTCCTCCAGCACCAACAAACCACTTTATCTATGCAACCTCCTCCAGCATCTCAAATCTTCTCGATGTAATCTCCTGCAGCTCCAACTCTCCTGCCAATATATCCTACTGCTGTCATCTCATCCAGCACTTACACTCCTCCTGAACTCTGTATCTTCTTCAAACCGCTCTGTGACAAACTATATCTGTAACGTCCAGTTGATGGGTCAGAGATTCATTCATGTCCACAAAGATTGTTAATCAGTCACGGACACAGTGAGTTTTTGTTGAATGCAGAGGCCCCGGTATAGAGCAGTCCCCTGTGAGGAAGGGCCCAACACACCACCAATCACACGGCATTTCCTCGTGTCTTCCCACAAAAACTGGGCTGGATCAGAATTTCTGTAAAATTAACGAATGCGTCACTTGAAAACTGGTCAATTTCCTGATGCAATATACTTTAAAACTAACAGTAACTGGCCATACTCCAATTAAAGATGAGAAACCACACAGCATTCATTCAGAAACTGACAGCAAACATGCATCCTGTAAACTGAGACTGGGACACCAAAAGTGCCTCACTTTGTTAACTCTGTCACCATTTTCTTTGGTTTTGATTGCTTTTGGATGACACTTAGTGAGGATCTTGTCATTTTTTGATTAGATTAGATTCCCTACAGTGTGTAAACAGGCCCTTTGGCCCAACCAGTCCACACCGACCCTCTGAAGAGTAACCCACCCAGACCCATTTCCCTCTGACTAATGCACCTAACTCTATGGGCAATTTAGCATGGCCAACTCACCTGACCTGCACATTTTTGGACTGTGGGAGGAAACCGGAGCACCATGAGAAAATCGATGCAGATGGGGGAGAATGCACAAACTCCACACAGACAGTCACCCGAGGCTAGAATTGAACCTGGGACCCTGGTGCTGTGAGGCAGCAGTGCCGCCCCATTTTTTTGCAACTTCTCCCATCTCCCGCCCACCATTTGCACCGTTTTGGTTATTGTTGTCACTTTGTCATTTAAGTTTCCTGGCCTCCACCCCATCGTAAACATTCCCTTCTGCTCTTCTGTCTACCCTCCACCTGATGTACAGGCATATTTCTGGCAGTTTCTTCACACACACACAGGGTCAGTATGTTATCATTCACAGAGATACAGAGACACAGAAGGGTCATCAATCCCACAGGCTCAGACAGAGACAGTGTTCAGTCCCACTCTGATCCCAGCTTCCAGTGACATATTTTCATTCTAACATGCAAACAGAGCAAGAGCGAAAGGAATCATTTACATTTCCCGCAAGCTGGTCTGTAAAGAAATTCCAGCCTCCAAATCACATCGACATTAAGATCTGTGTTAATCACTCAATAGTAACCCACAGCAACAAATTCAATGAAACATTGTGGAGATTTGTAATTTGAAAAGCTGTAAACTCCAGACATGGCTAGCATTAAATAAAAACAGAGTCATTTCCTTTGATGAAAGTTCATCGACCAGAAAAGCTCATTTTGTTTTACTCTCTATAGGATGCTGCCTGACTGCTGAGAATTTGCAGCACTTTGGGTTTTACATGTAGGTGTGCTCCATGTTCAGAAAGGACACAAGTTATTTAATTAAAACAGGCATTCACAAAAAACATTCAGGTCATTTATAATTGAAATAACACATAGACATCTACTTGTACATTACAACATTAAATATACAATTACAAACACAAATATGGAGATGAGCATTAAATATATGAACATAATCCATCAGACTTGCAAAGAATTACGGAGACCGGATGCAGAGTGAATCTCACTCTCATGAAACCTTAGAAATAAACTATACACCAAATCACAATCAAAGGCAGGAACATTAAGATAGTGAATGAACAGCACTGTCAACTCCAAAATCTGTAACTTGTCGAATAGCCGATCCTATTCCATAACTATTTTAAAACAAATAGAATAACAATAAGTGTTCCCCCACTTATACTTCATTCACTGCCCTGCTTTATTTCCCAGGAGGAAGTTGAGTTTTGCCACCTCTCCAGGAGGACCTCCCTTCCATTACCACTCAATGTTTGGAAATTTAAATCCCATTCTACTGCAACTCTGTGTTTCTTAAAGCTATCTGCAAATCCCCCAATAAATTTTCTCCTCAATTTCCTGTTGACTATTGGGGGAGGGGTGGGTGTGGGTCTACTGTAAAATCCCATCAATCCTTTTTTTCTCAGTTCCACCCATATCGTTTCACTGGATAATCTCTCAGGAATATCCTCTCTAAGTACCGCTGTGATGTTTTCCCTAATTAAAAGTAGCACTCCCTCTCCTCTCTTGCCTCCCCTTCTATCTTTCCTACAAACAGACCATTCGGCTTGATTTTGGAGCCCCATTTCGAACTATTTCTGATAAAGGGTCACTGGACTTGAAACATTAACTGTTTTCTCTCCACAGATGTTACAAGACCAGCTGAAGTTCTCCAGCAAATCCTCTATCCAGATTCAGCACCAAGTCATATTCCAAGTAACTCTTTCATCCTGTTTCTCCTGGTATTACTGTCATATTAGGAAATTCCTAGTATCAGCCTATTTAATTGGTTTCACTGCCCTGTTTGAAGCTAACTATGATGTCATCTCCCTGCTCCTCTCTTCAAGGTTATGGTTGAAGGAATATGGGCAGCTCTCTCGGTGGTACTTTCAAATACCTGATCTGAATGGTCTTGAAACCAGAGGGCACAGTTCTCCAACACAGTGTTGAAGTTCTGATCTATCTTCCCCTGATGCTGCTCTTTGATTAAGGAGAATTTCTACTCCATTGCCAATTCATGAAATACTCCTTGAGACAAATCTTAGACAAATCTTCGCCACAACAGGTATATATTCACCAATATGGAATAAATCACAAACACAATTACATGATTCATCGTGATTAAAGTATTACAACAATAAACTAATAGAGTTGTATAAAATCAGGATGGCATGGATTGGGTAAATAGACAAGGTCTTTTCCGTGAGGTGAGGGAGTCTAGAACTAAAGGGCAAAGATTTAAGGTGAGAGGGGAAAGATTTGAAAGGGACTTAAGGGGCAACTTTTTCACAAGAAAGGATGGTGCGCGTATGGAATGGTTTTGAGGGATATGGGCCAAATTCTGGCAAATGAGATGAGATTAAGTTAGAATATTTGATTGGCATGGATGAGTTGGACTGAAGAATCTGTTTCCGTGCTGTCCATCTCAATGACTGCATGACCCTGTAAGTACTGCATTTGATTATCAAGATTTGTGTGTGTGTATTCGTGTACAAATGTGCAAAGGCTTACATAAAACATCTTGTGTTTCTTTGACAGCCCTATAATTTTTATACTTACGTTTTGCTCTTAACCTGTTGGTGAGACTTTTTTTTTGTCAATTTTATCCGTTAATAATTTTCCTCTGCTCCCTTGGACTTTCAGAGATCTTTAAAATACGCAACTTCATCCATTTAGATTTCCTACTGAGCTTTGAAAATTCTTAGGATTTTTTGTCATGGTCAACATCTTTCTTTACTGCTCTATCTCACCCTGTATGCTTGGGGCCACCTTTGGGACTCTAGGTCTGGAAGGATAATGGTTTATTTTGTTCGGCCATGTCTCTAGAATCTCACCTTTGAAATCCTACCACTGATTTGTCACTTTGTTTCTGAATATCCAAATTCAGTCCAACATTGCCAGATAAACTCTCAGGTTCAGAAGATTTGTTGAAACCAAACATCAAAGTTTTGCCTTTGTTATCTTTGTCTTGTGAAATATTTACCCTAAATGTAAATGTATTAATGTCACTTGCTCAAAAACGGTCCAACTCTTCCAATTTATTCACGAGCCCAGCTTCATTTCAAAAGCTTAAATCAAGAATTGCTGACCCTCTCATTGTGCTATTGTCTGCTATAGACATTGATTAAATATAATTAAGAATTTTGTGCTCTCGGTCCCTTCCACTCTGTTCATATCCCAGTCAATATTTGAGAGATGAAATCACCAACTATTCCTGCTGTATTGTTTTAACCTTCATAAATGCCTTACAAACTGCTCTTCTCTTTTCCTCACAGGATTTGGTCATTAACAGTAAACTACTAGCAGTGTGATGGTCAACTTCTTTAAACTTCTCCGTTGAACATCTGTCAGCTGTTTTATTGATTCATTGAGTATATCAGTGAGGACCCCTCTTCACGAGAGTTGAGGTGGGGGACCCTCCATTGAGAACAAAGAAGCTCATGTTGGATACATGGGGATGGAAGGTGACATCATCAGATCAGATGAAGTTGGAATAGCAGGGAGAATGGAGTGACCCCCTTACAGGAAGCAGGATGTGAGCAAATGTATTCGAGGTAACTGTGGGAGTCGCTGGATCTGATGGATAATTGGTGTGCAACCGATCTCCAGAACTGTAAACAGAGAGATCATGAAGGGAAGACTCAGAAAAGGATCAGGTGGCTATGAGGGAAAGATGGAGGTTGGAAGCAAATTAATATAGTTTTTATTCTAATTCTGGCAAGAGCAGGAATAGCATCGATCACATCATCGATATATTGGAGAAAGAGAAAGGTTAATCTCCCAAACAAGATTGGACGAAGGAATATTCCACATACCCCCCAAAAAGGCAGATATAACTATGACTTGTACAGATAGCCAGAAGTACATCTTTGACTTGGAGAAAGTGAGATAAGTTAAAGAAAAAAGTTACAATTGAGCTCAGCCTCCAGTAAGTGGATATTGCTGGATGGGGACTGTTCAGGTCTCTGAGGAAGAAGCAGAGAAACTCCAGACCACTCATCGTGATAACAAATGGATATGCAGAGGGATGGTACATCCACTGTGAAGAGGAGACATGTGGTGCCAAAGGAAAAAAATAGTAATTTTGTAACTAACTTAAAGCCGCAAAAGAATTGTGAATATCAGTGTTGCTTCCAATTGCTTTCCATTTCAGTAAGCCACATTGCTCCCATGTACTCATTCCCCCTCCACCTGAAGCCTTTCCTTCCTGCCATGACTGTTTCTGTCTCACTTTATTGACAAGATAAAACTAAGCTCCAGTACAGTCCCCGTTATCAATTGCACTTGTTACATCCTCAAAGAAATTTTATCCAATTGAAAAGAATTGAAAAGAATTTGGACTCTCCCAAATTAACTTGAACTGATCAATGTGTCCTGCAGTATCTGGTTGAATAATATCTTCCAACAGTTTCCCTGTGACATGTTGAGCTAACCAGCCTATACTTCCTGCTTTCTGTCTCTCTTTTCAATGTGAAACTTCCATCTGCTATCTTCAAATACACTGGACTGAACCGTGAATCACCAGGAAAAGCAACAGTTTCAAGAATCGAATACAAAAGCTCTATCTCTCGCTGGATACTGGTTTCCCACTCCCCATCCAAGTGGACAATTTCTTTATTGCTGAAAGGTTCTGACAGGTGGATGGGCAAGGTAATGGACGTGAATCTATATTTTTGCAGATATCTTGAATCAAGATTGCGGCACAGAATGGCGACTCTGTACACTTTTCACTTTCCTGATGTAATCCTATACTTGAGTACACGTGACAATAAATTCTAATTCTAATTCCAAAGTTAAGCCTCGAGGGAGTCAATTTGATTAACAGAATAGGTACATAATTTCCATTTATTTAACAAATAAAAACATTCTCGCTGCAACGATAGTAATCAATTTGCAGCACTTTTGGCACGGGTACTTTGTTTTATTCCTCTTCAACACAAACACTGACCACTCTTGGATCATGAGATGGATCTGCATGTCGGAGACACAAGGAATGACCAACTAACAGATTATTATTCAGAACTATGAGAAGTTATTCCTGCTTTTAGTAGCAGGGATTTTATGATCTGCCACATGGACTAACCACTTCCAGTCGTGCTATCTGAAAATGCTTCACTGTTCTGAAAATCCTCAAAGAAAATTCAGCCAGCATTGCTCCTTGCTTATCATTGTTAAATTGTGATTCAAGTGAGCATTGGGAGATTTTCCTTATTTCTTTGTGGCAATGGTCACACTCCTTCCCGTCCAAACACACACACACTGCATCCATTGGAAATATCCAAAAAAGGTGTGCACACCCAATAATTTTATTTATATTCTTTACTGAAATTTCTGGCAGTCTTAATCTTGGTTGTGAAAATATTTTATTCAGATGTAATTCCTCAATTAATTAAAGGGACCTGAACTTTGATGGATGGGCCGGAATTTATTGCCTCTGAGAAAGTATGTGGTAGCTACATTCTTGTGTTACTGTTGTCCTGATGATGTGGGAAGAATTAGTTGATTGTATGAAGGGGAGGGTGGTTGCAGAGGAATTTTCCAGGATTTTGACAGAAGAACACCAACGGAATCACCCTTGTTCCAGAGAGTTGTTCTCTCATATCGAGAGGCCACGGTGGTAAGTTTAACCTAAGGATCACCTCACCTCTCCACATCTCACACCAAACATCAAGCCAACTGTGCTACTGACCCCCTGCAGCAGTGGTGGCTGGATGGCTGATTTGTGATGTCAAATGACACCAGTAGCGCAGATTCAGTTCCCATTTTGCCTGAGGTTACCAAGAAAATCCCACCTTCTCAACCTTGCCCCTCCTCTGAGGCATGTTGACCCTCAGGTTAAACTCACGATCAGCCATCTCGTGAATGACAGAGCAGCTCTGTGGCCCACTGGGACTATGGCACAATGTTATCATGCAATTCAGGGATAGTGAGTGGCTTGCAAGGGAACCTGGAAGTGGTGGTGTTCCTAAGCATCTAATGCTTTTGTCTTTCGGATGGTGGTGGTCTTGGATTTGGGAGATGCTGTGTAAGCATGGGTGAATTTCTGCAGTGCGTACTGTCAGTGATACATAATACTGCTAGTGAACAGCAGTGGTGGATGGCCTGCATGTTTGCAGGTATGGTTCCAATCAAACAGGCTATTTTGTCTCTAAATAGAAAGTTGACTTTCCTCCTTGAAACTGTTTTGTAGAAGAGTTATACTGGACTCAAAAGGGATTTCTCTCCACAGGTGCTGCCAGTCTTGCTGAATTTCTCCAGCACTTTCTGCTTTCAAATGTCCAATTATATTCCTGCTGTTTCAGGGTGGTATCCATTTTCTGGAGGTTGTGTTCCATCACTGTTCTGATGTGTGCCTTGCAAATAGGGGAGACACTTTCAGAATCTGTGATGTATTCTTGACTTCTGGCTTGCTCTTGCATCCACAAAACTTAAATTGTGAATCCAGTTCAATTTCAGCTCAGGTTGTTGATCGTAGGGGATTCAGTAATGGCAAAGCCTTTGACTGTCAAGAGGCATCATGTAGGCAGTCTCTTATTGGAGGCACTAATTGCTTTGCATTTGTGTGGAGCAAATGTTAATTCCCATTTGTCATCCCAGGCCTGGAGGTTGCTGGGAGCTTGCTGCAGATCGACACGGTGTGCTTGAATTGTACATTGTACAATTATTAGTGAACACTCTGACTTATGACTCAATGATGGGGGAATGTCAGTTATACAGTCACTGAGGATAGTTATGCCGAGGGCACAATATTGTAGAACTCCTGCCGTGAAGTCCTGGAGCTTAGATGGCTCACCTCTACTAACCACACCAATTTCTGTGGGTCTGGAGTCACATGTAGCCCAGACTTGGTAAGGACAGAGGTTTTCTCTCTCGAAAGGCCATTAGATAAGAACATAGAACAGTACAGCACAGAACAGGCCCTTCAGCCCATGATGTTGTGCCGACCATTGATCCTCATGTATGCACCCTCAAATCTCTGACCATATGCATGTCCAGCAGTCTCTTAAATGTCCCCAATGACCTTGCTTCCACTACTGCTGCTGGCAACACATTCCTCTCACAACTCTCTGTGTAAAGAATCCGCCTCTGACATCCCCTCTATACTTTCCTCCAACCAGCTTAAAACTATGACCCCTCATGTTAGCCATTTCTGCCCTGGGAAAAAGTCTCTGGCTATCAATTCTATCTATGCCTCTCATTATCTTGTATACCTCAATTAGGTCCCCTCTCTCCTCCTTCTTTTCTCCAATGAAAAAAGTCTAAGCTCAGTCAACCTCTCTCCATAAGATAAGCCCTCCAGTCCAGGTAGCATCCTGGTAAACCTCCTCTGAACCCTCTCCAAAGCATCCACATCTTTCGTATAATAGGATGACCAGGACTGGACGCAGTATTCCAAGTGCGGTCTAACCAAAGTTTTATAGAGCTGCAACAAGATCTCACGACTCTTCAACTCAATCCCCCTGTTAACGAAAGCCAAAACACCTTATGTTTTCTTAACATCCCTGTCCAATTGGGTGACCATTTTAAGGGATCTATGAACCTGCACACCAAGATTCCTCTGTTTCTCCACACTGCCAAGAATCCTATCCTTAATCCTGTACTCAGCTTTCAAATTCAACCTTCCAAAATGCATCACCTCGTATTTATCCAGGTAGAACTCCATCTGCCACCTCTCAGCCCATCTCTGCATCCTGTCAATATCCCACTGCAGCCTACAACAGCCCTCTATACTGTCAATGACACCTCCAACCTTTGTGTCATCTGCAAACATGCTGACCCATCCTTCAATCCCCTCATTGATAAAAATTACAAACAGTAGAGGCCTAAGGACAGAGCCCTGTGGAACACCACTCACCACTGACTTGCAGGCAGAATATTTTCCTTCTACTACCACTCGCTGTCTTCTATTGGCCAGCCAATTCTGTATCCAGACAGCTAAGTTCCCCAGTATCCCATTCCTCCTGACCTTCTGAATGAGCCTACCATGGGCAACTTTATCAAATGCTTTGCTGAAGTCCATATACACCACATCCACAGCTCAACCTTCATCAACCTTTCTAGTTACATCCTCAAAGAACTCGATAAGGTTTGTGAGGCATGACCTGCCCCTCACAAAGCCGTGTTGACTGCATTTAATCAAGCCATGCTCTTCCAGATGGTCATAAATCCTATCCCTCAGAATCCTTTCTAACACCTTGCAGACGACAGATGTGAGACTTACTGGTCTGTAATTGCCGGGGATTTCCCTATTTCTTTCTTGAAGAGAGGAATTACATTTGTCTCTCCCCAGTCCTCGGGTACGACTCCTGTGGAGAGCGAGGATGCAAAGATCTTCAAAAGTCATGAAGCAACCGCATTTCTCGTTTCTCAAAGCAGCCGAGGACAAATCTGGTCCGGGCCTGGCGACTTGTCAATCTTAATGTTTGACAAAATTTTCAGCACATCAGCTTCCTCTATCTCTATCCATTCCAGCATGCACACCTGCTCTTCAAAGGTTTTATTCACTACAAAGTTCATTTCTTTCCTAAAGACAGAAGCAAAAAACTCATTTAGGGCTTCCCCTACCTCCTCAGACTCCACATACAAGTTCCCTTTGCTATCCCTGATCAGCCCGACTCTTTCTTTGACCAATCTCTTATTCCTCACATAAGTGTAAAATGCCTTTGTGTTCTCCCAGATGGGCTTTTACTGCAATTGACAATAGTTTTATGGTCAACATTACAGTAATTATTCCATATATTTCCTGAATTGAAGGTCTGGCACCTGCCATGATAGGATTTGATCCAGGTCCATGGTAATATCTGAATGTGACCAAATTCAATGTCTGGCTTCCAGGTTGATTCCGAACCCACTCGGAGAAAGTGAGGACTGCAGATGCTGGAGATCAGAGCTGGAAATGTGTTGCTGGAAAAGCGCAGCAGGTCAGGCAGCATCCAAGGAGCAGGAGAATCGACGGTTTGGGCATGAGCCCTTCTTCAGGAATGATGATTCCTGAAGAAGGGCTCATGCCCGAAACATCGATCCTCCTGCTCCTTGGATGCTGCCTGACCTGCTGCACTTTTCCAGCAACACATTTTCAGCTCTGATTCAGAACCCACAACTTGATATTTCTGTTTCAATTTCAAACTACATGTTTACTGAGTGTCATGTTAATTTGCCCTGGTTAGAAAACAAGAATGCAGACCAATTAAATGGTGGCTGTGAACTGCATTAACTTCAATGAGGGGCATGGACAGGGTGAACAGAATGCAGTTATTTCCCTCAGTCAAAGGGCCAAGAGCAAGCGGGCATAAATTGTAATATGAAAGGCAGGAAGTTTAGAGGGGACATAACACCCAGAGGATGATAGGGGTCAGCACAATTTTGCCTGTGAGGGTAACTGTTATTGACCAGGCCAGACCCCCTCAAAATATTTTTAAAAGGTAGCCAAGAGGCTAACTTTTGTTTTAATTTTATAGACAGATGTGAAGTGGGTCTTCCAGGTGTGACAGAACAGGTCAAATTATTTGGCTTTAAGCAAAACAGAATGTATTTAAGCACTGCAGCTGAAACACGAACAAATGAAAGCAGAATTTCAAAGAACGTAACTATTGGAAAGTTTAAGTGACCTGATACAGTAATTATTACTAATTACCCCTGTTCCAATACAGAGACATCCCACAAACACAGTCATGGAAACAAAAGGTTAATTCAAATGCAGGTTCTAACAGATAGGAGGGAACAACATCCAAAAAGAGGTTTCAGAGAAAGTCCGAGGAATTTTTACTGAAGCATGCCACTCTCCTGCAATCACACATCTTGTGACTGCTACAGTGAATTAGAACTGGAAGCAACCTGAACTGAGAGAACTGGCCACTCCCCTTCCATTGCTGAATTATTTGGCTTTAAGCAAAACAGAATGTATTTAAGCACTGCAGTTAGAATGAACAAATTAAAGCAGAATTTCGAATAACGTAACTATTGGAAAGTTTAAGTGACCTGATACAGTAATTATTACTAATTACCTGTTCCAATGCAGGAACATCCCACAAACACAGTCCTGGAAACAAAACAGATATTTGTATCATCGATAGTCACAGGTGAGGTGACGGAAGACTGGAGGTTGGCAAACGTAGTGCCACTGTTTAAGAAGGGTGGTAAAGACAAGCCAGGGAACTATAGACCGGTGAGCCTGACCTTGGTGGTGGGCAAGTTGTTGGAGGGAATCATGAGGGACAGGATGTACATGTATTTGGAAAGGCAAGGACTGATTCGGGATAGTCATCATGGCTTTGTGCTTGGAAAATCATATCTCACAAACTTGATTGAGTTTTTTGAAGAAGTAACAAAGAAAATTGATGAGGGCAGAGAAGTAGATGTGATCTATATGGACTTCAGTAAGGCGTTCGACAAGTTTCCCCATGGGAGACTGATTAGCAAGGTTAGATCTCATGGAATACAGGGAGAACTAGCCATTTGGATACAAAACTGGCTCAAAGGTAGAAGACAGAGGGTGGTGGTGGAGGATTGTTTTTCAGACTGGAGGCCTGTGACCAGTGGAGTGCCACAAGGATCGGTGCAGGGCCCTCTACGTTTTGTCATTTACATAAATGATTTGGATACGAGCATAAGATGTACAGTTAGTAAGTTTGCAGATGACCCCAAAATTGGAGGTGTCGTGGACAGCGAAGAGGGTTACCTCAGATTACAACAGGAGCTGGACCTGGTGGGCCAATGGGCTGACAAGTTGCAGATGGAGTTTAATTCAGATAAATGCGAGGTGCTGCATTTTGGGAAAGCAAATCTTAGCAGGACTTATACTCTTAATGGTAAGGTCCTAGGGAGCGTGACTGAACAAAGTGACCTTGGAGTGCAGGTTCATAGCTCCTTGAAAGTGGAGTCGCAGGTAGATAGGATAGTGAAGAAGGCATTTAGTATGCTTTCCTTTATTGGTCAGAGTATTGAGTACAGGAGTTGGGAGGTCATGTTGCGGCTGTACAGGACATTGGTTAGGCTACTGTTGGAATATTGCGCGCAATTCTGGTCTCCTTCCTATTGGAAAGATGTTGTGAAACCTGAAAGGGTTAGGAAAAGATTTACAAGGATGTTGCCAGGGTTGGAGGATCTGAGCTACAGGGAGAGACTGAACAGACTGGGGCTGTTTTCTCTGGAGCTTCAGAGGTTTACAAAATTATGAGGGGCATGGATAGGATAAATAGGCAAAGTCTTTTCCCTGGGGTCGGGAAGTCCAGAACTAGAGAGCATAGGTTTGGGGGGAGAGGGGAAAGATATAAAAGAGACCTGAGCGGCAACATTTTGATGGAGAGTGTGTAACGCGTATGGAATGAGCTGCCAGAGGATGTGGTGGAGGCTGGTACAACTGCAACATTTAAGAGGCATTTGGATGGGTATATGAATAGGAAGGGTTTGGAGGGATATGGGCCGGGCACTGGCAGGTGGGACTAGATTGGGTTGGGATATCTGGTCAGCATGGACGGGTTGGACCGAAGGGTCTGTTTCCATGCTGTACATCTCTATGACTCTATAACTCTATGACTGCAGGTGCAAAGCAAAGTGCTGTTAGCAATGAGCAACAGTTCATCGAAAGTTGAACAAGAAAGGCTTAACTGAAAGGGAAATTAGATTGGCCTGAAAAAAGAAATTCATTCCAAATAATCACTTCTCAGACAGTGAACCAATACCAAACCAAAAAGATCTGAAGGAAAGTAGCATCATTCACTACATGCCAACGTGGGAACAGCAATGATAGGCTCCTGGATACTCCTGCTCATGGAATTCTCTGATGCACACTTCTGGACAGAATTTAAAAATACGAGAAGTTTCCTTTTATAAAGATTAAATAATATACTGTGAAAGAAATCTGTGTCTTTTGATTATAAGTGTATTTTCAGCAAGACTGTGTGTTTCCATTCAGTTCCCCCCCCGGCCTGATGCTGACATCACTTCCTTTTGTCATTCATTTCTTTCCCCGAATCAGCTGCTGTGTTGATCGGGAGAATACAAGCTCCAATCAGAGAGCTCAGTTACAGATGAGATCCCATGCTCGGGAATGGGGTCGGATATCGTGGATGAGCCAACATCCTCAGTGCTTCCATGGAAATGTTTTGTGGCTCTCAGTGAGCTCGATGGAGTCAATGAGAACTTCTCTGATTTCTGTTCGCATGTTGCTTCCGAATTGAGCCTGAGATCAATTCAAACACATGTCCACATCGTCACCAAGAGTCATTGTTTCCATCTGTGAAATGGCTCCTACATCCATCCCTGCCTCAATTCATAATTAGCAAATCAGTCATTCATTCTATTGTGAGCTCGGGACCCTCATATCCAGTGCCATATCAGTCTAAGCGCAGATTATAAACTCCACACATTTGCTTTATCCAGATTTCTTCCTTTACCTGGTTTGCCTACCCAACAAATTCTATTTCCTCATCATCCAGTTAACGTAATAACCGACACATGCATATTGTCCTCCAAATTCTCGATTTTGAATTCTCATCTGTCTGCTTGGATTAGAATATAGAACATAAAACCAACAGTGCAGAATAGGCCCTTCGGCCCTCGATGTTGCACCGACCTGTGAACTATTCTCAGCTCATCCCCCTATATTATCCCATCATCATCTATGTGCTTATCTAAGGATTATTTAAATCTCCCTAATGTGGCTGAGTTGACTACATTAGCAGGTAGGGCATTCCACACCCTTACCACTCTTTGCATAAAGAACCTGCCACTGATATCTCTCTTAAATCCATCACCCCTCAATTTGTAGTTATGCCCCCTCGTACACACAGATGTCGTCATCCTAGGAAAAAGACTTTCACTGTCTACCCTATCTAATCCTCTGATCATCTTGTATGTCTCTATCAAATCCCTCTGAGCCTTCTTCTTTCCAATGTCTCAGTCTTTCCTCATAAGACCTTCCCTCCAGACCAGGCAACATCCTGGTAGATCTCCTCTGCACCTTTTCCAATGCTTCCACATCCTTTGTGTAATGGGGCAACCAGAACTGTACACAATATTCCAAGTGTGGCCATGCTAGCATTTTGTATAGTTGCAGCATGATATTGCAGTTCCTGAACTCAATCCCTCTACCAATGAAACCTAACACACCATATGCCTTCTTACTCGCACTATACACCTGGGTGGCAATTTTCATAGATCCCAAGATCCCTCTGCACATCCACACTCCCAAGAATCTTTCCATTGACCCAGTACTCTGCCTTCCTGTTATTCTTCCCAAAGTGCATCACCTCAAATTTAGCTGCGTTGAACTCCATTTGCCACCTCTCAGCCCAATTCTGCAGTTTATCCAAGTCCCCCTGCAACCTATAACATTCTTCCAAACTGTCCACTACTCCACCAACTTTAGATTAGATTACAGTGTGGAAACAGGCCCTTTGGCCCAACAAGTCCACACCGACCCGCCGAAGCGCAACCTACCCATACCCCTACATTTACCACTTACCTAACACTATGGCCAATTCACCTGACCTGCACATCTTTGGACTGTGGGAGGAAACCGGAGCACCCGGAGGAAACCCACACAGACACAGGGCAAACGTGCAAACTCCACACAGTCAGTCGCCTGAGGCGGGAATTGAACCTGGGTCTCTGGCGCTGTGAGGCAGCAGTGCTAACCACTGTGCCACTGTGCCGCCCACCATTTAGTGTCGTCTGCAAATTTACTAGTCCATCCACATATGCCTGCGTCTAAGTCATTTATAAAAATGACAAACAGCAGTGGTCCCTAAACAGATCCTTGTGGTACACCACTAGTAACGGGACTCCAGACTGAATATTTTCCATCAACCAACACTCGCTGCCTTCTTTCAGAAAGCCAGTTTCTAATCCAAACTGCTCAATCACCCTCAATTCCATGCCTCTGCATTTTTTCCATTAGCCTACCATGTAGAACCTTATCAAAGGCTTTACTGAAGCCCATGGATACCACGTCAACTGCCCTACCCTCATCTACATGCTTGGTCACTTTCTCAAAGAACTCAATGAGGTTTATGAGACATGACCTGCCCTTGTTGACTATATGAAATCAAATTGTTGCTTGCTAGATGATTATAAATCTTATCTCTTCTAATCCTTTCCAAAACCTTTCCTACAACAGAAGTAAGGCTCGCTGATCTATAATTAACTGGGTCATCTCTACTGCCCTTCTTGAACAAGGACAATCCTCCAGTGTTCTGGTACCAAACCTGTAGACAATAATGACTCAAATATCAAAGCCAAAGGCTCTGCTATCTCCTCCTTAGCTTCCCAGAGAATCCTCAGATAAATCCCATCTGGCCCAGGGGACTTGCCTACTTTCACTCCTTCTAGAATTGATAACACCTGTGCTTAACAAACGTTGCTCCTTTCTAGTCTAATATCTTGTACCTCATTCTTCTCCTCTACAATATTCTCCTTTTCCTGAGTGAATACTGATGAGAATTGTTCATTTAACACCGCTCCGATTTCGACAGGGTCCACACTCAACTTCCCACTTCTGTCTTTGACTGGCCCTATTCCTACCCTAATAATCCTTTTATTCCTCACAAACCTAAAGAAAGCTTTAGAGTCCTCCTTTGTTCTATTTGCTAAAGTCTGCTCGTGTCCTCTCTTTGCTCTTATTGACTCTCTCTTTAAGTCCTTCCTTGCTGATCTGTAACTCTCCATCGCCTCATCTGAACCATCTTGCCTCATCAACACAAAAGCGTCCTTCTTCTTCTGCTTAACAAGAGATGCAATTTCTGTGGTAAACCACAGTTCCCTGACCTTATCACTTCCTCCCTGCCTGACAGGGACATACCTATCAAGGACATGCAATATCTGTTCCTTAAACCAGCTCCACATTTCCATTGTCTGCATCCCCTGCACTTTTCTACCCCATTCTATGCATCCTAATTCTTACCTAACCGCATTATAATTGCCCTTGCCCCATCGATAACTCTTGACTTGTGACACGTACCTATCCCTTTCCATCACTAAACTAAACGGAACTGGATTATGGTCACTCTCTCCAAAGTGCTCACCAGAACTAAATCAAACACCTGGCCTGGTTCATGACCAAGCACCAGATCCAGTGTGGCCTCCCCTCTTGTCGGCCCTTCGACATACTGTATCAGGAAACCATCCTGTTACCATTGGACAAAAACTGATCCATCCGACTTACTAGAGTTATAACATTTCCAGTCAATGTTGGAGAAGTTAAAGACCCCCATAATGACCACCCTGTTCCTTTCACTCCTACTCAGAATAATTTTGTTAATCCTCTCTTCCACCTCCCTGGAACTCTGCGGAGGCCTATAAAAAATTCCAAGCAGTGTGACCTCTCCTCTCCTGTTTCTAACCTCAGCCCACACTACCTCAGTAGACGAGTCCTCATCAAAACTTCTCTCAGCCACCGTTGTACTATCTTTGACTAACAAGGCCACACCTCCCCCTCTTTTACCGCCTTGCCTGTTCTTAATGGAAGATCTAAACCATGGAACCTCCAACATCCATTCCTCACCCTGCTCTATCCATGTCTCCGAAATGGCCACAACATCGAAGTCCCAGGTACCTATCCATGCTACAATCTCACCAACCTGTGACCCTGAAATCCTGTCCCTGTCCTTCCTACTCTCATCCTCCTGTGCACTGCAACTACACCTCCAGTTCCCAATGCCCCTTCTGAGCGAGTTTAAACCCACCCAAATAGCACCAGCAAATTTCCCACCCCGGATATTAGTATCCCTCTGGTTCAAGTGAAGACTGTCCTGTTTGTACAAGTCCCACCTTCCCCAGAATGAGCCCCAATTATCCAAAAACCTGAAACCCTCCCTCCAGCACCATCCTTACTGCCACGTGTTCAGCTGATATCTCTCCCTATTCCTTGCCTCGCTATCACGTGGCACGGGTAACAAACCAGAGGTAACAACTCTGTTTGTTCTCGCTCTCAGCTTCCACCTTAGCTCCCCGAAATCCTGCCTTACATCCCTATTGAGGCCCCAATGACGAACACTCTTCTCCTTTCCCTCCTTTCCTTCTGTACAACAGGGACATGTTCTGTGCCAGAGACCTGGGCCCCACTGCTTCCCCCCGGTAAGTCATCCCCCTCAACAGTATCCAAAATGGTATACATGTTTTTCCTCCTTTCGAACAATCACCCAGCTTTCTTTTTGCTGAGGAGTAACAACTTCCCTATAACTCCTATCTATCACAGCCACTGCCTCCCGAATGATCCAAAGTTCATCCAGCTCCCGCTCCAGTTCCCTAACACGGTCTTGGAGGAGCGAGAGTTAGGTGCACTTCCTGCAGATGTACTTGGATGGGACACTAATGACATCCCTGACCTCAAACATCATGCAGGAGGAACATTGCTCTCCCTGCACTGCCATTCCTGCTAGTCCCCTAGTCACAAAGTCAAAAAGAGATGCTTAGCTAATATGCCCCTCGTCTTTATGGTTAGAGGAGGTGGTTGGGTGGGAGGCCCTACAAAGCGAGGGTCTCGGGTTGAGAAAACACTGACTTATATAGCTGGATGGAAATAAAAATAAGAAGTCCCTCCTTTCCCAGAAACCTCTGCTCTCTGATTTAAAAGCACCAATCAGTGACTCACCGCTCCCGGCAGGCCCCTGGTGCCAGCTCCTGCCCTTCAAGTAGCTGCTGCCGCTGAAAACTGAAAAAAAACCAGATTGGTGTGACTCTTGTGGTATAAACTCAATCTGAACGTATTAAATGTTCTGCTGTGATATAAATGTTACCAGCTGGTAAAATGATGGACAAAATTATTGATTTCATTAAATTAAGTCAAATTAAATGGTAGGTAAGAATTCCAGAATCAAAAGTAAGTTTGACAATTGGGAACAATCCTGTGTTACTGAACGGACTCAATTTCTGGACTCCATCTCTGAATCCTTCCAATTAAAGAGCTCCTTCTCATGTTTAAAATGCTCCTTAAAATCTCCCAAATGCATAAGTTAATGTCATCTTACCTGATATCACCTGCGATGGATCAACAATAACTTGATTTAATTTGGCCTGATAAAGGTCTTTTTAAGTATGTTTATACAGTGATAGAGTTGTACTGAATGGAAATATTCCCTTCAGTGTGACTCATCCATGCCAATCAGATATCTTATATTAATCTAGTCCCATATCACATCATTTGCACTTATCCCACTAAACTTGGCCTGTTTATGTACCTTTTTAAATATAGGAATTGCACCAACTCCACTATTTGCTCTGGCATTTCATTCAAACTTGCACCACCATCTGTGTGAAAATTTGCCCCTTTATTCCCTTTTAAATATTTTCCCCCTCACCTTAAACTTATCTCCTCTAGTTTTACACTCCCCTACCCTGGTTGAAGACCTTCACTATTCTCCCAATCCATGTCCCTCATGATCTTATAAACTTCCATACTGTCACAACTCAGCTTCTGACACTTCCAGGAAAATCAGCCCAGCCTCGTCAGACTTTCCCTGTAGATCAAACCATCCAAACTTAGCAAATTCCTCATCAATATTTTCTGAACACTTTCAAGTCACACAACATCTTTTCCATAGCAGGGAGATCAGAATTGAACACATTTGTCATCAACTGTGCTATCAAGCAGCATCTGCTTCACAATAAGTAATGACATTCTGTTTGGGTTCCACCAGAACCATTGAGCTCCTGAACCCATTACAGCCTTGGTTCACATACGGACAACAAGAATGCAGTTCCGGAGGTGACACCAAGGTTACTTCCGGCCAAGTGTAGCATCAAGGAGCCTGAGCAAAACTGGAATTAATGTGTATCAGGGGGCAAACTCCCCAGTGGTCAGTGTCATACCTGACACATCGGAAAAATGGTTGTGCTTGTTGGAGGTCAGTCTGCAGGAGTTTCTATACCCAACCACCTTCAGCTGCTTCATCAATGACCTTCTGCATCATAAGGTGAGAAATAGGCATGTTCAATATGATTGTACAATGTTTAGCACCATTCATGACTCCTCAGACACTGAAGCTGTCTGTGGTGGAAAAAAGCTTACCTTATGAATCTGCAGCCTCCATTGTTGCAGCATTGTGCAGTGAGAGTGAAAACTGGGGGCTGCTGGGACATTAAATAAATCCTATAAAAAGCTTACCTCATGAACAGACGGAGTGTACACTGTACAGGAGCGATCATGGGACGGCTGGGTAAGTGAGGTTATAGTGTCTCCCACCCATCCTCCTCCTCGAACCAAAAAAATGTTATGTGCACCGATTTGGTAAGGTTACTAGTTTTATTTTCAGTAGTCTCTTTGGGAATTCAGAGCAGTGGAAATGGAGGTTGAATGTTCCTCCTGTAGAATGTGGGAGGCAATGTAGCACCATTAGTGTCCCTGCTGACTTCATCTGTGGGATGTGCACCCAACTCCAGCTGCTTAGAAACCGTGTTAGGGAACGGGAGCTGGAGCTGGATGAACTTCAGATCATTCGGGAGGTTGAGGGGGTTATTGATAGGAGTTACAGGGAAGTAGTCACACCTCAGATACAGGAAAATGGCAGATGAGTTACAGTCAGGGGCTGGAAAGGGAACAAGCAGACAGTGTAGGAATCTCCTGTGGCCGTTTCCTCTCAATAATAATTATACCATTTTGATTACTGTTGGGGGTTTCAACTTACCACGGGTAAGCCATGGTGCACAATTCTGTCACACAGAGTCTGTCCCTGTTGCTCAGAAGGGAAGGGGGAAGAGGAGCAAAGCATTAGTCATCGGGGACTCCATATTTTGGGGGACAGACAGGAGGTTTTGTGGGAACGAGAGAGAGACTCATGGTTGGTGTGTTGCCTCCCAAGTGCCAGAGTTTGTGATGTCTCGGATATGTTCTTGGGATCCTAAAGGGGGAGGGGGGTCAGCTCCATGTCATGGTCACAGAGGCACCAACGGCATGTGTAGAAAAAGGGAAGGGGATGTAAGGCAGAAATTCAAGAAGCTAGCATGAAAGCTTGGAACAAGAATAAACAGCGTTGTTATCCATGCCATGTGCGAGCAAAGTGAGGAATAGGAAGAGGGAGATGAACACGTGGCTTCAGGGATGGTGCGGGAGGGAGGGAGTCAAATACCTGAATAATTGTGTAGGTTGAATCTCTACAAATGGGATGGTTTTCACCTGAACCAGAGAGGTAACAAAAACAGGTCGCTTTACGGGGGATGGGATTGGTGGTTTGTTACTGCACTTTGGGAGGATTTCAACTCATTCAACAGGGGTATGGGAACTGGAATTGTAGCTCCATTGTACAGGGGATTGAGGGCAGTGAGATCAGGTCGTAAGAATGTAGCGGCAGGCAGAAAGATGGTTTGAAGAGTATCTACTTCAACAACAGGAGCATTCAGAATAAGGTGGGTGAACTTGCAGCATGGGTTAGTACCTGGGACTTCGATGTTGTGGCCATTTTGGAGACATGAATGGAGCAGGGACAGGAATGTTTGTTACAAGTTCTGGGATTTAAATGTTTCAGAAAGAACAGAGAAGATCGTCAAAGAGGGAGATGCGTGACATTTTTAGTCAAAGACAGTATTACATTGGCAAAAAGGGCACTTAATAAGGACTCGTCGACTGAGGTAATATTGGCAGAGGTTAGACACAGGGAAGGAGAGGTCACCCTGTTGGGTGTTTTCGAAAGGCCTCTGAAAAGTTCCACAGATGTAAAGGAAAAGATTGCAAAGATGATTCTGGATAGGAGAGAAAGTAACGGGGGAGTTGTTAGGGGGAATTTTAATTTGCCAAATATTGTTTCAAAATGCTATTGTTCAAGAACCTTAGATGGGTCAGTTTTTGTCCAATGTGTTCAGGAGGGTTTCCTGACACAGTACGTAGATCAGCCAACAAGGGGTGATGCCACATTGGATTTGGTACGGGGTAATGAACACGACCAGGGGTTAGATTTGAGGTGAGCACTGAGGTGATAGTGACCACAATTTGGTTCTGTTTAATTTAGCAATCGAAAATGACAGGTATACACCACAGAGCAAGAGTTACAACTGGGGCAAAGGCAATTATTAGGCAAGACTTAGAATGCATAGAAACGGAAAGGAAACTGAGGGGATGAGCACAACTGAAATGTGGAGCTTATTCAAGTGAAAGCTACTTTGCGTCGTTGATAAGTAGGTACCTGTCAGGCAGAGAGGAAGTGGTCAAGCAAGGCAACAGTAGTTTACGAAAGAATTCAAATCTCTTGTCAAGGGGAAGAAGAAGGCTTATGTAAAGATGAGACATGAAAGCTCAGTTAGGGCACTTGAGAGGTACAATTTAGCCATGAAGGACCAAAAGTGAGAGCGAAGAAGAGCCAGGTGGGGACATGGGAAGTCTTTGGTAGGTAGGATCAAGGAAAACCCTAAAGCTTTCTCTCAGCATATCAGAAATAAAAGAATGACTAGAGTAAGGCTAAGGCCTGTCAAGGACAACAGTGGGAATTTGTGTGTGGATTCCGAAGAGGTAAGAGAGGCTCTAAGTTAATCATTTTCACCAGTATTCACTCAGGAAAAAGACAATGTTGTCGAGCAGAATATTGAGATACAGGCTCTTCGAGTAGATGGTATTGAGGTTCATAACTAGGAAGTATTAGGAATTCTGGAAATTGTGAAAATAGATAAGTCCCCTGGGCTGGATGGAGTTTATCCAACGATTCTCCAGGAAGCTATAGAGGAGATTGCAGGGCCTTTGGCTTTGACCTTTATGTTGCCATTGTCTACAGGAATAGTGCCTGAAGACTGGAGGATAGCAAATGTTGTCCCCTTGTTCCATAAAGGGAATAGAGACAACCCTGGTAATTATAGACTGGTGAGCTTTACTTCAGCTGTTGGTAAGAATTGTAGGAGATAGGCTTTTTAATCATCTAGAAAGTAATAATTTGATTAGGGATAACCAACACGGTTCTGTGAAGTGTAGATCGTGCCTCACGAATCTTATTGAGTTCTTTGAGATTGTAACAAGGTGCATGGATGAGGGTAGATTGATGTGTATGGGTTTCAGTAATGTGTTTGACAAGGTTCCCCATGGTAGGCTATTGCTGAATTTACGGAGGCAAGGGATTGAGAGTGATTAATCACTCTTGGATCAGAAATTGGCTAACTGTAAGAAGACAGAGTGGTGGTTGATGGGAAATGTTCACCCTGAGGTTCAGTTGCGAGTGGTGAACTGAAAGGATCTGTTTTGAGGTCACTGCTGTTTGCCATTTTTATAAATGATCTGGATGAGGGCGTAGAAGGATGGGTTAGTAAATTTGCAGATGACACCAAGGTCAGTGGAGTTGCGGACAGTGTGGAAAGATGTTACAGGTTACAGAGGGACATAGATAAGCTGCAGAGCTGGGTTGAGAGTTGGCATTTGGAGTTTAATGTGGAAAAGTGTGGGTTAATTCACTTTGGAAGGAGTAACAGAAATATAGTGTACTGAGCTAATTGTAAGATTCATGGTAGTGTGGATGAACAAAAAGATTCGGTGCCCATATATATATATCTTTGAAATTTGCCACCCAGGTTGGTAGGATTGTTAAGAAAGCTTCATTGGGAGAGGCATTGTGTTTCGGAGCCAGGAGGTCATGTTGCAGCAAAAGCCGGTGTGGCCACACTTGGAGTATTGCATACAGTTCTGGTCACTGCATTATAAGAAGGATGTGAAAGCTTTGGAAAGGGTGCAGAGGAGATTTACCAGAATGTTGCTTGGTTTGGAAGGAAGATCTTAAGAGGAAAGGCTGAGGAATCTGAGGCTGTTTTCATTAGAGAGAGGAAGGTTAAGAGATGACTTAATAGGTGCATTCTAGATGATCAGAGGATTAGATCGTGTGGACAGTGAGATTTGATTTTTCATTTGATGGTGATGGCTAGCACGAGGGCACAAATCTAGAGTAGTAGGGTCATGGAATGCCCTGCCGATGACAGTAGTAAACTCATCACCTTTAAGGGCACCTACATGATCATTGGATAAATATATAGATGATAATGGAGTGGTGGCTTCAGAGCAGTTTCACAGGTCGATGCAACATTGAGGCCCAAAGAGCCTGTATGCGCTCTATTCTTCTATGTTCAAATTCAACAAGATCTGGAAACTATCCAGGCTTGGGCTGACAAGTGGCAAGTAATATTCATGCTACACAAATGTCTGGCTATGACCATAATCAATAAGAGACAAACTAAGCACCATTCCTTTACATTCAGTGGTGTTGCCAATACTGAGTCACCCACTCCCAACAGCCTGAGGGTTATCATTGGTCAGAAACTCAACTGGACACAACACATAAATGCAGTGGCTGCAAGAGCAGGGGAAATGCAAGGAGCGTAACTCACCTCCTGGTTCCAAAAAACCTATCCACCATCCACAAAGCACTAGTCAGGAGTGTAATGGAATATTCTCCACTTGCCTGGACGGATGCAGCTTCAACAGTCACTGGTGGTCAGCAGCAGCAGTGTGTGTTATCCACAAGATGCACTGCAGAAATTAAGCTAAAATCCTCAGATAGCACCTTCCAAACCCATGACCACTTCCACCTGGAAGGACAAGAGTAGCAGAAAACAGGAACATGAAGCCACTCACAAGCCTAACTTGGAAATTTATTGGTGTTCCATCACTGTCGCTGGGTCAACATCCTGGAATTCCCTCCTTAATGGCGTTGTGGGTTAAGCCACAGCACGGGGATGGAAGTGATTCAAGGAGGCAGCTCATCACCACCTTGTAAAGGGGCAACTAGGGACAGGCAATAAATGCTGGCCAGCCAGCGATGCCCACATATCACAAAATGAATTGAAAAGAATGTATTCCAAAAGTGGCTTCACCAATGTCCTTTTCAGCCCGAACATGACATCCCAACTGACCAATAAAGGCAAGCATAGCAAATGCCTTCTTCAGTCCCTTGACTAACTGCAAATCCACTTTCAAGGACCATGAACATTAACTAGCCACAAAATGACATGACCCTCTCTCACTAATATCCTTACATACAGATAGGGAAGGAAACCACTTCAAGTGGGACAACACAGCCATCCAAGGACATGTCAAACAGAGACATGCTCGAGAATTCCTAGAAGCATGGCATTCCAAATGGATCTCTATCAACATACACATCGAGTTAGACCCCATCTACCACACCTTGAGAAAAAGAACAGGAAATGACAACATCACTGGAAATGACATCACCAATCCAAATAAACCCAAATATATAAATAGAAAGCAGGAATCATGAATGGTGCTTCACCTGGAGGCCCACTGTTGTCTAGTAGATGTTGCCTAGTACGGTAACAAAACGTCTGGAAATGAACCTTCCAGCTCAGCTAGCAAACCTGCATCCAGAACTTTGTTGAACTCCATATAGACAACGTAAAATGATCTTCCTTTATAAATCTTCTTTGTGATTTCTTCAAAAAACTCAATCAAGTTAGTGACATATGATTTCCTATGCACAAACCCATATTGACTATCCATAATCAATCCCTGTCTTTCCAAATATATGTATATCCTGTCTGTCCGAATCCGCTCTGACAACTTACCCACCAGATGTCAGGTTCACTGGTCTATAGTTCCCTGCATTTTCCTTACCAGCTTTCTTAAATAATTGCACAACATTAGCCACCCTCTCGCCTTACGGTACCTAACCCATGGTCATTGATGATGTAAATATCTCAGTAAGAGGCCCAGCAATTCCTGAACTTCCTGCAACGTTCTCCGATATACCTGATCAGGCCCTGTGGATTTATCCACCCTTATACATTTTAAGATGTCTAGCACCTCCTCTCTGGAAGATGGACACTTTTCACAAGATATCACTATACATTTCTCCAAGCTCTCTAATTTTAAATCCTTCTCCACAGTTTGAGGATTATGTTGTGTTAAAGTGTGCAGCGAAGGTGGTATCCTGGTGAATGTAGCTGCCTTCCAAGCAAGCGACCTGGGTTGGATTCCTGACAATTGCCTATTGTGATTTTTACATCAATCAAAAGGAAAACTCAAAGCTAAAAGGAATTTGATCTCTTTCATTCCAAGACAGTCAAATGCAAAACAGGATTAGACCAAGGCAGTCTGAACTAAACTATTTCCTTGGTATTTTCTCTCACACTTCCTCCCTCCCCCTCCAATCTCATAAAGCTGACTCTGTCTGTGCTCCATCTCTGGGAGAGGTGTACTCCAGTTAGAGGGATTTGGGAACTGACCGGAATGAACTTGGACTGGAGTCGAAGGGTGGTCTTTAAGTGACGTATTTCAACCAGGTTCTGATAGCCAACGTCCTTTTTGCAGTGTGGAGTGAACACAGGCTGAGTGTCAGTGTGTTTCTGTCCAACTCTGCGTGTAAATGTGGGTAGTACTTATCTTTGATTCGCAGTTATCATTCTTTAACCTCACCACCCCTCCCTGAACTAGCTTTGCTGAAGCAAGCCCAGGATCATGGACTGTCCCTAACGGGAGACAGGGAGAGGGAGAGATCATCGAGAGAGGTGTGATCCCCCAGACTGATGAATATCACCTCTCTAATCTCACCATGTCTTTCCTTAACTCCTGTTTGTATCTGTCTGATGTTTCCTCTTCTCTCTCTCTCTCTCTCTCTGTCTCTCTCTTTGTCTGTGTCTCTCACTCTCTCTCACTTTCTACATTTTCTCTCTCACAATCTTACTCTCTCTCGGAAAAAGTGTGGCTATAAGAGCTGCTCTTTGTTTGAGGTACTTTCAGTGTTGACACTGTTTTCCTCCTATTCTCGCAGCAGTAATTACCGTTTCATAAGCTATTGCATTGTTTTGGAACTTTGTGGTAGAAAGATCAAAACAGTGGCACTTTAGAATCACAGAACCCCTACAGTGTAGAAACAGGCCGTTCAACACAACAAGTCCTCACCGATTCTCTGAAGAATAAGCCATCCAGACCGATTCCCCTCCATTTACCCTGATTAAGGCACCTAACCTACATATACCTAAACACTATGGGCAATTTAGCTTGGCCATTTCACCTCATCTGCACATTTTGGGTTGTGGGAAGAAACTGGAGCACCCAGAGAAAATCCACGCAGACACAGGGAGAATGTGCAAACTCCACACCTGAGGTGGGAATTGAACCTGGGTCCCTGGCACTGTGAGGCAACTGTGCTTACTGCTTCGGAGGTAGAAGTGACCTGTATTAGAAGGACGAATTGCACCATAATTCAAAGGGGACTGATGTTCTGGCAAAGGGATTTGCAGGGAGATTTGCTGCCGGTGCTCAGGAGGATTTAAACTAATAATGGAGAGTGGGAGGGTTGGTAGTGGGGAAGGGAAACCCAGGGAGATGGTGAAAAAAGAGAGCAGGCTGAGACTGATACAGTTGGGAAAAGGAGTAAGTCAAACAGTCAGTACAGGCAGGAACAAAGCAGAGGGCGAGGTATGACTGATGAATTGAACTACCTTCATTTAAATGCAAGAAACCTCTCAGGTCAGGTGGACAAACTCAGGGCATGGTTGGGAACATGGGGCTGGGATATCATAGCAGTTACAGAGACGTGGCTCAGGGAGGGCCAGGACTGGCAGGTTAATGTTTCAGAGCATAGATGTTATAGGAAGGATAGAAAGGGGGGCAAGAGAGAGGGTGAGTGATGTTTTTGACTAAGGATCACACTACAATGGTACTAAAGGAAGAAATTCCTGGAATACAGTCAGGGAATTTATTTGTGTGAAACTCAGAAATAAGAAAGGGATGATCACCTTATTGGGATTGTAAATAAGACCCTCAATAGTCATTGCAAAATTGAGAAGCACATTTTTAAGGAGGTCTCATTTATCTGTTAGAATAATAGGCTATAAGGTACAGGAGCAGAAGTTAGGCCAGTCAGCCCATCGACTCTTCTCCACCATTCACTTCTGGTTGATAAGTTGCTCCAATTCCTTATTCCACTTTTTTCCATGTAATACTTGATCCCCTGTACAATCAAGAACCTATCTATCTCAGTCTTAAGTATACTCAATGACCTGGCCTCCACAGCCTTCAGTTGCAATGAATTCCATCGAATCACTGCTCTCTGGCTGAAGAGGTTTCTCCTTAGATCCATTCTAAAAGATCTTCCCTTATTCTAAAGCTGTTCATTTGGGTTCTAGTCTCTCCTAACAATGGAAACATTTTCCCAACATACTCTGTCCAGGCTATTCAGTATTCTGTAAATTTCAATTCAATCCTCCCTCATCGTTGTGAACTCAATCGAGTACAAACCCACAGTCCTCAAACGTTCCTCATATGGTAAGCTTTTCATTTCTGCGACCATTCTTGTGAATCTTCTCTGAACACCCTGGACTAGGACTCCCAGGTCTCTTTACACTTCAGACATTGGTATTATCTCCCCAGTTCAAAAATATTCTATACCTCCATTCATACTACTAAAGTGCATGACCTCACCCTTTCTCACATTGTACTCCATTTGCCACTTCTTTGCCCACTCCCCTAACCTGTCCAAATCCTTCTGTAGCCTCCCTGCCTTCTCAATGCTACCTGTCCCTCTACCTATCTTTGAATCATCTGCAAACTGAGCCAGAATGTCCTCAGTTCCTTCATCTAGATCGTTAACGTATAAAGTGAAAAGTTGTTTTCCCAACTCTAAGCCAGAACTCTACTTGTCATTCATCGGATGCCATCATCGGTTGAGAAAGACCCTTTTATCCCCACTCTGCTTTCAAGCTCCTATCCATGCTAGCACCTTCCCTCTAACACCATGACTCCTTATCTTGCTCAGCAGCCTCCTGTGCAGCACTTTGCCAAAGGCCTTCTTGACATCCATTGGTTCTCCTTGGTCTAACATGCTCATTACTTACTTACTCAAAGAATTCCAGGAGGTTTGTCAGACATGGCGTCCTCTTGATGAAACCATGCTGACATTGCCCTATTTCACCATGCACTTCCAAGTATTCAGAAATCTCATCCTCACAACGGATTCCTGTATCTTACCTATGAACGAGGTTTGGCTAATCAGCTTGTAATTTCCCATCTTCTGCCTTTCTCCCTTTTGAAACAGGGATGTCACGGGGATTTTCCAGTCCTCTGGGGCCCCTCCCTGATTCTAGTGATTCCCAAAAGATCACCATCAATGCCTCCACTATTTCTTCAGCAATATCCCTTAGAACTCTGGGGTGTAGTCCATCTGGTCCAGGTAATTTATCCACCTTCAGGACATTCAGTTTTTCTAGCCCCTTCTCCTTGGTGATGACCACCATACTCAGCTCTGCCCCTTCACCCCCTTGAACTTTTGGGACATTACTCGTGTCTTCCACCATGAAGACTGATGCAAAATAATTATTCAGTTAATCTACCATTTCCTTGTTCCCCACAACTATCTCTCCAGTGTTATTTTTCAATGGCCCAATGTCCACTTTTGCCTCTCTTTTGCCCTTTATTTATCTGCAGAAGCAGTTAAAATTTCCTTTATATTACTGGCTAGCTTACCCTCATATTTAAACTTCTCCCTCCTTATTTTTTTTTTGGTACCCTCTGTTGGTCTTTGTAAGCTTCCCAATGATTTGGTTTCCCACTGCCCTTTGCCACATTATATGCTTTTATCTTTTTCTTTTACGCTATCCCTGAGTTCCCCAGTCAGCCGCGGTTGTCTCATCCTCCCTGAACAATGCTTCTTTTTCCTCAGAGTGAATCTCTGCTGTGTCTCCTGAATTACTTTCAGAAACTCCTGTATTTATTCATTTATTTATTCAGCTGTAATACACTTACCTCTAATTCTATCTTCTCCCTCTCAAATTTCAGAGTAAATTTGGTCATGATCACTACCTCCGAAGGGTTCCTTCACTTTAAGCTCCCTTATCAGGTCTGCCTCATTCACAACACTAAGTCCAGTATTGCCTGTTCCCTAGTGGGCTCCACCACAACCTGCTCCAAAAAGCAACCTCATTGACATTCCACAAATTTCTTGCAATCCACTACCAATCTGATTTCCCAGTCCACCTACATATTTAAATCCCCCATGATCTTGTATCTTTGCCTTTCCCACACATCCTTTCTATCTCTTGGTGTATCCTGCACCCCAGCTCCTAACAACTGTTTGGAGGCCTGTCACTCCAACTATGTTTTTTTTTACATTTGCGTTTCCTCAATTCGACCCACACAGATTCTACACCATCTGACCATACTTTGTTTCTTACTAATGGTTTAACTTAATTTCTTACCTAATAAGGCAACCCCACCACCTCTGCTCACCTGCCTACAGGTTGGTTATGGTAGGGGTTTTTAATTTTCTAAACATTGACTGGGACTGCAATTGTGTTAAGATTTTAGATGGAGAGGAATTTGTTTAGTCATGTACAAGAAAATTTTCTGATTCAGTATATGATGTACCTCTTAGGGAAGGTATATAACCTGAGCTATTCTTGCAAAATAAAGCAAGGCAGGTGTCCGAGGTGTCAGTGAGGGAACACTTTGATGCCAGTGACTATAATTCTATTAGTTTTAAAATAGTGATGGAAAAGGATAGACGATCTAAAAGTCAAATGTTCTAATTATGAGAAAAGCCCATTTTGATGGTATGAAGCAAGAACCTTCAAAAGTTGATGGGAGTGGGGCGAAGGTATTCACAGGTAAAGGGACAGCTGGAAAATACAAAGCATTCCGAAATGAGATAATTAGAGTTCAGAGACAGTGTTTTCCAGTTAGGATGAAGGGCAATGTTGCTAGGTGCAGGGAATGCTGGATGACGAATGAATTTGAGGTTTTGGTCAAGAAAAAGATGGAAGCATGTTTCAGGTACAGACAGCAAAGATAGAGTGAATCCTTAAATGAGTATAAAGGCTGTCGGAATGCACTTAAGATGGAAATCAGGAGGGCAAAAAGGGGGTATGAGATAGATTTGACAAATAGGATTAAGGAGAATCCAAAGAGATTCTACAAATACATTAAGGACAATAGGGTAACGAATGAGAGAATAGGACTCCTCAAAGATCAGCAAGGCCACCTTCATGTGGAACTGCAGGTATGAAGATTTGGAGAGGTGCCAAATGAGTATTTTGTATTAGTGTTTACTGTGAAGAAGGATATGAAAGATATAGAATGTGGGAAAATAAATAGTGACATCTTGAAAAATGTCCATATGACGGAGGAGGAGGTGCTGGACATCTTAAAACACACAAAGGTGGATAAATCTCTGGGACATTATCAGGTGTACCCTCGAACATTGTAAGTAGTGAGGGAAGAGATTGTTGGGGGTATTGCTGAGATATTGGTAACATCAATATGGTGCCAGAAAACTGGAGGTTAGCTAACATTGTGCTATTAGTTAAGAAAGTTGATAAGGAAAAGCCAGGGAATTATAGACCAGTGAGCTCAACATTGGTCGTGATTAAATTATTGGAAGGAATCCTGAGGGGCAGCATTTACATGTATTTGGAAAGGCAAGGGCTCATTCGGGATAGTCAACATGGCTTTGTGTGTGGGAAATCATGTCTCACTAACGTTATGATGCAGAGGTCGAATCCCTCTGATAATTGAAACTAAAACACCCAGAAAAAACTTGCCTCACCTTATAAACTGTTAAAAATGTGCATAAGTGAAAGAAAACCCCTGATTTCCACTGTTTTTTGTAAAGAAAACAATTTATTTTCCTCATTTTAACAGTGTATACCAAACAAAAACTACTAATAAATGTGAGTCCCATTTTCCTTAACTAATCACTGACTGACCCCAACTCTGTTAAAATGTTATTCCAGTAAAATAATTGCTAAACATTACATTAACTTCATTTCTCAAACTCCATGCAGTCTCTTATGCCACCTTCCTTCTGGTCTTGCAAATCTATTGTTTCCATCCATCCTTCTTATTCTGTCCTCTTCTCCCTGAGCTGTCTTCTATGTCTTTTTTTAACTTGTGAGTATTTTTATAAAACATTCCTTGTTCCCTTTAAAGGAGGGTGCTTTCTGAGATTTCTTTCAGAGCTGGTTAGGGCTGTTTGAACTCTATGGGTAGCAGAAGCTCTCCCCCGGATTTTCAGAAACACTTGTTTTTATTCCTCTGTGTGGAAGAAATTTTTTGTAACCTAAAATTACTTTTAGGTTTTACATCTAGCTTGGCTAAAAATCGATTACTCAGGGAAATGTTTACCTAACATTTTGACTGGCCTGACTTTACAAGGAAGAAAGAATAATTTTATCCACATTGAATGCAAGCATTATTGAAACGAACAATAATTCTCTTTATTATGCGTCTCTGCAACAATGTATTGGGAAGGTGACTCTTTACATTGCTAACTATCAGACTGCGCGTTAGTAAACTATTATAAACATCCGTTTAGTTCTTACTCCAGTAATGCAAGTGCAAAGTGTTGACACACACAACGTAGACAATTCGTCTCTGGTATACATTTTGGCAAAACTTCCAGTCTATTATTGAAAGTGCAAGTCGGCTATCTAGTGGCTATTTTAACGTACCATGTCCAGACTTGGAAACTTGTCAATTAAAGTACTATATAAATATTTATTACTCCTAAAAATTCTATATAAAGATGTATTGTATTGCGAGCATTTGATTTTCAAGTGCTCCCACGATATATCATGACTAATAAAGTTGGTCACTACTCAGGGTCTGTTTCCGAAAGTTTCCTCAACAGTTTGGCATAGTCGACAGGATCCCTTGTTTATTGCAATTTTTAACACATGTAATTTTTAAAATTATAAAATTGATTTATGATACGATTCTGAAACTGGCTGTCTGCGTGATCCAAACTGAGCCATGAGGCTGGCCCCGGACTGCAAAAATTCAAAAAAGTATATCGTAGTTTGAAAGGAATATATTTCAAATTATAGCGCACTTTGAGAATTTGACGACAGTGCTGGTGTTTGTTTTGCCAAGATAGCTCTTGTCTGTTTTAGTTTTTAGTTTGTACTCTGTCTTTTGCCTATTTGTTTTGTTTGTTCAATCGTTTACAAGTCGAAGGGATCACTGAACTCCATCCATACCAAGGAAGGGCTGCCCTTGGGGACAAATAAACCTTGTCCCGCTGAGAAAGGGCGGCCTGCATCTGTTTCCTCTCGAAAACTATAGAAAGGTGACATGGTAAATATGTTCGAGTCGAGAGTAAGGTAGGAGACCTCTTGGTTCCTCCAGGATCACCGGCTGATATTGTTTGGAAAGAAACTTGTGATAGCAAAAATATTATTCCTTTTACTTCAGATTTATGTGGGTGGTCACGTGGTTATTGGCATTCTAGAGTTTTTTTTTATTGGAGAAAAAAACAGATATAGGAGAACAAATATAGAGGGTAGATATGGTGACCCCTCATGAGATAAGATTTATATAATCAAATGCCGAGAGGAATTTAAGGAAGTGTGTAAAGGCCATCAACCTTCAAAGAATAAAAATCGCAGTCAATCTCCAGAGATCTCGCCAGAAAACCTTCCCAATGCACTGCCGCCCAATCCCCTCAGTATCCCACATTTACTGCCTCTGTCCCTGACTTCGATCCTCAAATAGATGAGATTGCTGCTTTTGTTGCTTCCTGACCAAGCAGGGAAGCTGACCAGAGACAAAAGGCTGCCAGAAACGATGATCCAGCTCTCATTACTCAACCACAAAATACTGGTGCAAGTTCTCAACTGGGTCCTAGTGCCTGGACGGACTGTGTTCAGGAAACCACTGAAGCAGGTCCCAGCAGACTTGATTCAACCCCTGTTTCAGAGTCTGCTCTTTCATCCACATCCAGGTTTTTCTCGTCCTGCACAAGGCACCAGGTCTCACAATTCACAGAAAATTAGCAACCAAGAATTTGTTTTCCCAAGGATAATGAACGGTGAAACTCCATTTGATCAGCCCTGGACTCACTTTGAAGTTCACAGCATGGTTCAGCACACCCACAACCCACTCAAGTGCCCAACATCATCTTTTAATTGGTTAATACAAATCTGTAGTTATTATAATTGCTTGCATCAGGATGTCAAAACTTTAATGACCTTAGCATACAGGACGCATTAGACAACCATTAAAAATTCCATTGTATTTCCCCCGAGGCCATGGGTTAATGTGGAGGAAATCATATCTTGGTTTGAAATTACTGTTAAGATTGTCATCATGACAGTAGCACAGCGGCAAGCAGACTTTGGAGAAGTCACCAGTTGTCTACAAAATGTTCAGAATCCATTGCCCCCTTTAAAGAGGTTTGGGAATTCTCTGCTGGCATCCCGCTTTGGGAAATGATAAATTAGCAGGTCCAAACCCTTGTTAATTGTATGCAACCTCAGCATGCCCATGCTTTTAAATTGCATATCATTACCTGGCAAACAATCATCAAGGAAGCAAAGATCACCACCAGGGATATATTTCCCTGTTGTGGTTCTGTTCGCCGAGCTGGGAATTTGTGTTGCAGACGTTTCGTCCCCTGTCTAGGTGACATCCTCAGTGCTTGGGAGCCTCCTGTGAAGCGCTTCTGTGATCTTTCCTCCGGCATTTGTAGTGGTTTGAATTCCTCTAGGAATTCCCTGGCTGTTCTCTGTTCTCAACAGGGAATTCCTAGAGGCATGGCACTCATCCACAGATTCAATCAAAAAGCACATCGACCTGGACCTAATATACTGACCGCTGCAGCGGACAGCTGGAACTGACAACCGGAAGCGACAGATTCAAACCACTACAAATGCCGGAGGAAAGATCACAGAAGCGCTTCACAGGAGGCTCCCAAGCACTGAGGATGTCACCTAGACAGGGGACGAAATGTCTGCAACACAAATTCCCAGCTCGGCGAACAGAACCACAACGAGCACCCGATCTACAAATCTTCTCACAAACTTTGAATATATTTCCCTTCCCACCCCTTTCTGTCTTCCACAAAGACTGTTCCCTCCGTGACTCCCTGGTCAGGTCCACACCCCTCTTCAACCCACCCTCCCATCCTGGCACCTACCCCTGCCACCGCAGGAATTGCAAAACCTGCGCCCACACCTCCTCCCTCACCTCCATCCAACGCCCTAAAGGAGCCTTCCACATCCATCAAAGTTTTACCTGCACATTCACCAATATCATTTATTGTATCCATTGCTCCAGATGCGGTCTCCTCTACATTGGGGAGACTGGGCACCTCCTAGCAGAGCGCTTTAGGGAACAGCTCTGGGACACCCGCACCAATCAACCACACAGTCCTGTGGCCCAACATTTCAACTCCCCGTCCCACTCTGCTGAGGACATGGAGGTCTTGGGCCTGCTTCACCGCTGCTCCCTCACCACCAGATGCCTGGAGGAAAAACGCCTCATCTTCCACCTCAGAACACTTCAACCCCAGGGCATCAATGTGGACTTCAACAGTTTCCTCATTTCCCCTTCCCCCACCTCACCCTAGTTCTAAACTGTCCCCATGACTTGTCCTACCTGCCTATCTTCTTTTCCACCTATCCACTCTACCCTCCTACTTGACCTATCACCTTCATCCCCTCCCCCACTCACCTATTGTACTCTATGCTACTTTCTCCCCACCCCCACCCTCCTCTAGCTTATCTCTCCACCCTTCAGGCTCTCTGCCTTTATTCCTGATGAAGGGCTTTTGCCCAAAACGTTGATTTTACTGCTCCTCGGATGCTGCCTGAACTGCTGTGCTCTTCTAGCACCACTAATCCAGAAGCAAATATCACAGCCTTTTAAATCTGGACTGACAAGTTCTTTTTGATTACCAAAAGGAAAAGAAGGCATATCCTATGTTCACACAGTCATGTAATCAGAGACAAATCAAAGGACAGAGACAGCTACAGGGGAATATAACCAAAGAAAAGTGCAGGAGATGTTAGCACAAGAATGCCGATCACGAAACCCTAAACCATTGCTACAACAAAAACAAGAACAATACCAACTCCTTCCACAACCGCAACCTCAACAGGCCGGGTATACGATTAATGATCCATTTCCACACATCCCTAATGCCTCAGGGTGCTACATGAGAGAGATTTCGCAGGCCGCCTCGATCCGACTCTCCCATCACCCATCAGAGAACCCAGTGATGAATGTTAAAATGGGGGATCATAGCATCTCGGTTTTGGGGAACTCTGGAGCACTTTCCTCAGCGGCACTTCCTCTCAGCTCCAATACTATTCGTCTCTGGAGTTCCCATGGTTGAACATCTTTCTGATCCTGTGCCTATCGGTGTCGGCCCATTAACAATTCCTGACACAGCTATAATCTGCTCATCCTGTCTGGTTGTCCTTCTTCTCTGGCAAACCCTATGCAAATTGAATGCTTCCCTTCACTGCAAACACGCCCCCCCCCCCCTCACCACCCCCACTCCACCAGGGCCTCACTCTAGAGATCCCTGACTCTAACTACTCCATGTTGCATGGGACATTTATCAAAACCCCTCGGAAGCCCCATCCCATATTGCTCTTTTTAGCTGTGAATGGGCATTTTCAAAAAGTCTTTTGCGTGATTGCCTTAACCCTTTCCTTTCACAGTTGCTGCGTGACCCTCCATCACCAATGGTCTCTTTCCTTAACTGGATCGTTTTCTATGCGAGCTTCAGTGCACTGCTCCTTTCCTGTGTGAGCCGGACTCATATTATTACACCTGAAATTCTTATCGTTGGATTGGGTTCAGGTTGTCAACATCATCAGATTTTTAATTTGATTGGCTTTGAAGGGCTGAGTGTTTGGTTTAAATGAACTGCTCAGATTTGAATTATTGTCAAAACAGCACTCCCAAATCAGGTATCCATTGAGCAGTTACATGTGTCTATCTTGGAACAGCCTGTATAAGGCTGATTTTGCTTTACCTTAAGTTTAGAAAAGTAATTTCTGTCTTAAAGGGAACCATACATTCTTCTCCACTCTATTATTCTATCCAGATTCAAAACAATCACTCACTCACAAATGCACACTCACACACATCAACAGACACTGCTTAACCTCAATCTTCTGGGTCTGTAAATATCACTGACACACAAATCAACACTCAGACACCAAAAACAGACTGAGAAACAAGCCAGCATGCAAATGAACACACAAACACTTGTCTGCACACACACATAGCCTCACACAAAGTGCAGATAGATGCACAAACAGGATCAGACTCTGGAGCACACAGACACAGAAACACCAAGACAGACCAGCAAACTCGCACATAACGCAAGACAGTCAGAGACAGACACTCATCAGACACACACAGTCACACAAAGACACACAGAAGGCTTCCATTACAATTATCACATGACATGTACACTTCTTTAGAAAGGTCAGCTGTTGAATGAGAGTCAGATTGCTGGTGACAGAGGAAATTGTCTGCAATGGAGAGCTTCCGTTAGTCAGCCTACATTTGTCAGAGCAGAGAAGATTGAGGGTGTCCATGAAAGTATGATGGGCATAGACAGTAAGAGACATTTTCATTTGGTGGAGGGATCTAGGGCCAGCAGTCATAGATTTAAGGTGAGGGGCAGAAGGTTTAGAGAGGATGTGAGGAAAAGCTTTTCCATCCAGAGGGCAGTGGTTTCTGGAACTTACTGCCTGTAAGGTTGGTCGAGGCAGAAACCCTCAGAATATTAAAGAAGTATTTCAATGTGCACTTGCAATGCCATGACTCACAAGGCTATGGGCCAAGCTCTGAAAAATGGGATGAAAACCAGTTTCTGACCAGTGTGCTGAAGGGCCTTTTTTTTTGGACTGTAGATCTGACTTAAGGTGATATTCAACCATGGTCGAATTGAATGTTACAGTCGGGATAATGTCACCAAATGGACAACTCTTACTCTTTCCAACAGGATTTTATGTTTCACTAGTGAACCAGTAGCCAACATATAAGAAAACCAGTCTGCGATTGGAAGAGCTTTCTCTCTGTTTTGTTTCATTTCAGTTACAGGGGCAACTTTGTTTTTGATTGGTCACTCCAGTAGTTGAAATTTCCTGGGTGATCGAGGGTGTGGATTTCATCACTGCCTTCCACTTACACGATGTTCTTGCTTGGTGAGTTGTTCAGCAACTGTTAACACGGGTCCAAGGTCTTCTAATCCTTCAATTGCTTGTTCAAGTCTGTCTTGGTGGAATCTTGCCAACTAAAACAGTTAATAATCATTGCACTTCAGCAGGAACTTAACAGTTGTAGAATTTGAATCCAAGAACAGAAACAGACAAAACAAAACATATCATCAAGTTTATATCTAGGCTGTTCTAATTCTTCTTATAACACATTGTTTAACACTCCTGTGAACTACATTACCAAACATCTCCCTAAAACACAGTAAGATTAAGTGGAATCATAACCGATTTGAGACGCAGTTAGAGATAACCAATTATCCCCCATATCCTGGACAACAGGAAACGATTGAAGAGTATTATACCTCACAGTAAAGATGTAAAGGATGAAGCCAGATTACCCAAATTACTAAGACTGTGTACCACATAGGAGAGACGTTTGAGAGCAGGAAATGGAAGACACAAAAAATGACTCTTCTCTTCTTGATAAACAGACTGTGATGAAGGAAAAACAGACCTTGAGTTGATGGTGGAATTTGAATTCAAAGACCATGAAACGATTGTAAAGAAAACCCAATCATCATGGTTTCACTGATGTACTTTAGGAAGAAAACTGCAGTTCTCCCAAGTCTGATTCCAGATCACAGCAATGTGGATGACGAGTAACTGCAATAAAGAATGTGCAATAAGTGCTGGCCTAGACAGAGACAACCACATCCATGCATGAATGTTTTAAAAATTGAGGCTGCCCAAGCTGGAGTGTAGGAAGCAACAGGCTTGGACTGTGAAATGACAATTAATAGTTGAATTAAGATCCAGTTAGACTACCTCTAACTAACTCCGCTGAGCATGCAATCCCTGAATAACATCCTGGTTATTCCTATTAAATGGAAACTCAACTTGTTCATAGTTTGGTTAACAATGGCAGGGCAATAGGAACTCTCAAGTGAGTTGATATTTCTTCTTTTCTCACTTACTGACTTCAAAAGCCTGCCCACATAACAGGCACGTGAAAGGAGTGTGATCAAATATCCATGTCTGGCTATGATGAGTTTGGCTTCATCAATAACCAAAAATGGTCAAAACCATTCAAGGCAAAGCATGCCACTTGATCAGTTCTCCATTCATCCACATTTTTGTTCACTCTCTCTAAAACCGATGCACAGTGGCAAGAATGCGTACAATCTACAAGGTGCATTGCAGAAATTCCCCAGAGTTCTTTCAACAGCACCTTCTAAAGTTCATGGTCATTACTATGGAGAAAGACAAGGACAGGAGACACGTAAAGCCTAACAGCAGGCATATCTTGATCTTGGTAATGGGGAATGATTGAGTAAGTATAGTAAATATCCTCAGAGTAAAAGATCCTTTCGAAAATAATATTCGGAACATGAAAAAGTATTCAGTCTGAGAGTGAAAAGTTTGGGTGGGAAACAAGGGTTTCAAGTTATAGAGAATTACAATGGTGGATAGTTTAGCGGGAAAGAGCAGTGAGCAAACAATGACAGATGTTTAGGGAGGAAATCATGGCTCTCAACAAAATTATATCCTAGTAAGGAGAAAAGGTTCTAAGAGAACTAATCATGGCTAACATGGAAGTTAAGGAGAGTATAAAGTTGAGAGAAAAAGCATTTAGGCAAAAGCAAAAGTTAGTGACAGCTGCAAAGACTGAGATAAATTCAGAATCCAGCAAAGAAGGACTAAAACGACAGAGGGAGAAAATAACTCAGATGGGAAAACTTCTATTCAACTACAAGGAATATAAACACTGATAATCTTTAAATATACTATTTAAATATATAAAGAGGAAGTGAAAGGTCAAAGTGAACATAGGCTCTTTAGAAAATGAATCTGGGGAAATACTCATGGAGACTATGGAGCAAGGTGTTGGAGGTAGTATATTGGCATGGATAGAGCATTGACTAATGGGCAAGAAATAGGGAGTGAGAGTGAGGGGTTCTTTTACAGGTCAGCAACTGTAAATAGTGGGGTTCACATGGATCAATGCTGCACTTGCAATTGTTTATATGATGTATCAATAACGTGGAGGAAGAGAGCGAATTAAATTTAGTCAAATTGGCAGACAACACAACAATAGGTGGAAAGGCTACTAGTGAGAGGAGCACAAACAGTTCACAGGTTAAGTAAGTGGGCAAGAAGCTCGCAAATGTAGTATAATGTCCAAAAATGAGAAGATATTAATTTTAGAAGGGAGAAGAGGAGATTCGAAAAAATGGAGGAGAGCTGTAACACAGAGAGACTTGGAAGTGAAGAGCAGAGGTGGCCACAGGTAATCAGGAAGGCGAATAGAATGTTGATTCTTATTTTAAAGGGTTGAAATACAAGGTCAGGAAGTCTTACTGAAACTGTACGAGCTTTTGGTGATACAACATCTGGAGCACAGTGAACAGATTTCATCCCCTTGTTGTAGCTGGAATATTATTCTATTAGAGGCAGTTCAGAGAAGGTTCACTCAGAAGAACCCGAGAATGAAGGGATTATTTTCTGAGCAAAGACTAAGCAGTTTCGAAGAATGAGTGATGATCTAATTGAAACAAACAGGATTGTTAAGGGGCTTGCCAGGGAAAATGTTGAAAGGGTATTTCACCTCATGGGAGAGTCAAGGACCAAAGGGCGTCATCTCAGAATAAAGGGATGCCAAGTGAAGACTTAGACAAGGAGAAACTTCTTCTCGCAAAGGGTTGAGTGGCTTTGGGTGTTATAGAGTCATAGAGATATACAGCACAGAAACAGACCCTTTGGTCCAACTCATCAATGCTGAGATGATAGGCAAACCCAACCAAGTCCCATTTGCCAGCACTTGGCCCATATCCCTTTAAACTCTTCCTATTCATATACCCATCCAGATGCCTCTTAAATGCTGCAGTTGTACCAGCCTCCATCATTTCCTCTGTCAGCTCATTGTAATCACACACCAACCTCTGCATGAAAAAAGTTGCCCCTTAGGATCTTTAATATTTGTCCATTCTCACTCTGAACCTATGCCCTCTAGTTCTGGACTCACCCACCCCAGGAAAAAGACCTTGTTCGTTTATCCTATCCATGTCCCTCACGATTTTATAAACATTTATAAGGACACCCCTCAGCTTCTGACTCTCCAGGGGAAACATCCCCAGCCTGTTCAACCTCTTCCGATAGCTCAAATCCTTCAAACCTGGCAACATGCTTGTGAATCTTTTCTGAACCCATTCAAATTTCATAGCATCCTTCCGATAGGAAGGGGACCAGAATTGCCTGCAATATTCCAAAAATAACCGAACCAATGCCCTGTACAGCTGCAAAATAACCTCCCAGCTACTATACTCAATGCTCTGACCAATGAAGGAAAGAATACTAAATGCCTTCTTCACTATCCTCTCTACTTGTGACTCTACTTTCAAGGAGCTATGAACCTGCACTCCAATGTCTCTTTGTTCAGCAACACTCCCTCAGGTCTCACCATTAAGTGTATATATCTTGCTCTGATTAGCCTTTCCAAAATGTAGCATCTCACATTTATCTAAATTAAACTCCATCTGCCACTTCTCAGCCCTTAGGCCCATCTGATTAAGATCCTGTTGTATTCTGTGGTAAACTTCTTCATCGTCCAACACTTCTCCAATTTTGTTGCAATCTGCAAACTTACTTACCATTTCCCCATGTTCACATCCGAATCATTCATATAAATGACAACAAGCAGTAGACCCAGCACCGATCCTTTTGGTAAACCACTGGTCACAGACCTCCAGTCTGAGAAGCAGCCCTCCACCGCCATTCTCTGCCTTCTATCTTCGAGCCAGTTCTGTATCCACATGGCCAGTTCCCCTTGTATTCCATGATGCTCCTTGGATTCTTCCTGAACTGCTGTACTTTAACAGCACCACTAATCCAGAATCTGGTTTCCAGCATCTGCAGTCCTTGTTTTCACCTAGTTGACCTTAACCCTACTGCGAATCCTCTTGCAAGAATACCTACCTTGAAGAAGTTTTCCTCCTCTCTCTACAAGAATCTCAGAGAGTCCCTCTCCCACTGCAACTCCCAGGTCATTTCCTCTGCCCTGAAGCTCTTCAACCATGTCCTGAAACAGACTCGCTACCACAGCCAAATTTGCTTCCTCAGTGCCTGCCTCCATAACCAACTCATCCCATAAGGACTACGGACCACCTTTAAACCAACAGAGTTTGGATCTGAACAGGACAAACAGTATAAACTACAGATTCAAAAACACCAACAACGGTTCTCCTTCAGAATCCTCTGCTCCACACTCGCAGCAATGCGCCGGCACCTAACCTCTCTACAGTCAGCCCTGCCTCAGCTGAGGGCCACAGCTCCTCGGATGCTGCCTGAACTGCTGTGCTTTTCCAGCACCACTAATCCAGAATCTGGGTTCCAGCATCTGCAGTCCTTGTTTTTACCTTCCATGAGATCTAACCTTGCTAACCAATCTCCCATGAGTAACCTTATTGAAAGCCTTACTGAAGTCCATTTGGTTATGTCTACTGCTCTGCCCTTGTCAATCCTCTTTGTTACTTCTTCAAAAAACTCAATCAAGTCCATGAGACATGACCTCCCATGCACAAAGCCGTGTTGACTATCTCTAATCAGTCCTTGCCTTTCCAATTACTGTCCCTCAGGATTCCAACCAACAACCTGCCCACCACTGATGTCAGACTCACTAGTCTATAGTTCCCTCCCTTTTCCTTACCACCTTTATTAAATAGTGGCACCATGTTAGCCAACCTCAAGTCTTCTGGTACCTCACCTGTGATTATCGATGATACAAATATCTCAGCAAGGGGCCCAACAATCCCTTCTCTAGCTTCCCACAGAGTTCTCGGGTACACCTGATCAGGTTTGGAGGACTTATCTACTATTATATGTTTCAAGACATCTAGCACCTCCTCTTCTGTGATATGGACATGTTTCAAGATGCCACCATCTATTTCCGAACATTCTATATCTTCCATGTCCTTTTCCACATCAAACACTGATGCAAAATAATGATTTCATATCTCCGCCACCTCTTGTGGCTCCACACTGAAGCATGTCACTCTCCTGCATACACACATCCTGGGACTGCTACAGTTAAGTTAAAACTGGACAAAACCTGAACTGAGAGAACTGGCTGCTCCCCTTCTATTGTTAAACTAAATCTCTTCAGAACGTCTGCCTTTATGAACTCTCTCTTCAAAAAACGAAACAGGGACAGAATTCACTTTGTGAAGTGACACCATCATAACAGTAAATCAGGTCGGAATCCTCCAAACCCTAAAGAAGCCCTTGGATGAGCACTGAAACCTCATAAAAATTCAAGAAGAGGCTCGAAATGGTGGGAAGTGAGACTTGTTCGAGTGTTTTGTGTAATTTTACAAACTCAGTGGATCTATGGGCCACCTCTGTCCTCTTTGATACAATCATTCTATGATTCTGAAATTAATGTTCTGAATTCTTTTTTTGTCTTTGTTTTGAGAAAATATGACCCAGTGTTCATTGCAGTCATTGGTATGGTCAGTATCAGATTCAGGCTCTGCACCAGACTGCTCATTCACATATAGGATTTCTCAAATGAGTTGTAAAACTGAATTAACGAAGAAACAATGGTATAACAGTGCAATTTACATGGAACTCTACAACATGACGTATTGAATGACTAAATAGCCTCAGCAAAATGAAGTTCATCATTCAAAAGAATGTCAAATAAATTATATATAGATTGAGCTGATAGCACATGAAACAAACCAAGTATTGTTGTTTGAAGACAAATTGCGATTAACATTTTAGACCTCATAGGATCAGGTTTATCTAGTCTTTGGAGTACTCAACCACAGACATAAATCTCAATGATATCATATTATTTAAATAAACCTATTGTCGTAATCAGCTGTATTCAAAGTTTCCCTTTGGAGATACCACAAAATATAAAATCCAATTCCTAGGTAATTCTCTGATTCCAACGGTTTGCCAGCAGCAGGAAGGGCTTTGAGAGGCTGCTTAACTAAGAACAAAATGTATCTTGCAAGACAAGTAATTGCAAAAATATACTACACCATCCTTGCCATTGTTGGCATTCCTGGTAAGTCCTGTAACAACTTCAATTGTATGAATCACTGGACTAAAACATGCTGATTTCCACTGTACAATTGCTAATTATTTTATTTCCATTTAGCAAGGCAAATCTCAATGACAGGAGAAAGTGAGGACTGCAGATGCTAGAGAGCAGAGCTGAAAATGTGTTGCTGGAAAAGCGCAGCAGGTCAGGCAGCATCCAAGGAACAGGAGAATCGACGTTTCGGGCATCTCAATGACAGACAATATTGCCCTCGATCTTTGAGTTTAAAGTGAATAGTTTGCTGATTAGGAGATTCCTTAGTAAAATGCAGCATTGTTTGTTTCTCTGTACTGTGCAGAATGGGTTTGCATTGAGGCCACATTGATGGAGTTTGTCTGACCTTCAGCCCTGACTGCTCAAGAAAGTGTTTAGTGAGACCACGCTCTCTCTGTGGAAGCTCACAGCCTGCTATCAGTCAGGTGGGTTTTGTAACAGTCCACTTCTCAGTGATGGAAAGGGATTGTGTTGGTGGATCTTGCTCAGGCAGCTTGCTCCAAATGGGAGCCCAGATACAACAGGGGGTTCAGCAGCTTATGATGTGAGAGGTGAGGATCAGCACAGCTGGCTTCAATGATCTTGCAGGTTTTCAGCAGTGAGTAGATGTGTGGAGGCATGATATTTGTGAGAACAGTTCATTCTAAATTGTTGAAATTATTTGATTGTCAAAAAGTCATGTAAGCTGTGCGATTTGTCAAAAGTGCACAATACTGTGGTGCAGACTTCAAAAGCCAAACACTGAGATCTGGAGTGCTGTTTCAGTAGCTGTCCCATAGAGAATCAAACACCTTTGTCAAACAGGATGTTTCACACTTTATCCTTTGATGCTGTTATCGTTTTATGTTGTCCAACTGATAATTCTGTTCGGTCCACTGATGGAGCTGACAATTGTGATGATATCTGCCTTTAAGAGGAATTTGTTCTGTCCTGTTTCTTTTGAAGAGGGGTTTGGAAATTTGGTGCCAAGGCTCCATGGAAAACAGAGTAGATAGATGCAGGTTTTGTTTTACGTAGACAAAAGAAAAGTGAGTGGGTAGAGTCAATCTCACACAAACCCAAGGCTGGCCGTTATTGAAGTTTGAGCTTTGGATTGAAACTACTGGATACAGCTCTCTCTCCACTGCTGCAAAAAGCTTGAGGTCTCTCCATCTGCTGCTAGATTCATTCTGTCAGCATTCCTTCTGAGATTGGAAGAGATAACAAATGAGGGAAATCTATTTTGATGGATTTACCTTCACCAAATATGCTTATGGGAATGCTGCTGTTGGTGCAGTTGATGAGTCGTAATTAACTCATATAATAATTTATTATGAATTTCGACAGAGTTAAAGTTATGTCAATTCTTCATTATTGACTTGTAGTTTAACTGTGGTGGAAGAATAAATTGTGTTTTGCTTAAAGCCGAGTGTTTGACGAATCAAATCACATCTGGAATACAGTGCCTTATGCTTGCCTTTAAATAAGATAAAAATTAGAGTCCAGGCTATTTCCTGATATGTTTTTGAGGAATGTTTGTCTTGTCCAAAACACAGAAACATCGTGGAGTACAAATGGGAAATTTTTCACCTATGTTTGGTATAAGTTTCCAAAATGGAGATAAACTGATGTGATGATTTTCAGAAAGGGAAAATGGCAGAGCAGCAATGTTAATTCAGTCAAATGCCCCATAGACATTTTAGGTTTGTCCAAATAATTCGGACTGATTAATCTTCCAGCAAGGTTAGGGCAAGCTGTGGGACATGGTTACTCTAATTTATTGTCTTGACATTAATAAGGATGGATTTGAGCTGGACATGGTCACACTCTCTCAAGTCTGTACCTGATTAGACTTTGATAAACAGTTGGTCAATTGATAATTTATGATCTTTCCACAACTAGTGTTTCAGTGAGTTCTGCTCTTTGTTTTGTGATAAATATCCTTCATGGAAGGAAGACGTTTCAATGAGAAATGTGCGCCAACCAGTTTACAGGCAATCTATAAAAATAAAAATACTAATGGTAATACAAATAAAAATGTTTCATTAGCTAACTAACTTCAGTACTTATAATATTATGACTATGATTAATAATGGAGTTGGAGAGCATTGCATAGCATTAACAGTCCAGAATACCAAAAGTTTTATATATTAATATATAATACAAGCCTCTTCTATTGCCACGTTTTTGAACCCTGAATGAGCATTCCATATTAATGGTGCCAGTATGGTCTCTCTCATTCATGGAAGTACCATTTCCATGTTTTGCATCCGAAAATCCTTTGACATTTCATACCCAACTTTAGCACACTATTCAAATTTCTCTCAGCAAAATTCGAGATGTATGTATGTGTGTGTGCGTATGTGTTTTAATGTATACACACACACACGCACCTTTTGGACGTGGCAATTTAAATACAGAAAATTGTGAATGAGTTGTTTTATCTTCATCATAAATATTGGATTCAGCCTGCAATCTGTATTCTCCAACTCAGCTCACAATTCTCATTTCCAGAATTGTGAGCAGTTTTCTTATTTTAGTGTGAGAATGACAAACATTCTCTTCCCTACCCCGAGGTCCATACTCTGTCACACATTGCTGTTTTAATTGTACTAGAGCCTCTGACTTTCCAACATTCGGACATGTTAACTCTGTCGTGCCCCAATCTCAGGATTGTTTGATTGATTCACAGAAACATTGATGATCTGTTCCTCAACCAGTTGCACCTACTTTTACAGTTACATTTTAATGACTGAAAAGAAATATTCAGCTTTTACAGATATATTATATCCACATATTTGCAATAAGGAGCCCTCAGAAAAGAGTCATGAGATTACAACTCTCTTTGGTTTCATACTGACTCCAAATGAAGATGGTTCTGTCTGTTGGAGGGCCATCACCTCAGCCATTGTACATCTCCATCGGAATTCTTCTGTTTCATGTACTAGGCCCCAAAATCTGCAGCTGCCTCACCAGTGCCCCTTCCCCATTGTCATTTCCAAAGTGGAGATGTTTGATCATAATTGCACAATGTTCAGCACTATTTACTTCATTAGATAATGAAGAGGTCTGTGTCCATATACAGTGGTGTGAAGGTGTCGGTGTTGGGCTAGGGTGGACAAACAAACGTCCCATGATACCAGATTATGGTTCATCAGGTTTATTTGAAATCACCACAATTTGGAGAGTTCTTCTTTTCAAGTGAAGTGGAGGAAAGCTCCTCCCCTTTATCTGATGAAGGAGTAGTGCTCTGAAAACTTGTGATTTCAAATCGGGTTGTTGTTCTGTAACCCAGTGTTGTTTGACTTTTGAATTTGTTCATACACAGTGAGATAACATCTGATAATTGACAAGTATCATTCGCATACCACAAGTGGTTGCCAATCTCCCATTGGCTAACCATCTCTGAATGCATGTTAACCAACTTCCTGGGTCAACCATTGATAAGAAGATGGCCTGGTCCAGCCATACAAGAGTTATGGTAACAGGAGTATGTTAGACACTCTAATTACCATGGCAATAAGCTCCCTACCTGTCTCTCCAATCCATGTCCACCACCCAGAAAATTTTGGGGAGAAATTCTGCAACGCTGTCCAAGAACAGTGTGGGGTTTCCTGCACCCCAGGATATAATGCAGACGTTCAAAGAGGCAGATCTCCAGCACTCACAGAAAGGCAAATAGAGCTGGGCAATGAATATTTAGACAGACAATAAACCATGATGCGATCACATTTTAAAAATAATCACTATTTCCACACCTGCACAAGGATATCTCTGAATCAGTTTAATGGGTGTCATTAGACTCTCAAGTCCATATTTTTATCAATTCAATTTCTGTCATTTGTCACTGGGACATTATCCAAGTCTGTGAATTTATCGTCTCTTGATAAGCCCATTCGATCAATGTTTCCCCTAATCTTGAGCATTGGCCTGAATCCAAGAAAGGAGATCCTGATGCCAAGCAATAATACAATAGGGTTTCCTGGAACAAGCTGTGGTCCAATTCTTGTGATTTCCATGGACAATGCTGGTTAAACCATGGTGGTTCCTAGCCCCATATCTGAGAGGGGGATCGCTATTCACAAGGCGGGGCCTAACAGAAGACCTTCAGTGCGAGAGCCTGGACATCAGTCAGAAAGCTTTGCTTAATCTCAGATAGAGACTGTGATTTCTCCACTGGGAAGTTTCAATAACCAATGCTGCACGGATTCAGATTTTATTTGAATTGGGTCTATGATGTACAGTCTTGGACATGTGCGGGGAAGGGTGGCTGTTGTGCAGAGAAGGCCAGATCAAATATTAAAGTTCTTCTGATTGTGGTGGGTATCAATTCTGGGATATGGTGGATGGATTCAGTGCTGAATACTTGTAGTTCAGATTGTCAGGATATTCTGAGGGATGAACTCAATGTCTCATCATTTGATTCTTCATATTGTGGAGGCCATCCATTTCTGGGCACTGTGGAGTGTTTCAATACCCCATACTTTTAGTTTCTACAGTGCAGATGTCCACTCTAGAGGGAATCTGAGCTGTGGAGACTCCAAATCTGAATGCAGAAATTTCGCAGTCAATATCTGCATGAGGTGTCACCCATTCTTTATTTTACAGATCCAAGTGTTTTTGTGTGGATGGTGGTGTAAAGGGAATCTCCAGCCATTCTGAGTCACCTCATAGTGGATGAAATCAACCCCTGCAGATCCCAATAAAACCTCCAGTACATGACTGTGTTTCTGGGATTGATCCACTGCTCATGGTGACTTTAACACTAATGCAGAGCCTCTCACTAACAGAATACCGTGTCACTCACAGAGACCTCATGACAAACGGAGAGTCTGTCACTAACAGAGACCCTGATACGAACAGAAGACTGTCACAGTAATGGAGACAAAGAGGCAAATGTGGACAGATTATCACTAAAGGAAGACCATGACACTGACGGAGGCCGTGACACTGACGAAGACCATGTCAACAATGGAGACCCCAACACTAATGGAGAGTCTGTCACTAACATAGAGCCTGATGCTAATGGAAGACCATCACACCAAGGGAGACTGTGGGACTAAAGGCCACTAACAGAGGCCCTGCGTAACAAAAGTCTTAAAGAAAGAACACTTGCAAAGGAACATTAATTAAGTAATCCCACTCTCAGCCCCAAATGGGCAGTTCTTTCTTTAATGCTCCCACTTCATTGACAGTGATTCCACTTTGAACATCTCTGGCCCCTGTATCATATAGGGTGGCCAGGCAGGACTCGACTTGTCAGGATCCAATGGAGAGATTAAAAAGCCTTTCCAGGTCTTTGCTGTCTTCCAAGAAACATGAGTTGGTTGAGTTAAGGAAGGGAAAGGCATGTGTGCATTTCAGTCAGACATCTTCATGTTGTAATTTCTCACTCAGCTTCCTCCTGGACAGGCCACATTGCCCAGAGTGAAGATAAATTGTTGATGAGTGATAAAGAATCCGAGATAACAACTCAGAAGAGAACGCTGAGAACCTTTCCAGTTCTATATGAAAAAAAAATCAAATTCATGGAAATGTATTCATTTTGCACCCACATGGAAATAATAGGATTCTAGAACAGAAAGTAAAATATTGTGAATCTGTTATTCTTAGTCATATATTAATGAATTTTGATTGGGCAACTGAATAATCACATTTACAGCCACAGAGCAGTAGATTGCTCTTGGGTGTTCGAGAGAGAGTGAAGGAGACAGGAAAAGAGCGTGATACGGAGAATGAGAAAATATAAAGCTGAAGACAGAGCAACAGGGAGAGAGAGAAAACCAAACAGTGAGAGACATGTAGACAGACCAACAGAGAGGGTGCAGAGACAGAGATAGAAAAACAGAGAGAGAGATGTAGACAGACTGACAAAGAGGGATAGAAAGAAAATCAGAGAGAGAGCGAGGTCAACCAATAAGAGGAGCAGAGGCAAGAGAGAAAAACAGAGATAGTGAGGTAGGCTGATTGACAGAGAGGCATTGGGAAAGAAAGAAACAGAGAGAGAGAGAGAGACAGTGAGAGAGATGGAAACAGAAAGTGATGTCAATAGACTGCTAGACAGGAAGAGAGCAAGAGAGAGATAGTGACAGGTAGACACAACAACAGACAGGGAGAAAATCTTGACCACATGCAATTTAATAACTGAATTGTCACAACAAAAGGACGAAAATTTACCAGTAAAATTTTCTGTGTTGTTTTCGAACAAACCATTAGATTAAACAGAATCAACATCGGCAGGATAAATCTCCCAAATTCTATTGGCCAATTAACATAAATGGAATTGTCCTGTGGAGTTTAAGCCTTAAATAATTTTAACCCTAAAAGGGAATTGACTCACTATCGTCAAGTGTTTGTTCAATACAGAGTAAGACTAAGACTGATGATGATGTAAACTGAATGTGATCACACAAGTTTTAAAAGAAAGAATCTGTGAATTCATCATCTCAGAGAACAAAAACAAGACATTGGTGACAAACTAGAAATGTTACAATAGGTGAGGGACAGAAACTCCACAATTCCCCAAAATCTGCTGAATTCATCTTGGACAAACACCAGCTATTCGACTGTGGATGTGATCACAGCCATAGAATCATGCTTCAATTTTGCAACACTTTTACCTAATAAGGAGAAACATCCAGAAGGAAATAATTTAAATCGACTGATCTTACACTTATAGGTTCACCCTAAACTCAGACCTTCACAGTACAGAATTAGGTCTTTCAAACATTCGGAGACGTGATTCTGTCCCCTTGGTTCAGTGAGAAAAATACAGTGGGGTCAGTCTGTTCTTTCCAGAATCAGAGGCAGAGACACAATGTGATCGCTCTGCTCTCCCCGGGTCAGTGACAGAGACACAGTGGGGTCAGCCTGCTCTGCCTGGCTCAGTGACAGAATCACACAGTTCTTCCTGCGAATCTAGTCCCGCTCCTCTTCAACACTGCTCTCAAAATCTACTGATTTGATGTTTTTGACATGATAATTATTTGCACTTCAAAACATATTTTATTTGCAATCATCAGTCTTTTGATGAATATTTTGCTGCAGAATACCGCACATGTAGAATTACACAGAGGGATGTCTTGTGTATAATTGCTTTTTCCAAGCCCGAATTCGTTTCGCACTTACTGCAAATTGCAATTGTTGCAAATCTGTCCAAATTGAAACTCTGTTACTGCTGAATTGTTCTGCTCCTGAGGTTCAAGTTAACCTTGCCTTCCACTTAAAATGTAACTATGTTTTTAATATTCTGCTTGTTGCTGATTATGGTAATTGTCCGTGGTATCTAGAGAGGAGATGGGACAGAATTACTGCATTTACTGAGATTCTACGAAACTTTCCATTTCATGGTTTCCCATTTCTGATATTAACATTTCTTCACAATCCCATCATTCAATATCACTTATCTTTCAAGTTCAAACGCGCGTGGCAAACCTCATGATTATTTTCTTCTTCCATTTGCTCCTCGGTTTGAAACGACTTGAGATTGAAACAATTGAGTCAAATTTTGAAAAACATAATTAATGTATTCAGAGCTATGTTGATTCATTGAAAAAATGAACAGAATATGTCAACCACAAACACTAAAATCATGTTGAAATTGTAGTTTCATTGTGAAAGTCGGTAATATCGGCAAATGAGAATGAAAGCAACTTGGCTTATTTCAGAAAAACAAGATGTAATCGCCAAATGCATCAGAACTCAAACTCAGATGTCTTACCAATGAGGTCATAGAACCACCAGAGGAGCAGCAATGTGTCCAAGTTTCCATTGACAGCCATTCATCTTGTCACAATACACTAACAAATTTAACAAGCTCACCATCTGCATCTGTCAGATTAATGATGAGAACAGTTTCCAAGTGAAATTCAAGTGCAGAACAAAATCCATTCAATTATTTTGTGAGTTATTGATGCGCCTCTTTAAAGTATTGTTTGCACTGCCCAAATCCTTTGACAGTTTTGTGGACTGACAGACAACATTCCTAAACAGTTCGTTTTGAAGGAGCACTCAGAGAGGAAGCAACAACTTCACAACGTGTGGTGAGAGGGCAGCAGTTTATTTCAGTGAAGATTACATTAAGTTTTAAAAGAGTGCGGAGAGTATCATAATCCTTTCTTCCTCCCATTGGACCCAGGGTTGCAACACACACACAAAGCTGCAGTTTCAAATCTTTAATGGACAGAGCACACTTTATTACAAAAAAGAATACAAGCTTTTGCACAAATGAACGCAAATATTGGTGAAACTAAAATTAACAAGTAAATTCTGAAATTTTACATGAATGAGCTTGAAATTCTTGCGAATGAACATAAATTCAATTATACAATTGAACATTGTTTATTAAACAAGTTAACATAAGCTTATTGTGCAAATGTATATGTATTGTATAAATTAAAATAAACTTATTTTACAATTGAGTGTAACTGTGCTCTACGATTTAAAATAAGATTATTTTAAAAATGTAATTATTTCGTTACGATGAGCAAAACAACATCACATAGCTGTTTCACTTTTTCATCAACAGTTCACTTCGGAATGATTAACATAGATTGTTTTGAACGATTTTTAAACTCATGGCTGTACTCATATCAATGTATGATGAGCCTTTCTTATTCATAGGAGAAAGTGAGAACTGCAGATACTGGAGATCAGAGTCGAAGAGTCCGATGCTGGAAATGCACAGACAGTCAGGCAGCATCCGAGGAACAGGAGAATCAACGTTTCGCCCATAAGCCTGATGAAGGGCTTATGCCGTAACGTCAATCCTCCTTTGTTGCCTGACCGGCTGCACTTTTCTAGTGCCACACTCTTCGTTTCTTATTCATAGATGGTATTGGCCTTAGTAATATTCTTTCTGAAAAAATATTTCCATATGGATATCATTCATATCATAAGTTATTAAAATTTGCTGTCTTCTTTAAATGTAAAAAAAAATCATTTTCACACGCAAGTCTAATTTTAACGTGTTACTAAAGCTGCTTGTATACACAAACGAATTGGTCTCATTTATCTAGTTTAACATACACATTGCCAACGGATTCAATTGTTCCCGAATTACTGACATTTCGTGTTCAGGAGCATTTCAGTCGTCGATAGAGCAATGACTGCACGTCTACCCATAATGCCCTGCATACATGAATACCCTCAAACAATGAAACAGGGCCGCGTTGGACCCTGGGAGAAGTGGAGATGCAATGGCTGCGCAGTGACATCACAATAACGTGGTCCCCAGCCCTGAGGGTGCACTGTCAAAAAGGGAGAGGCAAGAGATGATGCAGATCAGCGAAGGGTTCCCGAGTACAGTTAGAGTGGCTCTTTGCTTCAAACTGCTGAAGATGATTGATTGAGGGTAGGGCAGTAAATGTCGTCTACATGAACTTTACTAAAGCATTTCACCAGGTGTCTTGTGGAAAGCTGGTTGAAAAGATTCAGTCCCTTGTGATCTGTGGTGAGTTGGTAAGTTACAAACAAAGTTTACTTGATTATAGAAGATGGAAGGTAATTCTGGAGGAGTGTTCTTCTGAGTGGAGGCCTGTGGCTTTCAGTGAAGTCCAGTGCTGGGACCTTGATTGTTTACTCCCTCTCCCTCTAAATATGATTTGGCGGTGTGATTAATAAATTTGCAGATGCCACAATAATTGAAGAATCATGGATAGTGAGGAGTTGATAAAATATGGAGCTGGGAAAACCACAGCATGTCAAGCAGCATCAGAGGAGCAGGAGAGTTGACGTTACGGACAGGACCATTCATCATGAATACTGATGAGAAGTTCTGCCCCAAACATCGACTACCCTGCTCTTTTGATGCTGCTTGATCTGCGGTGCTATTTCCAGCTCTATATTTTATCAATTCTGACTTTCCAGCATCTGCAGTCCTCACTTTCTGCGAGTGAATAGTGAGGAGGGTTGTCAGAGTAGACAGCAGAACATAATTCACCTGGAATGTTGGGTGGAGCAACAGACTTTAATCTGGACAAGTATGAAGTGATGCATTTTAGGAGGTCAAATGCAAGATGAAAGGATACAATATATAAAGTATACAAGCAGGACCCTTAGGAACATTGACATACAGGGGTATCTTGGGGTGCAGGTCTGTAGTTCTCTGTGAAGTGGCAACAGAAGTAATTAAGGTGGGGAAAAAGGAATACAGCATTCTTGCTTTCACTATTTGCAGTACAAAAGTTAGCAAGTCATGTTATAGTTGTTTAAAACTTTAGTTAGGACACAGTTCTAGTACTGTGTGTTATTATGGTCACCAAACTACAAACAAGATGCGGTGTTTTTGGAGTGGGTGCAAAAGAGATATACCAGGATATTGCTGAGACTGGAGTGTATTAGTTGAAAGGCACTGGTGGTCAAACTTGGGTCGTTTTCATTGCAATGTTGGTGGCTGAGGGGTGATGTGATAGAAGTAAATGAAATGATGAAATGGTGGATATTTGGAGTCTTTTTCCAAGGATGGAAGTGTAAAAGACTAAGAGACATCAGATCAAGGTGAGAGGGGAATGTTTAAAGGAGATGTGAGGTTAGCTTTTTATGCAGAGGTAGTAGGCCCCTGGAACATGCTAATGGGGAAGTACTGGAAGCAGATACGATAGCAACATTTGAGCAGACACATGAACAAGCAGTGAATAGATTACTTTGGATTAACATTAAATAGCATCATAGTCAGTATAGATATGGTGTGCAGAAGTCCTGTTCCTGTGCTATACTCTATGTTCTTTGTTCAGTGCCTGGCAGACTTTGCAAACTACAAACAGGCACAGCCATTTGAATTAAAAACAGCACAGCATCTGGGCATGTTACTTACACTAGTCAGAATCTGTTATTAGATTTTATAACATAAACACTTTTCCAAAAATGACTGTTTATTCCAGCAAAATAAAGCAAAATAAAGCTTACGGGTGGCACGGTGGCACAGTGGTTAGCACTGCTGCCTCACAGCGTCAGAGACCTGGGTTCATTTCCCGCCTCAGGCGACTGACTGTTTGGAGTTTGCACATTCTCCCCATGTCTGCGTAGGTTTCCTCCGGGTGCTCCGGTTTCCTCCCACAATCCAAAAATGTGCAGGTCAGGTGAATTGGCCATGCTAAATTACCCGTAGTGTTAGGTTAGGGGTATGGGTGGGTTGCGCTTCGGCGGGGCGGAGTGGACTTGTTGGGCCGAAGGGCCTGTTTCCACACTGTAAGTAATCTAATCTCATCTAAATCAAAATTTCACTGGATACATGTCAGACTGTTTAAATGTAAAATGCATTAACAGAACTCAATATGCCTTGTAAACGAGACCAGTCACATTGTAATTGTAAATATAACAGTGAGCTTCTTATTTTCAGTTGGTTGTAATGAACTAAAAACAGAGAGATTGTTTGCACAAGGAGATTTTACTGGTTGCAGTTATTAAAACATGCGGCAATAATTTTACACATGCAGATTATATATTAAAGGTACAGTAAATGACAAATAATTCATGTATCTATAATGAGGCACAGAAAAGAGTAACACTACTCAACTGATGATGAGAATAGAGAGTTAACATGAGACCTGAAGTTTGAGGACATGGTTGGATGACGACAAATGTTTTTATAGTTCGATTCAATAATTTCAGAGTTTTATTCTTTTAAAAACTGTCTTCATATTTTACACAGTTCACTTGGAAGGCTTGTTTCTTAGCCAATACCCTTTAAATTTGGTCAGCTCATTTTTACGTAAGGAACATGAGCAATACCAGATCCATAAACACAAGTAGGCCGACAATTGTTCAAAACCTCTTTGCCATTTAAAAAAAAGACGGATCCTAGTCTGATCATGAGCTGTTTTCTGTATTCTCTGGACTTCACTGGAATATATCATGCAAGTGATGGAGATGTCTCTGAAAGAATATGTTCCCGACTGCTCTGTCTATCGATTGGAGCTCATTACAAAAATGATTGCTCTGTCTAGGAGCTTCTGCCACTTGAAAAATCTTAAGTTGAACATTTAAAGCTTTCTGAGAAAGTCACATGCCCAATGCTTGTTTGTTGAAAACTCCATGTTGAGAGGCTCAAGGTGTCAATGTTTTCCATTGAATGTCCTTTCTGCTATGGTGTGATCTGAAGGATACTTCCTGATATCAAAATTGGAGAGATGCTGTGTTATTCTTTTGGATAAGTTCCTGTGGTGTTTGAATACTTTGGCTGAACTTAAACCAGAGTTTTCAGGGATTGAGATGTGAGGACTTGATCTTTATTTGTGGACATGTAATGTTGGTACTGTTCAGAGAGAGAGCGTGGAAGAGAGTGTGTGAAAGAGAGAGGGAGAGAGCCAAATAATCTGAAAAGTAGGAACCAATACAAAATCATCTCAGATATGAACACATCAATTCTATGTCCCTGCCAGAATGGGCATCCTAATGGTGAGAATCTTGTCGAGCTGGACCCTACTCCCACAAGCGATTTAGGACTTTTCCCTGCAAAGCAACACCAGGCAATTTCAGATAATGACTGTGAGTGAAGGAGTGGTGTGAGGGTAAGAAGGGGGAAAGGAGTTAGCGAGGAAGGCATGGGAGGAGGAGTGTGGATGGAGGGATAGGGAGTGTTAGTAGAGGGTGGATTGGTGGTGTATTGGACTGGATGGCGGTCAGTTGCTAGAGGTGAGGGGGCTGTGTATGTGGGCAGCTGCTCCAGCCATTGGGCTGCACGGTGACCTCTGCAAAGCCAGCTCCCTTTGGGAGAATTGGTTGGTGGGAGGGGAGTGAGTTGGCAGTGGAGAACCCTCACCGCTCATTCATGGCCTCTATTCTACGGTGCCACCATAAATGTAAGTAAACTTGGATGTTCTGCGGAATAGATTATCTAATTGGAGTGTGCCTTAATACTGAAAATGGTGGACTGAGAGTAATGCAGATATTGCAGCTGTTCCTGAGATTCCGTTTTATTTGTAGAGTTACTTCTAGATTTCAGAAAGTTATTGCATTTCAGCATAGAGATAGGTTGGTTAAATAGGCGTTCACACCCTTGCCTTCATTGCTTGGAGTGTAGGAGTTGGGATGCCATGTTGAGATTGTGCAGGACATTGGTGGGGCTCTTCTGTGCGGTCTGCGTCCAGTTATTGTGTCCAGTTCTGGTCGCCCAGTTATAGGAAGAATAATATCGAGCTGGAGAGGGCTCAAAAGAAATTTACTAGGATGTCATTGGAAATGGAAGGTCTGAGTTATAAGGAGAGGCTAGATAGACCAAAACGTTTTCCCTCGAACATTGGAGGTTTCTGTGTGACCTTACTAAAGTTTATAAAAAATCATGAGGAGTATTGATAAGGAGAATGGCGGGAGTCCTTTCCCTAGACTGGGGGAATTTCAAGGATAGGGGGCATATTTTTAAGGTGAAAGGAGAAAGATTTCAAAAAGGCATGAAGGCCAATGTTTTTACAGGTCGAGTGGTTCGTGTGTGGATTGAACTTCCAGAGGAAGTGGTGGCTGCACATATAGTTAGAACATTTAGAAGACATTTAACCAAGTACATGAATAATATTTGGAGGGATATGGGTCAAGTGCAGGCAGGTGGGATTGTTTAGTTTGAGGTTATGGTTGGCATAGACCCATTGGACTGAAGGGTGTGTTTCCATTGTATGACGCTTGTTACAACATGGTGGTGAACACTTTTGTTAATTAAACCCAATAACCAGAAAAGCTCACCTCTGTTAAGGTATGAGTGATAGAGAATTCCCAAAATCCACGATTTCAAGAAAATAATATCAAAAAGTGAACATTCAACAACAACTACGCACAACTCTAAGCACCCCCCCCCCCCTTAACTGCTTATTATCTGCCTCCAACTCTACAACAATGTGCTGTTCTAATAAGACACATATTAAAATTACATCCACTTAATTTCAAAATCACACAGCAGCTGTCATCTTCGGTGCCTGTCTTCTTTCAGCTGATGATCTCCAATAGTCATCGTCTTTCCTTTTACTGCGAGTATGTTTCATATGAAAAGGTACCTTTGATAGTGAGTGTTACCAAATGTCTTGGGTCTCTCTCGATGGCAGTTGCTCTTTCTGCAATTTTCAAAATATCCGCATTTTTGTATGCCAAATATCAGATTGCCTCATTGTTCCAATGTTGGTAAAACAATAAGTTCAAAGTCGATTGGGTTTTTGCATTCTGGGGCATAATTGAAACTGATTGGTTAGGTTTGAATTATTGTCAAAACAGCAAATAAAACTTGTATATATTTCACAGCCAAATAAGCAAGGATCTGTTTTAGGGCCACTGCTGTTTGTCTTTTTTATAAATGACCTGGATGAGGGTGTAGAAGGATGGGTTAGCAAATTTGTGGATGACTCTAACATCAGTGGTGTTGTAGATAGTGATGAAAGATGTTGCAGGTTACAGAGAGACATAGGTAAGCCGCAGAGCTGGGTTGAGAGATGGCAAATGGAGTTTAATATGGAAACGTGTGAGATGATTCACTTTGGAAAGAGCAACAGGAATGCGGAGTTCTGGGTGAATGGTAAGATTCTTGATAGTATAGATAAGCAGAGAGATCTTATTGTCCATGTACATTGATCCTTGAAAGTTGCCACCCATGTTTATAGGGTTGTTAAGAATGCATACAGTATGCTAGCTGTTATCGATAGAGGGATTGAGTTTCAAAGCTATGAGGTCACGCTGCATTTATACAAAACTCTGGTGCGGCCACACTGAGAATATTGTGTACAATTCTGGTCAGCACATTGTAAGAAGGATGTGTAAGCATTGGAAAGGGTTCAGAAGACATTTACTAGGATGTTGCCTGGTATGGAAGGAAGGTCTTGAGGAAAGGTCTTTTTACAAGACATTGGTTCAGCTGCATTTAGAATACTGTGTAGAGTTCTGGGCGCCACATTACCAAAGGATGTGGACACTTTGGAGAGGGTGCAGAGAATGTTTACAAGGATGTTGCCTGGTATGGAAGGTGCTAGCTATGAAGAGAGGTTCAGTAGGTTAGGTTTAGTTTCACTCGAATAAAGGAGATTGAGGGGGGAACCTGATTTGAGGTTTACAAAATCATGAAGGGTACAGACAGGGTGGATAGAGACAAGTTTTTTTTCCCAGGTTGAAGAATTCAATAACAAGAGGTCATGCTTTCAAAGTGAGAGGTGGAAAGTCTAAGGGGATAACTTCACACAGGGTGGTGGGTGTTTGGAATGTGTTTCCAGCAGAGGTGGTAGAGGCAGGCACGGTAGATTCAGTTAAGATGTGACTGGGCAGATGCATGAGTAGGTGGGGAGCAGAGGGATATAGATACTTAGAAATTGATCGACAGGTTTAGACAGTACATTTGGATCTTCTCAGGCTTGGAGGGCCGAAGGGCCTGTTCCTGGGCTGTAAATTTTCTTTGTTCATTGAAAGGCTGAATGACTTGAGGCTGTTTTCATTAGAGAGAAGAATATTGAGAGGTGACTTAATTGAGACATATAAGATAATCAGAGGGTTAGATCAGGTGGACTGTGACAGCCTTTTTCCTTTGATGTTGATGGCTAGCACGAGGGGACATAGCTTTCAATTGAGGGCTGATAGATATAGGACAGATGTTAGAGGTAGTTTCTTTACTCAGAGAGTAGTAGGGCATGGAACAGCCAGCTTTCAACAGTATTAGACTCACCAGCTTTAAGGGCATTTAAATAGTCATTGGATAGACATATGGAATGAAAGTGACATGTATTTTCAAACTGATCAAATTCATTTTCGCTTTGAGTTTTCCGTTTGGTCAATATAAAAATCTCAATAGGCAATTGCCAGGAATCCAACCCAGGCCACCTGCTTAGAATGCAGCTACACTCACTAGGATACCACCATCACTGCACACTTTAACACAACATCATTCTCAAACTGTGGAGAAGGATAGAAAAGCTAGAGAGCTTGGAGAAATGTGTAGTGATATCTTGAAAAAAGTTTCCATATTCCAGAGAGGAGGTGCTGGGCATCTTAAAATGTATAAGGAAGAATAAATCTGCAGGGCCTGATCAGTTATATCGCAGAACTTTGCAGGAAGTTAGGGAATTGCTGGGCCTCTTACTGAGATATTTATATCATCAATAACCACGGGTCTGGTACCGGAAGACGAGAGGGTGGCTAATGTGCAATTATTTAAGGAAATGGTAACGAAAATGTAGGGGACTATTGACCAGTGAGCCAGACATCTGTGGTAGATAAGTTGTCAGAGGGGATTCTGCCAGACAGGATTTATACATATTTGTAAAGACAAGGATTGATTAGGGATAGTCAATATGGTTTTGTGCATAGGAAGTCATGTCTCAATAACTTGACTGAGTCTTTTGAAGAAGTCACAAAGAAGATTTAGAAAGGAATAGAAGTTTACATTGTCTATATTGGCATTCAGCAAAGTGTTCGACATGGTCATCTGGAAAGCTGGGTTAGTTTACATGAAATACAAGAAGAGCTAGCCATTTGGATTCTTCGTTGTTTTGAAGATAGGAGACAGAAGGTGGTGGTTGAGGATTTTTCTTTGGACTGAAGGCCTGTGACCAGCAGTATGCCACAAGGATAAATGCTGGGTCATTGCTTTTTGTCATTTATTGAAATGATTTGGATGTGAATTTAGGAGGTATGGTCAGTGAGTTTGCAGATGACATCAAGTAAGTTGTGCATGGATGGTGAACAAGGTTATCTCAGTACAATTGGACATTGATCAGATGGGCCATGGAGTGGGAGATGGGAGCTTAATGAAGATAAATGTGGGCTTTACATTTTTACAAGGCAAATCAGGGCAGAAATTGCACATAATGATACGATCCTGGAAAGCATTGCCAAACAAAGAGACTTTTGTGTACATATTCATAGCTCCCTGAAAGTGGAGTTGCAGGTCGACAAGGAACTCAAGAAGGTGTTTGGTATGCTTGCCTTTTTTGGTCAGTGCATTGAAGATAGGAGTTGGGATGTCATGTTCAGGACATTGGAGACTGGCCACTTTTGGAATACTTCTTTATCAATTCATTTTGTGATATGTGGGCATCATTGGCTGGCCAGTATTTTTTGCCTGTCTCTAGTTGCTCCTTGAGAAGGTGGTGATGAGCTGCCGCCTTGAACCACTTCAATTCTCCTGCTGTGTGTTAACCCACAATGCCATTAAGGAGGGGATTCTAGGACTTTCACTCAGCGAGTAAAATTACAGCAATATATTTCCAAGTTAGGATTGTGAGTGGCTTCATGTTCCCATTATCTGCTGCCCTTGTCCTTCCAGATGGAAGTGGCCATGGGTTTGAAAAGCACTCTCTGCAGAACTTGGCTTAATTTCTGCAGTTCATCTTGTGGATAGTACATACTGCTGTTACTGAGTGTCTGGTGGCGGAGGGAGTGACTGCCTGTGGATGTGGTGCCAATCAAGGGGCTGCTTTGGAAAGGATGGTGTCAAGCTTCTTGACTGTTAGAGCTGCATCCATCTGGGCAAGTGGAGAATATTCCATTACACTCCTGACTAGTGCTTCGTGGATGGTGGATAGGCTTTTGGGAGCCAGGAGGTGAGTTACTCATCTTGCCTTTGCCCTGCTATTGCAACCACTGCGTTTATGTGATGAGTCCAGTTGAGGTTCTGATCAATGCTAACTCTCAGGCTATTGGGAGTGGACAACTCAGTGTTGGTAACACCATTGAATGTCAAGGGATGGTTCTTAGTCTGTCTCTTATTCTTGATGACCATAGCCTGGTATTTGTGTAGTATGATTATTACTTGCTACTTGTCAGCCCATGCCTGGTTATTGTCCAGCTCTTGTTGAATTTGGAGACAGAGAGCACAGAACAATAGAGTGCATACAGGCCCTTCGGGCCTTGATGTTGTATCGATCTTTGAAATTGATCTGAAAGCACTATTTCATTATCATCTGTATATTTATCCAATGATCACTGAAATGCCCTCAAAGTTGATGAGTCTACTACTCTTCCAAGCAGGGCATTCCACACCCTGACTACTGTCTGAGTAAATAACCGACCCCTGACATTTGTCCTTTATCTATCACCTCTCAGTTTAAAGCTATGTACCCTCGTGCTTGCTATCACCAAAGGAAAAAAGCTCTCACTCTCCACCCTATCGAATCCTCTGATCATCTTGTTTGCATCTGTTAAGTCACCTCTTAACCTTCTTTCCAGCCTCCAGTCTCTCATTCTTTCCTCATAAGACCTTCCCTCCATACCAGGCAACATCTTAGTAAATCTCTGTACCTTTTCCAAAGCTTCCACATTCTTCTTGTAATGTGATGACCAGGACTGTTCACAATCTCCAAGTGCGTTGCCCCAATGTTTTGTACAACTGCAACATGACCTCATGGCTCCAGAACTCAATCCCTCTCCAAAGAAAGCAACGTATGTATTCTTAACAATCCTACCAACCTGGGTGGCAACTTTCAGGGATCTGTATACATGGACACCAAGATCTCTCTGTTCATCCACACTACCAAGAATCTTACAATTAGCTCAATACTCTGTATTTCTTTTGCTCCTTCCAAAGTGAATCACCTCACACTTTTCTGCATTAAACTCCATTTGCCTCCTCTCAGCCCAGCTCTGCAGCTTATCTTTTTCTCACTGTAACCTGCAACATCTTTCCCCAATGTCCACGACTCCACTGACCTTTGTGTCATCCACAAATTTAGTAACCCATCTTTCTATGCCCACATCCATGTCATTAATAAAAATGACAAACAGCAGTGACCTCAAAACAAATCCTTGTGGTACACCACTAGCAATTGAATCCCAGGATGAACATTTCCCATCAAACACAACCCTCTGTCTTCTTACAGCTAGCCAATTTCTGATCTAAACTGCTTAATCATCCTCAATCCCATGCCTCCGTACTTTCTGGAGTAGCCTACCATGGGGAACTTTATCAAATACTTCACTGAAATGCATACACACATCAACCGCTTTACCCTCATCCACACACCTCGTCACCTTTTCAATGAACTCAATAAGATTTCTGAGGCACAATCTACCCTTCACAAAACTGTGTTGGTGATCTTCAATCAAATTATTCCTTTCTAGATGATTATATATGTTATCTCTTATAATCCTTACCCACAACCAAAGTAAGGCTCATTGGTCTATAACTTTTAGGGTTGACTCTACCCCCCCTTATCGAACAAGGGGACAACATTTGCTATCATCCAGTCTTCTGGAACTATTCCTGTAGAGAATGGTGACAAAAAGATCAAAGCCAAAGGCTCTGAAATCTTCTGCATAGCTTCTCAGAGAATCCCATCTGGCCCAGGGGACTTACCTATTTTCACAATTTCCAGAATTCCTAACACCACCTTCTGAACCTCAATCCCATCTAGTCTAAGAGCCTGTATCTCAGTATTCTCCTTGACAATATTGTCCTTTTCCTGTGTGAATACTGATGAAAATTATTAATTTAGTGCCTCTCATGTCTCTTTGGACCCCAGTGTTGTCCTTGACAGGCCTTAGTCTTACTCTGGTCATTCTTTTATTCCTGACATACCTCTCAAAAGCTTTATGGTTTTCCTTGATCCTACCTACCAAAGACTTCTCATGTTCCGACCTGGCTCTTCTGAGCTCTCACTTTAGGTTCTTTCTGGCGAACTTGTAACTCTCAATCACCCAAACTGAGCTTTCACATCTCTTCTTTTCATAAGCCTCCTCCTTCCCTTGAAAAGAGATTCAACTTCTTGAGTAAACCACAGTTCCCTCACTTGACAACCTCCTCCCTGCCTGACAGGTACATACTTATCAAGGACAGCAGTAGCTCTCCCTTGAACAAGCTCGACATTTCAATTGTGCTCATCCCCTCAATTTCCTTTCCCATCCTATGGATTCTAACTGTTGCCTAATTGCATCATAAAAACCTTTGCCCCAGTTGTAACTCTTTCCCTGTGGTGTATACCTGTGCCTATCTATCGCTAAAGTAAACATAATCAAATTGCGGTCACTATCACCAAAGTGCTCACCTACCTCCAAAACTAACACCTGGCTTGGTTCATTACCCAGTACCAAATCCAATGTGGCATCGCCTCTTTGTTGGCCTGTTTACATACTGTGTCAGGAGACCCTCCTGCACACATTGGACAAAACTGATCCATTGAAATTTCTCAAACTACAGCATTTTGAAGCAATATTTGGAAAGTTAAAGCCCCCTTAACAAATACCCTGTGACTTTCACTCCTATCCAGAATCATCTTTGCAATCCTTTCCTCTGCATCTCTGTAAATATTTGGAGACATACAGAAAACACCCAACACGATGACCTCTTCTTCCTTGTAACTAACCTCAGTCCATACTACCTTAGTAGATGAGTCCTCATCAAACATCTTTTCTGCCACTGTCATTCTGCCCTTGACTAAAAATGCCATGCCTCCCTCTCATTTATAACCTTCCCTGTTCTTACTGAAATATCTAAACCCCGAAATCTGCAACAACCATTTCTGTCCCTACTCCATCCATGTCTCCAAAATAGCCACAAAGTTAAAGTCCCAGGTACCAATCCATGCTGCATGTTCACCCACCTCTGTCTGGATGATCCTGGTGTTGAAGTAGACACACTTCAAAGCACCTTCCTGCCTGCCGCTACACTCCTGAAACCTTATTTATGACCTCACTACTCTCAACCTCCTGGACACTGGAGCTACAATTCTAGTTCCTATTCCCCTGATGAATTAGTTTAAATCCTGCCAAAGAGCATTGACAAAAAAACCCTCGGATATTGTTACTGTCCTGGTTCAGGTGTAGACCATTCTGTTTGTAGAGGTCCCACCTACCGCAGAATGAGCCCCAATTATTCAGGTATATGAATCCCTCCCTCCTGCACCATCCCTGTCGCCATGTGTTCAACTCCTCTCTCTCTCTCTCTCTATTCCTCACCTTGTGAACATGTGGCACGAGTAACAAAGGTTTAATGACCCCGCACGGACTCCGGACTATGTTCAGTTACTGACCCCGCACGGACTCCGGACTACGTTCAGTTACTGACCCCGCACGGATTCCGGACTATGTTCAGTTACTGACCCCGCACGGATTCCGGACTACGTTCAGTTACTGACCCCGCACGGATTCCGGACTATGTTCAGTTACTGACCCCGCACGGACTCCGGACTACGTTCAGTTACTGACCCCGCACGGACTCCGGACTATGTTCAGTTACTGACCCCGCACGGACTCCGGACTATGTTCAGTTACTGACCCCGCACGGATTCCGGACTATGTTCAGTTACTGAACCCGCACGGATTCCGGACTACGTTCAGACCCCCAGGTCATCTCCTCTGTCCAGAAGCTCTTCAGCCACGTCCTCAAACAGACTCACTACCACAGCCACATCTCCTTCCTCAGCAGCTGCCTACGGAACTGACTGACCCCGCTGACTCTGGACTACGTTCAGACCATCCCATATTCCCAATTCCTTCGTCTCCGCTGCATCTGTTCCCAGGAGGACCAGTTCCAATACCGAACAACCCAGATGGCCTCCTTCTTCAAAGACTGCAATTTCCCCCCAGAAGTGATCAACGATGCTCTCCACTGCATCTCCTCCGCCCTTGAACCCTGCCCCTCCAATCGCCACCAGGACAGAACCCCACTGGTCCTCACCTACAACCCCACCAACCTCCATATACATCATATCATCCGTTGTCATTTCTGCCACCTCCAAACAGACCCCACCACCAGGGATATATTTCCCTCCCCTCCCCTATCAGCGTTCCAAAAAGACCACTCCTTCCGTAACTCCCTCGTCAGATCCACACCCCCCACCAACCCAACCTCCACTCCCGGGACCTTCCCCTGCAACCGCAAGAAATGCAAAACTTGCGCCCACACCTCCCCCTTACTTTCCTCCGAGGCCCCAAGGGATCCTTCCATATCCACCACAAATTCATCTGCACCTCCACACACATCATTTACTGCATCCGCTGCACCCAATGTGGCCTCCTTTAAATTGGGGAGACAGGCCACCTACTTGCGGAACGTTTCAGAGAACACCTCTGGGACACCCGGACCAACCAACCCAACCACCCTGTGGTTCAATACTTCAACTCCCCCTCCTACTCCACCAAGGACATGCAGGTTCTTAGACTCCATCACCAGACCATAGCAACACAACGGCTGGAGGAAGAGCGCCTCATCTTCCACCTAGGAACCCTCCAACCATAAGGGATGAACTCAGATTTCTCCAGTTTCCTCATTTCCCCTCCCCCCACCTTGTCTCAGTCCCAACCCTCAAACTCAGCACCACCTTCCTAACCTGCAATCTTCTTCCTGACCTCTCCGCCCCCACCCCTACTCCGGCCTATCACCCTCACCTTAATCTCCTTCCACCTATTGCATTTCCAATGCCCTTCCCCCAAGTCCCTCCTCCCTACCTGCTTAGCATACTGGGCACACTTTCCTCATTCCTGAACGAGGCTCATGCCCGAAACGTCAATTCTCCTGCTCCTTGGATGCTGCCTGACCTGCTCGCTTTTCAAGCAACACATTTTCAGCACGAGTAACAAACCAGAGATAACAACTCTGTTTGTTCTAGCTCTCAGCTTCCACACTAGCTTCTTGAATTTCTCCCTTACATCCCCATTCTGTTTCTCACTAATGTTGTTGGTGCCTACGTGTGCCACGACTTGGAGCTGCTCCACATCCACCCCCCTGTTTAGGATCCCAAAACCATGATACTGTACATCACAAACATTGGCACCTGGGAGGCAACACATCAAACATGAGTCTCTCTCGTTCCCACAGAACATCCTATCTGTTCCCCCTAACGATGGAGTCCCCAATGATTGATGTTCTGCTCCTCTTCCCCCTTCATTTCTGAGCAACAGGGACAGACTCTGTGCCAGAGACCTGTGCCCCATGGCTTACACGTGCTAATTCATTCCCCCTCAACAGTATCCAAAACAGTATACTTGTTATTGAAGGAACCAACCACAGGGGATCACTTCACTGTCTACCTGTTCCCTTTCCATCCCCTGACTGTAACCCATCTACCTTTTTCCTGTATCTGAGATGTGACTACCTCCCCTGTAACTCCTCTCAATAACCCCCTCAGCCTCCCAAATGATCTGAATTTCATCTAGCTCAAGCTTCAGTTCCCTAACTCGGCGACATGGTGGCACAGTGGTTTCCTCCCACAGTCCAAAGATGTGCAGGTCAGGTGAATTGGCCGTAGTGTTAGGTGAAGGGGTAAATGTAGTGGTATGGATGGATTGTGAGTTGGTGTGGACTTGTTGGGCTGAAGGGCCTGTTTCCACACTGTTAGTAATCTAATCTGAGATACTTCACACATAGTAAAATGATTCCAAATATTAATCGGTAAAAGCCATGTTATCATGCAAATATCATGGTCAGGTTCTGTGGGTGGCACGGTGGCACAGTGGTTAGCACTGCTGCCTCACAGCGCCAGAGACCCCGGTTCAATTCCCGCCTCAGGTGACTGACTGTGTGGAGTTTGCACATCCTCCCCGTGTCTGTGTGGGTTTCCTCCCACAGTCCAAAAATGTGGAGGTTAGGTGAATTGGCCATGCTAAATTGCCCGTAGTGTTAGGTGTAGGGGAATGGGTCTGCGTGGGTGCACTTTGGTGGGTCGGTGTGGACTTGTTGGGCTGAAGGGCCTGTTTCCACACTCTATGTCATCTAATCTAACGCGGTTTCCGAAAAGCTGGAGTAGGGTGCACTTCCTGTAGATGCAGTCAGCAGGGATACTCATGGTGACCCTTATCTCTCACATTCTGGAGGGGGAGCATTCAGCTGCCCTGACCTCCATTCCCACCATTCTAAATTCCCAAAGAGACTATTCAAAAATAAAACTAATAACCTTACCAAATCGGTGCACCATACTTTTTCTGTTTTGAGGAGGAGTAGGATGGGAGACAAGTACTGGAGTTGGGAGGTCATGTTGTGGCTGTACAGGACATTGCTTAGGCCACTGTTGGAATATTGCGTGCAATTCCAGTCTCCTTCCTTTTGGAAAGATGTTGTGAAACTTGAAAGGGTTCAGAAAAGATTTACAAGGATGGTGCCAGGTTTGGAGGATTGAGATACAGGGAGAGGCTGAACAGGCTGGGGCTGTTTTCACTGGAGAGTCGGAGGTTGAGGGGTGCCCATGTAGAGGTTTACAAAATTATGAGGGGCACGGATAGGGTAAATAGGCAAAGTCTTTTCCCTGGGGCTGGGGAGTCCAGAACTAGAGGGCATAGGTTTAGGGTGAGAGTGGAAAAGATATAAAAGAGCCTTAAGGGACAACGTTTTTGCGCAGGTGGTGGTACGTGTATGGAATGAGCTGCCAGAGGAAGTGGTGGAGGCTTGTACAATTGCAACAGTTAAGAGGCATTTGGATGGGTATATGAATAGGAAGGGTTTGGAGGGACATGGGCCGGGTGCTGGCAGGTGGGATGAGATTCGATTGGGATATCTGGTCTGCATGGACAAGTTGGACCGAAGGGTCTGTTTCCATGCTGTCCATCTCTATGACTATGACTCTATGTTTCTAGTTAAGCAACCACCCAAATGTATAATCTCACTTTTTGAGCCATCCCATTTTCTTCCTGTTCAGCATGAACTCTACCTGTTCATGAGGTAATTTTTACAGAATTTATTTAATGCCCAGAGCCCCTGGTCTTCACTGTCACCGCACCTGCTGCATATTCACAAGGTAAGCTTTTTATACAATGTGGAATGTCTGTGTCTGAGGAGTCATAAATAGTGTTGAACATTGTGCAATCATTGGTGAACACACCTATTCCTCACCTTATGATGGAGGGAAGATCATTGATGAAGCAGCTGAAGGTGTTTGGGTCTAGGAATTTCTGCAGGGAATAGCCTGGAGCTGAGTTGACTGACCTCCAACTAACATTACCATTTTCCCATGTGTCAGCTATGACTCTGACTACCTGACGATGTGGACATGTGTTTAAATTGATCTCAGGCTCAATTCAGAAGCCACATGCGAACAGAAATCAGAGAAGTTCTCATTGACTCCATCAAGCTCATTGAGAGACACAAAACATTTCCATGGAAGCACTGAGGATGTTGGCTCATCCACGATATCCGACCCCATTCCTGAGCATGGGATCTCATCTGTAACTGAGCTCTCTGATTGGAGCTTCTATTCTCCCGATCAACACAGCAGCTGATTCGTGGAAAGAAATGAATGACAAAGGAAGTGATGTCAGCATCAGGCCGGGGGGGAACTGAATGGAAACACAAGTATTGCTGAAAAAAAAAACCCTTATAACCAAAGTACACAGATTTCTTTCACAGTTTGTTATTTAATCTTTAAAATAGGAAACTTTTCAAATTTTAAATTGTGTCCAGATGTGTGTATCGGAGAATTCCATGAGCAGGAGTTCACAGGAGTCTATCGTTGCTGTTCCCAAGTTGGCATGCAGTGAATGATGAGACTTTCCTTCAGATTTTTGTTTGGTATTGGTTCACTGTCTGAGGAGAAATTATTTGGAATGAATTTCTTTTCTCAGGCTCATCTAATTTCTCTTTCAGTTATGTTTTTTTTTGTTCAACTTTCTTCGAACTGTTGCTCATTGCTAACAGCACTTTACTTTGCCCCCAGTCTTTTTCTTGTTGCATCTTCGGGTCATTCCTTGCCCATTCGAAAAGGAGTGTTGTCATGTTGCCTATCCATTTCCTCTTTTTGGTCTCTTCCTCACGTTGACTCCTTGTTCCATTATCGGCTCTCAGTTACTTGGATTCTTTCATCAATTGAATTATTTTTATCACTGGATAATTCATGACATTCTTTAATTGCTCTCTGAATTTTTTCTGCGTCATCACATAAATACATGCATTTGTGCAGCAACTTAAGCTCCGCAGCATATATGCAACTTGTTCAAAGAGATAAAAATCATCCCAATTCAAGGAAAAACCAGCATTAAATGCATATGTAACATACACCGACCAGAGAAGGATAAAACTGGTGGATATAGCAAAGAGTAAAAAGACAGAATTGCGTCTGTTGTCTACCTCTGGTTCATTCTCTGTTTTTCTTTGACCCCTCAGTTCCTTACGTACTTTAATGGCCTCAAGGATATGTCTGACAGTCAGAATGTTAATAAAAAGAATAAAAGTGAATGGGAGCAATGGTGTTAAAAAATATTCAAAGTATTTAAAACTTTCCCACCGAGGGTCGTTATAATAACTGTCGCTGGAATAACAATACCATGGAACATTGTTGATTATTGTTAGAGGTTCATATCGAAAATAGTTGGGAATGTTCTTCAAAGAAAAGAAAATGCACATTGTTGCTAGAACTCTCATTGCAGTTTTCTCTGTGCAATACGTGGTTTTCATCTGATGAAAACAAATGGCGACAAATCGATCAAAAGAAAAAGCGACAGTGAACCAGACAGAACAATCAGTTGCTATGAAGTTCAGGACATAGGTAACACGGCAAACAGGAACGATGTCCAGGAAACATTGTGGATAATAATAGTAGCGAAACCAACTAATTATGATTTCAAAGAAAATGAACAGTAGGTCAGACGCTGCCATGGCTACCAGATAGCAAGTGCTGCATTTAGAAAGACCACACTTGTCCCGACACAGGAATATAATCACCACTAGACTAACTGTTAGGGAGATAAAGGAAACAATAGAGACTTGAAGTTACTGATCAAATATTCTTTGGTTGAGTCAGGATGGTAAGGAATGGTTTTCACACAATGATAATTGTTGTTCCATGCCACATCAAGATAAAGAATTATAACCACAACATCAAAGCTTCTGAAAATGAATCAAATGTACTTACAAAATAGATAGGGAAGAACATTTACAACAATAAACCTCTGAATGATGGATTTCAGCGAAAAGGAAAATTGAGAGAGATTAGGTTTATTCTTTGTGTTAGAGAAGATTAAGAGATGACCTGACAGAGGAGTTCATAATTCTGAACAATTTTGACAGGGTAAACAATGATATTTCAATCATTGGTGTGTAAATAACTCGGGAATACATCTTCAGGATTATCAGCAAGAGAGATGGTAGTAAGATTCGGAGAAAGTTCTTGACCCAAAGAGTTGATAGGAATTGGAATGTCCTGCCTGGGAGAGTGATGGAAGTGGATTCCATTGGAGCTTTCAAAAAGGAGCAGAATATATTTGTGAAAGTGATGAAATTAGATTGCTACAGAGATACAGATGGATAATGGGACGTGCAGGGGAGCTCATTAGGTAGCCAGTACAGACAAGGTGGGTAAAGTGGCCTCCTACAGTTCTATGATTCTTTACCATGAGCAGTGGATCAATCCCAGAAACACGGTCATGTACTGGAACTTTTATTGGGATCAGCATTGGCTGATTTCATCCACTATGAGGTGACTCAGAATGGCTGGAGATTCCCTTTACACCACCATCCACACAAAACCACTTGGATCTGTAAAATAAAGAATGGGTGACACCTCATGCAGATATTGACTGCGAAATTTCTGCATTCAGTTTTGGAGCCTCCACAGCTCAGATTGCCTCTAGAATTGTACATCTGCACTGCAGGAACTAAAAGCATGGGCCATTGAAACACACTGCAGTGTCCAGAAATGCATGGCCCCTGCAATATGAAGAAACAAATGACGAGACATTGAGTTCTTCCTTCAGAATATCCTGACAATCTGAACTACAAGTATTCAGCAGTGAATACCACCACCATCGCCCAGATTGGATACACAGCACAATCAGAAGAGCTTCAATATTTGCTATGGCCTTCCCTCACCCCCCCCCCCCCCCCCCCCAAGCCCCTCCCATACGTCAAAGACTGTACAGCATAGCCCTCATTCAAGTAAAATATGAGTTTATGTCGTATTGGTCATTGCAATTTCCCAGTTTAGAAATCACACTCTATGTCTGAGATTAAGCAAAGTTTTCTGCCTGATGTCCAGTCTCACACACCAAAGCCCCTCTGCTAGGCATCACCTTGTGAATGGAGATCCCCCTCCGAGATTTAGAGCACATAACAGGGCTAAGAACCACAAGTTTTAACCAGCATTTTCAATGGAAATCACCAGAATTGGACCATAGCTTTTTCCAAGAAACCCCATTGTATCATTGCTTGGTATCAGGATCTCCTTCCATGGATTCAGGCCAATGCTGAAAATTCGGGGAAACCATGATTGACTGGTCTTATCAAGAGACTATAAATTCAGAGATCTCATGTCCCAATGACAAATGGTGTAAATTGAATTGAAAAGAATATGGACTTGAGAGTCTAAAGTCACCCGTTAAACTGGTTCAGAGATACCCTTGTGCAGATATGGAAATAGTGATTATTTATAAAATGTGATCATGTCATGGCCGATAATCTGGTCCAAATGTTCATTATCCAGCTCTATTTGTCTTTCTGTGGGTGCTGGAGATCTGCCTTTTTGAACGTTTGCATTACATCCTGGGTGCAGGACAACCCACAGTGTTCTTGGAGGGAGTTGCAGAATTTTTGCCCAGCAAAGGTGATGGAACAACGATATATTCTGAATTCAGAATGAAAGCTAACTGGCATGTGATGGCGGTTCTATGCTACACTTGTTTGACTAGGTACTGGAGTGAGTTGAGACTTAAACTCTAAATATTTTGAATTTTTTAGGTGGTCAATTCATTGTTGGTCATGGTGTCATTGGTGAAGACTGTGACTACTGAATGTGGTGATTGACATGCCAATGAATCGACTGTTTGTCCTACACAGCGTGGTACTTTGTGAACGTTGCACCCATTGTTACAATTGAGCTGCTGTCAGCCAGATACATGGACAGCATTCCATTCCACCACTGGGCTATGCATGGATTGGAGAGACAGGTAGGGAGCTTATTGCCATTGTAATTAGAGTGTCTAACATACTTCTGTTACCACAGCTCTTGTATTGGTCATCATGCATTCAGAGATAGTCATCCAATGGGAGATTAGTAGATTCTCACTGTTCGGAGACAATCATTGCCTACCGCTTGTGGTATGCAAATGTTGCTGTCTATTATCAGATCTTATCTCACTGTATATGAACAAATTCAAACATCAAATAACATCGGGTTATAGTACAACAGGCTTTCACAAGTTTTCAGAGCTTTCCTCCACTTCACCCGAAAAAGGAGCAACTCTCGAAATTCTTGGGATTGCAAATAAACCTGTTGAACAATAATCTTGTATTGTGGGACTTCAGTTTGTCCATCCCTGTCCAACACCGGCACCTTCACAACATTGTATATGGACAGAGACCTCTTCATTATCTAAGAAAGTAAATGATGCTGAACATTGCCATTTCCAAAGTGGGGATGTTTGCTCATAATTGCGCAATGCGGGGAAGGGCACTGGTGAGGCAGCTGCAGATTTTGGGGCCTAGGACATGACCCTGAAGAATTCCGATGGAGATGTACAATGGCTGAGGTGATGGCACGCTAACAGACTGAACCATCTTCATTTGGAGTCAGTATGAAAACAATGAAATCTCATTGACTCTTTTTTGAGGGCTCATTATTGTGAATGTGTTCATTTTAAGAGCTGAATATTTTTCCAGTCATTAAAATGTAACTGTAAAAGTAGGTGCATCTGGTTGAGGAACAGATCAATGTTTCTGTGAATGCAATCAAACAATCCTGAGATTGGTGCACGACAGAGTTAACATGTCATTATGTTGGAAAGTCAGAGGCTCTAGTACAATAAAAATAGCAACGAGAGACAGAATATTGACTTCTTTGTAGAGAAGAGAATGTTTGTCATTATCACAAAGAGAACTGCTCACAATTCTGGAAATGAACACTGTGAGCTGAGTTAGTGACATAGAGAATACAGATTGCAGGCTGAATCGATTATTTATGATGAAGGTAAAATAATTCATTCACTATTTTCTATATTTAGTTTGCCACATTCAAAAGGTGTGTGAGAGTATAAACATACACACACACATACACAGACACACATACACATATACACACACACGCACCCAGACACGCACCCAGACACGCACCCAGACACGCACCCAGACACACACACAGACACACATATACACACACACAGACACACATACACAGACACACACCCAGACACACCCAGACACAGACACACATACACACACACACACACACACACAGACACATCTCGAATTTTGCTGAGAGAAATTTGAATACTGTACTAAAGTTGGGTATGAAATGTCAAAGGATTTTCGGATGCAAAACATGGAAATGTTACTTCCCTGAACGAGAGAGACCATACTGGCGCCATTAGTATGGAATGCTCATTCAGGGTTCGAAAATGTGTCAATAGAAGAGGCTTGGTTGATAGATTAATATTTAAAACTTTCAGAATTCTGGACTGTTAAGCCTATGTAATGCTCTCCAACTCAATTATTAATCATAGTCATAAGATTACAGGTACTGAAGTTAGGTATTTGTTGAAACAATTTTATTCGACTTATTATTTGTATTTTCATTTTGATACATTGCCTTAAAACTGGTTGGTGCACATTTCTCATTGAAACATCTTCCTCCCATGAAGGATATATATCACAAAACAAAGAGCAGAACTCACTGAAATTTTAGGTGTGGAAAGATTGTGAATTATTGATTGAGAAACTGTTTATCAAAACCTAATTAGGATCAGACTTGAAATAGTGTGAACACGTCCAACTCTATATCCATCCTTACTAATGTCAAGCCAATAAATTAGAGATACTAGGTCCCACAGCTTGCCCTAATCTTGCTTGAAGATTAATCAGTCCCAACTATTT